>NC_136072.1:39022048-39622048 GCF_964261635.1 Lissotriton helveticus
CCCGGGGCATGGCGGGCCGGAGGCCCGGGGCCCCAGCCGGGCCACAGCCATGGAGGCTGCCAGGGGCCGGCGGGCCCTCCAACCCGGGGCCCGCTTACACCTTGACAAGCAGGGGAGGCCTGCAAGGGACCGACGGACCCCTGTCCTGGGCCCTGGGTGGAGCGGCAGCCCGGGGGACCGGGCCCAGGGCCGGAGCGCCCGACCCGGGGCCCCGACCGGGCCCCTGGACCCAGCCGGGGCTCCCAGGCCCGGAGGCACAGGGGAAGCATCCCCGGGCCCGCCGGACCCCGTCCCGGGCACCCTGCCCCACGGCAGGACCCAGGACGGAGCCCGGGGTGGGGAGGCCACCCTCCCCGGGGCCCTCAGGGGCCCCGGATGGAGCTCCTGAACACAGACAAGCAAGGGGAGGCTCCCCGGGCACATCGGAACCCCTTTCCGGGCCCTTGGCAGTGCGGCAGGCTGGGAGACAGGGCCCAGGGCCTGAGCACCCGACCCGGGGCCCGCCCGGGCCCCTGGACCCAGCCGGGGCTCCCAAGCCCGGAGGCGCATGGGACGCCTCCCCGGTCCCTCCGGACCCCGTCCCGGGCACCCTGCCACGCAGCAGGACCAAGGACAGAGCCCGGGGTGGGGAGGCCGCCCTCCCCGGGCCCTCAGGGGCCCTAGCCACTGCTCCTGAACCCAGCCAAGCAAGGGGAGGCTCCCTGGGCACATCGGAACCCCTTCCCGGGCCCTTGGCCGTGCGGCAGGCTGGGAGACAGGGCCCAGGGCCGGAGCACCCGACCCGGGGCCCGCCCGGGCCCCTGGACCCAGCCGGGGCTCCCAAGCCCGGAGGCGCATGGGACGCCTCCCCGGTCCCTCCGGACCCCGTCCCGGGCACCCTGCCACGCAGCAGGACCAAGGACAGAGCCCGGGGTGGGGAGGCCGCCCTCCCCGGGCCCTCAGGGGCCCTAGCCACTGCTCCTGAACCCAGCCAAGCAAGGGGAGGCTCCCCGGGCACATCGGAACCCCTTCCCGGGCCCTTGGCCGTGCGGCAGGCTGGGAGACAGGGCCCAGGGCCGGAGCACCCGACCCGGGGCCCGCCCGGGCCCCTGGACCCAGCCGGGGCTCCCTAGCCCGGAGGCGCATGGGACGCCTCCCCGGTCCCTCCGGACCCCGTCCCGGGCACCCTGCCACGCAGCAGGACCAAGGACAGAGCCCGGGGTGGGGAGGCCGCCCTCCCCGGGCCCTCAGGGGCCCTAGCCACTGCTCCTGAACCCAGGCAAGCAAGGGGAGGCTCCCCGGGCACATCGGAACCCCTTCCCGGGCCCTTGGCAGTGCGGCAGGCTGGGAGACAGGGCCCAGGGCCGGAGCACCCGACCCGGGGCCCGGCCGGGCCCCTGGACGCAGCCGGGGCTCCCAAGCCCGGAGGTGCATGGGACGCCTCCCCGGTCCCTCCGGACCCCTTCCCGGGCACCCTGCCACGCAGCAGGACCAAGGACAGAGCCCGGGGTGGGGAGGCCGCCCTCCCCGGGCCCTCAGGGGCCCTAGCCACTGCTCCTGAACCCAGCCAAGCAAGGGGAGGCTCCCCGGGAACAACGGAACCCATTCCTAGGCCCTTGGCAGTGCGGTAGGCTGGAAGACAGGGACCAGGGCCGGAGCACCCCACCCGGGGCCCGCCCGGGCCCCTGGACCCAGCCGGGGCTCCCAAGCCCGGAGGCGCATGGGACGCCTCCCCGGACCCATGGAGCCCGTCCTGGGCATTGAGCCATGCCGTTGGCCTGGAGATGGGTGCCCCGGACGCCCAGGGGAGGTCTGTCTGGGACACATGGAGCCCGTCCTGGTCATTGAACCATGCCGTTGGCCTGGAGAAGGGAGCCCCGGACGCCCGGGGGAGGACTGCCCGGTACCCGTGGAGCCCTTCCCGGGTACTTTGCAACGCCGTTGGCCTCCTGGAGATGGGTGCCCCGAACGCCCGGGGGGTGGGCTGCCCGGGACCCGTGGAGCCCGTCCTGGGCACTCTGACCTGCTGTTGGCCCGGGGGAGGGACCCCAGACGACCGGGACCCGTGGAGCCCGTCCTTGGCACTCTGACAAGCCGTTGGCCCGGGGAAGGGAGCCCCAGACGACCGGGACCTGTGGAGCCCGTCCTGGGCACTCCTGTATGCCGTTGGCCCGGGGAAGGGAGCCCCGGACATCCGGGACCCGTGGAGCCCGTCCTGGGCACTCCTGTATGCCGTTGGCCCAGGGAAGGGAGCCCCAGACGTCCGGGACCCGTGGAGCCCGTCCTGGGCACTCTGAAATGCTTTGGCCCGGGGAAGGGAGCCCCGGACACCCGGGGGGGAGGACTGCCCGGGACCCGTGGAACTCGTCCTGGGCACTCTGACATGCCGCTGGCCCGGGGAAGGGTGCCCCGGACGCCCGGGGCCCGTGGAGCCCGTCCTGGGCACTCTGACAAGCCGTTGGCCCGGGGAAGGGAGACCTGGACGCCCGGAACCCGTGGAGCCCGTCCTGGGCACTCTGAAATGCTTTGGCCCGGGGAAGGGAGCCCCGGACGCCCGGGGGAGGACTGCCCGGGACCCGTGGAACTGGTCCTGGGCACTCTGACATGCCGCTGGCCCGGGGAAGGGTGCCCCGGATGACCGGGGCCCGTGGAGCCCGTCCTGGGCACTCTGACATGCCGCTGGCCCGGGGAAGGGAGCCCCAGACGCCTGGGGCCCGTGGAGCCCGTCCCGGGCACTCTGCCATGCCGTCAGCCTGGATGGAGCCCCGGACGCCCGGGGGGGGGCGAAGGCCCGGGATGCATGGAGCCTGTCCCGGGCACTCTGCCATGCCGTCGGCCTGGATGGAGCACCGGACGCCCGGGGGACGACTGCCCAAGAGCCATGGAGCCCGTCCTGGGCAATTTGACATGCAGTTGGCCTGGAGGAAGGAAGCTCCGGGTGGCCTAGGGAGGTGTTGCCCAGGCATATCCCATCTGGTCCCCATGGCAGAGAACCACCAACCCTGGAGGGGTGTCCGGGCATACCCTGCCACATAGTAATCCGGAGGCAAATTACCCCCCTTTCTTGCAATCTGTGCACGCGAGGTGACAGAGGGGACCCAAGGCGTGAAAGAACCCGACCTCATGGAGCCCTCGCTGGGATCCGGGAGGCGAATGGCACCTCATTAAGACTTCCAGGGAAGTTCGGCCATCTGGTCCCCCCCATAGGAAAGCGTTGCGGGCGACCAGATGCCCGAGGGGATCCGGGCGACCAGATGGCCGAGGGAATCCGGGCGACCAGATGGCTGGGCATGGAGGTGAAGCCGCCTGGACTCTTCCCCACCCCGTCCCCGTCCCGGGACGAATGCCCGGGACGCATGGAGCCCGTCCTGGCCACTTGACGTCCCGTCCTGGGCATTGAACCATGCCGTCGGCCTGGAGAAGGGAGCCCCCGGACGCCCGGGGGAGGACTGCCCGGTACCCGTGGAGCCCTTCCCGGGTACTTTGCAACGCCGTTGGCCTCCTGGAGATGGGTGCCCCAGATGCCCGGGGGTGGGCTGCCCGGGACCCATGGAGCCCGTCCTGGGCACTTTTACATGCCGTCGGCCTGGAGGTGGGTGCCCTGGACGCCCAGGGGGAGGCCTGCCCGGGACCCGTGGAGCCCCTCCCGGGTACTTTGCCAATGCCGTTTGCCTCATGGAGATGGGTGCCCCGGACGCCCGGGGGAGGACTGCCCGGTACCCGTGGAGTCCTTTCCGGGTACTTTGCAACGCCGTTGGCCTCCTGGAGATATGTGCCCCGAACGCCCGGGGGGAGGGCTGTCCGGGGCCCATGGAGCCCGTCCTGGGCACTGTGACATGCCGTCGGCCTGGAGGTGGGAGCCCCGGACGCCCGGGGGAATGCTGCCCGGGACCCGTGGAGCCCTTCCCGGGTACTTTGCCATCCCGTTGGCCTCCTGGAGATGGGTGCCCCGGACGCCCGGGGGAGGTCTGTCCAGGGCCCATGGAGCCCGTCCTGGGCAGTGTGACATGCCGTCGGCCTAAAGGTGGGAGCCCCGGACGCCCGGGGGAAGGCTGCCCGGGACCCGTGGAGCCCGTCCCGGGTACTTTGCCGTCCCGTTGGCCTCCTGGAGATGGGTGCCCCGGACGCCCGGGGGAGGTCTGTCCGGGGCCCATGGAGCCCGTCCTGGGCAGTGTGACATGCCGTCGGCCTAAAGGTGGGAGCCCCGGACGCCCGGGGCAAGGCTGCCCGGGACCCGTGGAGCCCTTCCCGGGTACTTTGCCATCCCGTTGGCCTCATGGAGATGGGTGCCCCGGACGCCCAGGGGAGGTCTGTCCGGGACACGTAGAGCCCGTCCTGGGCATTGAGCCATGCCGTTGGCCCGGAGAATGGAGCCCCCAGACGCCCGGGGGAGGTGTTGCCCAGGCATATCTCATCTGGTCCCCCGGGCAGAGAACCACCAGCCCTGGAGAGGTGTCCGGGCGTACCCTGCCCCTAGTAATCCGGAGGGAAATTACCCCCCTTTCTTGCAATCCGTGCACGCGAGGTGACAGAGGGGACCCAAGGTGTAAAAGAACCCGACCTCATGGAGCCCTAGCTGGGATCCAGGAGCCGAATGGCACCTCATCGGGACTTCCAGGGAAGCCCGGCCATCTGGTCGCCCCATTGGAAAGCATCGCGGGCGACCAGAGGGCCGGGATCGAAAGGACTCCCAGCTCCCCATCCATCCCAAGCCTTCGCGGTAGGGTTCCTGACTGCCTGCCCACGCAAGGCAGGGCTCTTGGACCCCGGCTGGGCCTCAGGCGCAGGTTGGACCACCGGAGCTCTAGGGCCCGGACGACCTGGGGGAGGAATGCCCGGGACCCGTGGAGCCCGTCCTGGGTACTTTGACATGCCGTCGGCCTGGAGGTGGGTGCCCCGGACGCCCCGGGGGAAGCTGCCCGGGACCCATGGAGCCCGTCCTGGGTACTTTGACATTCCGTCGGCCTGGAGGTGGGAGCCCCGGACGCCCGGGGGGAGGTCTGCCCGGGACACATGGAGCCCGTCCTGGGTACTTTGCCAATGCCGTTGGCCTCATGGAGATGGGTGCCCCGGACGCCCGGGGGACGAATGCCCGGGACGCATGGAGCCCGTCCTGGGCACTTTTCCATGCCTTCGGCCTGGAGCCCCCAGACACCCAGGGGAGGACCACCGTGAAAACCATGGAGCCCGACCCGGGCACTCTGCCATACCGTCAGCCTAGATGGAGCCCCGGACGCCCAGGGGACGAATGCCCGGGACGCATGGAGCCCGTCCTGGGCACTTTTCAATGCCGTCAGCCTGGATGGAGCCCCGGACGCCCGGGGGACGACTGCCCAGGAGCCATGGAGCCCGTCCTGGGCAATTTGACATGCAGTTGGCCTGGAGGAAGGAAGCCCCCGGTGGCCTAGGGAGGTGTTGCCCAGGCATAGCCCATCTGGTCCCCATGGCAGAGAACCACCAGCCTCGGAGGGGTGTCCGGGCGTACCCTTCTCCCTAGTAATCCGGAGGAAAATTACCCCCTTTTCTTGTAATCTGTGCACGCGAGGTGACAGAGGGGACCCAAGGCGCGGATGTACCCAACCTCCTGGAGCCCTCGCTGGGATCCGGGCGGCGAATGGCACCTCATCGGGACTTCCAGGGAAGTTCGGCCATCTGGTCGCCCCATAGGAAAGCGTTGCGGGCGACCAGATGCCCGAGGGGATCCGGGCGACCAGATGGCCGAGGGAATCTGGTCGATCAGATGGCTGGACACGGAAGTGAAGCCGCCTGGACTCTCCCGACCCTGTCCCCGTCCCCGTGCCCGTGCCCGGGACGCATGGAGCCCGTCCTGGGCACTTTTCCATGCCTTCGGCCTGGAGCCCCCAGACACCCAGGGGAGGACCACCGTGAAAGCCATGGAGCCCGACCCGGGCACTCTGCCATGCCGTCGGCCTGGATGGAGCCCCGGACGCCCGGGGGACAAATGCCCGGGACGCATGGAGCCCGTCCTGGGCACTTTTCCATGCCTTCGGCCTGGAGCGCCCCGACACCCTGGGGAGGACCACCGTGAAAACCATGGAGCCCGACCCGGGCACTCTGCCATACCGTCAGCCTGGATGTAGCCCCGGACGCCCGGGGGACGAATGCCTGGGACGCATGGAGCCCGTCCCGGGCACTCTGCCATGCCGTCCCGACAAATTCGTACGGACTCCTAACCTTACGACACGGATCGGAATCGAGCCCTCTCTGACCCAGCAGTTTCAGGCGCCCGGGGGACGAATGCCCGGGACGCATGGAGCCCGACCCGGGCACACTGCCTTGCCGCCGGCCTGGATGGAGCCCCGGACGCCCGGGGGACGAATGCCCAGGACGCATGGAGCCCGTCCCGGGCACTCTGCCATGCCGTCGGCCTGGATGGAGCCCCGGACGCCCGGGGGACGACTGCCCAAGAGCCATGGAGCCCATCCCGGGCACTCTGCCATGCCGTCCCGACAAATTCGTACGGACTCCTAACCTTCCGACACGGATCGGAATCGAGCCCTTTCTGACCCAGCAGATTTCAGGTTGATTTGCTATATACTTTACGTACGATTTTATGGGGGCCGATTCCGATCCGGTACGTAAAAGCAAATACGACCGACATGTCGGACAACCACGTACACCCAGGGGATAGGACTGCCCGGGTCACATGGACCCCGTCCTGGGCACTCTGATCTGCCGCCGGCGCCGGGGATCGAACCGTGATCACCAGATGGGGATATCCCAAAAATCTGGCATGGATACGGCCCGCCAGGACAGGTTTGGGCACCCCTGTCATAGGGCGTTGGTGGTATAGTGGTGAGCATAGCTGCCTTCCAAGCAGTTGACCCAGGATCGATTCCCGGCCAACGCAGTACAAATACTTATATATTCTGCAAGCTGGATATATTTTAATGCAATATGTCACAAAATGGAAATATCATGAACAGATTAATCAGCCAGATATAAAAAAATAAACAAATACGTAGGCAAACATCTCGATCGCCCCTTCTGCTATATTCATTGCCCTAATATATGATAAGTTCCATAAAGCAGAGTCACCACTCACATGTGCTGGTAATAAATATGTTACAGTGGGCAGACAATGAAAGGGCTGAGGCCCGACCAGACATTATAACTCCAGCATCTCTATGTTAAAAAGCATTTCTAGGCAATATCTAGCCTCTGAAAAAAATATGCAAGATCCACCGATAAATCTGGCAAAAGTCACTAACATTTTGGGCATACTTGTGCTCTCACCTGAATGTAGCGCCACCTTGTAGCTATCGGAGGTAACTGCAGCTCACAAAATGTTTCATAAGAGGGCAAGTTGAGAGGAATCCAAGAGGCAGATGTCCATAGAAAGAGCCTCTGACTACAGCAGGAAGGTTGGATGCTTCAAATTTGCATAGTTTCCTGTCCAACGTCCTCTCACGTCCCGAACGCCCACGTCACTCCACTGAATGCTCCTCATCTGCATAAAGAGAACACTTTCACAGAGGAGCAGAGTGGCGCAGCGGAAGCGTGCTGGGCCCATAACCCAGAGGTCGATGGATCAAAACCATCCTCTACTAAATTTGCTTTATTTTCCTTCCAAGGACCAAGCTGTCATTTCCACGCTGCCAGAAAGGAAAAGCGCAAGCTTGCGCCAGCTATGTGAGAAAAGACTTCTCAACTATCTGTGTCTGCTGAAATACAAGAGAGGGATCGTCAAAGGATCCACCCTTTACTTTGAAAGTAAAGAGACACAATAATAAGCATAAATGACAGAGGGCGTTGGTGGTATAGTGGTGAGCATAGCTGCCTTCCAAGCAGTTCACCCGGGTTCGATTCCCGGCCAACGCAGTGCAAATACTTATGTATTCTGCAAGCAGGATATATTTTAGTTCAACATGTCACAAAATGGAAATATCATGAACAGATTAATCAGCCATATATATAGAAATTAAAAAATACGTAGGCAAACATCTCAATCGCCCCTTCTGCTATATTCATTGTCCTAATATATGATAAGTTTCATAAAGCAGAGTCGCCATTCACATGTGCTGGTAATAAATATGTTATTTTGGGCAGGCAATGAAAGGGCTGAGGCCCGACCAGACATTATACCTCCAGCATCTCTATGTTAAAAAGCATTTCTAGGCAATTTCTAGCCTCTGAAAAAAATATGCAAGACCCACCGATAAATCTGGCCAAAGTCCGTAACATTTTTGCATACTTGTGCTCTGACCTGAATGTAGCGCCACCTCGTAGCTGTCGAAGGTAACTGCAGCTCACAAAATGTTTTATCAGAAGGCAAGTTGAGAGGAATCCAAGAGGCAGATGTCCATGGAAAGAGCCTCTCACTGCAGCAGGAAGGTTGGATGCTTGAAATTTGCATAGTTTCCTGTCCAACGTCCAGAACGCTCCCAAACGCTCAAAAGCCTCACACCGGGCAAGCCCTCACCGGGTAGATCTCTGGCTCCCAGGTAAAGCCAAATCCTGAGCATGTTAGCGCTAGTATCACAGAGAGAGATATAGAGGGTTCAAGAGCTGCTGTCTTGATAAATGTTTGAAACGGCTAGTGCCTGAGAGTGTCTGGCTTTCAGTTATGACTGATTGTGAGAGGGGAAGATTAAGTTTTTCTGCACCCAGCATGCCTTGCGATATACTTAGGCAAATGAGGTGAGAGCCCGACCAATCCCACTCTACTCTGCTGAATGCTCCTTATTTGCATAAAGAGAACACTTTCACAACGGAGCAGAGTGGCGCAGCGGAAGCGTGCTGGGCCCATAACCCAGAGGTCGATGGATCGAAACCATCCTCTGCTAATTTTGCTTGATTTTTCTTCCAAGGACCAAGCTGTCATTCCCAGGCTGCCAGCAAGTAAAAGCGCAAGCTTTTGCCAGCTATGTGAGAAAAGACTTCTCAACTATCTGTGTCTGCTGAAATACAAGAGAGGGATCGTAAAAGGATCCACCCTGTACTTTGAAAGTAAAGACACACAATAATAAGCATAAATGACTGGTGGGACCTTCAAACACTTTTCTGGGCATGCTTTGAATTTCATTCTTCCCTTTTAGTTGTGCTATTATCTATCTCCTGGGCATTTCCTGGAATGTTCTCTCTTTCTCTTCCCTGCTTTGCTTCCCATGCTGCATCTATATGTTCATATCTATTATTTGTACTACTGCTTTCCATTCTTCTCTTCCGCACAGCTTTGGCCTTGGTTTCAATCCCAGTTCCTTACCCTCTGCTAAAAACTTTCTACTGCTTTTCATGTTGGTATCTAAACCAAATGCACCGTTGAAGCTGGTGCAAGATAGACATTGCACTCAGGGTCGTAATGTTTAGAACCGAGAGCATACAGATCATAGGGCGTTGGTGGTATAGTGGTGAGCATAGCTGCCTTCCAAGCAGTTGACCCGGGTTCGATTCCCGGCCAACGCAGTACAAATACTTATATATTCTGCAAGCTGGATATATTTTAATGCAATATGTCACAAAATGGAAATATCATGAACAGATTAATCAGCCAGATATAAAAAAATAAACAAATACGTAGGCAAACATCTCGATCGCCCCTTCTGCTATATTCATTGCCCTAATATATGATAAGTTCCATAAAGCAGAGTCACCACTCACATGTGCTGGTAATAAATATGTTACAGTGGGCAGACAATGAAAGGGCTGAGGCCCGACCAGACATTATAACTCCAGCATCTTTATGTTAAAAAGCATTTCTAGGCAATATCTAGCCTCTGAAAAAAATATGCAAGATCCACCGATAAATCTGGCAAAAGTCACTAACATTTTGGGCATACTTGTGCTCTCACCTGAATGTAGCGCCACCTTGTAGCCATCGGAGGTAACTGCAGCTCACAAAATGTTTCATAAGAGGGCAAGTTGAGAGGAATCCAAGAGGCAGATGTCCATAGAAAGAGCCTCTGACTACAGCAGGAAGGTTGGATGCTTCAAATTTGCATAGTTTCCTGTCCAACGTCCTCTCACGTCCCGAACGCCCACGTCACTCCACTGAATGCTCCTCATCTGCATAAAGAGAACACTTTCACAGAGGAGCAGAGTGGCGCAGCGGAAGCGTGCTGGGCCCATAACCCAGAGGTCGATGGATCGAAACCATCCTCTGCTAAATTTGCTTTATTTTCCTTCCAAGGACCAAGCTGTCATTTCCACGCTGCCAGAAAGGAAAAGCGCAAGCTTGCGCCAGCTATGTGAGAAAAGACTTCTCAACTATCTGTGTCTGCTGAAATACAAGAGAGGGATCGTCAAAGGATCCACCCTTTACTTTGAAAGTAAAGAGACACAATAATAAGCATAAATGACAGAGGGCGTTGGTGGTATAGTGGTGAGCATAGCTGCCTTCCAAGCAGTTGACCTGGGTTCGATTCCCGGCCAACGCAGTGCAAATACTTATGTATTCTGCAAGCAGGATATATTTTAGTTCAACATGTCACAAAATGGAAATATCATGAACAGATTAATCAGCCATATATATAGAAATTAAAAAATACGTAGGCAAACATCTCAATCGCCCCTTCTGCTATATTCATTGTCCTAATATATGATAAGTTTCATAAAGCAGAGTCGCCATTCACATGTGCTGGTAATAAATATGTTATTTTGGGCAGGCAATGAAAGGGCTGAGGCCCGACCAGACATTATACCTCCAGCATCTCTATGTTAAAAAGCATTTCTAGGCAATTTCTAGCCTCTGAAAAAAATATGCAAGACCCACCGATAAATCTGGCCAAAGTCCGTAACATTTTTGCATACTTGTGCTCTGACCTGAATGTAGCGCCACCTCGTAGCTGTCGAAGGTAACTGCAGCTCACAAAATGTTTTATCAGAAGGCAAGTTGAGAGGAATCCAAGAGGCAGATGTCCATGGAAAGAGCCTCTCACTGCAGCAGGAAGGTTGGATGCTTGAAATTTGCATAGTTTCCTGTCCAACGTCCAGAACGCTCCCAAACGCTCAAAAGCCTCACACCGGGCAAGCCCTCACCGGGTAGATCTCTGGCTCCCAGGTAAAGCCAAATCCTGAGCATGTTAGCGCTAGTATCACAGAGAGAGATATAGAGGGTTCAAGAGCTGCTGTCTTGATAAATGTTTGAAACGGCTAGTGCCTGAGAGTGTCTGGCTTTCAGTTATGACTGATTGTGAGAGGGGAAGATTAAGTTTTTCTGCACCCAGCATGCCTTGCGATATACTTAGGCAAATGAGGTGAGAGCCCGACCAATCCCACTCTACTCTGCTGAATGCTCCTTATTTGCATAAAGAGAGCACTTTCACAACGGAGCAGAGTGGCGCAGCGGAAGCGTGCTGGGCCCATAACCCAGAGGTCGATGGATTGAAACCATCCTCTGCTAATTTTGCTTGATTTTTCTTCCAAGGACCAAGCTGTCATTCCCAGGCTGCCAGCAAGTAAAAGCGCAAGCTTTTGCCAGCTATGTGAGAAAAGACTTCTCAACTATCTGTGTCTGCTGAAATACAAGAGAGGGATCGTAAAAGGATCCACCCTGTACTTTGAAAGTAAAGACACACAATAATAAGCATAAATGACTGGTGGGACCTTCAAACACTTTTCTGGGCATGCTTTGAATTTCATTCTTCCCTTTTAGTTGTGCTATTATCTATCTCCTGGGCATTTCCTGGAATGTTCTCTCTTTCTCTTCCCTGCTTTGCTTCCCATGCTGCATCTATATGTTCATATCTATTATTTGTACTACTGCTTTCCATTCTTCTCTTCCGCACAGCTTTGACCTTGGTTTCAATCCCAGTTCCTTACCCTCTGCTAAAAACTTTCTACTGCTTTTCATGTTGGTATCTAAACCAAATGCACCGTTGAAGCTGGTGCAAGATAGACATTGCACTCAGGGTCGTAATGTTTAGAACCGAGAGCATACAGATCATAGGGCGTTGGTGGTATAGTGGTGAGCATAGCTGCCTTCCAAGCAGTTGACCCGGGTTCGATTCCCGGCCAACGCAGTACAAATACTTATATATTCTGCAAGCTGGATATATTTTAATGCAATATGTCACAAAATGGAAATATCATGAACAGATTAATCAGCCAGATATAAAAAAAATAAACAAATACGTAGGCAAACATCTCGATCGCCCCTTCTGCTATATTCATTGCCCTAATATATGATAAGTTCCATAAAGCAGAGTCACCACTCACATGTGCTGGTAATAAATATGTTACAGTGGGCAGACAATGAAAGGGCTGAGGCCCGACCAGACATTATAACTCCAGCATCTCTATGTTAAAAAGCATTTCTAGGCAATATCTAGCCTCTGAAAAAAATATGCAAGATCCACCGATAAATCTGGCAAAAGTCACTAACATTTTGGGCATACTTGTGCTCTCACCTGAATGTAGCGCCACCTTGTAGCCATCGGAGTTAACTGCAGCTCACAAAATGTTTCATAAGAGGGCAAGTTGAGAGGAATCCAAGAGGCAGATGTCCATAGAAAGAGCCTCTGACTACAGCAGGAAGGTTGGATGCTTCAAATTTGCATAGTTTCCTGTCCAACGTCCTCTCACGTCCCGAACGCCCACGTCACTCCACTGAATGCTCCTCATCTGCATAAAGAGAACACTTTCACAGAGGAGCAGAGTGGCGCAGCGGAAGCGTGCTGGGCCCATAACCCAGAGGTCGATGGATCGAAACCATCCTCTGCTAATTTTGCTTGATTTTTCTTCCAAGGACCAAGCTGTCATTCCCAGGCTGCCAGCAAGTAAAAGCGCAAGCTTTTGCCAGCTATGTGAGAAAAGACTTCTCAACTATCTGTGTCTGCTGAAATACAAGAGAGGGATCGTAAAAGGATCCACCCTGTACTTTGAAAGTAAAGACACACAATAATAAGCATAAATGACTGGTGGGACCTTCAAACACTTTTCTGGGCATGCTTTGAATTTCATTCTTCCCTTTTAGTTGTGCTATTATCTATCTCCTGGGCATTTCCTGGAATGTTCTCTCTTTCTCTTCCCTGCTTTGCTTCCCATGCTGCATCTATATGTTCATATCTATTATTTGTACTACTGCTTTCCATTCTTCTCTTCCGCACAGCTTTGACCTTGGTTTCAATCCCAGTTCCTTACCCTCTGCTAAAAACTTTCTACTGCTTTTCATGTTGGTATCTAAACCAAATGCACCGTTGAAGCTGGTGCAAGATAGACATTGCACTCAGGGTCGTAATGTTTAGAACCGAGAGCATACAGATCATAGGGCGTTGGTGGTATAGTGGTGAGCATAGCTGCCTTCCAAGCAGTTGACCCGGGTTCGATTCCCGGCCAACGCAGTACAAATACTTATATATTCTGCAAGCTGGATATATTTTAATGCAATATGTCACAAAATGGAAATATCATGAACAGATTAATCAGCCAGATATAAAAAAATAAACAAATACGTAGGCAAACATCTCGATCGCCCCTTCTGCTATATTCATTGCCCTAATATATGATAAGTTCCATAAAGCAGAGTCACCACTCACATGTGCTGGTAATAAATATGTTACAGTGGGCAGACAATGAAAGGGCTGAGGCCCGACCAGACATTATAACTCCAGCATCTCTATGTTAAAAAGCATTTCTAGGCAATATCTAGCCTCTGAAAAAAATATGCAAGATCCACCGATAAATCTGGCAAAAGTCACTAACATTTTGGGCATACTTGTGCTCTCACCTGAATGTAGCGCCACCTTGTAGCCATCGGAGGTAACTGCAGCTCACAAAATGTTTCATAAGAGGGCAAGTTGAGAGGAATCCAAGAGGCAGATGTCCATAGAAAGAGCCTCTGACTACAGCAGGAAGGTTGGATGCTTCAAATTTGCATAGTTTCCTGTCCAACGTCCTCTCACGTCCCGAACGCCCACGTCACTCCACTGAATGCTCCTCATCTGCATAAAGAGAACACTTTCACAGAGGAGCAGAGTGGCGCAGCGGAAGCATGCTGGGCCCATAACCCAGAGGTCGATGGATCGAAACCATCCTCTGCTAAATTTGCTTTATTTTCCTTCCAAGGACCAAGCTGTCATTTCCACGCTGCCAGAAAGGAAAAGCGCAAGCTTGCGCCAGCTATGTGAGAAAAGACTTCTCAACTATCTGTGTCTGCTGAAATACAAGAGAGGGATCGTCAAAGGATCCACCCTTTACTTTGAAAGTAAAGAGACACAATAATAAGCATAAATGACAGAGGGCGTTGGTGGTATAGTGGTGAGCATAGCTGCCTTCCAAGCAGTTGACCCGGGTTCGATTCCCGGCCAACGCAGTGCAAATACTTATGTATTCTGCAAGCAGGATATATTTTAGTTCAACATGTCACAAAATGGAAATATCATGAACAGATTAATCAGCCATATATATAGAAATTAAAAAATACGTAGGCAAACATCTCAATCGCCCCTTCTGCTATATTCATTGTCCTAATATATGATAAGTTTCATAAAGCAGAGTCGCCATTCACATGTGCTGGTAATAAATATGTTATTTTGGGCAGGCAATGAAAGGGCTGAGGCCCGACCAGACATTATACCTCCAGCATCTCTATGTTAAAAAGCATTTCTAGGCAATTTCTAGCCTCTGAAAAAAATATGCAAGACCCACCGATAAATCTGGCCAAAGTCCGTAACATTTTTGCATACTTGTGCTCTGACCTGAATGTAGCGCCACCTCGTAGCTGTCGAAGGTAACTGCAGCTCACAAAATGTTTTATCAGAAGGCAAGTTGAGAGGAATCCAAGAGGCAGATGTCCATGGAAAGAGCCTCTCACTGCAGCAGGAAGGTTGGATGCTTGAAATTTGCATAGTTTCCTGTCCAACGTCCAGAACGCTCCCAAACGCTCAAAAGCCTCGCACCGGGTAGATCTCTGGCTCCCAGGTAAAGCCAAATCCTGAGCATGTTAGCGCTAGTATCACAGAGAGAGATATAGAGGGTTCAAGAGCTGCTGTCTTGATAAATGTTTGAAACGGCTAGTGCCTGAGAGTGTCTGGCTTTCAGTTATGACTGATTGTGAGAGGGGAAGATTAAGTTTTTCTGCACCCAGCATGCCTTGCGATATACTTAGGCAAATGAGGTGAGAGCCCGACTAATCCCACTCTACTCTGCTGAATGCTCCTTATTTGCATAAAGAGAACACTTTCACAACGGAGCAGAGTGGCGCAGCGGAAGCGTGCTGGGCCCATAACCCAGAGGTCGATGGATCGAAACCATCCTCTGCTAATTTTGCTTGATTTTTCTTCCAAGGACCAAGCTGTCATTCCCAGGCTGCCAGCAAGTAAAAGCGCAAGCTTTTGCCAGCTATGTGAGAAAAGACTTCTCAACTATCTGTGTCTGCTGAAATACAAGAGAGGGATCGTAAAAGGATCCACCCTGTACTTTGAAAGTAAAGACACACAATAATAAGCATAAATGACTGGTGGGACCTTCAAACACTTTTCTGGGCATGCTTTGAATTTCATTCTTCCCTTTTAGTTGTGCTATTATCTATCTCCTGGGCATTTCCTGGAATGTTCTCTCTTTCTCTTCCCTGCTTTGCTTCCCATGCTGCATCTATATGTTCATATCTATTATTTGTACTACTGCTTTCCATTCTTCTCTTCCGCACAGCTTTGACCTTGGTTTCAATCCCAGTTCCTTACCCTCTGCTAAAAACTTTCTACTGCTTTTCATGTTGGTATCTAAACCAAATGCACCGTTGAAGCTGGTGCAAGATAGACATTGCACTCAGGGTCGTAATGTTTAGAACCGAGAGCATACAGATCATAGGGCGTTGGTGGTATAGTGGTGAGCATAGCTGCCTTCCAAGCAGTTGACCCGGGTTCGATTCCCGGCCAACGCAGTACAAATACTTATATATTCTGCAAGCTGGATATATTTTAATGCAATATGTCACAAAATGGAAATATCATGAACAGATTAATCAGCCAGATATAAAAAAATAAACAAATACGTAGGCAAACATCTCGATCGCCCCTTCTGCTATATTCATTGCCCTAATATATGATAAGTTCCATAAAGCAGAGTCACCACTCATGTGCTGGTAATAAATATGTTACAGTGGGCAGACAATGAAAGGGCTGAGGCCCGACCAGACATTATAACTCCAGCATCTCTATGTTAAAAAGCATTTCTAGGCAATATCTAGCCTCTGAAAAAAATATGCAAGATCCACCGATAAATCTGGCAAAAGTCACTAACATTTTGGGCATACTTGTGCTCTCACCTGAATGTAGCGCCACCTTGTAGCCATCGGAGGTAACTGCAGCTCACAAAATGTTTCATAAGAGGGCAAGTTGAGAGGAATCCAAGAGGCAGATGTCCATAGAAAGAGCCTCTGACTACAGCAGGAAGGTTGGATGCTTCAAATTTGCATAGTTTCCTGTCCAACGTCCTCTCACGTACCGAACGCCCACGTCACTCCACTGAATGCTCCTCATCTGCATAAAGAGAACACTTTCACAGAGGAGCAGAGTGGCGCAGCGGAAGCGTGCTGGGCCCATAACCCAGAGGTCGATGGATCGAAACCATCCTCTGCTAAATTTGCTTTATTTTCCTTCCAAGGACCAAGCTGTCATTTCCACGCTGCCAGAAAGGAAAAGCGCAAGCTTGCGCCAGCTATGTGAGAAAAGACTTCTCAACTATCTGTGTCTGCTGAAATACAAGAGAGGGATCGTCAAAGGATCCACCCTTTACTTTGAAAGTAAAGAGACACAATAATAAGCATAAATGACAGAGGGCGTTGGTGGTATAGTGGTGAGCATAGCTGCCTTCCAAGCAGTTGACCCGGGTTTGATTCCCGGCCAACGCAGTGCAAATACTTATGTATTCTGCAAGCAGGATATATTTTAGTTCAACATGTCACAAAATGGAAATATCATGAACAGATTAATCAGCCATATATATAGAAATTAAAAAATACGTAGGCAAACATCTCAATCGCCCCTTCTGCTATATTCATTGTCCTAATATATGATAAGTTTCATAAAGCAGAGTCGCCATTCACATGTGCTGGTAATAAATATGTTATTTTGGGCAGGCAATGAAAGGGCTGAGGCCCGACCAGACATTATACCTCCAGCATCTCTATGTTAAAAAGCTTTTCTAGGCAATTTCTAGCCTCTGAAAACAATATGCAAGACCCACCGATAAATCTGGCCAAAGTCCGTAACATTTTTGCATACTTGTGCTCTGACCTGAATGTAGCGCCACCTCGTAGCTGTCGAAGGTAACTGCAGCTCACAAAATGTTTTATCAGAAGGCAAGTTGAGAGGAATCCAAGAGGCAGATGTCCATGGAAAGAGCCTCGCACTGCAGCAGGAAGGTTGGATGCTTGAAATTTGCATAGTTTCCTGTCCAACGTCCACAACGCTCCCAAACGCTCAAAAGCCTCTCACCGGGTAGATCTCTGGCTCCCAGGTAAAGCCAAATCCTGAGCATGTTAGCGCTAGTATCACAGAGAGAGATATAGAGGGTTCAAGAGCTGCTGTCTTGATAAATGTTTGAAACGGCTAGTGCCTGAGAGTGTCTGGCTTTCAATTATGACTGATTGTGAGAGGGGAAGATTAAGTTTTTCTGCACCCAGCATGCCTTGCGATATACTTAGGCAAATGAGGTGAGAGCCCGACCAATCCCACTCTACTCTGCTGAATGCTCCTTATTTGCATAAAGAGAACACTTTCACAACGGAGCAGAGTGGCGCAGCGGAAGTGTGCTGGGCCCATAACCCAGAGGTCGATGGATCGAAACCATCCTCTGCTAATTTTGCTTGATTTTTCTTCCAAGGACCAAGCTGTCATTCCCAGGCTGCCAGCAAATAAAAGCGCAAGCTTTTGCCAGCTATGTGAGAAAAGACTTCTCAACTATCTGTGTCTGCTGAAATACAAGAGAGGGATCGTAAAAGGATCCACCCTGTACTTTGAAAGTAAAGACACACAATAATAAGCATAAATGACTGGTGGGACCTTCAAACACTTTTCTGGGCATGCTTTGAATTTCATTCTTCCCTTTTAGTTGTGCTATTATCTATCTCCTGGGCATTTCCTGGAATGTTCTCTCTTTCTCTTCCCTGCTTTGCTTCCCATGCTGCATCTATATGTTCATATCTATTATTTGTACTACTGCTTTCCATTCTTCTCTTCCGCACAGCTTTGACCTTGGTTTCAATCCCAGTTCCTTACCCTCTGCTAAAAACTTTCTACTGCTTTTCATGTTGGTATCTAAACCAAATGCACCGTTGAAGCTGGTGCAAGATAGACATTGCACTCAGGGTCGTAATGTTTAGAACCGAGAGCATACAGATCATAGGGCGTTGGTGGTATAGTGGTGAGCATAGCTGCCTTCCAAGCAGTTGACCCGGGTTCGATTCCCGGCCAACGCAGTACAAATACTTATATATTCTGCAAGCTGGATATATTTTAATGCAATATGTCACAAAATGGAAATATCATGAACAGATTAATCAGCCAGATATAAAAAAATAAACAAATACGTAGGCAAACATCTCGATCGCCCCTTCTGCTATATTCATTGCCCTAATATATGATAAGTTCCATAAAGCAGAGTCACCACTCACATGTGCTGGTAATAAATATGTTACAGTGGGCAGACAATGAAAGGGCTGAGGCCCGACCAGACATTATAACTCCAGCATCTCTATGTTAAAAGGTATTTCTAGGCAATATCTAGCCTCTGAAAAAAATATGCAAGATCCACCGATAAATCTGGCAAAAGTCACTAACATTTTGGGCATACTTGTGCTCTCACCTGAATGTAGCGCCACCTTGTAGCCATCGGAGGTAACTGCAGCTCACAAAATGTTTCATAAGAGGGCAAGTTGAGAGGAATCCAAGAGGCAGATGTCCATAGAAAGAGCCTCTGACTACAGCAGGAAGGTTGGATGCTTCAAATTTGCATAGTTTCCTGTCCAACGTCCTCTCACGTCCCGAACGCCCACGTCACTCCACTGAATGCTCCTCATCTGCATAAAGAGAACACTTTCACAGAGGAGCAGAGTGGCGCAGCGGAAGCGTGCTGGGCCCATAACCCAGAGGTCGATGGATCGAAACCATCCTCTGCTAAATTTGCTTTAATTTCCTTCCAAGGACCAAGCTGTCATTTCCACGCTGCCAGAAAGGAAAAGCGCAAGCTTGCGCCAGCTATGTGAGAAAAGACTTCTCAACTATCTGTGTCTGCTGAAATACAAGAGAGGGATCGTCAAAGGATCCACCCTTTACTTTGAAAGTAAAGAGACACAATAATAAGCATAAATGACAGAGGGCGTTGGTGGTATAGTGGTGAGCATAGCTGCCTTCCAAGCAGTTGACCCGGGTTCGATTCCCGGCCAACGCAGTGCAAATACTTATGTATTCTGCAAGCAGGATATATTTTAGTTCAACATGTCACAAAATGGAAATATCATGAACAGATTAATCAGCCATATATATAGAAATTAAAAAATACGTAGGCAAACATCTCAATCGCCCCTTCTGCTATATTCATTGTCCTAATATATGATAAGTTTCATAAAGCAGAGTCGCCATTCACATGTGCTGGTAATAAATATGTTATTTTGGGCAGGCAATGAAAGGGCTGAGGCCCAACCAGACATTATACCTCCAGCATCTCTATGTTAAAAAGCATTTCTAGGCAATTTCTAGCCTCTGAAAAAAATATGCAAGACCCACCGATAAATCTGGCCAAAGTCCGTAACATTTTTGCATACTTGTGCTCTGACCTGAATGTAGCGCCACCTCGTAGCTGTCGAAGGTAACTGCAGCTCACAAAATGTTTTATCAGAAGGCAAGTTGAGAGGAATCCAAGAGGCAGATGTCCATGGAAAGAGCCTCTCACTGCAGCAGGAAGGTTGGATGCTTGAAATTTGCATAGTTTCCTGTCCAACGTCCAGAACGCTCCCAAACGCTCAAAAGCCTCGCCCTCACCGGGTAGATCTCTGGCTCCCAGGTAAAGCCAAATCCTGAGCATGTTAGCGCTAGTATCACAGAGAGAGATATAGAGGGTTCAAGAGCTGCTGTCTTGATAAATGTTTGAAACGGCTAGTGCCTGAGAGTGTCTGGCTTTCAGTTATGACTGATTGTGAGAGGGGAAGATTAAGTTTTTCTGCACCCAGCATGCCTTGCGATATACTTAGGCAAATGAGGTGAGAGCCCGACCAATCCCACTCTACTCTGCTGAATGCTCCTTATTTGCATAAGGAGAACACTTTCACAACGGAGCAGAGTGGCGCAGCGGAAGCGTGCTGGGCCCATAACCCAGAGGTCGATGGATCGAAACCATCCTCTGCTAATTTTGCTTGATTTTTCTTCCAAGGACCAAGCTGTCATTCCCAGGCTGCCAGCAAGTAAAAGCGCAAGCTTTTGCCAGCTATGTGAGAAAAGACTTCTCAACTATCTGTGTCTGCTGAAATACAAGAGAGGGATCGTAAAAGGATCCACCCTGTACTTTGAAAGTAAAGACACACAATAATAAGCATAAATGACTGGTGGGACCTTCAAACACTTTTCTGGGCATGCTTTGAATTTCATTCTTCCCTTTTAGTTGTGCTATTATCTATCTCCTGGGCATTTCCTGGAATGTTCTCTCTTTCTCTTCCCTGCTTTGCTTCCCATGCTGCATCTATATGTTCATATCTATTATTTGTACTACTGCTTTCCATTCTTCTCTTCCGCATAGCTTTGACCTTGGTTTCAATCCCAGTTCCTTACCCTCTGCTAAAAACTTTCTACTGCTTTTCATGTTGGTATCTAAACCAAATGCACCGTTGAAGCTGGTGCAAGATAGACATTGCACTCAGGGTCGTAATGTTTAGAACCGAGAGCATACAGATCATAGGGCGTTGGTGGTATAGTGGTGAGCATAGCTGCCTTCCAAGCAGTTGACCCGGGTTCGATTCCCGGCCAACGCAGTACAAATACTTATATATTCTGCAAGCTGGATATATTTTAATGCAATATGTCACAAAATGGAAATATCATGAACAGATTAATCAGCCAGATATAAAAAAATAAACAAATACGTAGGCAAACATCTCGATCGCCCCTTCTGCTATATTCATTGCCCTAATATATGATAAGTTCCATAAAGCAGAGTCACCACTCACATGTGCTGGTAATAAATATGTTACAGTGGGCAGACAATGAAAGGGCTGAGGCCCAACCAGACATTATAACTCCAGCATCTCTATGTTAAAAGGCATTTCTAGGCAATATCTAGCCTCTGAAAAAAATATGCAAGATCCACCGATAAATCTGGCAAAAGTCACTAACATTTTGGGCATACTTGTGCTCTCACCTGAATGTAGCGCCACCTTGTAGCCATCGGAGGTAACTGCAGCTCACAAAATGTTTCATAAGAGGGCAAGTTGAGAGGAATCCAAGAGGCAGATGTCCATAGAAAGAGCCTCTGACTACAGCAGGAAGGTTGGATGCTTCAAATTTGCATAGTTTCCTGTCCAACGTCCTCTCACGTCCCGAACGCCCACGTCACTCCACTGAATGCTCCTCATCTGCATAAAGAGAACACTTTCACAGAGGAGCAGAGTGGCGCAGCGGAAGCGTGCTGGGCCCATAACCCAGAGGTCGATGGATCGAAACCATCCTCTGCTAAATTTGCTTTATTTTCCTTCCAAGGACCAAGCTGTCATTTCCACGCTGCCAGAAAGGAAAAGCGCAAGCTTGCGCCAGCTATGTGAGAAAAGACTTCTCAACTATCTGTGTCTGCTGAAATACAAGAGAGGGATCGTCAAAGGATCCACCCTTTACTTTGAAAGTAAAGAGACACAATAATAAGCATAAATGACAGAGGGCGTTGGTGGTATAGTGGTGAGCATAGCTGCCTTCCAAGCAGTTGACCCGGTTTCGATTCCCGGCCAACGCAGTGCAAATACTTATGTATTCTGCAAGCAGGATATATTTTAGTTCAACATGTCACAAAATGGAAATATCATGAACAGATTAATCAGCCATATATATAGAAATTAAAAAATACGTAGGCAAACATCTCAATCGCCCCTTCTGCTATATTCATTGTCCTAATATATGATAAGTTTCATAAAGCAGAGTCGCCATTCACATGTGCTGGTAATAAATATGTTATTTTGGGCAGGCAATGAAAGGGCTGAGGACCGACCAGACATTATACCTCCAGCATCTCTATGTTAAAAAGCATTTCTAGGCAATTTCTAGCCTCTGAAAAAAATATGCAAGACCCACCGATAAATCTGGCCAAAGTCCGTAACATTTTTGCATACATGTGCTCTGACCTGAATGTAGCGCCACCTCGTAGCTGTCGAAGGTAACTGCAGCTCACAAAATGTTTTATCAGAAGGCAAGTTGAGAGGAATCCAAGAGGCAGATGTCCATGGAAAGAGCCTCTCACTGCAGCAGGAAGGTTGGATGCTTGAAATTTGCATAGTTTCCTGTCCCACGTCCACAACGCTCCCAAACGCTCAAAAGCCTCGCCCTCACCGGGTAGATCTCTGGCTCCCAGGTAAAGCCAAATCCTGAGCATGTTAGCGCTAGTATCACAGAGAGAGATATAGAGGGTTCAAGAGCTGCTGTCTTGATAAATGTTTGAAACGGCTAGTGCCTGAGAGTGTCTGGCTTTCAGTTATGACTGATTATGAGAGGGGAAGATTAAGTTTTTTTGCACCCAGCATGCCTTGCGATATACTTAGGCAAATGAGGTGAGAGCCCGACCAATCCCACTCTACTCTGCTGAATGCTCCTTATTTGCATAAAGAGAACACTTTCACAACGGAGCAGAGTGGTGCAGCGGAAGCGTGCTGGGCCCATAACCCAGAGGTCGATGGATCGAAACCATCCTCTGCTAATTTTGCTTGATTTTTCTTCCAAGGACCAAGCTGTCATTCCCAGGCTGCCAGCAAGTCAAAGCGCAAGCTTTTGCCAGCTATGTGAGAAAAGACTTCTCAACTATCTGTGTCTGCTGAAATACAAGAGAGGGATCGTAAAAGGATCCACCCTGTACTTTGAAAGTAAAGACACACAATAATAAGCATAAATGACTGGTGGGACCTTCAAACACTTTTCTGGGCATGCTTTGAATTTCATTCTTCCCTTTTAGTTGTGCTATTATCTATCTCCTGGGCATTTCCTGGAATGTTCTCTCTTTCTCTTCCCTGCTTTGCTTCCCATGCTGCATCTATATGTTCATATCTATTATTTGTACTACTGCTTTCCATTCTTCTCTTCCGCACAGCTTTGACCTTGGTTTCAATCCCAGTTCCTTACCCTCTGCTAAAAACTTTCTACTGCTTTTCATGTTGATATCTAAACCAAATGCACCGTTGAAGCTGGTGCAAGATAGACATTGCACTCAGGGTCGTAATGTTTAGAACCGAGAGCATACAGATCATAGGGCGTTGGTGGTATAGTGGTGAGCATAGCTGCCTTCCAAGCAGTTGACCCAGGTTCGATTCCCGGCCAACGCAGTACAAATACTTATATATTCTGCAAGCTGGATATATTTTAATGCAATATGTCACAAAATGGAAATATCATGAACAGATTAATCAGCCAGATATAAAAAAATAAACAAATACATAGGCAAACATCTCGATCGCCCCTTCTGCTATATTCATTGCCCTAATATATGATAAGTTCCATAAAGCAGAGTCACCACTCACATGTGCTGGTAATAAATATGTTACAGTGGGCAGACAATGAAAGGGCTGAGGCCCGACCAGACATTATAACTCCAGCATCTCTATGTTAAAAGGCATTTCTAGGCAATATCTAGCCTCTGAAAAAAATATGCAAGATCCACCGATAAATCTGGCAAAAGTGACTAACATTTTGGGCATACTTGTGCTCTCACCTGAATGTAGCGCCACCTTGTAGCCATCGGAGATAACTGCAGCTCACAAAATGTTTCATAAGAGGGCAAGTTGAGAGGAATCCAAGAGGTAGATGTCCATAGAAAGAGCCTCTGACTACAGCAGGAAGGTTGGATGCTTCAAATTTTGCATAGTTTCCTGTCCAACGTCCTCTCACGTCCCGAACGCCCACGTCACTCCACTTAATGCTCCTCATCTGCATAAAGAGAACACTTTCACAGAGGAGCAGAGTGGCGCAGCGGAAGCGTGCTGGGCCCATAACCCAGAGGTCGATGGATCGAAACCATCCTCTGCTAAATTTGCTTTATTTTCCTTCCAAGGACCAAGCTGTCATTTCCACGCTGCCAGAAAGGAAAAGCGCAAGCTTGCGCCAGCTATGTGAGAAAAGACTTCTCAACTATCTGTGTCTGCTGAAATACAAGAGAGGGATCGTCAAAGGATCCACCCTTTACTTTGAAAGTAAAGAGACACAATAATAAGCATAAATGACAGAGGGCGTTGGTGGTATAGTGGTGAGCATAGCTGCCTTCCAAGCAGTTGACCCGGGTTCGATTCCCGGCCAACGCAGTGCAAATACTTATGTATTCTGCAAGCAGGATATATTTTAGTTCAACATGTCACAAAATGGAAATATCATGAACAGATTAATCAGCCATATATATAGAAATTAAAAAATACGTAGGCAAACATCTCAATCGCCCCTTCTGCTATATTCATTGTCCTAATATATGATAAGTTTCATAAAGCAGAGTCGCCATTCACATGTGCTGGTAATAAATATGTTATTTTGGGCAGGCAATGAAAGGGCTGAGGCCCGACCAGACATTATACCTCCAGCATCTCTATGTTAAAAAGCATTTCTAGGCAATTTCTAGCCTCTGAAAAAAATATGCAAGACCCACCGATAAATCTGGCCAAAGTCCGTAACATTTTTGCATACTTGTGCTCTGACCTGAATGTAGCGCCACCTCGTAGCTGTCGAAGGTAACTGCAGCTCACAAAATGTTTTATCAGAAGGCAAGTTGAGAGGAATCCAAGAGGCAGATGTCCATGGAAAGAGCCTCTCACTGCAGCAGGAAGGTTGGATGCTTGAAATTTGCATAGTTTCCTGTCCAACGTCCACAACGCTTCCAAACGCTCAAAAGCCTCACACCGGGCAAGCCCTCACCGGGTAGATCTCTGGCTCCCAGGTAAAGCCAAATCCTGAGCATGTTAGCGCTAGTATCACAGAGAGAGATATAGAGGGTTCAAGAGCTGCTGTCTTGATAAATGTTTGAAACGGCTAGTGCCTGAGAGTGTCTGGCTTTCAGTTATGACTGATTGTGAGAGGGGAAGATTAAGTTTTTCTGCACCCAGCATGCCTTGCGATATACTTAGGCAAATGAGGTGAGAGCCCGACCAATCCCACTCTACTCTGCTGAATGCTCCTTATTTGCATAAAGAGAACACTTTCACAACGGAGCAGAGTGGCGCAGCGGAAGCGTGCTGGGCCCATAACCCAGAGGTCGATGGATCGAAACCATCCTCTGCTAATTTTGCTTGATTTTTCTTCCAAGGACCAAGCTGTCATTCCCAGGCTGCCAGCAAGTAAAAGCGCAAGCTTTTGCCAGCTATGTGAGAAAAGACCTCAACTATCTGTGTCTGCTGAAATACAAGAGAGGGATCGTAAAAGGATCCACCCTGTACTTTGAAAGTAAAGACACACAATAATAAGCATAAATGACTGGTGGGACCTTCAATTACTTTTCTGGGCATGCTTTGAATTTCATTCTTCCCTTTTAGTTGTGCTATTATCTATCTCCTGGGCATTTCCTGGAATGTTCTCTCTTTCTCTTCCCTGCTTTGCTTCCCATGCTGCATCTATATGTTCATATCTATTATTTGTACTACTGCTTTCCATTCTTCTCTTCCGCACAGCTTTGACCTTGGTTTCAATCCCAGTTCCTTACCCTCTGCTAAAAACTTTCTACTGCTTTTCATGTTGGTATCTAAACCAAATGCACCGTTGAAGCTGGTGCAAGATAGACATTGCACTCAGGGTCGTAATGTTTAGAACCGAGAGCATACAGATCATAGGGCGTTGGTGGTATAGTGGTGAGCATAGCTGCCTTCCAAGCAGTTGACCCGGGTTCGATTCCCGGCCAACGCAGTACAAATACTTATATATTCTGCAAGCTGGATATATTTTAATGCAATATGTCACAAAATGGAAATATCATGAACAGATTAATCAGCCAGATATAAAAAAATAAACAAATACGTAGGCAAACATCTCGATCGCCCCTTCTGCTATATTCATTGCCCTAATATATGATAAGTTCCATAAAGCAGAGTCACCACTCACATGTGCTGGTAATAAATATGTTACAGTGGGCAGACAATGAAAGGGCTGAGGCCCGACCAGACATTATAACTCCAGCATCTCTATGTTAAAAGGCATTTCTAGGCAATATCTAGCCTCTGAAAAAAATATGCAAGATCCACCGATAAATCTGGCAAAAGTCACTAACATTTTGGGCATACTTGTGCTCTCACCTGAATGTAGCGCCACCTTGTAGCCATCGGAGGTAACTGCAGCTCACAAAATGTTTCATAAGAGGGCAAGTTGAGAGGAATCCAAGAGGCAGATGTCCATAGAAAGAGCCTCTGACTACAGCAGGAAGGTTGGATGCTTCAAATTTGCATAGTTTCCTGTCCAACGTCCTCTCACGTCCCGAACGCCCACGTCACTCCACTGAATGCTCCTCATCTGCATAAAGAGAACACTTTCACAGAGGAGCAGAGTGGCGCAGCGGAAGCGTGCTGGGCCCATAACCCAGAGGTCGATGGATCGAAACCATCCTCTGCTAAATTTGCTTTAATTTCCTTCCAAGGACCAAGCTGTCATTTCCACGCTGCCAGAAAGGAAAAGCGCAAGCTTGCGCCAGCTATGTGAGAAAAGACTTCTCAACTATCTGTGTCTGCTGAAATACAAGAGAGGGATCGTCAAAGGATCCACCCTTTACTTTGAAAGTAAAGAGACACAATAATAAGCATAAATGACAGAGGGCGTTGGTGGTATAGTGGTGAGCATAGCTGCCTTCCAAGCAGTTGACCCGGGTTCGATTCCCGGCCAACGCAGTGCAAATACTTATGTATTCTGCAAGCAGGATATATTTTAGTTCAACATGTCACAAAATGGAAATATCATGAACAGATTAATCAGCCATATATATAGAAATTAAAAAATACGTAGGCAAACATCTCAATCGCCCCTTCTGCTATATTCATTGTCCTAATATATGATAAGTTTCATAAAGCAGAGTCGCCATTCACATGTGCTGGTAATAAATATGTTATTTTGGGCAGGCAATGAAAGGGCTGAGGCCCAACCAGACATTATACCTCCAGCATCTCTATGTTAAAAAGCATTTCTAGGCAATTTCTAGCCTCTGAAAAAAATATGCAAGACCCACCGATAAATCTGGCCAAAGTCCGTAACATTTTTGCATACTTGTGCTCTGACCTGAATGTAGCGCCACCTCGTAGCTGTCGAAGGTAACTGCAGCTCACAAAATGTTTTATCAGAAGGCAAGTTGAGAGGAATCCAAGAGGCAGATGTCCATGGAAAGAGCCTATCACTGCAGCAGGAAGGTTGGATGCTTGAAATTTGCATAGTTTCCTGTCCAACGTCCAGAACGCTCCCAAACGCTCAAAAGCCTCGCCCTCACCGGGTAGATCTCTGGCTCCCAGGTAAAGCCAAATCCTGAGCATGTTAGCGCTAGTATCACAGAGAGAGATATAGAGGGTTCAAGAGCTGCTGTCTTGATAAATGTTTGAAACGGCTAGTGCCTGAGAGTGTCTGGCTTTCAGTTATGACTGATTGTGAGAGGGGAAGATTAAGTTTTTCTGCACCCAGCATGCCTTGCGATATACTTAGGCAAATGAGGTGAGAGCCCGACCAATCCCACTCTACTCTGCTGAATGCTCCTTATTTGCATAAGGAGAACACTTTTACAACGGAGCAGAGTGGCGCAGCGGAAGCGTGCTGGGCCCATAACCCAGAGGTCGATGGATCGAAACCATCCTCTGCTAATTTTGCTTGATTTTTCTTCCAAGGACCAAGCTGTCATTCCCAGGCTGCCAGCAAGTAAAAGCGCAAGCTTTTGCCAGCTATGTGAGAAAAGACTTCTCAACTATCTGTGTCTGCTGAAATACAAGAGAGGGATCGTAAAAGGATCCACCCTGTACTTTGAAAGTAAAGACACACAATAATAAGCATAAATGACTGGTGGGACCTTCAAACACTTTTCTGGGCATGCTTTGAATTTCATTCTTCCCTTTTAGTTGTGCTATTATCTATCTCCTGGGCATTTCCTGGAATGTTCTCTCTTTCTCTTCCCTGCTTTGCTTCCCATGCTGCATCTATATGTTCATATCTATTATTTGTACTACTGCTTTCCATTCTTCTCTTCCGCATAGCTTTGACCTTGGTTTCAATCCCAGTTCCTTACCCTCTGCTAAAAACTTTCTACTGCTTTTCATGTTGGTATCTAAACCAAATGCACCGTTGAAGCTGGTGCAAGATAGACATTGCACTCAGGGTCGTAATGTTTAGAACCGAGAGCATACAGATCATAGGGCGTTGGTGGTATAGTGGTGAGCATAGCTGCCTTCCAAGCAGTTGACCCGGGTTCGATTCCCGGCCAACGCAGTACAAATACTTATATATTCTGCAAGCTGGATATATTTTAATGCAATATGTCACAAAATGGAAATATCATGAACAGATTAATCAGCCAGATATAAAAAAATAAACAAATACGTAGGCAAACATCTCGATCGCCCCTTCTGCTATATTCATTGCCCTAATATATGATAAGTTCCATAAAGCAGAGTCACCACTCACATGTGCTGGTAATAAATATGTTACAGTGGGCAGACAATGAAAGGGCTGAGGCCCGACCAGACATTATAACTCCAGCATCTCTATGTTAAAAGGCATTTCTAGGCAATATCTAGCCTCTGAAAAAAATATGCAAGATCCACCGATAAATCTGGCAAAAGTCACTAACATTTTGGGCATACTTGTGCTCTCACCTGAATGTAGCGCCACCTTGTAGCCATCGGAGGTAACTGCAGCTCACAAAATGTTTCATAAGAGGGCAAGTTGAGAGGAATCCAAGAGGCAGATGTCCATAGAAAGAGCCTCTGACTACAGCAGGAACGTTGGATGCTTCAAATTTGCATAGTTTCCTGTCCAACGTCCTCTCACGTCCCGAACGCCCACGTCACTCCACTGAATGCTCCTCATCTGCATAAAGAGAACACTTTCACAGAGGAGCAGAGTGGCGCAGCGGAAGCGTGCTGGGCCCATAACCCAGAGGTCGATGGATCGAAACCATCCTCTGCTAAATTTGCTTTACTTTCCTTCCAAGGACCAAGCTGTCATTTCCACGCTGCCAGAAAGGAAAAGCGCAAGCTTGCGCCAGCTATGTGAGAAAAGACTTCTCAACTATCTGTGTCTGCTGAAATACAAGAGAGGGATCGTCAAAGGATCCACCCTTTACTTTGAAAGTAAAGAGACACAATAATAAGCATAAATGACAGAGGGCGTTGGTGGTATAGTGGTGAGCATAGCTGCCTTCCAAGCAGTTGACCCGGGTTCGATTCCCGGCCAACGCAGTGCAAATACTTATGTATTCTGCAAGCAGGATATATTTTAGTTCAACATGTCACAAAATGGAAATATCATGAACAGATTAATCAGCCATATATATAGAAATTAAAAAATACGTAGGCAAACATCTCAATCGCCCCTTCTGCTATATTCATTGTCCTAATATATGATAAGTTTCATAAAGCAGAGTCGCCATTCACATGTGCTGGTAATAAATATGTTATTTTGGGCAGGCAATGAAAGGGCTGAGGCCCGACCAGACATTATACCTCCAGCATCTCTATGTTAAAAAGCATTTCTAGGCAATTTCTAGCCTCTGAAAAAAATATGCAAGACCCACCGATAAATCTGGCCAAAGTCCGTAACATTTTTGCATACATGTGCTCTGACCTGAATGTAGCGCCACCTCGTAGCTGTCGAAGATAACTGCAGCTCACAAAATGTTTTATCAGAAGGCAAGTTGAGAGGAATCCAAGAGGCAGATGTCCATGGAAAGAGCCTCTCACTGCAGCAGGAAGGTTGGATGCTTGAAATTTGCATAGTTTCCTGTCCAACGTCCACAACGCTCCCAAACGCTCAAAAGCCTCGCCCTCACCGGGTAGATCTCTGGCTCCCAGGTAAAGCCAAATCCTGAGCATGTTAGCGCTAGTATCACAGAGAGAGATATAGAGGGTTCAAGAGCTGCTGTCTTGATAAATGTTTGAAACGGCTAGTGCCTGAGAGTGTCTGGCTTTCAGTTATGACTGATTATGAGAGGGGAAGATTAAGTTTTTTTGCACCCAGCATGCCTTGCGATATACTTAGGCAAATGAGGTGAGAGCCCGACCAATCCCACTCTACTCTGCTGAATGCTCCTTATTTGCATAAAGAGAACACTTTCACAACGGAGCAGAGTGGTGCAGCGGAAGCGTGCTGGGCCCATAACCCAGAGGTCGATGGATCGAAACCATCCTCTGCTAATTTTGCTTGATTTTTCTTCCAAGGACCAAGCTGTCATTCCCAGGCTGCCAGCAAGTCAAAGCGCAAGCTTTTGCCAGCTATGTGAGAAAAGACTTCTCAACTATCTGTGTCTGCTGAAATACAAGAGAGGGATCGTAAAAGGATCCACCCTGTACTTTGAAAGTAAAGACACACAATAATAAGCATAAATGACTGGTGGGACCTTCAAACCCTTTTCTGGGCATGCTTTGAATTTCATTCTTCCCTTTTAGTTGTGCTATTATCTATCTCCTGGGCATTTCCTGGAATGTTCTCTCTTTCTCTTCCCTGCTTTGCTTCCCATGCTGCATCTATATGTTCATATCTATTATTTGTACTACTGCTTTCCATTCTTCTCTTCCGCACAGCTTTGACCTTGGTTTCAATCCCAGTTCCTTACCCTCTGCTAAAAACTTTCTACTGCTTTTCATGTTGATATCTAAACCAAATGCACCGTTGAAGCTGGTGCAAGATAGACATTGCACTCAGGGTCGTAATGTTTAGAACCGAGAGCATACAGATCATAGGGCGTTGGTGGTATAGTGGTGAGCATAGCTGCCTTCCAAGCAGTTGACCCAGGTTCGATTCCCGGCCAACGCAGTACAAATATTTATATATTCTGCAAGCTGGATATATTTTAATGCAATATGTCACAAAATGGAAATATCATGAACAGATTAATCAGCCAGATATAAAAAAATAAACAAATACATAGGCAAACATCTCGATCGCCCCTTCTGCTATATTCATTGCCCTAATATATGATAAGTTCCATAAAGCAGAGTCACCACTCACATGTGCTGGTAATAAATATGTTACAGTGGGCAGACAATGAAAGGGCTGAGGCCCGACCAGACATTATAACTCCAGCATCTCTATGTTAAAAGGCATTTCTAGGCAATATCTAGCCTCTGAAAAAAATATGCAAGATCCACCGATAAATCTGGCAAAAGTCACTAACATTTTGGGCATACTTGTGCTCTCACCTGAATGTAGCGCCACCTTGTAGCCATCGGAGGTAACTGCAGCTCACAAAATGTTTCATAAGAGGGCAAGTTGAGAGGAATCCAAGAGGCAGATGTCCATAGAAAGAGCCTCTGACTACAGCAGGAACGTTGGATGCTTCAAATTTGCATAGTTTCCTGTCCAACATCCTCTCACGTCCCGAACGCCCACGTCACTCCACTGAATGCTCCTCATCTGCATAAAGAGAACACTTTCACAGAGGAGCAGAGTGGCGCAGCGGAAGCGTGCTGGGCCCATAACCCAGAGGTCGATGGATCGAAACCATCCTCTGCTAAATTTGCTTTATTTTCCTTCCAAGGACCAAGCTGCCATTTCCACTCTGCCAGAAAGGAAAAGCGCAAGCTTGCGCCAGCTATGTGAGAAAAGACTTCTCAACTATCTGTGTCTGCTGAAATACAAGAGAGGGATCGTCAAAGGATCCACCCTTTACTTTGAAAGTAAAGAGACACAATAATAAGCATAAATGACAGAGGGCGTTGGTGGTATAGTGGTGAGCATAGCTGCCTTCCAAGCAGTTGACCCGGGTTCGATTCCCGGCCAACGCAGTGCAAATACTTATGTATTCTGCAAGCAGGATATATTTTAGTTCAACATGTCACAAAATGGAAATATCATGAACAGATTAATCAGCCATATATATAGAAATTAAAAAATACGTAGGCAAACATCTCAATCGCCCCTTCTGCTATATTCATTGTCCTAATATATGATAAGTTTCATAAAGCAGAGTCGCCATTCACATGTGCTGGTAATAAATATGTTATTTTGGGCAGGCAATGAAAGGGCTGAGGCCCGACCAGACATTATACCTCCAGCATCTCTATGTTAAAAAGCATTTCTAGGCAATTTCTAGCCTCTGAAAAAAATATGCAAGACCCACCGATAAATCTGGCCAAAGTCCGTAACATTTTTGCATACTTGTGCTCTGACCTGAATGTAGCGCCACCTCGTAGCTGTCGAAGGTAACTGCAGCTCACAAAATGTTTTATCAGAAGGCAAGTTGAGAGGAATCCAAGAGGCAGATGTCCATGGAAAGAGCCTCTCACTGCAGCAGGAAGGTTGGATGCTTGAAATTTGCATAGTTTCCTGTCCAACGTCCAGAACGCTCCCAAACGCTCAAAAGCCTCACACCGGGCAAGCCCTCACCGGGTAGATCTCTGGCTCCCAGGTAAAGCCAAATCCTGAGCATGTTAGCGCTAGTATCACAGAGAGAGATATAGAGGGTTCAAGAGCTGCTGTCTTGATAAATGTTTGAAACGGCTAGTGCCTGAGAGTGTCTGGCTTTCAGTTATGACTGATTGTGAGAGGGGAAGATTAAGTTTTTCTGCACCCAGCATGCCTTGCGATATACTTAGGCAAATGAGGTGAGAGCCCGACCAATCCCACTCTACTCTGCTGAATGCTCCTTATTTGCATAAAGAGAACACTTTCACAACGGAGCAGAGTGGCGCAGCGGAAGCGTGCTGGGCCCATAACCCAGAGGTCGATGGATCGAAACCATCCGCTGCTAATTTTGCTTGATTTTTCTTCCAAGGACCAAGCTGTCATTCCCAGGCTGCCAGCAAGTAAAAGCGCAAGCTTTTGCCAGCTATGTGAGAAAAGACTTCTCAACTATCTGTGTCTGCTGAAATACAAGAGAGGGATCGTAAAAGGATCCACCCTGTACTTTGAAAGTAAAGACACACAATAATAAGCATAAATGACTGGTGGGACCTTCAAACACTTTTCTGGGCATGCTTTGAATTTCATTCTTCCCTTTTAGTTGTGCTATTATCTATCTCCTGGGCATTTCCTGGAATGTTCTCTCTCTCTCTTCCCTGCTTTGCTTCCCATGCTGCATCTATATGTTCATATCTATTATTTGTACTACTGCTTTCCATTCTTCTCTTCCGCACAGCTTTGACCTTGGTTTCAATCCCAGTTCCTTACCCTCTGCTAAAAACTTTCTACTGCTTTTCATGTTGGTATCTAAACCAAATGCACCGTTGAAGCTGGTGCAAGATAGACATTGCACTCAGGGTCGTAATGTTTAGAACCGAGAGCATACAGATCATAGGGCGTTGGTGGTATAGTGGTGAGCATAGCTGCCTTCCAAGCAGTTGACCCGGGTTCGATTCCCGGCCAACGCAGTACAAATACTTATATATTCTGCAAGCTGGATATATTTTAATGCAATATGTCACAAAATGGAAATATCATGAACAGATTAATCAGCCAGATATAAAAAAATAAACAAATACGTAGGCAAACATCTCGATCGCCCCTTCTGCTATATTCATTGCCCTAATATATGATAAGTTCCATAAAGCAGAGTCACCACTCACATGTGCTGGTAATAAATATGTTACAGTGGGCAGACAATGAAAGGGCTGAGGCCCGACCAGACATTATAACTCCAGCATCTCTATGTTAAAAGGCATTTCTAGGCAATATCTAGCCTCTGAAAAAAATATGCAAGATCCACCGATAAATCTGGCAAAAGTGACTAACATTTTGGGCATACTTGTGCTCTCACCTGAATGTAGCGCCACCTTGTAGCCATCGGAGGTAACTGCAGCTCACAAAATGTTTCATAAGAGGGCAAGTTGAGAGGAATCCAAGAGGTAGATGTCCATAGAAAGAGCCTCTGACTACAGCAGGAAGGTTGGATGCTTCAAATTTTGCATAGTTTCCTGTCCAACGTCCTCTCACGTCCCGAACGCCCACGTCACTCCACTTAATGCTCCTCATCTGCATAAAGAGAACACTTTCACAGAGGAGCAGAGTGGCGCAGCGGAAGCGTGCTGGGCCCATAACCCAGAGGTCGATGGTTCGAAACCATCCTCTGCTAAATTTGCTTTATTTTCCTTCCAAGGACCAAGCTGTCATTTCCACGCTGCCAGAAAGGAAAAGCGCAAGCTTGCGCCAGCTATGTGAGAAAAGACTTCTCAACTATCTGTGTCTGCTGAAATACAAGAGAGGGATCGTCAAAGGATCCACCCTTTACTTTGAAAGTAAAGAGACACAATAATAAGCATAAATGACAGAGGGCGTTGGTGGTATAGTGGTGAGCATAGCTGCCTTCCAAGCAGTTGACCCGGGTTCGATTCCCGGCCAACGCAGTGCAAATACTTATGTATTCTGCAAGCAGGATATATTTTAGTTCAACATGTCACAAAATGGAAATATCATGAACAGATTAATCAGCCATATATATAGAAATTAAAAAATACGTAGGCAAACATCTCAATCGCCCCTTCTGCTATATTCATTGTCCTAATATATGATAAGTTTCATAAAGCAGAGTCGCCATTCACATGTGCTGGTAATAAATATGTTATTTTGGGCAGGCAATGAAAGGGCTGAGGCCCGACCAGACATTATACCTCCAGCATCTCTATGTTAAAAAGCATTTCTAGGCAATTTCTAGCCTCTGAAAAAAATATGCAAGACCCACCGATAAATCTGGCCAAAGTCCGTAACATTTTTGCATACTTGTGCTCTGACCTGAATGTAGCGCCACCTCGTAGCTGTCGAAGGTAACTGCAGCTCACAAAATGTTTTATCAGAAGGCAAGTTGAGAGGAATCCAAGAGGCAGATGTCCATGGAAAGAGCCTCTCACTGCAGCAGGAAGGTTGGATGCTTGAAATTTGCATAGTTTCCTGTCCAACGTCCACAACGCTCCCAAACGCTCAAAAGCCTCGCCCTCACCGGGTAGATCTCTGGCTCCCAGGTAAAGCCAAATCCTGAGCATGTTAGCGCTAGTATCACAGAGAGAGATATAGAGGGTTCAAGAGCTGCTGTCTTGATAAATGTTTGAAACGGCTAGTGCCTGAGAGTGTCTGGCTTTCAGTTATGACTGATTGTGAGAGGGGAAGATTAAGTTTTTCTGCACCCAGCATGCCTTGCGATATACTTAGGCAAATGAGGTGAGAGCCCGACCAATCCCACTCTACTCTGCTGAATGCTCCTTATTTGCATAAAGAGAACACTTTCACAACGGAGCAGAGTGGCGCAGCGGAAGCGTGCTGGGCCCATAACCCAGAGGTCGATGGATCGAAACCATCCTCTGCTAATTTTGCTTGATTTTTCTTCCAAGGACCAAGCTGTCATTCCCAGGCTGCCAGCAAGTAAAAGCGCAAGCTTTTGCCAGCTATGTGAGAAAAGACTTCTCAACTATCTGTGTCTGCTGAAATACAAGAGAGGGATCGTAAAAGGATCCACCCTGTACTTTGAAAGTAAAGACACACAATAATAAGCATAAATGACTGGTGGGACCTTCAATTACTTTTCTGGGCATGCTTTGAATTTCATTCTTCCCTTTTAGTTGTGCTATTATCTATCTCCTGGGCATTTCCTGGAATGTTCTCTCTTTCTCTTCCCTGCTTTGCTTCCCATGCTGCATCTATATGTTCATATCTATTATTTGTACTACTGCTTTCCATTCTTCTCTTCCGCACAGCTTTGACCTTGGTTTCAATCCCAGTTCCTTACCCTCTGCTAAAAACTTTCTACTGCTTTTCATGTTGGTATCTAAACCAAATGCACCGTTGAAGCTGGTGCAAGATAGACATTGCACTCAGGGTCGTAATGTTTAGAACCGAGAGCATACAGATCATAGGGCGTTGGTGGTATAGTGGTGAGCATAGCTGCCTTCCAAGCAGTTGACCCGGGTTCGATTCCCGGCCAACGCAGTACAAATACTTATATATTCTGCAAGCTGGATATATTTTAATGCAATATGTCACAAAATGGAAAATCATGAACAGATTAATCAGCCAGATATAAAAAAAATAAACAAATACGTAGGCAAACATCTCGATCGCCCCTTCTGCTATATTCATTGCCCTAATATATGATAAGTTCCATAAAGCAGAGTCACCACTCACATGTGCTGGTAATAAATATGTTACAGTGGGCAGACAATGAAAGGGCTGAGGCCCGACCAGACATTATAACTCCAGCATCTCTATGTTAAAAAGCATTTCTAGGCAATATCTAGCCTCTGAAAAAAATATGCAAGATCCACCGATAAATCTGGCAAAAGTCACTAACATTTTGGGCATACTTGTGCTCTCACCTGAATGTAGCGCCACCTTGTAGCCATCGGAGGTAACTGCAGCTCACAAAATGTTTCATAAGAGGGCAAGTTGAGAGGAATCCAAGAGGCAGATGTCCATAGAAAGAGCCTCTGACTACAGCAGGAAGGTTGGATGCTTCAAATTTGCATAGTTTCCTGTCCAACGTCCTCTCACGTCCCGAACGCCCACGTCACTCCACTGAATGCTCCTCATCTGCATAAAGAGAACACTTTCACAGAGGAGCAGAGTGGCGCAGCGGAAGCGTGCTGGGCCCATAACCCAGAGGTCGATGGATCGAAACCATCCTCTGCTAAATTTGCTTTATTTTCCTTCCAAGGACCAAGCTGTCATTTCCACGCTGCCAGAAAGGAAAAGCGCAAGCTTGCGCCAGCTATGTGAGAAAAGACTTCTCAACTATCTGTGTCTGCTGAAATACAAGAGAGGGATCGTCAAAGGATCCACCCTTTACTTTGAAAGTAAAGAGACACAATAATAAGCATAAATGACAGAGGGCGTTGGTGGTATAGTGGTGAGCATAGCTGCCTTCCAAGCAGTTGACCCGGGTTCGATTCCCGGCCAACGCAGTGCAAATACTTATGTATTCTGCAAGCAGGATATATTTTAGTTCAACATGTCACAAAATGGAAATATCATGAACAGATTAATCAGCCATATATATAGAAATTTAAAAATACGTAGGCAAACATCTCAATCGCCCCTTCTGCTATATTCATTGTCCTAATATATGATAAGTTTCATAAAGCAGAGTCGCCATTCACATGTGCTGGTAATAAATATGTTATTTTGGGCAGGCAATGAAAGGGCTGAGGCCCGACCAGACATTATACCTCCAGCATCTCTATGTTAAAAAGCATTTCTAGGCAATTTCTAGCCTCTGAAAAAAATATGCAAGACCCACCGATAAATCTGGCCAAAGTCCGTAACATTTTTGCATACTTGTGCTCTGACCTGAATGTAGCGCCACCTCGTAGCTGTCGAAGGTAACTGCAGCTCACAAAATGTTTTATCAGAAGGCAAGTTGAGAGGAATCCAAGAGGCAGATGTCCATGGAAAGAGCCTCTCACTGCAGCAGGAAGGTTGGATGTTTGAAATTTGCATAGTTTCCTGTCCAACGTCCACAACGCTCCCAAACGCTCAAAAGCCTCACACCGGGCAAGCCCTCACCGGGTAGATCTCTGGCTCCCAGGTAAAGCCAAATCCTGAGCATGTTAGCGCTAGTATCACAGAGAGAGATATAGAGGGTTCAAGAGCTGCTGTCTTGATAAATGTTTGAAACGGCTAGTGCCTGAGAGTGTCTGGCTTTCAGTTATGACTGATTGTGAGAGGGGAAGATTAAGTTTTTCTGCACCCAGCATGCCTTGCGATATACTTAGGCAAATGAGGTGAGAGCCCGACCAATCCCACTCTACTCTGCTGAATGCTCCTTATTTGCATAAAGAGAACACTTTCACAACGGAGCAGAGTGGCGCAGCGGAAGCGTGCTGGGCCCATAACCCAGAGGTCGATGGATCGAAACCATCCTCTGCTAATTTTGCTTGATTTTTCTTCCAAGGACCAAGCTGTCATTCCCAGGCTGCCAGCAAGTAAAAGCGCAAGCTTTTGCCAGCTATGTGAGAAAAGACTTCTCAACTATCTGTGTCTGCTGAAATACAAGAGAGGGATCGTAAAAGGATCCACCCTGTACTTTGAAAGTAAAGACACACAATAATAAGCATAAATGACTGGTGGGACCTTCAAACACTTTTCTGGGCATGCTTTGAATTTCATTCTTCCCTTTTAGTTGTGCTATTATCTATCTCCTGGGCATTTCCTGGAATGTTCTCTCTTTCTCTTCCCTGCTTTGCTTCCCATGCTGCATCTATATGTTCATATCTATTATTTGTACTACTGCTTTCCATTCTTCTCTTCCGCACAGCTTTGACCTTGGTTTCAATCCCAGTTCCTTACCCTCTGCTAAAAACTTTCTACTGCTTTTCATGTTGGTATCTAAACCAAATGCACCGTTGAAGCTGGTGCAAGATAGACATTGCACTCAGGGTCGTAATGTTTAGAACCGAGAGCATACAGATAATAGGGCGTTGGTGGTATAGTGGTGAGCATAGCTGCCTTCCAAGCAGTTGACCCGGGTTCGATTCCCGGCCAACGCAGTACAAATACTTATATATTCTGCAAGCTGGATATATTTTAATGCAATATGTCACAAAATGGAAATATCATGAACAGATTAATCAGCCAGATATAAAAAAATAAACAAATACGTAGGCAAACATCTCGATCGCCCCTTCTGCTATATTCATTGCCCTAATATATGATAAGTTCCATAAAGCAGAGTCACCACTCACATGTGCTGGTAATAAATATGTTACAGTGGGCAGACAATGAAAGGGCTGAGGCCCGACCAGACATTATAACTCCAGCATCTCTATGTTAAAAAGCATTTCTAGGCAATATCTAGCCTCTGAAAAAAATATGCAAGATCCACCGATAAATCTGGCAAAAGTCACTAACATTTTGGGCATACTTGTGCTCTCACCTGAATGTAGCGCCACCTTGTAGCCATCGGAGGTAACTGCAGCTCACAAAATGTTTCATAAGAGGGCAAGTTGAGAGGAATCCAAGAGGCAGATGTCCATAGAAAGAGCCTCTGACTACAGCAGGAAGGTTGGATGCTTCAAATTTGCATAGTTTCCTGTCCAACGTCCTCTCACGTCCCGAACGCCCACGTCACTCCACTGAATGCTCCTCATCTGCATAAAGAGAACACTTTCACAGAGGAGCAGAGTGGCGCAGCGGAAGCGTGCTGGGCCCATAACCCAGAGGTCGATGGATCGAAACCATCCTCTCCTAAATTTGCTTTATTTTCCTTCCAAGGACCAAGCTGTCATTTCCACGCTGCCAGAAAGGAAAAGCACAAGCTTGCGCCAGCTATGTGAGAAAAGACTTCTCAACTATCTGTGTCTGCTGAAATACAAGAGAGGGATCGTCAAAGGATCCACCCTTTACTTTGAAAGTAAAGAGACACAATAATAAGCATAAATGACAGAGGGCGTTGGTGGTATAGTGGTGAGCATAGCTGCCTTCCAAGCAGTTGACCCGGGTACGATTCCCGGCCCACGCAGTGCAAATACTTATGTATTCTGCAAGCAGGATATATTTTAGTTCAACATGTCACAAAATGGAAATATCATGAACAGATTAATCAGCCATATATATAGAAATTAAAAAATACGTAGGCAAACATCTCAATCGCCCCTTCTGCTATATTCATTGTCCTAATATATGATAAGTTACATAAAGCAGAGTCGCCATTCACATGTGCTGGTAATAAATATGTTATTTTGGGCAGGCAATGAAAGGGCTGAGGCCCGACCAGACATTATACCTCCAGCATCTCTATGTTAAAAAGCATTTCTAGGCAATTTCTAGCCTCTGAAAAAAATATGCAAGACCCACCGATAAATCTGGCCAAAGTCCGTAACATTTTTGCATACTTGTGCTCTGACCTGAATGTAGCGCCACCTCGTAGCTGTCGAAGGTAACTGCAGCTCACAAAATGTTTTATCAGAAGGCAAGTTGAGAGGAATCCAAGAGGCAGATGTCCATGGAAAGAGCCTCTCACTGCAGCAGGAAGGTTGGATGCTTGAAATTTGCATAGTTTCCTGTCCAACGTCCACTCACGTCCCGAACGCTCCCAAACGCTCAAAAGCCTCACACCGGGCAAGCCCTCACCGGGTAGATCTCTGGCTCCCAGGTAAAGCCAAATCCTGAGCATGTTAGCGCTAGTATCACAGAGAGAGATATAGAGGGTTCAAGAGCTGCTGTCTTGATAAATGTTTGAAACGGCTAGTGCCTGAGAGTGTCTGGCTTTCAGTTATGACTGATTGTGAGAGGGGAAGATTAAGTTTTTCTGCACCCAGCATGCCTTGCGATATACTTAGGCAAATGAGGTGAGAGCCCGACCAATCCCACTCTACTCTGCTGAATGCTCCTTATTTGCATAAAGAGAACACTTTCACAACGGAGCAGAGTGGCGCAGCGGAAGCGTGCTGGGCCCATAACCCAGAGGTCGATGGATCGAAACCATCCTCTGCTAATTTTGCTTGATTTTTCTTCCAAGGACCAAGCTGTCATTCCCAGGCTGCCAGCAAGTAAAAGCGCAAGCTTTTGCCAGCTATGTGAGAAAAGACTTCTCAACTATCTGTGTCTGCTGAAATACAAGAGAGGGATCGTAAAAGGATCCACCCTGTACTTTGAAAGTAAAGACACACAATAATAAGCATAAATGACTGGTGGGACCTTCAAACACTTTTCTGGGCATGCTTTGAATTTCATTCTTCCCTTTTAGTTGTGCTATTATCTATCTCCTGGGCATTTCCTGGAATGTTCTCTCTTTCTCTTCCCTGCTTTGCTTCCCATGCTGCATCTATATGTTCATATCTATTATTTGTACTACTGCTTTCCATTCTTCTCTTCCGCACAGCTTTGACCTTGGTTTCAATCCCAGTTCCTTACCCTCTGCTAAAAACTTTCTACTGCTTTTCATGTTGGTATCTAAACCAAATGCACCGTTGAAGCTGGTGCAAGATAGACATTGCACTCAGGGTCGTAATGTTTAGAACCGAGAGCATACAGATCATAGGGCGTTGGTGGTATAGTGGTGAGCATAGCTGCCTTCCAAGCAGTTGACCCGGGTTCGATTCCCGGCCAACGCAGTACAAATACTTATATATTCTGCAAGCTGGATATATTTTAATGCAATATGTCACAAAATGGAAATATCATGAACAGATTAATCAGCCAGATATAAAAAAATAAACAAATACGTAGGCAAACATCTCGATCGCCCCTTCTGCTATATTCATTGCCCTAATATATGATAAGTTCCATAAAGCAGAGTCACCACTCACATGTGCTGGTAATAAATATGTTACAGTGGGCAGACAATGAAAGGGCTGAGGCCCGACCAGACATTATAACTCCAGCATCTCTATGTTAAAAAGCATTTCTAGGCAATATCTAGCCTCTGAAAAAAATATGCAAGATCCACCGATAAATCTGGCAAAAGTCACTAACATTTTGGGCATACTTGTGCTCTCACCTGAATGTAGCGCCACCTTGTAGCCATCGGAGGTAACTGCAGCTCACAAAATGTTTCATAAGAGGGCAAGTTGAGAGGAATCCAAGAGGCAGATGTCCATAGAAAGAGCCTCTGACTACAGCAGGAAGGTTGGATGCTTCAAATTTGCATAGTTTCCTGTCCAACGTCCTCTCACGTCCCGAACGCCCACGTCACTCCACTGAATGCTCCTCATCTGCATAAAGAGAACACTTTCACAGAGGAGCAGAGTGGCGCAGCGGAAGCGTGCTGGGCCCATAACCCAGAGGTCGATGGATCGAAACCATCCTCTCCTAAATTTGCTTTATTTTCCTTCCAAGGACCAAGCTGTCATTTCCACGCTGCCAGAAAGGAAAAGCGCAAGCTTGCGCCAGCTATGTGAGAAAAGACTTCTCAACTATCTGTGTCTGATGAAATACAAGAGAGGGATCGTCAAAGGATCCACCCTTTACTTTGAAAGTAAAGAGACACAATAATAAGCATAAATGACAGAGGGCGTTGGTGGTATAGTGGTGAGCATAGCTGCCTTCCAAGCAGTTGACCCGGGTTCGATTCCCGGCCAACGCAGTGCAAATACTTATGTATTCTGCAAGCAGGATATATTTTAGTTCAACATGTCACAAAATGGAAATATCATGAACAGATTAATCAGCCATATATATAGAAATTAAAAAATACGTAGGCAAACATCTCAATCGCCCCTTCTGCTATATTCATTGTCCTAATATATGATAAGTTTCATAAAGCAGAGTCGCCATTCACATGTGCTGGTAATAAATATGTTATTTTGGGCAGGCAATGAAAGGGCTGAGGCCCGACCAGACATTATACCTCCAGCATCTCTATGTTAAAAAGCATTTCTAGGCAATTTCTAGCCTCTGAAAAAAATATGCAAGACCCACCGATAAATCTGGCCAAAGTCCGTAACATTTTTGCATACTTGTGCTCTGACCTGAATGTAGCGCCACCTCGTAGCTGTCGAAGGTAACTGCAGCTCACAAAATGTTTTATCAGAAGGCAAGTTGAGAGGAATCCAAGAGGCAGATGTCCATGGAAAGAGCCTCTCACTGCAGCAGGAAGGTTGGATGTTTGAAATTTGCATAGTTTCCTGTCCAACGTCCACAACGCTCCCAAACGCTCAAAAGCCTCGCCCTCACCGGGTAGATCTCTGGCTCCCAGGTAAAGCCAAATCCTGAGCATGTTAGCGCTAGTATCACAGAGAGAGATATAGAGGGTTCAAGAGCTGCTGTCTTGATAAATGTTTGAAACGGCTAGTGCCTGAGAGTGTCTGGCTTTCAGTTATGACTGATTGTGAGAGGGGAAGATTAAGTTTTTCTGCACCCAGCATGCCTTGCGATATACTTAGGCAAATGAGGTGAGAGCCCGACCAATCCCACTCTACTCTGCTGAATGCTCCTTATTTGCATAAAGAGAACACTTTCACAACGGAGCAGAGTGGCGCAGCGGAAGCGTGCTGGGCCCATAACCCAGAGGTCGATGGATCGAAACCATCCTCTGCTAATTTTGCTTGATTTTTCTTCCAAGGACCAAGCTGTCATTCCCAGGCTGCCAGCAAGTAAAAGCGCAAGCTTTTGCCAGCTATGTGAGAAAAGACTTCTCAACTATCTGTGTCTGCTGAAATACAAGAGAGGGATCGTAAAAGGATCCACCCTGTACTTTGAAAGTAAAGACACACAATAATAAGCATAAATGACTGGTGGGACCTTCAAACACTTTTCTGGGCATGCTTTGAATTTCATTCTTCCCTTTTAGTTGTGCTATTATCTATCTCCTGGGCATTTCCTGGAATGTTCTCTCTTTCTCTTCCCTGCTTTGCTTCCCATGCTGCATCTATATGTTCATATCTATTATTTGTACTACTGCTTTCCATTCTTCTCTTCCGCACAGCTTTGACCTTGGTTTCAATCCCAGTTCCTTACCCTCTGCTAAAAACTTTCTACTGCTTTTCATGTTGGTATCTAAACCAAATGCACCGTTGAAGCTGGTGCAAGATAGACATTGCACTCAGGGTCGTAATGTTTAGAACCGAGAGCATACAGATCATAGGGCGTTGGTGGTATAGTGGTGAGCATAGCTGCCTTCCAAGCAGTTGACCCGGGTTCGATTCCCGGCCAACGCAGTACAAATACTTATATATTCTGCAAGCTGGATATATTTTAATGCAATATGTCACAAAATGGAAATATCATGAACAGATTAATCAGCCAGATATAAAAAAATAAACAAATACGTAGGCAAACATCTCGATCGCCCCTTCTGCTATATTCATTGCCCTAATATATGATAAGTTCCATAAAGCAGAGTCACCACTCACATGTGCTGGTAATAAATATGTTACAGTGGGCAGACAATGAAAGGGCTGAGGCCCGACCAGACATTATAACTCCAGCATCTCTATGTTAAAAAGCATTTCTAGGCAATATCTAGCCTCTGAAAAAAATATGCAAGATCCACCGATAAATCTGGCAAAAGTCACTAACATTTTGGGCATACTTGTGCTCTCACCTGAATGTAGCGCCACCTTGTAGCCATCGGAGGTAACTGCAGCTCACAAAATGTTTCATAAGAGGGCAAGTTGAGAGGAATCCAAGAGGCAGATGTCCATAGAAAGAGCCTCTGACTACAGCAGGAAGGTTGGATGCTTCAAATTTGCATAGTTTCCTGTCCAACGTCCTCTCACGTCCCGAACGCCCACGTCACTCCACTGAATGCTCCTCATCTGCATAAAGAGAACACTTTCACAGAGGAGCAGAGTGGCGCAGCGGAAGCGTGCTGGGCCCATAACCCAGAGGTCGATGGATCGAAACCATCCTCTCCTAAATTTGCTTTATTTTCCTTCCAAGGACCAAGCTGTCATTTCCACGCTGCCAGAAAGGAAAAGCGCAAGCTTGCGCCAGCTATGTGAGAAAAGACTTCTCAACTATCTGTGTCTGATGAAATACAAGAGAGGGATCGTCAAAGGATCCACCCTTTACTTTGAAAGTAAAGAGACACAATAATAAGCATAAATGACAGAGGGCGTTGGTGGTATAGTGGTGAGCATAGCTGCCTTCCAAGCAGTTGACCCGGGTTCGATTCCCGGCCAACGCAGTGCAAATACTTATGTATTCTGCAAGCAGGATATATTTTAGTTCAACATGTCACAAAATGGAAATATCATGAACAGATTAATCAGCCATATATATAGAAATTAAAAAATACGTAGGCAAACATCTCAATCGCCCCTTCTGCTATATTCATTGTCCTAATATATGATAAGTTTCATAAAGCAGAGTCGCCATTCACATGTGCTGGTAATAAATATGTTATTTTGGGCAGGCAATGAAAGGGCTGAGGCCCGACCAGACATTATACCTCCAGCATCTCTATGTTAAAAAGCATTTCTAGGCAATTTCTAGCCTCTGAAAAAAATATGCAAGACCCACCGATAAATCTGGCCAAAGTCCGTAACATTTTTGCATACTTGTGCTCTGACCTGAATGTAGCGCCACCTCGTAGCTGTCGAAGGTAACTGCAGCTCACAAAATGTTTTATCAGAAGGCAAGTTGAGAGGAATCCAAGAGGCAGATGTCCATGGAAAGAGCCTCTCACTGCAGCAGGAAGGTTGGATGTTTGAAATTTGCATAGTTTCCTGTCCAACGTCCACAACGCTCCCAAACGCTCAAAAGCCTCGCCCTCACCGGGTAGATCTCTGGCTCCCAGGTAAAGCCAAATCCTGAGCATGTTAGCGCTAGTATCACAGAGAGAGATATAGAGGGTTCAAGAGCTGCTGTCTTGATAAATGTTTGAAACGGCTAGTGCCTGAGAGTGTCTGGCTTTCAGTTATGACTGATTGTGAGAGGGGAAGATTAAGTTTTTCTGCACCCAGCATGCCTTGCGATATACTTAGGCAAATGAGGTGAGAGCCCGACCAATCCCACTCTACTCTGCTGAATGCTCCTTATTTGCATAAAGAGAACACTTTCACAACGGAGCAGAGTGGCGCAGCGGAAGCGTGCTGGGCCCATAACCCAGAGGTCGATGGATCGAAACCATCCTCTGCTAATTTTGCTTGATTTTTCTTCCAAGGACCAAGCTGTCATTCCCAGGCTGCCAGCAAGTAAAAGCGCAAGCTTTTGCCAGCTATGTGAGAAAAGACTTCTCAACTATCTGTGTCTGCTGAAATACAAGAGAGGGATCGTAAAAGGATCCACCCTGTACTTTGAAAGTAAAGACACACAATAATAAGCATAAATGACTGGTGGGACCTTCAAACACTTTTCTGGGCATGCTTTGAATTTCATTCTTCCCTTTTAGTTGTGCTATTATCTATCTCCTGGGCATTTCCTGGAATGTTCTCTCTTTCTCTTCCCTGCTTTGCTTCCCATGCTGCATCTATATGTTCATATCTATTATTTGTACTACTGCTTTCCATTCTTCTCTTCCGCACAGCTTTGACCTTGGTTTCAATCCCAGTTCCTTACCCTCTGCTAAAAACTTTCTACTGCTTTTCATGTTGGTATCTAAACCAAATGCACCGTTGAAGCTGGTGCAAGATAGACATTGCACTCAGGGTCGTAATGTTTAGAACCGAGAGCATACAGATCATAGGGCGTTGGTGGTATAGTGGTGAGCATAGCTGCCTTCCAAGCAGTTGACCCGGGTTCGATTCCCGGCCAACGCAGTACAAATACTTATATATTCTGCAAGCTGGATATATTTTAATGCAATATGTCACAAAATGGAAATATCATGAACAGATTAATCAGCCAGATATAAAAAAATAAACAAATACGTAGGCAAACATCTCGATCGCCCCTTCTGCTATATTCATTGCCCTAATATATGATAAGTTCCATAAAGCAGAGTCACCACTCACATGTGCTGGTAATAAATATGTTACAGTGGGCAGACAATGAAAGGGCTGAGGCCCGACCAGACATTATAACTCCAGCATCTCTATGTTAAAAAGCATTTCTAGGCAATATCTAGCCTCTGAAAAAAATATGCAAGATCCACCGATAAATCTGGCAAAAGTCACTAACATTTTGGGCATACTTGTGCTCTCACCTGAATGTAGCGCCACCTTGTAGCCATCGGAGGTAACTGCAGCTCACAAAATGTTTCATAAGAGGGCAAGTTGAGAGGAATCCAAGAGGCAGATGTCCATAGAAAGAGCCTCTGACTACAGCAGGAAGGTTGGATGCTTCAAATTTGCATAGTTTCCTGTCCAACGTCCTCTCACGTCCCGAACGCCCACGTCACTCCACTGAATGCTCCTCATCTGCATAAAGAGAACACTTTCACAGAGGAGCAGAGTGGCGCAGCGGAAGCGTGCTGGGCCCATAACCCAGAGGTCGATGGATCGAAACCATCCTCTCCTAAATTTGCTTTATTTTCCTTCCAAGGACCAAGCTGTCATTTCCACGCTGCCAGAAAGGAAAAGCGCAAGCTTGCGCCAGCTATGTGAGAAAAGACTTCTCAACTATCTGTGTCTGATGAAATACAAGAGAGGGATCGTCAAAGGATCCACCCTTTACTTTGAAAGTAAAGAGACACAATAATAAGCATAAATGACAGAGGGCGTTGGTGGTATAGTGGTGAGCATAGCTGCCTTCCAAGCAGTTGACCCGGGTTCGATTCCCGGCCAACGCAGTGCAAATACTTATGTATTCTGCAAGCAGGATATATTTTAGTTCAACATGTCACAAAATGGAAATATCATGAACAGATTAATCAGCCATATATATAGAAATTTAAAAATACGTAGGCAAACATCTCAATCGCCCCTTCTGCTATATTCATTGTCCTAATATATGATAAGTTTCATAAAGCAGAGTCGCCATTCACATGTGCTGGTAATAAATATGTTATTTTGGGCAGGCAATGAAAGGGCTGAGGCCCGACCAGACATTATACCTCCAGCATCTCTATGTTAAAAAGCATTTCTAGGCAATTTCTAGCCTCTGAAAAAAATATGCAAGACCCACCGATAAATCTGGCCAAAGTCCGTAACATTTTTGCATACTTGTGCTCTGACCTGAATGTAGCGCCACCTCGTAGCTGTCGAAGGTAACTGCAGCTCACAAAATGTTTTATCAGAAGGCAAGTTGAGAGGAATCCAAGAGGCAGATGTCCATGGAAAGAGCCTCTCACTGCAGCAGGAAGGTTGGATGTTTGAAATTTGCATAGTTTCCTGTCCAACGTCCACAACGCTCCCAAACGCTCAAAAGCCTCACACCGGGCAAGCCCTCACCGGGTAGATCTCTGGCTCCCAGGTAAAGCCAAATCCTGAGCATGTTAGCGCTAGTATCACAGAGAGAGATATAGAGGGTTCAAGAGCTGCTGTCTTGATAAATGTTTGAAACGGCTAGTGCCTGAGAGTGTCTGGCTTTCAGTTATGACTGATTGTGAGAGGGGAAGATTAAGTTTTTCTGCACCCAGCATGCCTTGCGATATACTTAGGCAAATGAGGTGAGAGCCCGACCAATCCCACTCTACTCTGCTGAATGCTCCTTATTTGCATAAAGAGAACACTTTCACAACGGAGCAGAGTGGCGCAGCGGAAGCGTGCTGGGCCCATAACCCAGAGGTCGATGGATCGAAACCATCCTCTGCTAATTTTGCTTGATTTTTCTTCCAAGGACCAAGCTGTCATTCCCAGGCTGCCAGCAAGTAAAAGCGCAAGCTTTTGCCAGCTATGTGAGAAAAGACTTCTCAACTATCTGTGTCTGCTGAAATACAAGAGAGGGATCGTAAAAGGATCCACCCTGTACTTTGAAAGTAAAGACACACAATAATAAGCATAAATGACTGGTGGGACCTTCAAACACTTTTCTGGGCATGCTTTGAATTTCATTCTTCCCTTTTAGTTGTGCTATTATCTATCTCCTGGGCATTTCCTGGAATGTTCTCTCTTTCTCTTCCCTGCTTTGCTTCCCATGCTGCATCTATATGTTCATATCTATTATTTGTACTACTGCTTTCCATTCTTCTCTTCCGCACAGCTTTGACCTTGGTTTCAATCCCAGTTCCTTACCCTCTGCTAAAAACTTTCTACTGCTTTTCATGTTGGTATCTAAACCAAATGCACCGTTGAAGCTGGTGCAAGATAGACATTGCACTCAGGGTCGTAATGTTTAGAACCGAGAGCATACAGATCATAGGGCGTTGGTGGTATAGTGGTGAGCATAGCTGCCTTCCAAGCAGTTGACCCGGGTTCGATTCCCGGCCAACGCAGTACAAATACTTATATATTCTGCAAGCTGGATATATTTTAATGCAATATGTCACAAAATGGAAATATCATGAACAGATTAATCAGCCAGATATAAAAAAATAAACAAATACGTAGGCAAACATCTCGATCGCCCCTTCTGCTATATTCATTGCCCTAATATATGATAAGTTCCATAAAGCAGAGTCACCACTCACATGTGCTGGTAATAAATATGTTACAGTGGGCAGACAATGAAAGGGCTGAGGCCCGACCAGACATTATAACTCCAGCATCTCTATGTTAAAAAGCATTTCTAGGCAATATCTAGCCTCTGAAAAAAATATGCAAGATCCACCGATAAATCTGGCAAAAGTCACTAACATTTTGGGCATACTTGTGCTCTCACCTGAATGTAGCGCCACCTTGTAGCCATCGGAGGTAACTGCAGCTCACAAAATGTTTCATAAGAGGGCAAGTTGAGAGGAATCCAAGAGGCAGATGTCCATAGAAAGAGCCTCTGACTACAGCAGGAAGGTTGGATGCTTCAAATTTGCATAGTTTCCTGTCCAACGTCCTCTCACGTCCCGAACGCCCACGTCACTCCACTGAATGCTCCTCATCTGCATAAAGAGAACACTTTCACAGAGGAGCAGAGTGGCGCAGCGGAAGCGTGCTGGGCCCATAACCCAGAGGTCGATGGATCGAAACCATCCTCTCCTAAATTTGCTTTATTTTCCTTCCAAGGACCAAGCTGTCATTTCCACGCTGCCAGAAAGGAAAAGCGCAAGCTTGCGCCAGCTATGTGAGAAAAGACTTCTCAACTATCTGTGTCTGATGAAATACAAGAGAGGGATCGTCAAAGGATCCACCCTTTACTTTGAAAGTAAAGAGACACAATAATAAGCATAAATGACAGAGGGCGTTGGTGGTATAGTGGTGAGCATAGCTGCCTTCCAAGCAGTTGACCCGGGTTCGATTCCCGGCCAACGCAGTGCAAATACTTATGTATTCTGCAAGCAGGATATATTTTAGTTCAACATGTCACAAAATGGAAATATCATGAACAGATTAATCAGCCATATATATAGAAATTAAAAAATACGTAGGCAAACATCTCAATCGCCCCTTCTGCTATATTCATTGTCCTAATATATGATAAGTTTCATAAAGCAGAGTCGCCATTCACATGTGCTGGTAATAAATATGTTATTTTGGGCAGGCAATGAAAGGGCTGAGGCCCGACCAGACATTATACCTCCAGCATCTCTATGTTAAAAAGCATTTCTAGGCAATTTCTAGCCTCTGAAAAAAATATGCAAGACCCACCGATAAATCTGGCCAAAGTCCGTAACATTTTTGCATACTTGTGCTCTGACCTGAATGTAGCGCCACCTCGTAGCTGTCGAAGGTAACTGCAGCTCACAAAATGTTTTATCAGAAGGCAAGTTGAGAGGAATCCAAGAGGCAGATGTCCATGGAAAGAGCCTCTCACTGCAGCAGGAAGGTTGGATGTTTGAAATTTGCATAGTTTCCTGTCCAACGTCCACAACGCTCCCAAACGCTCAAAAGCCTCACACCGGGCAAGCCCTCACCGGGTAGATCTCTGGCTCCCAGGTAAAGCCAAATCCTGAGCATGTTAGCGCTAGTATCACAGAGAGAGATATAGAGGGTTCAAGAGCTGCTGTCTTGATAAATGTTTGAAACGGCTAGTGCCTGAGAGTGTCTGGCTTTCAGTTATGACTGATTGTGAGAGGGGAAGATTAAGTTTTTCTGCACCCAGCATGCCTTGCGATATACTTAGGCAAATGAGGTGAGAGCCCGACCAATCCCACTCTACTCTGCTGAATGCTCCTTATTTGCATAAAGAGAACACTTTCACAACGGAGCAGAGTGGCGCAGCGGAAGCGTGCTGGGCCCATAACCCAGAGGTCGATGGATCGAAACCATCCTCTGCTAATTTTGCTTGATTTTTCTTCCAAGGACCAAGCTGTCATTCCCAGGCTGCCAGCAAGTAAAAGCGCAAGCTTTTGCCAGCTATGTGAGAAAAGACTTCTCAACTATCTGTGTCTGCTGAAATACAAGAGAGGGATCGTAAAAGGATCCACCCTGTACTTTGAAAGTAAAGACACACAATAATAAGCATAAATGACTGGTGGGACCTTCAAACACTTTTCTGGGCATGCTTTGAATTTCATTCTTCCCTTTTAGTTGTGCTATTATCTATCTCCTGGGCATTTCCTGGAATGTTCTCTCTTTCTCTTCCCTGCTTTGCTTCCCATGCTGCATCTATATGTTCATATCTATTATTTGTACTACTGCTTTCCATTCTTCTCTTCCGCACAGCTTTGACCTTGGTTTCAATCCCAGTTCCTTACCCTCTGCTAAAAACTTTCTACTGCTTTTCATGTTGGTATCTAAACCAAATGCACCGTTGAAGCTGGTGCAAGATAGACATTGCACTCAGGGTCGTAATGTTTAGAACCGAGAGCATACAGATCATAGGGCGTTGGTGGTATAGTGGTGAGCATAGCTGCCTTCCAAGCAGTTGACCCGGGTTCGATTCCCGGCCAACGCAGTACAAATACTTATATATTCTGCAAGCTGGATATATTTTAATGCAATATGTCACAAAATGGAAATATCATGAACAGATTAATCAGCCAGATATAAAAAAATAAACAAATACGTAGGCAAACATCTCGATCGCCCCTTCTGCTATATTCATTGCCCTAATATATGATAAGTTCCATAAAGCAGAGTCACCACTCACATGTGCTGGTAATAAATATGTTACAGTGGGCAGACAATGAAAGGGCTGAGGCCCGACCAGACATTATAACTCCAGCATCTCTATGTTAAAAAGCATTTCTAGGCAATATCTAGCCTCTGAAAAAAATATGCAAGATCCACCGATAAATCTGGCAAAAGTCACTAACATTTTGGGCATACTTGTGCTCTCACCTGAATGTAGCGCCACCTTGTAGCCATCGGAGGTAACTGCAGCTCACAAAATGTTTCATAAGAGGGCAAGTTGAGAGGAATCCAAGAGGCAGATGTCCATAGAAAGAGCCTCTGACTACAGCAGGAAGGTTGGATGCTTCAAATTTGCATAGTTTCCTGTCCAACGTCCTCTCACGTCCCGAACGCCCACGTCACTCCACTGAATGCTCCTCATCTGCATAAAGAGAACACTTTCACAGAGGAGCAGAGTGGCGCAGCGGAAGCGTGCTGGGCCCATAACCCAGAGGTCGATGGATCGAAACCATCCTCTCCTAAATTTGCTTTATTTTCCTTCCAAGGACCAAGCTGTCATTTCCACGCTGCCAGAAAGGAAAAGCGCAAGCTTGCGCCAGCTATGTGAGAAAAGACTTCTCAACTATCTGTGTCTGATGAAATACAAGAGAGGGATCGTCAAAGGATCCACCCTTTACTTTGAAAGTAAAGAGACACAATAATAAGCATAAATGACAGAGGGCGTTGGTGGTATAGTGGTGAGCATAGCTGCCTTCCAAGCAGTTGACCCGGGTTCGATTCCCGGCCAACGCAGTGCAAATACTTATGTATTCTGCAAGCAGGATATATTTTAGTTCAACATGTCACAAAATGGAAATATCATGAACAGATTAATCAGCCATATATATAGAAATTAAAAAATACGTAGGCAAACATCTCAATCGCCCCTTCTGCTATATTCATTGTCCTAATATATGATAAGTTTCATAAAGCAGAGTCGCCATTCACATGTGCTGGTAATAAATATGTTATTTTGGGCAGGCAATGAAAGGGCTGAGGCCCGACCAGACATTATACCTCCAGCATCTCTATGTTAAAAAGCATTTCTAGGCAATTTCTAGCCTCTGAAAAAAATATGCAAGACCCACCGATAAATCTGGCCAAAGTCCGTAACATTTTTGCATACTTGTGCTCTGACCTGAATGTAGCGCCACCTCGTAGCTGTCGAAGGTAACTGCAGCTCACAAAATGTTTTATCAGAAGGCAAGTTGAGAGGAATCCAAGAGGCAGATGTCCATGGAAAGAGCCTCTCACTGCAGCAGGAAGGTTGGATGTTTGAAATTTGCATAGTTTCCTGTCCAACGTCCACAACGCTCCCAAACGCTCAAAAGCCTCACACCGGGCAAGCCCTCACCGGGTAGATCTCTGGCTCCCAGGTAAAGCCAAATCCTGAGCATGTTAGCGCTAGTATCACAGAGAGAGATATAGAGGGTTCAAGAGCTGCTGTCTTGATAAATGTTTGAAACGGCTAGTGCCTGAGAGTGTCTGGCTTTCAGTTATGACTGATTGTGAGAGGGGAAGATTAAGTTTTTCTGCACCCAGCATGCCTTGCGATATACTTAGGCAAATGAGGTGAGAGCCCGACCAATCCCACTCTACTCTGCTGAATGCTCCTTATTTGCATAAAGAGAACACTTTCACAACGGAGCAGAGTGGCGCAGCGGAAGCGTGCTGGGCCCATAACCCAGAGGTCGATGGATCGAAACCATCCTCAGCTAATTTTGCTTGATTTTTCTTCCAAGGACCAAGCTGTCATTCCCAGGCTGCCAGCAAGTAAAAGCGCAAGCTTTTGCCAGCTATGTGAGAAAAGACTTCTCAACTATCTGTGTCTGCTGAAATACAAGAGAGGGATCGTAAAAGGATCCACCCTGTACTTTGAAAGTAAAGACACACAATAATAAGCATAAATGACTGGTGGGACCTTCAAACACTTTTCTGGGCATGCTTTGAATATCATTCTTCCCTTTTAGTTGTGCTATTATCTATCTCCTGGGCATTTCCTGGAATGTTCTCTCTTTCTCTTCCCTGCTTTGCTTCCCATGCTGCATCTATATGTTCATATCTATTATTTGTACTACTGCTTTCCATTCTTCTCTTCCGCACAGCTTTGACCTTGGTTTCAATCCCAGTTCCTTACCCTCTGCTAAAAACTTTCTACTGCTTTTCATGTTGGTATCTAAACCAAATGCACCGTTGAAGCTGGTGCAAGATAGACATTGCACTCAGGGTCGTAATGTTTAGAACCGAGAGCATACAGATCATAGGGCGTTGGTGGTATAGTGGTGAGCATAGCTGCCTTCCAAGCAGTTGACCCGGGTTCGGTTCCCGGCCAACGCAGTACAAATACTTATATATTCTGCAAGCTGGATATATTTTAATGCAATATGTCACAAAATGGAAATATCATGAACAGATTAATCAGCCAGATATAAAAAAATAAACAAATACGTAGGCAAACATCTCGATCGCCCCTTCTGCTATATTCATTGCCCTAATATATGATAAGTTCCATAAAGCAGAGTCACCACTCACATGTGCTGGTAATAAATATGTTACAGTGGGCAGACAATGAAAGGGCTGAGGCCCGACCAGACATTATAACTCCAGCATCTCTATGTTAAAAAGCATTTCTAGGCAATATCTAGCCTCTGAAAAAAATATGCAAGATCCACCGATAAATCTGGCAAAAGTCACTAACATTTTGGGCATACTTGTGCTCTCACCTGAATGTAGCGCCACCTTGTAGCCATCGGAGGTAACTGCAGCTCACAAAATGTTTCATAAGAGGGCAAGTTGAGAGGAATCCAAGAGGCAGATGTCCATAGAAAGAGCCTCTGACTACAGCAGGAAGGTTGGATGCTTCAAATTTGCATAGTTTCCTGTCCAACGTCCTCTCACGTCCCGAACGCCCACGTCACTCCACTGAATGCTCCTCATCTGCATAAAGAGAACACTTTCACAGAGGAGCAGAGTGGCGCAGCGGAAGCGTGCTGGGCCCATAACCCAGAGGTCGATGGATCGAAACCATCCTCTCCTAAATTTGCTTTATTTTCCTTCCAAGGACCAAGCTGTCATTTCCACGCTGCCAGAAAGGAAAAGCGCAAGCTTGCGCCAGCTATGTGAGAAAAGACTTCTCAACTATCTGTGTCTGATGAAATACAAGAGAGGGATCGTCAAAGGATCCACCCTTTACTTTGAAAGTAAAGAGACACAATAATAAGCATAAATGACAGAGGGCGTTGGTGGTATAGTGGTGAGCATAGCTGCCTTCCAAGCAGTTGACCCGGGTTCGATTCCCGGCCAACGCAGTGCAAATACTTATGTATTCTGCAAGCAGGATATATTTTAGTTCAACATGTCACAAAATGGAAATATCATGAACAGATTAATCAGCCATATATATAGAAATTAAAAAATACGTAGGCAAACATCTCAATCGCCCCTTCTGCTATATTCATTGTCCTAATATATGATAAGTTTCATAAAGCAGAGTCGCCATTCACATGTGCTGGTAATAAATATGTTATTTTGGGCAGGCAATGAAAGGGCTGAGGCCCGACCAGACATTATACCTCCAGCATCTCTATGTTAAAAAGCATTTCTAGGCAATTTCTAGCCTCTGAAAAAAATATGCAAGACCCACCGATAAATCTGGCCAAAGTCCGTAACATTTTTGCATACTTGTGCTCTGACCTGAATGTAGCGCCACCTCGTAGCTGTCGAAGGTAACTGCAGCTCACAAAATGTTTTATCAGAAGGCAAGTTGAGAGGAATCCAAGAGGCAGATGTCCATGGAAAGAGCCTCTCACTGCAGCAGGAAGGTTGGATGTTTGAAATTTGCATAGTTTCCTGTCCAACGTCCACAACGCTCCCAAACGCTCAAAAGCCTCGCCCTCACCGGGTAGATCTCTGGCTCCCAGGTAAAGCCAAATCCTGAGCATGTTAGCGCTAGTATCACAGAGAGAGATATAGAGGGTTCAAGAGCTGCTGTCTTGATAAATGTTTGAAACGGCTAGTGCCTGAGAGTGTCTGGCTTTCAGTTATGACTGATTGTGAGAGGGGAAGATTAAGTTTTTCTGCACCCAGCATGCCTTGCGATATACTTAGGCAAATGAGGTGAGAGCCCGACCAATCCCACTCTACTCTGCTGAATGCTCCTTATTTGCATAAAGAGAACACTTTCACAACGGAGCAGAGTGGCGCAGCGGAAGCGTGCTGGGCCCATAACCCAGAGGTCGATGGATCGAAACCATCCTCTGCTAATTTTGCTTGATTTTTCTTCCAAGGACCAAGCTGTCATTCCCAGGCTGCCAGCAAGTAAAAGCGCAAGCTTTTGCCAGCTATGTGAGAAAAGACTTCTCAACTATCTGTGTCTGCTGAAATACAAGAGAGGGATCGTAAAAGGATCCACCCTGTACTTTGAAAGTAAAGACACACAATAATAAGCATAAATGACTGGTGGGACCTTCAAACACTTTTCTGGGCATGCTTTGAATTTCATTCTTCCCTTTTAGTTGTGCTATTATCTATCTCCTGGGCATTTCCTGGAATGTTCTCTCTTTCTCTTCCCTGCTTTGCTTCCCATGCTGCATCTATATGTTCATATCTATTATTTGTACTACTGCTTTCCATTCTTCTCTTCCGCACAGCTTTGACCTTGGTTTCAATCCCAGTTCCTTACCCTCTGCTAAAAACTTTCTACTGCTTTTCATGTTGGTATCTAAACCAAATGCACCGTTGAAGCTGGTGCAAGATAGACATTGCACTCAGGGTCGTAATGTTTAGAACCGAGAGCATACAGATCATAGGGCGTTGGTGGTATAGTGGTGAGCATAGCTGCCTTCCAAGCAGTTGACCCGGGTTCGATTCCCGGCCAACGCAGTACAAATACTTATATATTCTGCAAGCTGGATATATTTTAATGCAATATGTCACAAAATGGAAATATCATGAACAGATTAATCAGCCAGATATAAAAAAATAAACAAATACGTAGGCAAACATCTCGATCGCCCCTTCTGCTATATTCATTGCCCTAATATATGATAAGTTCCATAAAGCAGAGTCACCACTCACATGTGCTGGTAATAAATATGTTACAGTGGGCAGACAATGAAAGGGCTGAGGCCCGACCAGACATTATAACTCCAGCATCTCTATGTTAAAAAGCATTTCTAGGCAATATCTAGCCTCTGAAAAAAATATGCAAGATCCACCGATAAATCTGGCAAAAGTCACTAACATTTTGGGCATACTTGTGCTCTCACCTGAATGTAGCGCCACCTTGTAGCCATCGGAGGTAACTGCAGCTCACAAAATGTTTCATAAGAGGGCAAGTTGAGAGGAATCCAAGAGGCAGATGTCCATAGAAAGAGCCTCTGACTACAGCAGGAAGGTTGGATGCTTCAAATTTGCATAGTTTCCTGTCCAACGTCCTCTCACGTCCCGAACGCCCACGTCACTCCACTGAATGCTCCTCATCTGCATAAAGAGAACACTTTCACAGAGGAGCAGAGTGGCGCAGCGGAAGCGTGCTGGGCCCATAACCCAGAGGTCGATGGATCGAAACCATCCTCTCCTAAATTTGCTTTATTTTCCTTCCAAGGACCAAGCTGTCATTTCCACGCTGCCAGAAAGGAAAAGCGCAAGCTTGCGCCAGCTATGTGAGAAAAGACTTCTCAACTATCTGTGTCTGATGAAATACAAGAGAGGGATCGTCAAAGGATCCACCCTTTACTTTGAAAGTAAAGAGACACAATAATAAGCATAAATGACAGAGGGCGTTGGTGGTATAGTGGTGAGCATAGCTGCCTTCCAAGCAGTTGACCCGGGTTCGATTCCCGGCCAACGCAGTGCAAATACTTATGTATTCTGCAAGCAGGATATATTTTAGTTCAACATGTCACAAAATGGAAATATCATGAACAGATTAATCAGCCATATATATAGAAATTTAAAAATACGTAGGCAAACATCTCAATCGCCCCTTCTGCTATATTCATTGTCCTAATATATGATAAGTTTCATAAAGCAGAGTCGCCATTCACATGTGCTGGTAATAAATATGTTATTTTGGGCAGGCAATGAAAGGGCTGAGGCCCGACCAGACATTATACCTCCAGCATCTCTATGTTAAAAAGCATTTCTAGGCAATTTCTAGCCTCTGAAAAAAATATGCAAGACCCACCGATAAATCTGGCCAAAGTCCGTAACATTTTTGCATACTTGTGCTCTGACCTGAATGTAGCGCCACCTCGTAGCTGTCGAAGGTAACTGCAGCTCACAAAATGTTTTATCAGAAGGCAAGTTGAGAGGAATCCAAGAGGCAGATGTCCATGGAAAGAGCCTCTCACTGCAGCAGGAAGGTTGGATGTTTGAAATTTGCATAGTTTCCTGTCCAACGTCCACAACGCTCCCAAACGCTCAAAAGCCTCACACCGGGCAAGCCCTCACCGGGTAGATCTCTGGCTCCCAGGTAAAGCCAAATCCTGAGCATGTTAGCGCTAGTATCACAGAGAGAGATATAGAGGGTTCAAGAGCTGCTGTCTTGATAAATGTTTGAAACGGCTAGTGCCTGAGAGTGTCTGGCTTTCAGTTATGACTGATTGTGAGAGGGGAAGATTAAGTTTTTCTGCACCCAGCATGCCTTGCGATATACTTAGGCAAATGAGGTGAGAGCCCGACCAATCCCACTCTACTCTGCTGAATGCTCCTTATTTGCATAAAGAGAACACTTTCACAACGGAGCAGAGTGGCGCAGCGGAAGCGTGCTGGGCCCATAACCCAGAGGTCGATGGATCGAAACCATCCTCTGCTAATTTTGCTTGATTTTTCTTCCAAGGACCAAGCTGTCATTCCCAGGCTGCCAGCAAGTAAAAGCGCAAGCTTTTGCCAGCTATGTGAGAAAAGACTTCTCAACTATCTGTGTCTGCTGAAATACAAGAGAGGGATCGTAAAAGGATCCACCCTGTACTTTGAAAGTAAAGACACACAATAATAAGCATAAATGACTGGTGGGACCTTCAAACACTTTTCTGGGCATGCTTTGAATTTCATTCTTCCCTTTTAGTTGTGCTATTATCTATCTCCTGGGCATTTCCTGGAATGTTCTCTCTTTCTCTTCCCTGCTTTGCTTCCCATGCTGCATCTATATGTTCATATCTATTATTTGTACTACTGCTTTCCATTCTTCTCTTCCGCACAGCTTTGACCTTGGTTTCAATCCCAGTTCCTTACCCTCTGCTAAAAACTTTCTACTGCTTTTCATGTTGGTATCTAAACCAAATGCACCGTTGAAGCTGGTGCAAGATAGACATTGCACTCAGGGTCGTAATGTTTAGAACCGAGAGCATACAGATCATAGGGCGTTGGTGGTATAGTGGTGAGCATAGCTGCCTTCCAAGCAGTTGACCCGGGTTCGATTCCCGGCCAACGCAGTACAAATACTTATATATTCTGCAAGCTGGATATATTTTAATGCAATATGTCACAAAATGGAAATATCATGAACAGATTAATCAGCCAGATATAAAAAAATAAACAAATACGTAGGCAAACATCTCGATCGCCCCTTCTGCTATATTCATTGCCCTAATATATGATAAGTTCCATAAAGCAGAGTCACCACTCACATGTGCTGGTAATAAATATGTTACAGTGGGCAGACAATGAAAGGGCTGAGGCCCGACCAGACATTATAACTCCAGCATCTCTATGTTAAAAAGCATTTCTAGGCAATATCTAGCCTCTGAAAAAAATATGCAAGATCCACCGATAAATCTGGCAAAAGTCACTAACATTTTGGGCATACTTGTGCTCTCACCTGAATGTAGCGCCACCTTGTAGCCATCGGAGGTAACTGCAGCTCACAAAATGTTTCATAAGAGGGCAAGTTGAGAGGAATCCAAGAGGCAGATGTCCATAGAAAGAGCCTCTGACTACAGCAGGAAGGTTGGATGCTTCAAATTTGCATAGTTTCCTGTCCAACGTCCTCTCACGTCCCGAACGCCCACGTCACTCCACTGAATGCTCCTCATCTGCATAAAGAGAACACTTTCACAGAGGAGCAGAGTGGCGCAGCGGAAGCGTGCTGGGCCCATAACCCAGAGGTCGATGGATCGAAACCATCCTCTCCTAAATTTGCTTTATTTTCCTTCCAAGGACCAAGCTGTCATTTCCACGCTGCCAGAAAGGAAAAGCGCAAGCTTGCGCCAGCTATGTGAGAAAAGACTTCTCAACTATCTGTGTCTGATGAAATACAAGAGAGGGATCGTCAAAGGATCCACCCTTTACTTTGAAAGTAAAGAGACACAATAATAAGCATAAATGACAGAGGGCGTTGGTGGTATAGTGGTGAGCATAGCTGCCTTCCAAGCAGTTGACCCGGGTTCGATTCCCGGCCAACGCAGTGCAAATACTTATGTATTCTGCAAGCAGGATATATTTTAGTTCAACATGTCACAAAATGGAAATATCATGAACAGATTAATCAGCCATATATATAGAAATTAAAAAATACGTAGGCAAACATCTCAATCGCCCCTTCTGCTATATTCATTGTCCTAATATATGATAAGTTTCATAAAGCAGAGTCGCCATTCACATGTGCTGGTAATAAATATGTTATTTTGGGCAGGCAATGAAAGGGCTGAGGCCCGACCAGACATTATACCTCCAGCATCTCTATGTTAAAAAGCATTTCTAGGCAATTTCTAGCCTCTGAAAAAAATATGCAAGACCCACCGATAAATCTGGCCAAAGTCCGTAACATTTTTGCATACTTGTGCTCTGACCTGAATGTAGCGCCACCTCGTAGCTGTCGAAGGTAACTGCAGCTCACAAAATGTTTTATCAGAAGGCAAGTTGAGAGGAATCCAAGAGGCAGATGTCCATGGAAAGAGCCTCTCACTGCAGCAGGAAGGTTGGATGTTTGAAATTTGCATAGTTTCCTGTCCAACGTCCACAACGCTCCCAAACGCTCAAAAGCCTCACACCGGGCAAGCCCTCACCGGGTAGATCTCTGGCTCCCAGGTAAAGCCAAATCCTGAGCATGTTAGCGCTAGTATCACAGAGAGAGATATAGAGGGTTCAAGAGCTGCTGTCTTGATAAATGTTTGAAACGGCTAGTGCCTGAGAGTGTCTGGCTTTCAGTTATGACTGATTGTGAGAGGGGAAGATTAAGTTTTTCTGCACCCAGCATGCCTTGCGATATACTTAGGCAAATGAGGTGAGAGCCCGACCAATCCCACTCTACTCTGCTGAATGCTCCTTATTTGCATAAAGAGAACACTTTCACAACGGAGCAGAGTGGCGCAGCGGAAGCGTGCTGGGCCCATAACCCAGAGGTCGATGGATCGAAACCATCCTCTGCTAATTTTGCTTGATTTTTCTTCCAAGGACCAAGCTGTCATTCCCAGGCTGCCAGCAAGTAAAAGCGCAAGCTTTTGCCAGCTATGTGAGAAAAGACTTCTCAACTATCTGTGTCTGCTGAAATACAAGAGAGGGATCGTAAAAGGATCCACCCTGTACTTTGAAAGTAAAGACACACAATAATAAGCATAAATGACTGGTGGGACCTTCAAACACTTTTCTGGGCATGCTTTGAATTTCATTCTTCCCTTTTAGTTGTGCTATTATCTATCTCCTGGGCATTTCCTGGAATGTTCTCTCTTTCTCTTCCCTGCTTTGCTTCCCATGCTGCATCTATATGTTCATATCTATTATTTGTACTACTGCTTTCCATTCTTCTCTTCCGCACAGCTTTGACCTTGGTTTCAATCCCAGTTCCTTACCCTCTGCTAAAAACTTTCTACTGCTTTTCATGTTGGTATCTAAACCAAATGCACCGTTGAAGCTGGTGCAAGATAGACATTGCACTCAGGGTCGTAATGTTTAGAACCGAGAGCATACAGATCATAGGGCGTTGGTGGTATAGTGGTGAGCATAGCTGCCTTCCAAGCAGTTGACCCGGGTTCGATTCCCGGCCAACGCAGTACAAATACTTATATATTCTGCAAGCTGGATATATTTTAATGCAATATGTCACAAAATGGAAATATCATGAACAGATTAATCAGCCAGATATAAAAAAATAAACAAATACGTAGGCAAACATCTCGATCGCCCCTTCTGCTATATTCATTGCCCTAATATATGATAAGTTCCATAAAGCAGAGTCACCACTCACATGTGCTGGTAATAAATATGTTACAGTGGGCAGACAATGAAAGGGCTGAGGCCCGACCAGACATTATAACTCCAGCATCTCTATGTTAAAAAGCATTTCTAGGCAATATCTAGCCTCTGAAAAAAATATGCAAGATCCACCGATAAATCTGGCAAAAGTCACTAACATTTTGGGCATACTTGTGCTCTCACCTGAATGTAGCGCCACCTTGTAGCCATCGGAGGTAACTGCAGCTCACAAAATGTTTCATAAGAGGGCAAGTTGAGAGGAATCCAAGAGGCAGATGTCCATAGAAAGAGCCTCTGACTACAGCAGGAAGGTTGGATGCTTCAAATTTGCATAGTTTCCTGTCCAACGTCCTCTCACGTCCCGAACGCCCACGTCACTCCACTGAATGCTCCTCATCTGCATAAAGAGAACACTTTCACAGAGGAGCAGAGTGGCGCAGCGGAAGCGTGCTGGGCCCATAACCCAGAGGTCGATGGATCGAAACCATCCTCTCCTAAATTTGCTTTATTTTCCTTCCAAGGACCAAGCTGTCATTTCCACGCTGCCAGAAAGGAAAAGCGCAAGCTTGCGCCAGCTATGTGAGAAAAGACTTCTCAACTATCTGTGTCTGATGAAATACAAGAGAGGGATCGTCAAAGGATCCACCCTTTACTTTGAAAGTAAAGAGACACAATAATAAGCATAAATGACAGAGGGCGTTGGTGGTATAGTGGTGAGCATAGCTGCCTTCCAAGCAGTTGACCCGGGTTCGATTCCCGGCCAACGCAGTGCAAATACTTATGTATTCTGCAAGCAGGATATATTTTAGTTCAACATGTCACAAAATGGAAATATCATGAACAGATTAATCAGCCATATATATAGAAATTAAAAAATACGTAGGCAAACATCTCAATCGCCCCTTCTGCTATATTCATTGTCCTAATATATGATAAGTTTCATAAAGCAGAGTCGCCATTCACATGTGCTGGTAATAAATATGTTATTTTGGGCAGGCAATGAAAGGGCTGAGGCCCGACCAGACATTATACCTCCAGCATCTCTATGTTAAAAAGCATTTCTAGGCAATTTCTAGCCTCTGAAAAAAATATGCAAGACCCACCGATAAATCTGGCCAAAGTCCGTAACATTTTTGCATACTTGTGCTCTGACCTGAATGTAGCGCCACCTCGTAGCTGTCGAAGGTAACTGCAGCTCACAAAATGTTTTATCAGAAGGCAAGTTGAGAGGAATCCAAGAGGCAGATGTCCATGGAAAGAGCCTCTCACTGCAGCAGGAAGGTTGGATGTTTGAAATTTGCATAGTTTCCTGTCCAACGTCCACAACGCTCCCAAACGCTCAAAAGCCTCACACCGGGCAAGCCCTCACCGGGTAGATCTCTGGCTCCCAGGTAAAGCCAAATCCTGAGCATGTTAGCGCTAGTATCACAGAGAGAGATATAGAGGGTTCAAGAGCTGCTGTCTTGATAAATGTTTGAAACGGCTAGTGCCTGAGAGTGTCTGGCTTTCAGTTATGACTGATTGTGAGAGGGGAAGATTAAGTTTTTCTGCACCCAGCATGCCTTGCGATATACTTAGGCAAATGAGGTGAGAGCCCGACCAATCCCACTCTACTCTGCTGAATGCTCCTTATTTGCATAAAGAGAACACTTTCACAACGGAGCAGAGTGGCGCAGCGGAAGCGTGCTGGGCCCATAACCCAGAGGTCGATGGATCGAAACCATCCTCAGCTAATTTTGCTTGATTTTTCTTCCAAGGACCAAGCTGTCATTCCCAGGCTGCCAGCAAGTAAAAGCGCAAGCTTTTGCCAGCTATGTGAGAAAAGACTTCTCAACTATCTGTGTCTGCTGAAATACAAGAGAGGGATCGTAAAAGGATCCACCCTGTACTTTGAAAGTAAAGACACACAATAATAAGCATAAATGACTGGTGGGACCTTCAAACACTTTTCTGGGCATGCTTTGAATATCATTCTTCCCTTTTAGTTGTGCTATTATCTATCTCCTGGGCATTTCCTGGAATGTTCTCTCTTTCTCTTCCCTGCTTTGCTTCCCATGCTGCATCTATATGTTCATATCTATTATTTGTACTACTGCTTTCCATTCTTCTCTTCCGCACAGCTTTGACCTTGGTTTCAATCCCAGTTCCTTACCCTCTGCTAAAAACTTTCTACTGCTTTTCATGTTGGTATCTAAACCAAATGCACCGTTGAAGCTGGTGCAAGATAGACATTGCACTCAGGGTCGTAATGTTTAGAACCGAGAGCATACAGATCATAGGGCGTTGGTGGTATAGTGGTGAGCATAGCTGCCTTCCAAGCAGTTGACCCGGGTTCGGTTCCCGGCCAACGCAGTACAAATACTTATATATTCTGCAAGCTGGATATATTTTAATGCAATATGTCACAAAATGGAAATATCATGAACAGATTAATCAGCCAGATATAAAAAAATAAACAAATACGTAGGCAAACATCTCGATCGCCCCTTCTGCTATATTCATTGCCCTAATATATGATAAGTTCCATAAAGCAGAGTCACCACTCACATGTGCTGGTAATAAATATGTTACAGTGGGCAGACAATGAAAGGGCTGAGGCCCGACCAGACATTATAACTCCAGCATCTCTATGTTAAAAAGCATTTCTAGGCAATATCTAGCCTCTGAAAAAAATATGCAAGATCCACCGATAAATCTGGCAAAAGTCACTAACATTTTGGGCATACTTGTGCTCTCACCTGAATGTAGCGCCACCTTGTAGCCATCGGAGGTAACTGCAGCTCACAAAATGTTTCATAAGAGGGCAAGTTGAGAGGAATCCAAGAGGCAGATGTCCATAGAAAGAGCCTCTGACTACAGCAGGAAGGTTGGATGCTTCAAATTTGCATAGTTTCCTGTCCAACGTCCTCTCACGTCCCGAACGCCCACGTCACTCCACTGAATGCTCCTCATCTGCATAAAGAGAACACTTTCACAGAGGAGCAGAGTGGCGCAGCGGAAGCGTGCTGGGCCCATAACCCAGAGGTCGATGGATCGAAACCATCCTCTCCTAAATTTGCTTTATTTTCCTTCCAAGGACCAAGCTGTCATTTCCACGCTGCCAGAAAGGAAAAGCGCAAGCTTGCGCCAGCTATGTGAGAAAAGACTTCTCAACTATCTGTGTCTGCTGAAATACAAGAGAGGGATCGTCAAAGGATCCACCCTTTACTTTGAAAGTAAAGAGACACAATAATAAGCATAAATGACAGAGGGCGTTGGTGGTATAGTGGTGAGCATAGCTGCCTTCCAAGCAGTTGACCCGGGTTCGATTCCCGGCCAACGCAGTGCAAATACTTATGTATTCTGCAAGCAGGATATATTTTAGTTCAACATGTCACAAAATGGAAATATCATGAACAGATTAATCAGCCATATATATAGAAATTAAAAAATACGTAGGCAAACATCTCAATCGCCCCTTCTGCTATATTCATTGTCCTAATATATGATAAGTTTCATAAAGCAGAGTCGCCATTCACATGTGCTGGTAATAAATATGTTATTTTGGGCAGGCAATGAAAGGGCTGAGGCCCGACCAGACATTATACCTCCAGCATCTCTATGTTAAAAAGCATTTCTAGGCAATTTCTAGCCTCTGAAAAAAATATGCAAGACCCACCGATAAATCTGGCCAAAGTCCGTAACATTTTTGCATACTTGTGCTCTGACCTGAATGTAGCGCCACCTCGTAGCTGTCGAAGGTAACTGCAGCTCACAAAATGTTTTATCAGAAGGCAAGTTGAGAGGAATCCAAGAGGCAGATGTCCATGGAAAGAGCCTCTCACTGCAGCAGGAAGGTTGGATGTTTGAAATTTGCATAGTTTCCTGTCCAACGTCCACAACGCTCCCAAACGCTCAAAAGCCTCACACCGGGCAAGCCCTCACCGGGTAGATCTCTGGCTCCCAGGTAAAGCCAAATCCTGAGCATGTTAGCGCTAGTATCACAGAGAGAGATATAGAGGGTTCAAGAGCTGCTGTCTTGATAAATGTTTGAAACGGCTAGTGCCTGAGAGTGTCTGGCTTTCAGTTATGACTGATTGTGAGAGGGGAAGATTAAGTTTTTCTGCACCCAGCATGCCTTGCGATATACTTAGGCAAATGAGGTGAGAGCCCGACCAATCCCACTCTACTCTGCTGAATGCTCCTTATTTGCATAAAGAGAACACTTTCACAACGGAGCAGAGTGGCGCAGCGGAAGCGTGCTGGGCCCATAACCCAGAGGTCGATGGATCGAAACCATCCTCTGCTAATTTTGCTTGATTTTTCTTCCAAGGACCAAGCTGTCATTCCCAGGCTGCCAGCAAGTAAAAGCGCAAGCTTTTGCCAGCTATGTGAGAAAAGACTTCTCAACTATCTGTGTCTGCTGAAATACAAGAGAGGGATCGTAAAAGGATCCACCCTGTACTTTGAAAGTAAAGACACACAATAATAAGCATAAATGACTGGTGGGACCTTCAAACACTTTTCTGGGCATGCTTTGAATTTCATTCTTCCCTTTTAGTTGTGCTATTATCTATCTCCTGGGCATTTCCTGGAATGTTCTCTCTTTCTCTTCCCTGCTTTGCTTCCCATGCTGCATCTATATGTTCATATCTATTATTTGTACTACTGCTTTCCATTCTTCTCTTCCGCACAGCTTTGACCTTGGTTTCAATCCCAGTTCCTTACCCTCTGCTAAAAACTTTCTACTGCTTTTCATGTTGGTATCTAAACCAAATGCACCGTTGAAGCTGGTGCAAGATAGACATTGCACTCAGGGTCGTAATGTTTAGAACCGAGAGCATACAGATCATAGGGCATTGGTGGTATAGTGGTGAGCATAGCTGCCTTCCAAGCAGTTGACCCGGGTTCGATTCCCGGCCAACGCAGTACAAATACTTATATATTCTGCAAGCTGGATATATTTTAATGCAATATGTCACAAAATGGAAATATCATGAACAGATTAATCAGCCAGATATAAAAAAATAAACAAATACGTAGGCAAACATCTCGATCGCCCCTTCTGCTATATTCATTGCCCTAATATATGATAAGTTCCATAAAGCAGAGTCACCACTCACATGTGCTGGTAATAAATATGTTACAGTGGGCAGACAATGAAAGGGCTGAGGCCCGACCAGACATTATAACTCCAGCATCTCTATGTTAAAAAGCATTTCTAGGCAATATCTAGCCTCTGAAAAAAATATGCAAGATCCACCGATAAATCTGGCAAAAGTCACTAACATTTTGGGCATACTTGTGCTCTCACCTGAATGTAGCGCCACCTTGTAGCCATCGGAGGTAACTGCAGCTCACAAAATGTTTCATAAGAGGGCAAGTTGAGAGGAATCCAAGAGGCAGATGTCCATAGAAAGAGCCTCTGACTACAGCAGGAAGGTTGGATGCTTCAAATTTGCATAGTTTCCTGTCCAACGTCCTCTCACGTCCCGAACGCCCACGTCACTCCACTGAATGCTCCTCATCTGCATAAAGAGAACACTTTCACAGAGGAGCAGAGTGGCGCAGCGGAAGCGTGCTGGGCCCATAACCCAGAGGTCGATGGATCGAAACCATCCTCTCCTAAATTTGCTTTATTTTCCTTCCAAGGACCAAGCTGTCATTTCCACGCTGCCAGAAAGGAAAAGCGCAAGCTTGCGCCAGCTATGTGAGAAAAGACTTCTCAACTATCTGTGTCTGCTGAAATACAAGAGAGGGATCGTCAAAGGATCCACCCTTTACTTTGAAAGTAAAGAGACACAATAATAAGCATAAATGACAGAGGGCGTTGGTGGTATAGTGGTGAGCATAGCTGCCTTCCAAGCAGTTGACCCGGGTTCAATTCCCGGCCAACGCAGTGCAAATACTTATGTATTCTGCAAGCAGGATATATTTTAGTTCAACATGTCACAAAATGGAAATATCATGAACAGATTAATCAGCCATATATATAGAAATTAAAAAATACGTAGGCAAACATCTCAATCGCCCCTTCTGCTATATTCATTGTCCTAATATATGATAAGTTTCATAAAGCAGAGTCGCCATTCACATGTGCTGGTAATAAATATGTTATTTTGGGCAGGCAATGAAAGGGCTGAGGCCCGACCAGACATTATACCTCCAGCATCTCTATGTTAAAAAGCATTTCTAGGCAATTTCTAGCCTCTGAAAAAAATATGCAAGACCCACCGATAAATCTGGCCAAAGTCCGTAACATTTTTGCATACTTGTGCTCTGACCTGAATGTAGCGCCACCTCGTAGCTGTCGAAGGTAACTGCAGCTCACAAAATGTTTTATCAGAAGGCAAGTTGAGAGGAATCCAAGAGGCAGATGTCCATGGAAAGAGCCTCTCACTGCAGCAGGAAGGTTGGATGTTTGAAATTTGCATAGTTTCCTGTCCAACGTCCACAACGCTCCCAAACGCTCAAAAGCCTCACCCTCACCGGGTAGATCTCTGGCTCCCAGGTAAAGCCAAATCCTGAGCATGTTAGCGCTAGTATCACAGAGAGAGATATAGAGGGTTCAAGAGCTGCTGTCTTGATAAATGTTTGAAACGGCTAGTGCCTGAGAGTGTCTGGCTTTCAGTTATGACTGATTGTGAGAGGGGAAGATTAAGTTTTTCTGCACCCAGCATGCCTTGCGATATACTTAGGCAAATGAGGTGAGAGCCCGACCAATCCCACTCTACTCTGCTGAATGCTCCTTATTTGCATAAAGAGAACACTTTCACAACGGAGCAGAGTGGCGCAGCGGAAGCGTGCTGGGCCCATAACCCAGAGGTCGATGGATCGAAACCATCCTCTGCTAATTTTGCTTGATTTTTCTTCCAAGGACCAAGCTGTCATTCCCAGGCTGCCAGCAAGTAAAAGCGCAAGCTTTTGCCAGCTATGTGAGAAAAGACTTCTCAACTATCTGTGTCTGCTGAAATACAAGAGAGGGATCGTAAAAGGATCCACCCTGTACTTTGAAAGTAAAGACACACAATAATAAGCATAAATGACTGGTGGGACCTTCAAACACTTTTCTGGGCATGCTTTGAATTTCATTCTTCCCTTTTAGTTGTGCTATTATCTATCTCCTGGGTATTTCCTGGAATGTTCTCTCTTTCTCTTCCCTGCTTTGCTTCCCATGCTGCATCTATATGTTCATATCTATTATTTGTACTACTGCTTTCCATTCTTCTCTTCCGCACAGCTTTGACCTTGGTTTCAATCCCAGTTCCTTACCCTCTGCTAAAAACTTTCTACTGCTTTTCATGTTGGTATCTAAACCAAATGCACCGTTGAAGCTGGTGCAAGATAGACATTGCACTCAGGGTCGTAATGTTTAGAACCGAGAGCATACAGATCATAGGGCGTTGGTGGTATAGTGGTGAGCATAGCTGCCTTCCAAGCAGTTGACCCGGGTTCGATTCCCGGCCAACGCAGTACAAATACTTATATATTCTGCAAGCTGGATATATTTTAATGCAATATGTCACAAAATGGAAATATCATGAACAGATTAATCAGCCAGATATAAAAAAATAAACAAATACGTAGGCAAACATCTCGATCGCCCCTTCTGCTATATTCATTGCCCTAATATATGATAAGTTCCATAAAGCAGAGTCACCACTCACATGTGCTGGTAATAAATATGTTACAGTGGGCAGACAATGAAAGGGCTGAGGCCCGACCAGACATTATAACTCCAGCATCTCTATGTTAAAAAGCATTTCTAGGCAATATCTAGCCTCTGAAAAAAATATGCAAGATCCACCGATAAATCTGGCAAAAGTCACTAACATTTTGGGCATACTTGTGCTCTCACCTGAATGTAGCGCCACCTTGTAGCCATCGGAGGTAACTGCAGCTCACAAAATGTTTCATAAGAGGGCAAGTTGAGAGGAATCCAAGAGGCAGATGTCCATAGAAAGAGCCTCTGACTACAGCAGGAAGGTTGGATGCTTCAAATTTGCATAGTTTCCTGTCCAACGTCCTCTCACGTCCCGAACGCCCACGTCACTCCACTGAATGCTCCTCATCTGCATAAAGAGAACACTTTCACAGAGGAGCAGAGTGGCGCAGCGGAAGCGTGCTGGGCCCATAACCCAGAGGTCGATGGATCGAAACCATCCTCTCCTAAATTTGCTTTATTTTCCTTCCAAGGACCAAGCTGTCATTTCCACGCTGCCAGAAAGGAAAAGCGCAAGCTTGCGCCAGCTATGTGAGAAAAGACTTCTGAACTATCTGTGTCTGCTGAAATACAAGAGAGGGATCGTCAAAGGATCCACCCTTTACTTTGAAAGTAAAGAGACACAATAATAAGCATAAATGACAGAGGGCGTTGGTGGTATAGTGGTGAGCATAGCTGCCTTCCAAGCAGTTGACCCGGGTTCGATTCCCGGCCAACGCAGTGCAAATACTTATGTATTCTGCAAGCAGGATATATTTTAGTTCAACATGTCACAAAATGGAAATATCATGAACAGATTAATCAGCCATATATATAGAAATTAAAAAATACGTAGGCAAACATCTCAATCGCCCCTTCTGCTATATTCATTGTCCTAATATATGATAAGTTTCATAAAGCAGAGTCGCCATTCACATGTGCTGGTAATAAATATGTTATTTTGGGCAGGCAATGAAAGGGCTGAGGCCCGACCAGACATTATACCTCCAGCATCTCTATGTTAAAAAGCATTTCTAGGCAATTTCTAGCCTCTGAAAAAAATATGCAAGACCCACCGATAAATCTGGCCAAAGTCCGTAACATTTTTGCATACTTGTGCTCTGACCTGAATGTAGCGCCACCTCGTAGCTGTCGAAGGTAACTGCAGCTCACAAAATGTTTTATCAGAAGGCAAGTTGAGAGGAATCCAAGAGGCAGATGTCCATGGAAAGAGCCTCTCACTGCAGCAGGAAGGTTGGATGTTTGAAATTTGCATAGTTTCCTGTCCAACGTCCACAACGCTCCCAAACGCTCAAAAGCCTCACACCGGGCAAGCCCTCACCGGGTAGATCTCTGGCTCCCAGGTAAAGCCAAATCCTGAGCATGTTAGCGCTAGTATCACAGAGAGAGATATAGAGGGTTCAAGAGCTGCTGTCTTGATAAATGTTTGAAACGGCTAGTGCCTGAGAGTGTCTGGCTTTCAGTTATGACTGATTGTGAGAGGGGAAGATTAAGTTTTTCTGCACCCAGCATGCCTTGCGATATACTTAGGCAAATGAGGTGAGAGCCCGACCAATCCCACTCTACTCTGCTGAATGCTCCTTATTTGCATAAAGAGAACACTTTCACAACGGAGCAGAGTGGCGCAGCGGAAGCGTGCTGGGACCATAACCCAGAGGTCGATGGATCGAAACCATCCTCTGCTAATTTTGCTTGATTTTTCTTCCAAGGACCAAGCTGTCATTCCCAGGCTGCCAGCAAGTAAAAGCGCAAGCTTTTGCCAGCTATGTGAGAAAAGACTTCTCAACTATCTGTGTCTGCTGAAATACAAGAGAGGGATCGTAAAAGGATCCACCCTGTACTTTGAAAGTAAAGACACACAATAATAAGCATAAATGACTGGTGGGACCTTCAAACACTTTTCTGGGCATGCTTTGAATTTCATTCTTCCCTTTTAGTTGTGCTATTATCTATCTCCTGGGCATTTCCTGGAATGTTCTCTCTTTCTCTTCCCTGCTTTGCTTCCCATGCTGCATCTATATGTTCATATCTATTATTTGTACTACTGCTTTCCATTCTTCTCTTCCGCACAGCTTTGACCTTGGTTTCAATCCCAGTTCCTTACCCTCTGCTAAAAACTTTCTACTGCTTTTCATGTTGGTATCTAAACCAAATGCACCGTTGAAGCTGGTGCAAGATAGACATTGCACTCAGGGTCGTAATGTTTAGAACCGAGAGCATACAGATCATAGGGCGTTGGTGGTATAGTGGTGAGCATAGCTGCCTTCCAAGCAGTTGACCCGGGTTCGATTCCCGGCCAACGCAGTACAAATACTTATATATTCTGCAAGCTGGATATATTTTAATGCAATATGTCACAAAATGGAAATATCATGAACAGATTAATCAGCCAGATATAAAAAAATAAACAAATACGTAGGCAAACATCTCGATCGCCCCTTCTGCTATATTCATTGCCCTAATATATGATAAGTTCCATAAAGCAGAGTCACCACTCACATGTGCTGGTAATAAATATGTTACAGTGGGCAGACAATGAAAGGGCTGAGGCCCGACCAGACATTATAACTCCAGCATCTCTATGTTAAAAAGCATTTCTAGGCAATATCTAGCCTCTGAAAAAAATATGCAAGATCCACCGATAAATCTGGCAAAAGTCACTAACATTTTGGGCATACTTGTGCTCTCACCTGAATGTAGCGCCACCTTGTAGCCATCGGAGGTAACTGCAGCTCACAAAATGTTTCATAAGAGGGCAAGTTGAGAGGAATCCAAGAGGCAGATGTCCATAGAAAGAGCCTCTGACTACAGCAGGAAGGTTGGATGCTTCAAATTTGCATAGTTTCCTGTCCAACGTCCTCTCACGTCCCGAACGCCCACGTCACTCCACTGAATGCTCCTCATCTGCATAAAGAGAACACTTTCACAGAGGAGCAGAGTGGCGCAGCGGAAGCGTGCTGGGCCCATAACCCAGAGGTCGATGGATCGAAACCATCCTCTCCTAAATTTGCTTTATTTTCCTTCCAAGGACCAAGCTGTCATTTCCACGCTGCCAGAAAGGAAAAGCGCAAGCTTGCGCCAGCTATGTGAGAAAAGACTTCTCAACTATCTGTGTCTGCTGAAATACAAGAGAGGGATCGTCAAAGGATCCACCCTTTACTTTGAAAGTAAAGAGACACAATAATAAGCATAAATGACAGAGGGCGTTGGTGGTATAGTGGTGAGCATAGCTGCCTTCCAAGCAGTTGACCCGGGTTCAATTCCCGGCCAACGCAGTGCAAATACTTATGTATTCTGCAAGCAGGATATATTTTAGTTCAACATGTCACAAAATGGAAATATCATGAACAGATTAATCAGCCATATATATAGAAATTAAAAAATACGTAGGCAAACATCTCAATCGCCCCTTCTGCTATATTCATTGTCCTAATATATGATAAGTTTCATAAAGCAGAGTCGCCATTCACATGTGCTGGTAATAAATATGTTATGTTGGGCAGGCAATGAAAGGGCTGAGGCCCGACCAGACATTATACCTCCAGCATCTCTATGTTAAAAAGCATTTCTAGGCAATTTCTAGCCTCTGAAAAAAATATGCAAGACCCACCGATAAATCTGGCCAAAGTCCGTAACATTTTTGCATACTTGTGCTCTGACCTGAATGTAGCGCCACCTCGTAGCTGTCGAAGGTAACTGCAGCTCACAAAATGTTTTATCAGAAGGCAAGTTGAGAGGAATCCAAGAGGCAGATGTCCATGGAAAGAGCCTCTCACTGCAGCAGGAAGGTTGGATGTTTGAAATTTGCATAGTTTCCTGTCCAACGTCCACAACGCTCCCAAACGCTCAAAAGCCTCGCCCTCACCGGGTAGATCTCTGGCTCCCAGGTAAAGCCAAATCCTGAGCATGTTAGCGCTAGTATCACAGAGAGAGATATAGAGGGTTCAAGAGCTGCTGTCTTGATAAATGTTTGAAACGGCTAGTGCCTGAGAGTGTCTGGCTTTCAGTTATGACTGATTGTGAGAGGGGAAGATTAAGTTTTTCTGCACCCAGCATGCCTTGCGATATACTTAGGCAAATGAGGTGAGAGCCCGACCAATCCCACTCTACTCTGCTGAATGCTCCTTATTTGCATAAAGAGAACACTTTCACAACGGAGCAGAGTGGCGCAGCGGAAGCGTGCTGGGCCCATAACCCAGAGGTCGATGGATCAAAACCATCCTCTGCTAATTTTGCTTGATTTTTCTTCCAAGGACCAAGCTGTCATTCCCAGGCTGCCAGCAAGTAAAAGCGCAAGCTTTTGCCAGCTATGTGAGAAAAGACTTCTCAACTATCTGTGTCTGCTGAAATACAAGAGAGGGATCGTAAAAGGATCCACCCTTTACTTTGAAAGTAAAGACACACAATAATAAGCATAAATGACTGGTGGGACCTTCAAACACTTTTCTGGGCATGCTTTGAATTTCATTCTTCCCTTTTAGTTGTGCTATTATCTATCTCCTGGGCATTTCCTGGAATGTTCTCTCTTTCTCTTCCCTGCTTTGCTTCCCATGCTGCATCTATATGTTCATATCTATTATTTGTACTACTGCTTTCCATTCTTCTCTTCCGCACAGCTTTGACCTTGGTTTCAATCCCAGTTCCTTACCCTCTGCTAAAAACTTTCTACTGCTTTTCATGTTGGTATCTAAACCAAATGCACCGTTGAAGCTGGTGCAAGATAGACATTGCACTCAGGGTCGTAATGTTTAGAACCGAGAGCATACAGATCATAGGGCGTTGGTGGTATAGTGGTGAGCATAGCTGCCTTCCAAGCAGTTGACCCGGGTTCGATTCCCGGCCAACGCAGTACAAATACTTATATATTCTGCAAGCTGGATATATTTTAATGCAATATGTCACAAAATGGAAATATCATGAACAGATTAATCAGCCAGATATAAAAAAATAAACAAATACGTAGGCAAACATCTCGATCGCCCCTTCTGCTGTATTCATTGCCCTAATATATGATAAGTTCCATAAAGCAGAGTCACCACTCACATGTGCTGGTAATAAATATGTTACAGTGGGCAGACAATGAAAGGGCTGAGGCCCGACCAGACATTATAACTCCAGCATCTCTATGTTAAAAAGCATTTCTAGGCAATATCTAGCCTCTGAAAAAAATATGCAAGATCCACCGATAAATCTGGCAAAAGTCACTAACATTTTGGGCATACTTGTGCTCTCACCTGAATGTAGCGCCACCTTGTAGCCATCAGAGGTAACTGCAGCTCACAAAATGTTTCATAAGAGGGCAAGTTGAGAGGAATCCAAGAGGCAGATGTCCATAGAAAGAGCCTCTGACTACAGCAGGAAGGTTGGATGCTTCAAATTTGCATAGTTTCCTGTCCAACGTCCTCTCACGTCCCGAACGCCCACGTCACTCCACTGAATGCTCCTCATCTGCATAAAGAGAACACTTTCACAGAGGAGCAGAGTGGCGCAGCGGAAGCGTGCTGGGCCCATAACCCAGAGGTCGATGGATCGAAACCATCCTCTGCTAAATTTGCTTTATTTTCCTTCCAAGGACCAAGCTGTCATTTCCACGCTGCCAGAAAGGAAAAGCGCAAGCTTGCGCCAGCTATGTGAGAAAAGACTTCTCAACTATCTGTGTCTGCTGAAATACAAGAGAGGGATCGTCAAAGGATCCACCCTTTACTTTGAAAGTAAAGAGACACAATAATAAGCATAAATGACAGAGGGCGTTGGTGGTATAGTGGTGAGCATAGCTGCCTTCCAAGCAGTTGACCCGGGTTCGATTCCCGGCCAACGCAGTGCAAATACTTATGTATTCTGCAAGCAGGATATATTTTAGTTCAACATGTCACAAAATGGAAATATCATGAACAGATTAATCAGCCATATATATAGAAATTAAAAAATACGTAGGCAAACATCTCAATCGCCCCTTCTGCTATATTCATTGTCCTAATATATGATAAGTTTCATAAAGCAGAGTCGCATTTCACATGTGCTGGTAATAAATATGTTATTTTGGGCAGGCAATGAAAGGGCTGAGGCCCGACCAGACATTATACCTCCAGCATCTCTATGTTAAAAAGCATTTCTAGGCAATTTCTAGCCTCTGAAAAAAATATGCAAGACCCACCCATAAATCTGGCCAAAGTCCGTAACATTTTTGCATACTTGTGCTCTGACCTGAATGTAGCGCCACCTCGTAGCTGTCGAAGGTAACTGCAGCTCACAAAATGTTTTATCAGAAGGCAAGTTGAGAGGAATCCAAGAGGCAGATGTCCATGGAAAGAGCCTCTCACTGCAGCAGGAAGGTTGGATGTTTGAAATTTGCATAGTTTCCTGTCCAACGTCCACAACGCTCCCAAACGCTCAAAAGCCTCACACCGGGCAAGCCCTCACCGGGTAGATCTCTGGCTCCCAGGTAAAGCCAAATCCTGAGCATGTTAGCGCTAGTATCACAGAGAGAGATATAGAGGGTTCAAGAGCTGCTGTCTTGATAAATGTTTGAAACGGCTAGTGCCTGAGAGTGTCTGGCTTTCAGTTATGACTGATTGTGAGAGGGGAAGATTAAGTTTTTCTGCACCCAGCATGCCTTGCGATATACTTAGGCAAATGAGGTGAGAGCCCGACCAATCCCACTCTACTCTGCTGAATGCTCCTTATTTGCATAAAGAGAACACTTTCACAACGGAGCAGAGTGGCGCAGCGGAAGCGTGCTGGGCCCATAACCCAGAGGTCGATGGATCGAAACCATCCTCTGCTAATTTTGCTTGATTTTTCTTCCAAGGACCAAGCTGTCATTCCCAGGCTGCCAGCAAGTAAAAGCGCAAGCTTTTGCCAGCTATCTGAGAAAAGACTTCTCAACTATCTGTGTCTGCTGAAATACAAGAGAGGGATCGTAAAAGGATCCACCCTGTACTTTGAAAGTAAAGACACACAATAATAAGCATAAATGACTGGTGGGACCTTCAAACACTTTTCTGGGCATGCTTTGAATTTCATTCTTCCCTTTTAGTTGTGCTATTATCTATCTCCTGGGCATTTCCTGGAATGTTCTCTCTTTCTCTTCCCTGCTTTGCTTCCCATGCTGCATCTATATGTTCATATCTATTATTTGTACTACTGCTTTCCATTCTTCTCTTCCGCACAGCTTTGACCTTGGTTTCAATCCCAGTTCCTTACCCTCTGCTAAAAACTTTCTACTGCTTTTCATGTTGGTATCTAAACCAAATGCACCGTTGAAGCTGGTGCAAGATAGACATTGCACTCAGGGTCGTAATGTTTAGAACCGAGAGCATACAGATCATAGGGCGTTGGTGGTATAGTGGTGAGCATAGCTGCCTTCCAAGCAGTTGACCCGGGTTCGATTCCCGGCCAACGCAGTACAAGTACTTATATATTCTGCAAGCTGGATATATTTTAATGCAATATGTCACAAAATGGAAATATCATGAACAGATTAATCAGCCAGATATAAAAAAATAAACAAATACGTAGGCAAACATCTCGATCGCCCCTTCTGCTATATTCATTGCCCTAATATATGATAAGTTCCATAAAGCAGAGTCACCACTCACATGTGCTGGTAATAAATATGTTACAGTGGGCAGACAATGAAAGGGCTGAGGCCCGACCAGACATTATAACTCCAGCATCTCTATGTTAAAAAGCATTTCTAGGCAATATCTAGCCTCTGAAAAAAATATGCAAGATCCACCGATAAATCTGGCAAAAGTCACTAACATTTTGGGCAAACTTGTGCTCTCACCTGAATGTAGCGCCACCTTGTAGCCATCGGAGGTAACTGCAGCTCACAAAATGTTTCATAAGAGGGCAAGTTGAGAGGAATCCAAGAGGCAGATGTCCATAGAAAGAGCCTCTGACTACAGCAGGAAGGTTGGATGCTTCAAATTTGCATAGTTTCCTGTCCAACGTCCTCTCACGTCCCGAACGCCCACGTCACTCCACTGAATGCTCCTCATCTGCATAAAGAGAACACTTTCACAGAGGAGCAGAGTGGCGCAGCGGAAGCGTGCTGGGCCCATAACCCAGAGGTCGATGGATCGAAACCATCCTCTCCTAAATTTGCTTTATTTTCCTTCCAAGGACCAAGCTGTCATTTCCACGCTGCCAGAAAGGAAAAGCGCAAGCTTGCGCCAGCTATGTGAGAAAAGACTTCTCAACTATCTGTGTCTGCTGAAATACAAGAGAGGGATCGTCAAAGGATCCACCCTTTACTTTGAAAGTAAAGAGACACAATAATAAGCATAAATGACAGAGGGCGTTGGTGGTATAGTGGTGAGCATAGCTGCCTTCCAAGCAGTTGACCCGGGTTCCATTCCCGGCCAACGCAGTGCAAATACTTATGTATTCTGCAAGCAGGATATATTTTAGTTCAACATGTCACAAAATGGAAATATCATGAACAGATTAATCAGCCATATATATAGAAATTAAAAAATACGTAGGCAAACATCTCAATCGCCCCTTCTGCTATATTCATTGTCCTAATATATGATACGTTTCATAAAGCAGAGTCGCCATTCACATGTGCTGGTAATAAATATGTTATTTTGGGCAGGCAATGAAAGGGCTGAGGCCCGACCAGACATTATACCTCCAGCATCTCTATGTTAAAAAGCATTTCTAGGCAATTTCTAGCCTCTGAAAAAAATATGCAAGACCCACCGATAAATCTGGCCAAAGTCCGTAACATTTTTGCATACTTGTGCTCTGACCTGAATGTAGCGCCACCTCGTAGCTGTCGAAGGTAACTGCAGCTCACAAAATGTTTTATCAGAAGGCAAGTTGAGAGGAATCCAAGAGGCAGATGTCCATGGAAAGAGCCTCTCACTGCAGCAGGAAGGTTGGATGTTTGAAATTTGCATAGTTTCCTGTCCAACGTCCACAACGCTCCCAAACGCTCAAAAGCCTCACACCGGGCAAGCCCTCACCGGGTAGATCTCTGGCTCCCAGGTAAAGCCAAATCCTGAGCATGTTAGCGCTAGTATCACAGAGAGAGATATAGAGGGTTCAAGAGCTGCTGTCTTGATAAATGTTTGAAACGGCTAGTGCCTGAGAGTGTCTGGCTTTCAGTTATGACTGATTGTGAGAGGGGAAGATTAAGTTTTTCTGCACCCAGCATGCCTTGCGATATACTTAGGCAAATGAGGTGAGAGCCCGACCAATCCCACTCTACTCTGCTGAATGCTCCTTATTTGCATAAAGAGAACACTTTCACAACGGAGCAGAGTGGCGCAGCGGAAGCGTGCTGGGCCCATAACCCAGAGGTCGATGGATCGAAACCATCCTCTGCTAATTTTGCTTGATTTTTCTTCCAAGGACCAAGCTGTCATTCCCAGGCTGCCAGCAAGTAAAAGCGCAAGCTTTTGCCAGCTATGTGAGAAAAGACTTCTCAACTATCTGTGTCTGCTGAAATACAAGAGAGGGATCGTAAAAGGATCCACCCTGTACTTTGAAAGTAAAGACACACAATAATAAGCATAAATGACTGGTGGGACCTTCAAACACTTTTCTGGGCATGCTTTGAATTTCATTCTTCCCTTTTAGTTGTGCTATTATCTATCTCCTGGGCATTTCCTGGAATGTTCTCTCTTTCTCTTCCCTGCTTTGCTTCCCATGCTGCATCTATATGTTCATATCTATTATTTGTACTACTGCTTTCCATTCTTCTCTTCCGCACAGCTTTGACCTTGGTTTCAATCCCAGTTCCTTACCCTCTGCTAAAAACTTTCTACTGCTTTTCATGTTGGTATCTAAACCAAATGCACCGTTGAAGCTGGTGCAAGATAGACATTGCACTCAGGGTCGTAATGTTTAGAACCGAGAGCATACAGATCATAGGGCGTTGGTGGTATAGTGGTGAGCATAGCTGCCTTCCAAGCAGTTGACCCGGGTTCGATTCCCGGCCAACGCAGTACAAATACTTATATATTCTGCAAGCTGGATATATTTTAATGCAATATGTCACAAAATGGAAATATCATGAACAGATTAATCAGCCAGATATAAAAAAATAAACAAATACGTAGGCAAACATCTCGATCGCCCCTTCTGCTATATTCATTGCCCTAATATATGATAAGTTCCATAAAGCAGAGTCACCACTCACATGTGCTGGTAATAAATATGTTACAGTGGGCAGACAATGAAAGGGCTGAGGCCCGACCAGACATTATAACTCCAGCATCTCTATGTTAAAAAGCATTTCTAGGCAATATCTAGCCTCTGAAAAAAATATGCAAGATCCACCGATAAATCTGGCAAAAGTCACTAACATTTTGGGCATACTTGTGCTCTCACCTGAATGTAGCGCCACCTTGTAGCCATCGGAGGTAACTGCAGCTCACAAAATGTTTCATAAGAGGGCAAGTTGAGAGGAATCCAAGAGGCAGATGTCCATAGAAAGAGCCTCTGACTACAGCAGGAAGGTTGGATGCTTCAAATTTGCATAGTTTCCTGTCCAACGTCCTCTCACGTCCCGAACGCCCACGTCACTCCACTGAATGCTCCTCATCTGCATAAAGAGAACACTTTCACAGAGGAGCAGAGTGGCGCAGCGGAAGCGTGCTGGGCCCATAACCCAGAGGTCGATGGATCGAAACCATCCTCTCCTAAATTTGCTTTATTTTCCTTCCAAGGACCAAGCTGTCATTTCCACGCTGCCAGAAAGGAAAAGCGCAAGCTTGCGCCAGCTATGTGAGAAAAGACTTCTCAACTATCTGTGTCTGCTGAAATACAAGAGAGGGATCGTCAAAGGATCCACCCTTTACTTTGAAAGTAAAGAGACACAATAATAAGCATAAATGACAGAGGGCGTTGGTGGTATAGTGGTGAGCATAGCTGCCTTCCAAGCAGTTGACCCGGGTTCAATTCCCGGCCAACGCAGTGCAAATACTTATGTATTCTGCAAGCAGGATATATTTTAGTTCAACATGTCACAAAATGGAAATATCATGAACAGATTAATCAGCCATATATATAGAAATTAAAAAATACGTAGGCAAACATCTCAATCGCCCCTTCTGCTATATTCATTGTCCTAATATATGATAAGTTTCATAAAGCAGAGTCGCCATTCACATGTGCTGGTAATAAATATGTTATTTTGGGCAGGCAATGAAAGGGCTGAGGCCCGACCAGACATTATACCTCCAGCATCTCTATGTTAAAAAGCATTTCTAGGCAATTTCTAGCCTCTGAAAAAAATATGCAAGACCCACCGATAAATCTGGCCAAAGTCCGTAACATTTTTGCATACTTGTGCTCTGACCTGAATGTAGCGCCACCTCGTAGCTGTCGAAGGTAACTGCAGCTCACAAAATGTTTTATCAGAAGGCAAGTTGAGAGGAATCCAAGAGGCAGATGTCCATGGAAAGAGCCTCTCACTGCAGCAGGAAGGTTGGATGTTTGAAATTTGCATAGTTTCCTGTCCAACGTCCACAACGCTCCCAAACGCTCAAAAGCCTCGCCCTCACCGGGTAGATCTCTGGCTCCCAGGTAAAGCCAAATCCTGAGCATGTTAGCGCTAGTATCACAGAGAGAGATATAGAGGGTTCAAGAGCTGCTGTCTTGATAAATGTTTGAAACGGCTAGTGCCTGAGAGTGTCTGGCTTTCAGTTATGACTGATTGTGAGAGGGGAAGATTAAGTTTTTCTGCACCCAGCATGCCTTGCGATATACTTAGGCAAATGAGGTGAGAGCCCGACCAATCCCACTCTACTCTGCTGAATGCTCCTTATTTGCATAAAGAGAACACTTTCACAACGGAGCAGAGTGGCGCAGCGGAAGCGTGCTGGGCCCATAACCCAGAGGTCGATGGATCGAAACCATCCTCTGCTAATTTTGCTTGATTTTTCTTCCAAGGACCAAGCTGTCATTCCCAGGCTGCCAGCAAGTAAAAGCGCAAGCTTTTGCCAGCTATGTGAGAAAAGACTTCTCAACTATCTGTGTCTGCTGAAATACAAGAGAGGGATCGTAAAAGGATCCACCCTGTACTTTGAAAGTAAAGACACACAATAATAAGCATAAATGACTGGTGGGACCTTCAAACACTTTTCTGGGCATGCTTTGAATTTCATTCTTCCCTTTTAGTTGTGCTATTATCTATCTCCTGGGCATTTCCTGGAATGTTCTCTCTTTCTCTTCCCTGCTTTGCTTCCCATGCTGCATCTATATGTTCATATCTATTATTTGTACTACTGCTTTCCATTCTTCTCTTCCGCACAGCTTTGACCTTGGTTTCAATCCCAGTTCCTTACCCTCTGCTAAAAACTTTCTACTGCTTTTCATGTTGGTATCTAAACCAAATGCACCGTTGAAGCTGGTGCAAGATAGACATTGCACTCAGGGTCGTAATGTTTAGAACCGAGAGCATACAGATCATAGGGCGTTGGTGGTATAGTGGTGAGCATAGCTGCCTTCCAAGCAGTTGACCCGGGTTCGATTCCCGGCCAACGCAGTACAAATACTTATATATTCTGCAAGCTGGATATATTTTAATGCAATATGTCACAAAATGGAAATATCATGAACAGATTAATCAGCCAGATATAAAAAAATAAACAAATACGTAGGCAAACATCTCGATCGCCCCTTCTGCTGTATTCATTGCCCTAATATATGATAAGTTCCATAAAGCAGAGTCACCACTCACATGTGCTGGTAATAAATATGTTACAGTGGGCAGACAATGAAAGGGCTGAGGCCCGACCAGACATTATAACTCCAGCATCTCTATGTTAAAAAGCATTTCTAGGCAATATCTAGCCTCTGAAAAAAATATGCAAGATCCACCGATAAATCTGGCAAAAGTCACTAACATTTTGGGCATACTTGTGCTCTCACCTGAATGTAGCGCCACCTTGTAGCCATCGGAGGTAACTGCAGCTCACAAAATGTTTCATAAGAGGGCAAGTTGAGAGGAATCCAAGAGGCAGATGTCCATAGAAAGAGCCTCTGACTACAGCAGGAAGGTTGGATGCTTCAAATTTGCATAGTTTCCTGTCCAACGTCCTCTCACGTCCCGAACGCCCACGTCACTCCACTGAATGCTCCTCATCTGCATAAAGAGAACACTTTCACAGAGGAGCAGAGTGGCGCAGCGGAAGCGTGCTGGGCCCATAACCCAGAGGTCGATGGATCGAAACCATCCTCTGCTAAATTTGCTTTATTTTCCTTCCAAGGACCAAGCTGTCATTTCCACGCTGCCAGAAAGGAAAAGCGCAAGCTTGCGCCAGCTATGTGAGAAAAGACTTCTCAACTATCTGTGTCTGCTGAAATACAAGAGAGGGATCGTCAAAGGATCCACCCTTTACTTTGAAAGTAAAGAGACACAATAATAAGCATAAATGACAGAGGGCGTTGGTGGTATAGTGGTGAGCATAGCTGCCTTCCAAGCAGTTGACCCGGGTTCGATTCCCGGCCAACGCAGTGCAAATACTTATGTATTCTGCAAGCAGGATATATTTTAGTTCAACATGTCACAAAATGGAAATATCATGAACAGATTAATCAGCCATATATATAGAAATTAAAAAATCTCAATCGCCCCTTCTGCTATATTTATTGTCCTAATATATGATAAGTTTCATAAAGCAGAGTCGCCATTCACATGTGCTGGTAATAAATATGTTATTTTGGGCAGGCAATGAAAGGGCTGAGGCCCGACCAGACATTATACCTCCAGCATCTCTATGTTAAAAAGCATTTCTAGGCAATTTCTAGCCTCTGAAAAAAATATGCAAGACCCACCGATAAATCTGGCCAAAGTCCGTAACATTTTTGCATACTTGTGCTCTGACCTGAATGTAGCGCCACCTCGTAGCTGTCGAAGGTAACTGCAGCTCACAAAATGTTTTATCAGAAGGCAAGTTGAGAGGAATCCAAGAGGCAGATGTCCATGGAAAGAGCCTCTCACTGCAGCAGGAAGGTTGGATGCTTGAAATTTGCATAGTTTCCTGTCCAACGTCCCGAACGCTCCCAAACGCTCAAAAGCCTCACACCGGGCAAGCCCTCACCGGGTAGATCTCTGGCTCCCAGGTAAAGCCAAATCCTGAGCATGTTAGCGCTAGTATCACAGAGAGAGATATAGAGGGTTCAAGAGCTGCTGTCTTGATAAATGTTTGAAACGGCTAGTGCCTGAGAGTGTCTGGCTTTCAGTTATGACTGATTGTTAGAGGGGAAGATTAAGTTTTTCTGCACCCAGCATGCCTTGCGATATACTTAGGCAAATGAGGTGAGAGCCCGACCAATCCCACTCTACTCTGCTGAATGCTCCTTATTTGCATAAAGAGAACACTTTCACAACGGAGCAGAGTGGCGCAGCGGAAGCGTGCTGGGCCCATAACCCAGAGGTCGATGGATCGAAACCATCCTCTGCTAATTTTGCTTGATTTTTCTTCCAAGGACCAAGCTGTCATTCCCAGGCTGCCAGCAAGTAAAAGCGCAAGCTTTTGCCAGCTATGTGAGAAAAGACTTCTCAACTATCTGTGTCTGCTGAAATACAAGAGAGGGATCGTAAAAGGATCCACCCTGTACTTTGAAAGTAAAGACACACAATAATAAGCATAAATGACTGGTGGGACCTTCAAACACTTTTCTGGGCATGCTTTGAATTTCATTCTTCCCTTTTAGTTGTGCTATTATCTATCTCCTGGGCATTTCCTGGAATGTTCTCTCTTTCTCTTCCCTGCTTTGCTTCCCATGCTGCATCTATATGTTCATATCTATTATTTGTACTACTGCTTTCCATTCTTCTCTTCCGCACAGCTTTGACCTTGGTTTCAATCCCAGTTCCTTACCCTCTGCTAAAAACTTTCTACTGCTTTTCATGTTGGTATCTAAACCAAATGCACCGTTGAAGCTGGTGCAAGATAGACATTGCACTCAGGGTCGTAATGTTTAGAACCGAGAGCATACAGATCATAGGGCGTTGGTGGTATAGTGGTGAGCATAGCTGCCTTCCAAGCAGTTGACCCGGGTTCGATTCCCGGCCAACGCAGTACAAATACTTATATATTCTGCAAGCTGGATATATTTTAATGCAATATGTCACAAAATGGAAATATCATGAACAGATTAATCAGCCAGATATAAAAAAATAAACAAATACGTAGGCAAACATCTCGATCGCCCCTTCTGCTATATTCATTGCCCTAATATATGATAAGTTCCATAAAGCAGAGTCACCACTCACATGTGCTGGTAATAAATATGTTACAGTGGGCAGACAATGAAAGGGCTGAGGCCCGACCAGACATTATAACTCCAGCATCTCTATGTTAAAAAGCATTTCTAGGCAATATCTAGCCTCTGAAAAAAATATGCAAGATCCACCGATAAATCTGGCAAAAGTCACTAACATTTTGGGCATACTTGTGCTCTCACCTGAATGTAGCGCCACCTTGTAGCCATCGGAGGTAACTGCAGCTCACAAAATGTTTCATAAGAGGGCAAGTTGAGAGGAATCCAAGAGGCAGATGTCCATAGAAAGAGCCTCTGACTACAGCAGGAAGGTTGGATGCTTCAAATTTGCATAGTTTCCTGTCCAACGTCCTCTCACGTCCCGAACGCCCACGTCACTCCACTGAATGCTCCTCATCTGCATAAAGAGAACACTTTCACAGAGGAGCAGAGTGGCGCAGCGGAAGCGTGCTGGGCCCATAACCCAGAGGTCGATGGATCGAAACCATCCTCTGCTAAATTTGCTTTATTTTCCTTCCAAGGACCAAGCTGTCATTTCCACGCTGCCAGAAAGGAAAAGCGCAAGCTTGCGCCAGCTATGTGAGAAAAGACTTCTCAACTATCTGTGTCTGCTGAAATACAAGAGAGGGATCGTCAAAGGATCCACCCTTTACTTTGAAAGTAAAGAGACACAATAATAAGCATAAATGACAGAGGGCGTTGGTGGTATAGTGGTGAGCATAGCTGCCTTCCATGCAGTTGACCCGGGTTCGATTCCCGGCCAACGCAGTGCAAATACTTATGTATTCTGCAAGCAGGATATATTTTAGTTCAACATGTCACAAAATGGAAATATCATGAACAGATTAATCAGCCATATATATAGAAATTAAAAAATACGTAGGCAAACATCTCAATCGCCCCTTCTGCTATATTCATTGTCCTAATATATGATAAGTTTCATAAAGCAGAGTCGCCATTCACATGTGCTGGTAATAAATATGTTATTTTGGGCAGGCAATGAAAGGGCTGAGGCCCGACCAGACATTATACCTCCAGCATCTCTATGTTAAAAAGCATTTCTAGGCAATTTCTAGCCTCTGAAAAAAATATGCAAGACCCACCGATAAATCTGGCCAAAGTCCGTAACATTTTTGCATACTTGTGCTCTGACCTGAATGTAGCGCCACCTCGTAGCTGTCGAAGGTAACTGCAGCTCACAAAATGTTTTATCAGAAGGCAAGTTGAGAGGAATCCAAGAGGCAGATGTCCATGGAAAGAGCCTCTCACTGCAGCAGGAAGGTTGGATGCTTGAAATTTGCATAGTTTCCTGTCCAACGTCCACAACGCTCCCAAACGCTCAAAAGCCTCGCCCTCACCGGGTAGATCTCTGGCTCCCAGGTAAAGCCAAATCCTGAGCATGTTAGCGCTAGTATCACAGAGAGAGATATAGAGGGTTCAAGAGCTGCTGTCTTGATAAATGTTTGAAACGGCTAGTGCCTGAGAGTGTCTGGCTTTCAGTTATGACTGATTGTGAGAGGGGAAGATTAAGTTTTTCTGCACCCAGCATGCCTTGCGATATACTTAGGCAAATGAGGTGAGAGCCCGACCAATCCCACTCTACTCTGCTGAATGCTCCTTATTTGCATAAAGAGAACACTTTCACAACGGAGCAGAGTGGCGCAGCGGAAGCGTGCTGGGCCCATAACCCAGAGGTCGATGGATCGAAACCATCCTCTGCTAATTTTGCTTGATTTTTCTTCCAAGGACCAAGCTGTCATTCCCAGGCTGCCAGCAAGTAAAAGCGCAAGCTTTTGCCAGCTATGTGAGAAAAGACTTCTCAACTATCTGTGTCTGCTGAAATACAAGAGAGGGATCGTAAAAGGATCCACCCTGTACTTTGAAAGTAAAGACACACAATAATAAGCATAAATGACTGGTGGGACCTTCAAACACTTTTCTGGGCATGCTTTGAATTTCATTCTTCCCTTTTAGTTGTGCTATTATCTATCTCCTGGGCATTTCCTGGAATGTTCTCTCTTTCTCTTCCCTGCTTTGCTTCCCATGCTGCATCTATATGTTCATATCTATTATTTGTACTACTGCTTTCCATTCTTCTCTTCCGCACAGCTTTGACCTTGGTTTCAATCCCAGTTCCTTACCCTCTGCTAAAAACTTTCTACTGCTTTTCATGTTGGTATCTAAACCAAATGCACCGTTGAAGCTGGTGCAAGATAGACATTGCACTCAGGGTCGCAATGTTTAGAACCGAGAGCATACAGATCATAGGGCGTTGGTGGTATAGTGGTGAGCATAGCTGCCTTCCAAGCAATTGACCCGGGTTCGATTCCCGGCCAACGCAGTACAAATACTTATATATTCTGCAAGCTGGATATATTTTAATGCAATATGTCACAAAATGGAAATATCATGAACAGATTCATCAGCCAGATATAAAAAAATAAACAAATACGTAGGCAAACATCTCGATCGCCCCTTCTGCTATATTCATTGCCCTAATATATGATAAGTTCCATAAAGCAGAGTCACCACTCACATGTGCTGGTAATAAATATGTTACAGTGGGCAGACAATGAAAGGGCTGAGGCCCGACCAGACATTATAACTCCAGCATCTCTATGTTAAAAAGCATTTCTAGGCAATATCTAGCCTCTGAAAAAAATATGCAAGATCCACCGATAAATCTGGCAAAAGTCACTAACATTTTGGGCATACTTGTGCTCTCACCTGAATGTAGCGCCACCTTGTAGCCATCGGAGGTAACTGCAGCTCACAAAATGTTTCATAAGAGGGCAAGTTGAGAGGAATCCAAGAGGCAGATGTCCATAGAAAGAGCCTCTGACTACAGCAGGAAGGTTGGATGCTTCAAATTTGCATAGTTTCCTGTCCAACGTCCTCTCACGTCCCGAACGCCCACGTCACTCCACTGAATGCTCCTCATCTGCATAAAGAGAACACTTTCACAGAGGAGCAGAGTGGCGCAGCGGAAGCGTGCTGGGCCCATAACCCAGAGGTCGATGGATCGAAACCATCCTCTGCTAAATTTGCTTTATTTTCCTTCCAAGGACCAAGCTGTCATTTCCACGCTGCCAGAAAGGAAAAGCGCAAGCTTGCGCCAGCTATGTGAGAAAAGACTTCTCAACTATCTGTGTCTGCTGAAATACAAGAGAGGGATCGTCAAAGGATCCACCTTTTACTTTGAAAGTAAAGAGACACAATAATAAGCATAAATGACAGAGGGCGTTGGTGGTATAGTGGTGAGCATAGCTGCCTTCCAAGCAGTTGACCCGGGTTCGATTCCCGGCCAACGCAGTGCAAATACTTATGTATTCTGCAAGCAGGATATATTTTAGTTCAACATGTCACAAAATGGAAATATCATGAACAGATTAATCAGCCATATATATAGAAATTAAAAAATACGTAGGCAAACATCTCAATCGCCCCTTCTGCTATATTCATTGTCCTAATATATGATAAGTTTCATAAAGCAGAGTCGCCATTCACATGTGCTGGTAATAAATATGTTATTTTGGGCAGGCAATGAAAGGGCTGAGGCCCGACCAGACATTATACCTCCAGCATCTCTATGTTAAAAAGCATTTCTAGGCAATTTCTAGCCTCTGAAAAAAATATGCAAGACCCACCGATAAATCTGGCCAAAGTCCGTAACATTTTTGCATACTTGTGCTCTGACCTGAATGTAGCGCCACCTCGTAGCTGTCGAAGGTAACTGCAGCTCACAAAATGTTTTATCAGAAGGCAAGTTGAGAGGAATCCAAGAGGCAGATGTCCATGGAAAGAGCCTCTCACTGCAGCAGGAAGGTTGGATGCTTGAAATTTGCATAGTTTCCTGTCCAACGTCCCGAACGCTCCCAAACGCTCAAAAGCCTCACACCGGGCAAGCCCTCACCGGGTAGATCTCTGGCTCCCAGGTAAAGCCAAATCCTGAGCATGTTAGCGCTAGTATCACAGAGAGAGATATAGAGGGTTCAAGAGCTGCTGTCTTGATAAATGTTTGAAACGGCTAGTGCCTGAGAGTGTCTGGCTTTCAGTTATGACTGATTGTGAGAGGGGAAGATTAAGTTTTTCTGCACCCAGCATGCCTTGCGATATACTTAGGCAAATGAGGTGAGAGCCCGACCAATCCCACTCTACTCTGCTGAATGCTCCTTATTTGCATAAAGAGAACACTTTCACAACGGAGCAGAGTGGCGCAGCGGAAGCGTGCTGGGCCCATAACCCAGAGGTCGATGGATCGAAACCATCCTCTGCTAATTTTGCTTGATTTTTCTTCCAAGGACCAAGCTGTCATTCCCAGGCTGCCAGCAAGTAAAAGCGCAAGCTTTTGCCAGCTATGTGAGAAAAGACTTCTCAACTATCTGTGTCTGCTGAAATACAAGAGAGGGATCGTAAAAGGATCCACCCTGTACTTTGAAAGTAAAGACACACAATAATAAGCATAAATGACTGGTGGGACCTTCAAACACTTTTCTGGGCATGCTTTGAATTTCATTCTTCCCTTTTAGTTGTGCTATTATCTATCTCCTGGGCATTTCCTGGAATGTTCTCTCTTTCTCTTCCCTGCTTTGCTTCCCATGCTGCATCTATATGTTCATATCTATTATTTGTACTACTGCTTTCCATTCTTCTCTTCCGCACAGCTTTGACCTTGGTTTCAATCCCAGTTCCTTACCCTCTGCTAAAAACTTTCTACTGCTTTTCATGTTGGTATCTAAACCAAATGCACCGTTGAAGCTGGTGCAAGATAGACATTGCACTCAGGGTCGTAATGTTTAGAACCGAGAGCATACAGATCATAGGGCGTTGGTGGTATAGTGGTGAGCATAGCTGCCTTCCAAGCAGTTGACCCGGGTTAGATTCCCGGCCAACGCAGTACAAATACTTATATATTCTGCAAGCTGGATATATTTTAATGCAATAAGTCACAAAATGGAAATATCATGAACAGATTCATCAGCCAGATATAAAAAAATAAACAAATACGTAGGCAAACATCTCGATCGCCCCTTCTGCTATATTCATTGCCCTAATATATGATAAGTTCCATAAAGCAGAGTCACCACTCACATGTGCTGGTAATAAATATGTTACAGTGGGCAGACAATGAAAGGGCTGAGGCCCGACCAGACATTATAACTCCAGCATCTCTATGTTAAAAAGCATTTCTAGGCAATATCTAGCCTCTGAAAAAAATATGCAAGATCCACCGATAAATCTGGCAAAAGTCACTAACATTTTGGGCATACTTGTGCTCTCACCTGAATGTAGCGCCACCTTGTAGCCATCGGAGGTAACTGCAGCTCACAAAATGTTTCATAAGAGGGCAAGTTGAGAGGAATCCAAGAGGCAGATGTCCATAGAAAGAGCCTCTGACAACAGCAGGAAGGTTGGATGCTTCAAATTTGCATAGTTTCCTGTCCAACGTCCTCTCACGTCCCGAACGCCCACGTCACTCCGCTGAATGCTCCTCATCTGCATAAAGAGAACACTTTCACAGAGGAGCAGAGTGGCACAGCGGAAGCGTGCTGGGCCCATAACCCAGAGGTCGATGGATCGAAACCATCCTCTGCTAAATTTGCTTTATTTTCCTTCCAAGGACCAAGCTGTCATTTCCACGCTGCCAGAAAGGAAAAGCGCAAGCTTGCGCCAGCTATGTGAGAAAAGACTTCTCAACTATCTGTGTCTGCTGAAATACAAGAGAGGGATCGTCAAAGGATCCACCCTTTACTTTGAAAGTAAAGAGACACAATAATAAGCATAAATGACAGAGGGCGTTGGTGGTATAGTGGTGAGCATAGCTGCCTTCCAAGCAGTTGACCCGGGTTCGATTCCCGGCCAACGCAGTGCAAATACTTATGTATTCTGCAAGCAGGATATATTTTAGTTCAACATGTCACAAAATGGAAATATCATGAACAGATTAATCAGCCATATATATAGAAATTAAAAAATACGTAGGCAAACATCTCAATCGCCCCTTCTGCTATATTCATTGTCCTAATATATGATAAGTTTCATAAAGCAGAGTCGCCATTCACATGTGCTGGTAATAAATATGTTATTTTGGGCAGGCAATGAAAGGGCTGAGGCCCGACCAGACATTATACCTCCAGCATCTCTATGTTAAAAAGCATTTCTAGGCAATTTCTAGCCTCTGAAAAAAATATGCAAGACCCACCGATAAATCTGGCCAAAGTCCGTAACATTTTTGCATACTTGTGCTCTGACCTGAATGTAGCGCCACCTCGTAGCTGTCGAAGGTAACTGCAGCTCACAAAATGTTTTATCAGAAGGCAAGTTGAGAGGAATCCAAGAGGCAGATGTCCATGGAAAGAGCCTCTCACTGCAGCAGGAAGGTTGGATGCTTGAAATTTGCATAGTTTCCTGTCCAACGTCCCGAACGCTCCCAAACGCTCAAAAGCCTCACACCGGGCAAGCCCTCACCGGGTAGATCTCTGGCTCCCAGGTAAAGCCAAATCCTGAGCATGTTAGCGCTAGTATCACAGAGAGAGATATAGAGGGTTCAAGAGCTGCTGTCTTGATAAATGTTTGAAACGGCTAGTGCCTGAGAGTGTCTGGCTTTCAGTTATGACTGATTGTTAGAGGGGAAGATTAAGTTTTTCTGCACCCAGCATGCCTTGCGATATACTTAGGCAAATGAGGTGAGAGCCCGACCAATCCCACTCTACTCTGCTGAATGCTCCTTATTTGCATAAAGAGAACACTTTCACAACGGAGCAGAGTGGCGCAGCGGAAGCGTGCTGGGCCCATAACCCAGAGGTCGATGGATCGAAACCATCCTCTGCTAATTTTGCTTGATTTTTCTTCCAAGGACCAAGCTGTCATTCCCAGGCTGCCAGCAAGTAAAAGCGCAAGCTTTTGCCAGCTATGTGAGAAAAGACTTCTCAACTATCTGTGTCTGCTGAAATACAAGAGAGGGATCGTAAAAGGATCCACCCTGTACTTTGAAAGTAAAGACACACAATAATAAGCATAAATGACTGGTGGGACCTTCAAACACTTTTCTGGGCATGCTTTGAATTTCATTCTTCCCTTTTAGTTGTGCTATTATCTATCTCCTGGGCATTTCCTGGAATGTTCTCTCTTTCTCTTCCCTGCTTTGCTTCCCATGCTGCATCTATATGTTCATATCTATTATTTGTACTACTGCTTTCCATTCTTCTCTTCCGCACAGCTTTGACCTTGGTTTCAATCCCAGTTCCTTACCCTCTGCTAAAAACTTTCTACTGCTTTTCATGTTGGTATCTAAACCAAATGCACCGTTGAAGCTGGTGCAAGATAGACATTGCACTCAGGGTCGTAATGTTTAGAACCGAGAGCATACAGATCATAGGGCGTTGGTGGTATAGTGGTGAGCATAGCTGCCTTCCAAGCAGTTGACCCGGGTTCGATTCCCGGCCAACGCAGTACAAATACTTATATATTCTGCAAGCTGGATATATTTTAATGCAATATGTCACAAAATGGAAATATCATGAACAGATTAATCAGCCAGATATAAAAAAATAAACAAATACGTAGGCAAACATCTCGATCGCCCCTTCTGCTATATTCATTGCCCTAATATATGATAAGTTCCATAAAGCAGAGTCACCACTCACATGTGCTGGTAATAAATATGTTACAGTGGGCAGACAATGAAAGGGCTGAGGCCCGACCAGACATTATAACTCCAGCATCTCTATGTTAAAAAGCATTTCTAGGCAATATCTAGCCTCTGAAAAAAATATGCAAGATCCACCGATAAATCTGGCAAAAGTCACTAACATTTTGGGCATACTTGTGCTCTCACCTGAATGTAGCGCCACCTTGTAGCCATCGGAGGTAACTGCAGCTCACAAAATGTTTCATAAGAGGGCAAGTTGAGAGGAATCCAAGAGGCAGATGTCCATAGAAAGAGCCTCTGACTACAGCAGGAAGGTTGGATGCTTCAAATTTGCATAGTTTCCTGTCCAACGTCCTCTCACGTCCCGAACGCCCACGTCACTCCACTGAATGCTCCTCATCTGCATAAAGAGAACACTTTCACAGAGGAGCAGAGTGGCGCAGCGGAAGCGTGCTGGGCCCATAACCCAGAGGTCGATGGATCGAAACCATCCTCTGCTAAATTTGCTTTATTTTCCTTCCAAGGACCAAGCTGTCATTTCCACGCTGCCAGAAAGGAAAAGCGCAAGCTTGCGCCAGCTATGTGAGAAAAGACTTCTCAACTATCTGTGTCTGCTGAAATACAAGAGAGGGATCGTCAAAGGATCCACCCTTTACTTTGAAAGTAAAGAGACACAATAATAAGCATAAATGACAGAGGGCGTTGGTGGTATAGTGGTGAGCATAGCTGCCTTCCATGCAGTTGACCCGGGTTCGATTCCCGGCCAACGCAGTGCAAATACTTATGTATTCTGCAAGCAGGATATATTTTAGTTCAACATGTCACAAAATGGAAATATCATGAACAGATTAATCAGCCATATATATAGAAATTAAAAAATACGTAGGCAAACATCTCAATCGCCCCTTCTGCTATATTCATTGTCCTAATATATGATAAGTTTCATAAAGCAGAGTCGCCATTCACATATGCTGGTAATAAATATGTTATTTTGGGCAGGCAATGAAAGGGCTGAGGCCCGACCAGACATTATACCTCCAGCATCTCTATGTTAAAAAGCATTTCTAGGCAATTTCTAGCCTCTGAAAAAAATATGCAAGACCCACCGATAAATCTGGCCAAAGTCCGTAACATTTTTGCATACTTGTGCTCTGACCTGAATGTAGCGCCACCTCGTAGCTGTCGAAGGTAACTGCAGCTCACAAAATGTTTTATCAGAAGGCAAGTTGAGAGGAATCCAAGAGGCAGATGTCCATGGAAAGAGCCTCTCACTGCAGCAGGAAGGTTGGATGCTTGAAATTTGCATAGTTTCCTGTCCAACGTCCCGAACGCTCCCAAACGCTCAAAAGCCTCACACCGGGCAAGCCCTCACCGGGTAGATCTCTGGCTCCCAGGTAAAGCCAAATCCTGAGCATGTTAGCGCTAGTATCACAGAGAGAGATATAGAGGGTTCAAGAGCTGCTGTCTTGATAAATGTTTGAAACGGCTAGTGCCTGAGAGTGTCTGGCTTTCAGTTATGACTGATTGTTAGAGGGGAAGATTAAGTTTTTCTGCACCCAGCATGCCTTGCGATATACTTAGGCAAATGAGGTGAGAGCCCGACCAATCCCACTCTACTCTGCTGAATGCTCCTTATTTGCATAAAGAGAACACTTTCACAACGGAGCAGAGTGGCGCAGCGGAAGCGTGCTGGGCCCATAACCCAGAGGTCGATGGATCGAAACCATCCTCTGCTAATTTTGCTTGATTTTTCTTCCAAGGACCAAGCTGTCATTCCCAGGCTGCCAGCAAGTAAAAGCGCAAGCTTTTGCCAGCTATGTGAGAAAAGACTTCTCAACTATCTGTGTCTGCTGAAATACAAGAGAGGGATCGTAAAAGGATCCACCCTGTACTTTGAAAGTAAAGACACACAATAATAAGCATAAATGACTGGTGGGACCTTCAAACACTTTTCTGGGCATGCTTTGAATTTCATTCTTCCCTTTTAGTTGTGCTATTATCTATCTCCTGGGCATTTCCTGGAATGTTCTCTCTTTCTCTTCCCTGCTTTGCTTCCCATGCTGCATCTATATGTTCATATCTATTATTTGTACTACTGCTTTCCATTCTTCTCTTCCGCACAGCTTTGACCTTGGTTTCAATCCCAGTTCCTTACCCTCTGCTAAAAACTTTCTACTGCTTTTCATGTTGGTATCTAAACCAAATGCACCGTTGAAGCTGGTGCAAGATAGACATTGCACTCAGGGTCGTAATGTTTAGAACCGAGAGCATACAGATCATAGGGCGTTGGTGGTATAGTGGTGAGCATAGCTGCCTTCCAAGCAGTTGACCCGGGTTCGATTCCCGGCCAACGCAGTACAAATACTTATATATTCTGCAAGCTGGATATATTTTAATGCAATATGTCACAAAATGGAAATATCATGAACAGATTAATCAGCCAGATATAAAAAAATAAACAAATACGTAGGCAAACATCTCGATCGCCCCTTCTGCTATATTCATTGCCCTAATATATGATAAGTTCCATAAAGCAGAGTCACCACTCACATGTGCTGGTAATAAATATGTTACAGTGGGCAGACAATGAAAGGGCTGAGGCCCGACCAGACATTATAACTCCAGCATCTCTATGTTAAAAAGCATTTCTAGGCAATATCTAGCCTCTGAAAAAAATATGCAAGATCCACCGATAAATCTGGCAAAAGTCACTAACATTTTGGGCATACTTGTGCTCTCACCTGAATGTAGCGCCACCTTGTAGCCATCGGAGGTAACTGCAGCTCACAAAATGTTTCATAAGAGGGCAAGTTGAGAGGAATCCAAGAGGCAGATGTCCATAGAAAGAGCCTCTGACTACAGCAGGAAGGTTGGATGCTTCAAATTTGCATAGTTTCCTGTCCAACGTCCTCTCACGTCCCGAACGCCCACGTCACTCCACTGAATGCTCCTCATCTGCATAAAGAGAACACTTTCACAGAGGAGCAGAGTGGCGCAGCGGAAGCGTGCTGGGCCCATAACCCAGAGGTCGATGGATCGAAACCATCCTCTGCTAAATTTGCTTTATTTTCCTTCCAAGGACCAAGCTGTCATTTCCACGCTGCCAGAAAGGAAAAGCGCAAGCTTGCGCCAGCTATGTGAGAAAAGACTTCTCAACTATCTGTGTCTGCTGAAATACAAGAGAGGGATCGTCAAAGGATCCACCCTTTACTTTGAAAGTAAAGAGACACAATAATAAGCATAAATGACAGAGGGCGTTGGTGGTATAGTGGTGAGCATAGCTGCCTTCCATGCAGTTGACCCGGGTTCGATTCCCGGCCAACGCAGTGCAAATACTTATGTATTCTGCAAGCAGGATATATTTTAGTTCAACATGTCACAAAATGGAAATATCATGAACAGATTAATCAGCCATATATATAGAAATTAAAAAATACGTAGGCAAACATCTCAATCGCCCCTTCTGCTATATTCATTGTCCTAATATATGATAAGTTTCATAAAGCAGAGTCGCCATTCACATATGCTGGTAATAAATATGTTATTTTGGGCAGGCAATGAAAGGGCTGAGGCCCGACCAGACATTATACCTCCAGCATCTCTATGTTAAAAAGCATTTCTAGGCAATTTCTAGCCTCTGAAAAAAATATGCAAGACCCACCGATAAATCTGGCCAAAGTCCGTAACATTTTTGCATACTTGTGCTCTGACCTGAATGTAGCGCCACCTCGTAGCTGTCGAAGGTAACTGCAGCTCACAAAATGTTTTATCAGAAGGCAAGTTGAGAGGAATCCAAGAGGCAGATGTCCATGGAAAGAGCCTCTCACTGCAGCAGGAAGGTTGGATGCTTGAAATTTGCATAGTTTCCTGTCCAACGTCCCGAACGCTCCCAAACGCTCAAAAGCCTCACACCGGGCAAGCCCTCACCGGGTAGATCTCTGGCTCCCAGGTAAAGCCAAATCCTGAGCATGTTAGCGCTAGTATCACAGAGAGAGATATAGAGGGTTCAAGAGCTGCTGTCTTGATAAATGTTTGAAACGGCTAGTGCCTGAGAGTGTCTGGCTTTCAGTTATGACTGATTGTTAGAGGGGAAGATTAAGTTTTTCTGCACCCAGCATGCCTTGCGATATACTTAGGCAAATGAGGTGAGAGCCCGACCAATCCCACTCTACTCTGCTGAATGCTCCTTATTTGCATAAAGAGAACACTTTCACAACGGAGCAGAGTGGCGCAGCGGAAGCGTGCTGGGCCCATAACCCAGAGGTCGATGGATCGAAACCATCCTCTGCTAATTTTGCTTGATTTTTCTTCCAAGGACCAAGCTGTCATTCCCAGGCTGCCAGCAAGTAAAAGCGCAAGCTTTTGCCAGCTATGTGAGAAAAGACTTCTCAACTATCTGTGTCTGCTGAAATACAAGAGAGGGATCGTAAAAGGATCCACCCTGTACTTTGAAAGTAAAGACACACAATAATAAGCATAAATGACTGGTGGGACCTTCAAACACTTTTCTGGGCATGCTTTGAATTTCATTCTTCCCTTTTAGTTGTGCTATTATCTATCTCCTGGGCATTTCCTGGAATGTTCTCTCTTTCTCTTCCCTGCTTTGCTTCCCATGCTGCATCTATATGTTCATATCTATTATTTGTACTACTGCTTTCCATTCTTCTCTTCCGCACAGCTTTGACCTTGGTTTCAATCCCAGTTCCTTACCCTCTGCTAAAAACTTTCTACTGCTTTTCATGTTGGTATCTAAACCAAATGCACCGTTGAAGCTGGTGCAAGATAGACATTGCACTCAGGGTCGTAATGTTTAGAACCGAGAGCATACAGATCATAGGGCGTTGGTGGTATAGTGGTGAGCATAGCTGCCTTCCAAGCAGTTGACCCGGGTTCGATTCCCAGCCAACGCAGTACAAATACTTATATATTCTGCAAGCTGGATATATTTTAATGCAATATGTCACAAAATGGAAATATCATGAACAGATTAATCAGCCAGATATAAAAAAATAAACAAATACGTAGGCAAACATCTCGATCGCCCCTTCTGCTATATTCATTGCCCTAATATATGATAAGTTCCATAAAGCAGAGTCACCACTCACATGTGCTGGTAATAAATATGTTACAGTGGGCAGACAATGAAAGGGCTGAGGCCCGACCAGACATTATAACTCCAGCATCTCTATGTTAAAAAGCATTTCTAGGCAATATCTAGCCTCTGAAAAAAATATGCAAGATCCACCGATAAATCTGGCAAAAGTCACTAACATTTTGGGCATACTTGTGCTCTCACCTGAATGTAGCGCCACCTTGTAGCCATCGGAGGTAACTGCAGCTCACAAAATGTTTCATAAGAGGGCAAGTTGAGAGGAATCCAAGAGGCAGATGTCCATAGAAAGAGCCTCTGACAACAGCAGGAAGGTTGGATGCTTCAAATTTGCATAGTTTCCTGTCCAACGTCCTCTCACGTCCCGAACGCCCACGTCACTCCACTGAATGCTCCTCATCTGCATAAAGAGAACACTTTCACAGAGGAGCAGAGTGGCACAGCGGAAGCGTGCTGGGCCCATAACCCAGAGGTCGATGGATCGAAACCATCCTCTGCTAAATTTGCTTTATTTTCCTTCCAAGGACCAAGCTGTCATTTCCACGCTGCCAGAAAGGAAAAGCGCAAGCTTGCGCCAGCTATGTGAGAAAAGACTTCTCAACTATCTGTGTCTGCTGAAATACAAGAGAGGGATCGTCAAAGGATCCACCCTTTACTTTGAAAGTAAAGAGACACAATAATAAGCATAAATGACAGAGGGCGTTGGTGGTATAGTGGTGAGCATAGCTGCCTTCCAAGCAGTTGACCCGGGTTCGATTCCCGGCCAACGCAGTGCAAATACTTATGTATTCTGCAAGCAGGATATATTTTAGTTCAACATGTCACAAAATGGAAATATCATGAACAGATTAATCAGCCATATATATAGAAATTAAAAAATACGTAGGCAAACATCTCAATCGCCCCTTCTGCTATATTCATTGTCCTAATATATGATAAGTTTCATAAAGCAGAGTCGCCATTCACATGTGCTGGTAATAAATATGTTATTTTGGGCAGGCAATGAAAGGGCTGAGGCCCGACCAGACATTATACCTCCAGCATCTCTATGTTAAAAAGCATTTCTAGGCAATTTCTAGCCTCTGAAAAAAATATGCAAGACCCACCGATAAATCTGGCCAAAGTCCGTAACATTTTTGCATACTTGTGCTCTGACCTGAATGTAGCGCCACCTCGTAGCTGTCGAAGGTAACTGCAGCTCACAAAATGTTTTATCAGAAGGCAAGTTGAGAGGAATCCAAGAGGCAGATGTCCATGGAAAGAGCCTCTCACTGCAGCAGGAAGGTTGGATGCTTGAAATTTGCATAGTTTCCTGTCCAACGTCCCGAACGCTCCCAAACGCTCAAAAGCCTCACACCGGGCAAGCCCTCACCGGGTAGATCTCTGGCTCCCAGGTAAAGCCAAATCCTGAGCATGTTAGCGCTAGTATCACAGAGAGAGATATAGAGGGTTCAAGAGCTGCTGTCTTGATAAATGTTTGAAACGGCTAGTGCCTGAGAGTGTCTGGCTTTCAGTTATGACTGATTGTTAGAGGGGAAGATTAAGTTTTTCTGCACCCAGCATGCCTTGCGATATACTTAGGCAAATGAGGTGAGAGCCCGACCAATCCCACTCTACTCTGCTGAATGCTCCTTATTTGCATAAAGAGAACACTTTCACAACGGAGCAGAGTGGCGCAGCGGAAGCGTGCTGGGCCCATAACCCAGAGGTCGATGGATCGAAACCATCCTCTGCTAATTTTGCTTGATTTTTCTTCCAAGGACCAAGCTGTCATTCCCAGGCTGCCAGCAAGTAAAAGCGCAAGCTTTTGCCAGCTATGTGAGAAAAGACTTCTCAACTATCTGTGTCTGCTGAAATACAAGAGAGGGATCGTAAAAGGATCCACCCTGTACTTTGAAAGTAAAGACACACAATAATAAGCATAAATGACTGGTGGGACCTTCAAACACTTTTCTGGGCATGCTTTGAATTTCATTCTTCCCTTTTAGTTGTGCTATTATCTATCTCCTGGGCATTTCCTGGAATGTTCTCTCTTTCTCTTCCCTGCTTTGCTTCCCATGCTGCATCTATATGTTCATATCTATTATTTGTACTACTGCTTTCCATTCTTCTCTTCCGCACAGCTTTGACCTTGGTTTCAATCCCAGTTCCTTACCCTCTGCTAAAAACTTTCTACTGCTTTTCATGTTGGTATCTAAACCAAATGCACCGTTGAAGCTGGTGCAAGATAGACATTGCACTCAGGGTCGTAATGTTTAGAACCGAGAGCATACAGATCATAGGGCGTTGGTGGTATAGTGGTGAGCATAGCTGCCTTCCAAGCAGTTGACCCGGGTTCGATTCCCGGCCAACGCAGTACAAATACTTATATATTCTGCAAGCTGGATATATTTTAATGCAATATGTCACAAAATGGAAATATCATGAACAGATTAATCAGCCAGATATAAAAAAATAAACAAATACGTAGGCAAACATCTCGATCGCCCCTTCTGCTATATTCATTGCCCTAATATATGATAAGTTCCATAAAGCAGAGTCACCACTCACATGTGCTGGTAATAAATATGTTACAGTGGGCAGACAATGAAAGGGCTGAGGCCCGACCAGACATTATAACTCCAGCATCTCTATGTTAAAAAGCATTTCTAGGCAATATCTAGCCTCTGAAAAAAATATGCAAGATCCACCGATAAATCTGGCAAAAGTCACTAACATTTTGGGCATACTTGTGCTCTCACCTGAATGTAGCGCCACCTTGTAGCCATCGGAGGTAACTGCAGCTCACAAAATGTTTCATAAGAGGGCAAGTTGAGAGGAATCCAAGAGGCAGATGTCCATAGAAAGAGCCTCTGACTACAGCAGGAAGGTTGGATGCTTCAAATTTGCATAGTTTCCTGTCCAACGTCCTCTCACGTCCCGAACGCCCACGTCACTCCACTGAATGCTCCTCATCTGCATAAAGAGAACACTTTCACAGAGGAGCAGAGTGGCGCAGCGGAAGCGTGCTGGGCCCATAACCCAGAGGTCGATGGATCGAAACCATCCTCTAATAAATTTGCTTTATTTTCCTTCCAAGGACCAAGCTGTCATTTCCACGCTGCCAGAAAGGAAAAGCGCAAGCTTGCGCCAGCTATGTGAGAAAAGACTTCTCAACTATCTGTGTCTGCTGAAATACAAGAGAGGGATCGTCAAAGGATCCACCCTTTACTTTGAAAGTAAAGAGACACAATAATAAGCATAAATGACAGAGGGCGTTGGTGGTATAGTGGTGAGCATAGCTGCCTTCCATGCAGTTGACCCGGGTTCGATTCCCGGCCAACGCAGTGCAAATACTTATGTATTCTGCAAGCAGGATATATTTTAGTTCAACATGTCACAAAATGGAAATATCATGAACAGATTAATCAGCCATATATATAGAAATTAAAAAATACGTAGGCAAACATCTCAATCGCCCCTTCTGCTATATTCATTGTCCTAATATATGATAAGTTTCATAAAGCAGAGTCGCCATTCACATATGCTGGTAATAAATATGTTATTTTGGGCAGGCAATGAAAGGGCTGAGGCCCGACCAGACATTATACCTCCAGCATCTCTATGTTAAAAAGCATTTCTAGGCAATTTCTAGCCTCTGAAAAAAATATGCAAGACCCACCGATAAATCTGGCCAAAGTCCGTAACATTTTTGCATACTTGTGCTCTGACCTGAATGTAGCGCCACCTCGTAGCTGTCGAAGGTAACTGCAGCTCACAAAATGTTTTATCAGAAGGCAAGTTGAGAGGAATCCAAGAGGCAGATGTCCATGGAAAGAGCCTCTCACTGCAGCAGGAAGGTTGGATGCTTGAAATTTGCATAGTTTCCTGTCCAACGTCCCGAACGCTCCCAAACGCTCAAAAGCCTCACACCGGGCAAGCCCTCACCGGGTAGATCTCTGGCTCCCAGGTAAAGCCAAATCCTGAGCATGTTAGCGCTAGTATCACAGAGAGAGATATAGAGGGTTCAAGAGCTGCTGTCTTGATAAATGTTTGAAACGGCTAGTGCCTGAGAGTGTCTGGCTTTCAGTTATGACTGATTGTTAGAGGGGAAGATTAAGTTTTTCTGCACCCAGCATGCCTTGCGATATACTTAGGCAAATGAGGTGAGAGCCCGACCAATCCCACTCTACTCTGCTGAATGCTCCTTATTTGCATAAAGAGAACACTTTCACAACGGAGCAGAGTGGCGCAGCGGAAGCGTGCTGGGCCCATAACCCAGAGGTCGATGGATCGAAACCATCCTCTGCTAATTTTGCTTGATTTTTCTTCCAAGGACCAAGCTGTCATTCCCAGGCTGCCAGCAAGTAAAAGCGCAAGCTTTTGCCAGCTATGTGAGAAAAGACTTCTCAACTATCTGTGTCTGCTGAAATACAAGAGAGGGATCGTAAAAGGATCCACCCTGTACTTTGAAAGTAAAGACACACAATAATAAGCATAAATGACTGGTGGGACCTTCAAACACTTTTCTGGGCATGCTTTGAATTTCATTCTTCCCTTTTAGTTGTGCTATTATCTATCTCCTGGGCATTTCCTGGAATGTTCTCTCTTTCTCTTCCCTGCTTTGCTTCCCATGCTGCATCTATATGTTCATATCTATTATTTGTACTACTGCTTTCCATTCTTCTCTTCCGCACAGCTTTGACCTTGGTTTCAATCCCAGTTCCTTACCCTCTGCTAAAAACTTTCTACTGCTTTTCATGTTGGTATCTAAACCAAATGCACCGTTGAAGCTGGTGCAAGATAGACATTGCACTCAGGGTCGTAATGTTTAGAACCGAGAGCATACAGATCATAGGGCGTTGGTGGTATAGTGGTGAGCATAGCTGCCTTCCAAGCAGTTGACCCGGGTTCGATTCCCGGCCAACGCAGTACAAATACTTATATATTCTGCAAGCTGGATATATTTTAATGCAATATGTCACAAAATGGAAATATCATGAACAGATTAATCAGCCAGATATAAAAAAATAAACAAATACGTAGGCAAACATCTCGATCGCCCCTTCTGCTATATTCATTGCCCTAATATATGATAAGTTCCATAAAGCAGAGTCACCACTCACATGTGCTGGTAATAAATATGTTACAGTGGGCAGACAATGAAAGGGCTGAGGCCCGACCAGACATTATAACTCCAGCATCTCTATGTTAAAAAGCATTTCTAGGCAATATCTAGCCTCTGAAAAAAATATGCAAGATCCACCGATAAATCTGGCAAAAGTCACTAACATTTTGGGCATACTTGTGCTCTCACCTGAATGTAGCGCCACCTTGTAGCCATCGGAGGTAACTGCAGCTCACAAAATGTTTCATAAGAGGGCAAGTTGAGAGGAATCCAAGAGGCAGATGTCCATAGAAAGAGCCTCTGACTACAGCAGGAAGGTTGGATGCTTCAAATTTGCATAGTTTCCTGTCCAACGTCCTCTCACGTCCCGAACGCCCACGTCACTCCACTGAATGCTCCTCATCTGCATAAAGAGAACACTTTCACAGAGGAGCAGAGTGGCGCAGCGGAAGCGTGCTGGGCCCATAACCCAGAGGTCGATGGATCGAAACCATCCTCTGCTAAATTTGCTTTATTTTCCTTCCAAGGACCAAGCTGTCATTTCCACGCTGCCAGAAAGGAAAAGCGCAAGCTTGCGCCAGCTATGTGAGAAAAGACTTCTCAACTATCTGTGTCTGCTGAAATACAAGAGAGGGATCGTCAAAGGATCCACCCTTTACCTTGAAAGTAAAGAGACACAATAATAAGCATAAATGACAGAGGGCGTTGGTGGTATAGTGGTGAGCATAGCTGCCTTCCATGCAGTTGACCCGGGTTCGATTCCCGGCCAACGCAGTGCAAATACTTATGTATTCTGCAAGCAGGATATATTTTAGTTCAACATGTCACAAAATGGAAATATCATGAACAGATTAATCAGCCATATATATAGAAATTAAAAAATACGTAGGCAAACATCTCAATCGCCCCTTCTGCTATATTCATTGTCCTAATATATGATAAGTTTCATAAAGCAGAGTCGCCATTCACATATGCTGGTAATAAATATGTTATTTTGGGCAGGCAATGAAAGGGCTGAGGCCCGACCAGACATTATACCTCCAGCATCTCTATGTTAAAAAGCATTTCTAGGCAATTTCTAGCCTCTGAAAAAAATATGCAAGACCCACCGATAAATCTGGCCAAAGTCCGTAACATTTTTGCATACTTGTGCTCTGACCTGAATGTAGCGCCACCTCGTAGCTGTCGAAGGTAACTGCAGCTCACAAAATGTTTTATCAGAAGGCAAGTTGAGAGGAATCCAAGAGGCAGATGTCCATGGAAAGAGCCTCTCACTGCAGCAGGAAGGTTGGATGCTTGAAATTTGCATAGTTTCCTGTCCAACGTCCCGAACGCTCCCAAACGCTCAAAAGCCTCGCCCTCACCGGGTAGATCTCTGGCTCCCAGGTAAAGCCAAATCCTGAGCATGTTAGCGCTAGTATCACAGAGAGAGATATAGAGGGTTCAAGAGCTGCTGTCTTGATAAATGTTTGAAACGGCTAGTGCCTGAGAGTGTCTGGCTTTCAGTTATGACTGATTGTTAGAGGGGAAGATTAAGTTTTTCTGCACCCAGCATGCCTTGCGATATACTTAGGCAAATGAGGTGAGAGCCCGACCAATCCCACTCTACTCTGCTGAATGCTCCTTATTTGCATAAAGAGAACACTTTCACAACGGAGCAGAGTGGCGCAGCGGAAGCGTGCTGGGGCCATAACCCAGAGGTCGATGGATCGAAACCATCCTCTGCTAATTTTGCTTGATTTTTCTTCCAAGGACCAAGCTGTCATTCCCAGGCTGCCAGCAAGTAAAAGCGCAAGCTTTTGCCAGCTATGTGAGAAAAGACTTCTCAACTATCTGTGTCTGCTGAAATACAAGAGAGGGATCGTAAAAGGATCCACCCTGTACTTTGAAAGTAAAGACACACAATAATAAGCATAAATGACTGGTGGGACCTTCAAACACTTTTCTGGGCATGCTTTGAATTTCATTCTTCCCTTTTAGTTGTGCTATTATCTATCTCCTGGGCATTTCCTGGAATGTTCTCTCTTTCTCTTCCCTGCTTTGCTTCCCATGCTGCATCTATATGTTCATATCTATTATTTGTACTACTGCTTTCCATTCTTCTCTTCCGCACAGCTTTGACCTTGGTTTCAATCCCAGTTCCTTACCCTCTGCTAAAAACTTTCTACTGCTTTTCATGTTGGTATCTAAACCAAATGCACCGTTGAAGCTGGTGCAAGATAGACATTGCACTCAGGGTCGTAATGTTTAGAACCGAGAGCATACAGATCATAGGGCGTTGGTGGTATAGTGGTGAGCATAGCTGCCTTCCAAGCAGTTGACCCGGGTTCGATTCCCGGCCAACGCAGTACAAATACTTATATATTCTGCAAGCTGGATATATTTTAATGCAATATGTCACAAAATGGAAATATCATGAACAGATTAATCAGCCAGATATAAAAAAAATAAACAAATACGTAGGCAAACATCTCGATCGCCCCTTCTGCTATATTCATTGCCCTAATATATGATAAGTTCCATAAAGCAGAGTCACCACTCACATGTGCTGGTAATAAATATGTTACAGTGGGCAGACAATGAAAGGGCTGAGGCCCGACCAGACATTATAACTCCAGCATCTCTATGTTAAAAAGCATTTCTAGGCAATATCTAGCCTCTGAAAAAAATATGCAAGATCCACCGATAAATCTGGCAAAAGTCACTAACATTTTGGGCATACTTGTGCTCTCACCTGAATGTAGCGCCACCTTGTAGCCATCGGAGGTAACTTCAGCTCACAAAATGTTTCATAAGAGGGCAAGTTGAGAGGAATCCAAGAGGCAGATGTCCATAGAAAGAGCCTCTGACTACAGCAGGAAGGTTGGATGCTTCAAATTTGCATAGTTTCCTGTCCAACGTCCTCTCACGTCCCGAACGCCCACGTCACTCCACTGAATGCTCCTCATCTGCATAAAGAGAACACTTTCACAGAGGAGCAGAGTGGCGCAGCGGAAGCGTGCTGGGCCCATAACCCAGAGGTCGATGGATCGAAACCATCCTCTGCTAAATTTGCTTTATTTTCCTTCCAAGGACCAAGCTGTCATTTCCACGCTGCCAGAAAGGAAAAGCGCAAGCTTGCGCCAGCTATGTGAGAAAAGACTTCTCAACTATCTGTGTCTGCTGAAATACAAGAGAGGGATCGTCAAAGGATCCACCCTTTACTTTGAAAGTAAAGAGACACAATAATAAGCATAAATGACAGAGGGCGTTGGTGGTATAGTGGTGAGCATAGCTGCCTTCCATGCAGTTGACCCGGGTTCGATTCCCAGCCAACGCAGTGCAAATACTTATGTATTCTGCAAGCAGGATATATTTTAGTTCAACATGTCACAAAATGGAAATATCATGAACAGATTAATCAGCCATATATATAGAAATTAAAAAATACGTAGGCAAACATCTCAATCGCCCCTTCTGCTATATTCATTGTCCTAATATATGATAAGTTTCATAAAGCAGAGTCGCCATTCACATGTGCTGGTAATAAATATGTTATTTTGGGCAGGCAATGAAAGGGCTGAGGCCCGACCAGACATTATACCTCCAGCATCTCTATGTTAAAAAGCATTTCTAGGCAATTTCTAGCCTCTGAAAAAAATATGCAAGACCCACCGATAAATCTGGCCAAAGTCCGTAACATTTTTGCATACTTGTGCTCTGACCTGAATGTAGCGCCACCTCGTAGCTGTCGAAGGTAACTGCAGCTCACAAAATGTTTTATCAGAAGGCAAGTTGAGAGGAATCCAAGAGGCAGATGTCCATGGAAAGAGCCTCTCACTGCAGCAGGAAGGTTGGATGCTTGAAATTTGCATAGTTTCCTGTCCAACGTCCCGAACGCTCCCAAACGCTCAAAAGCCTCGCCCTCACCGGGTAGATCTCTGGCTCCCAGGTAAAGCCAAATCCTGAGCATGTTAGCGCTAGTATCACAGAGAGAGATATAGAGGGTTCAAGAGCTGCTGTCTTGATAAATGTTTGAAACGGTTAGTGCCTGAGAGTGTCTGGCTTTCAGTTATGACTGATTGTTAGAGGGGAAGATTACGTTTTTCTGCACCCAGCATGCCTTGCGATATACTTAGGCAAATGAGGTGAGAGCCCGACCAATCCCACTCTACTCTGCTGAATGCTCCTTATTTGCATAAAGAGAACACTTTCACAACGGAGCAGAGTGGCGCAGCGGAAGCGTGCTGGGCCCATAACCCAGAGGTCGATGGATCGAAACCATCCTCTGCTAATTTTGCTTGATTTTTCTTCCAAGGACCAAGCTGTCATTCCCAGGCTGCCAGCAAGTAAAAGCGCAAGCTTTTGCCAGCTATGTGAGAAAAGACTTCTCAACTATCTGTGTCTGCTGAAATACAAGAGAGGGATCGTAAAAGGATCCACCCTGTACTTTGAAAGTAAAGACACACAATAATAAGCATAAATGACTGGTGGGACCTTCAAACACTTTTCTGGGCATGCTTTGAATTTCATTCTTCCCTTTTAGTTGTGCTATTATCTATCTCCTGGGCATTTCCTGGAATGTTCTCTCTTTCTCTTCCCTGCTTTGCTTCCCATGCTGCATCTATATGTTCATATCTATTATTTGTACTACTGCTTTCCATTCTTCTCTTCCGCACAGCTTTGACCTTGGTTTCAATCCCAGTTCCTTACCCTCTGCTAAAAACTTTCTACTGCTTTTCATGTTGGTATCTAAACCAAATGCACCGTTGAAGCTGGTGCAAGATAGACATTGCACTCAGGGTCGTAATGTTTAGAACCGAGAGCATACAGATCATAGGGCGTTGGTGGTATAGTGGTGAGCATAGCTGCCTTCCAAGCAGTTGACCCGGGTTCGATTCCCGGCCAACGCAGTACAAATACTTATATATTCTGCAAGCTGGATATATTTTAATGCAATATGTCACAAAATGGAAATATCATGAACAGATTAATCAGCCAGATATAAAAAAATAAACAAATACGTAGGCAAACATCTCGATCGCCCCTTCTGCTATATTCATTGCCCTAATATATGATAAGTTCCATAAAGCAGAGTCACCACTCACATGTGCTGGTAATAAATATGTTACAGTGGGCAGACAATGAAAGGGCTGAGGCCCGACCAGACATTATAACTCCAGCATCTCTATGTTAAAAAGCATTTCTAGGCAATATCTAGCCTCTGAAAAAAATATGCAAGATCCACCGATAAATCTGGCAAAAGTCACTAACATTTTGGGCATACTTGTGCTCTCACCTGAATGTAGCGCCACCTTGTAGCCATCGGAGGTAACTTCAGCTCACAAAATGTTTCATAAGAGGGCAAGTTGAGAGGAATCCAAGAGGCAGATGTCCATAGAAAGAGCCTCTGACTACAGCAGGAAGGTTGGATGCTTCAAATTTGCATAGTTTCCTGTCCAACGTCCTCTCACGTCCCGAACGCCCACGTCACTCCACTGAATGCTCCTCATCTGCATAAAGAGAACACTTTCACAGAGGAGCAGAGTGGCGCAGCGGAAGCGTGCTGGGCCCATAACCCAGAGGTCGATGGATCGAAACCATCCTCTGCTAAATTTGCTTTATTTTCCTTCCAAGGACCAAGCTGTCATTTCCACGCTGCCAGAAAGGAAAAGCGCAAGCTTGCGCCAGCTATGTGAGAAAAGACTTCTCAACTATCTGTGTCTGCTGAAATACAAGAGAGGGATCGTCAAAGGATCCACCCTTTACTTTGAAAGTAAAGAGACACAATAATAAGCATAAATGACAGAGGGCGTTGGTGGTATAGTGGTGAGCATAGCTGCCTTCCATGCAGTTGACCCGGGTTCGATTCCCGGCCAACGCAGTGCAAATACTTATGTATTCTGCAAGCAGGATATATTTTAGTTCAACATGTCACAAAATGGAAATATCATGAACAGATTAATCAGCCATATATATAGAAATTAAAAAATACGTAGGCAAACATCTCAATCGCCCCTTCTGCTATATTCATTGTCCTAATATATGATAAGTTTCATAAAGCAGAGTCGCCATTCACATGTGCTGGTAATAAATATGTTATTTTGGGCAGGCAATGAAAGGGCTGAGGCCCGACCAGACATTATACCTCCAGCATCTCTATGTTAAAAAGCATTTCTAGGCAATTTCTAGCCTCTGAAAAAAATATGCAAGACCCACCGATAAATCTGGCCAAAGTCCGTAACATTTTTGCATACTTGTGCTCTGACCTGAATGTAGCGCCACCTCGTAGCTGTCGAAGGTAACTGCAGCTCACAAAATGTTTTATCAGAAGGCAAGTTGAGAGGAATCCAAGAGGCAGATGTCCATGGAAAGAGCCTCTCACTGCAGCAGGAAGGTTGGATGCTTGAAATTTGCATAGTTTCCTGTCCAACGTCCCGAACGCTCCCAAACGCTCAAAAGCCTCGCCCTCACCGGGTAGATCTCTGGCTCCCAGGTAAAGCCAAATCCTGAGCATGTTAGCGCTAGTATCACAGAGAGAGATATAGAGGGTTCAAGAGCTGCTGTCTTGATAAATGTTTGAAACGGTTAGTGCCTGAGAGTGTCTGGCTTTCAGTTATGACTGATTGTTAGAGGGGAAGATTACGTTTTTCTGCACCCAGCATGCCTTGCGATATACTTAGGCAAATGAGGTGAGAGCCCGACCAATCCCACTCTACTCTGCTGAATGCTCCTTATTTGCATAAAGAGAACACTTTCACAACGGAGCAGAGTGGCGCAGCGGAAGCGTGCTGGGCCCATAACCCAGAGGTCGATGGATCGAAACCATCCTCTGCTAATTTTGCTTGATTTTTCTTCCAAGGACCAAGCTGTCATTCCCAGGCTGCCAGCAAGTAAAAGCGCAAGCTTTTGCCAGCTATGTGAGAAAAGACTTCTCAACTATCTGTGTCTGCTGAAATACAAGAGAGGGATCGTAAAAGGATCCACCCTGTACTTTGAAAGTAAAGACACACAATAATAAGCATAAATGACTGGTGGGACCTTCAAACACTTTTCTGGGCATGCTTTGAATTTCATTCTTCCCTTTTAGTTGTGCTATTATCTATCTCCTGGGCATTTCCTGGAATGTTCTCTCTTTCTCTTCCCTGCTTTGCTTCCCATGCTGCATCTATATGTTCATATCTATTATTTGTACTACTGCTTTCCATTCTTCTCTTCCGCACAGCTTTGACCTTGGTTTCAATCCCAGTTCCTTACCCTCTGCTAAAAACTTTCTACTGCTTTTCATGTTGGTATCTAAACCAAATGCACCGTTGAAGCTGGTGCAAGATAGACATTGCACTCAGGGTCGTAATGTTTAGAACCGAGAGCATACAGATCATAGGGCGTTGGTGGTATAGTGGTGAGCATAGCTGCCTTCCAAGCAGTTGACCCGGGTTCGATTCCCGGCCAACGCAGTACAAATACTTATATATTCTGCAAGCTGGATATATTTTAATGCAATATGTCACAAAATGGAAATATCATGAACAGATTAATCAGCCAGATATAAAAAAATAAACAAATACGTAGGCAAACATCTCGATCGCCCCTTCTGCTATATTCATTGCCCTAATATATGATAAGTTCCATAAAGCAGAGTCACCACTCACATGTGCTGGTAATAAATATGTTACAGTGGGCAGACAATGAAAGGGCTGAGGCCCGACCAGACATTATAACTCCAGCATCTCTATGTTAAAAAGCATTTCTAGGCAATATCTAGCCTCTGAAAAAAATATGCAAGATCCACCGATAAATCTGGCAAAAGTCACTAACATTTTGGGCATACTTGTGCTCTCACCTGAATGTAGCGCCACCTTGTAGCCATCGGAGGTAACTGCAGCTCACAAAATGTTTCATAAGAGGGCAAGTTGAGAGGAATCCAAGAGGCAGATGTCCATAGAAAGAGCCTCTGACTACAGCAGGAAGGTTGGATGCTTCAAATTTGCATAGTTTCCTGTCCAACGTCCTCTCACGTCCCGAACGCCCACGTCACTCCACTGAATGCTCCTCATCTGCATAAAGAGAACACTTTCACAGAGGAGCAGAGTGGCGCAGCGGAAGCGTGCTGGGCCCATAACCCAGAGGTCGATGGATCGAAACCATCCTCTGCTAAATTTGCTTTATTTTCCTTCCAAGGACCAAGCTGTCATTTCCACGCTGCCAGAAAGGAAAAGCGCAAGCTTGCGCCAGCTATGTGAGAAAAGACTTCTCAACTATCTGTGTCTGCTGAAATACAAGAGAGGGATCGTCAAAGGAGCCACCCTTTACTTTGAAAGTAAAGAGACACAATAATAAGCATAAATGACAGAGGGCGTTGGTGGTATAGTGGTGAGCATAGCTGCCTTCCATGCAGTTGACCCGGGTTCGATTCCTGGCCAACGCAGTGCAAATACTTATGTATTCTGCAAGCAGGATATATTTTAGTTCAACATGTCACAAAATGGAAATATCATGAACAGATTAATCAGCCATATATATAGAAATTAAAAAATACGTAGGCAAACATCTCAATCGCCCCTTCTGCTATATTCATTGTCCTAATATATGATAAGTTTCATAAAGCAGAGTCGCCATTCACATGTGCTGGTAATAAATATGTTATTTTGGGCAGGCAATGAAAGGGCTGAGGCCCGACCAGACATTATACCTCCAGCATCTCTATGTTAAAAAGCATTTCTAGGCAATTTCTAGCCTCTGAAAAAAATATGCAAGACCCACCGATAAATCTGGCCAAAGTCCGTAACATTTTTGCATACTTGTGCTCTGACCTGAATGTAGCGCCACCTCGTAGCTGTCGAAGGTAACTGCAGCTCACAAAATGTTTTATCAGAAGGCAAGTTGAGAGGAATCCAAGAGGCAGATGTCCATGGAAAGAGCCTCTCACTGCAGCAGGAAGGTTGGATGCTTGAAATTTGCATAGTTTCCTGTCCAACGTCCCGAACGCTCCCAAACGCTCAAAAGCCTCGCCCTCACCGGGTAGATCTCTGGCTCCCAGGTAAAGCCAAATCCTGAGCATGTTAGCGCTAGTATCACAGAGAGAGATATAGAGGGTTCAAGAGCTGCTGTCTTGATAAATGTTTGAAACGGCTAGTGCCTGAGAGTGTCTGGCTTTCAGTTATGACTGATTGTTAGAGGGGAAGATTAAGTTTTTCTGCACCCAGCATGCCTTGCGATATACTTAGGCAAATGAGGTGAGAGCCCGACCAATCCCACTCTACTCTGCTGAATGCTCCTTATTTGCATAAAGAGAACACTTTCACAACGGAGCAGAGTGGCGCAGCGGAAGCGTGCTGGGCCCATAACCCAGAGGTTGATGGATCGAAACCATCCTCTGCTAATTTTGCTTGATTTTTCTTCCAAGGACCAAGCTGTCATTCCCAGGCTGCCAGCAAGTAAAAGCGCAAGCTTTTGCCAGCTATGTGAGAAAAGACTTCTCAACTATCTGTGTCTGCTGAAATACAAGAGAGGGATCGTAAAAGGATCCACCCTGTACTTTGAAAGTAAAGACACACAATAATAAGCATAAATGACTGGTGGGACCTTCAAACACTTTTCTGGGCATGCTTTGAATTTCATTCTTCCCTTTTAGTTGTGCTATTATCTATCTCCTGGGCATTTCCTGGAATGTTCTCTCTTTCTCTTCCCTGCTTTGCTTCCCATGCTGCATCTATATGTTCATATCTATTATTTGTACTACTGCTTTCCATTCTTCTCTTCCACACAGCTTTGACCTTGGTTTCAATCCCAGTTCCTTACCCTCTGCTAAAAACTTTCTACTGCTTTTCATGTTGGTATCTAAACCAAATGCACCGTTGAAGCTGGTGCAAGATAGACATTGCACTCAGGGTCGTAATGTTTAGAACCGAGAGCATACAGATCATAGGGCGTTGGTGGTATAGTGGTGAGCATAGCTGCCTTCCAAGCAGTTGACCCGGGTTCGATTCCCAGCCAACGCAGTACAAATACTTATATGTTCTGCAAGCTGGATATATTTTAATGCAATATGTCACAAAATGGAAATATCATGAACAGATTAATCAGCCAGATATAAAAAAATAAACAAATACGTAGGCAAACATCTCGATCGCCCCTTCTGCTATATTCATTGCCCTAATATATGATAAGTTCCATAAAGCAGAGTCACCACTCACATGTGCTGGTAATAAATATGTTACAGTGGGCAGACAATGAAAGGGCTGAGGCCCGACCAGACATTATAACTCCAGCATCTCTATGTTAAAAAGCATTTCTAGGCAATATCTAGCCTCTGAAAAAAATATGCAAGATCCACCGATAAATCTGGCAAAAGTCACTAACATTTTGGGCTTACTTGTGCTCTCACCTGAATGTAGCGCCACCTTGTAGCCATCGGAGGTAACTGCAGCTCACAAAATGTTTCATAAGAGGGCAAGTTGAGAGGAATCCAAGAGGCAGATGTCCATAGAAAGAGCCTCTGACTACAGCAGGAAGGTTGGATGCTTCAAATTTGCATAGTTTCCTGTCCAACGTCCTCTCACGTCCCGAACGCCCACGTCACTCCACTGAATGCTCCTCATCTGCATAAAGAGAACACTTTCACAGAGGAGCAGAGTGGCGCAGCGGAAGCGTGCTGGGCCCATAACCCAGAGGTCGATGGATCGAAACCATCCTCTGCTAAATTTGCTTTATTTTCCTTCCAAGGACCAAGCTGTCATTTCCACGCTGCCAGAAAGGAAAAGCGCAAGCTTGCGCCAGCTATGTGAGAAAAGACTTCTCAACTATCTGTGTCTGCTGAAATACAAGAGAGGGATCGTCAAAGGATCCACCCTTTACTTTGAAAGTAAAGAGACACAATAATAAGCATAAATGACAGAGGGCGTTGGTGGTATAGTGGTGAGCATAGCTGCCTTCCAAGCAGTTGACCCGGGTTCGATTCCCGGCCAACGCAGTGCAAATACTTATGTATTCTGCAAGCAGGATATATTTTAGTTCAACATGTCACAAAATGGAAATATCATGAACAGATTAATCAGCCATATATATAGAAATTAAAAAATACGTAGGCAAACATCTCAATCGCCCCTTCTGCTATATTCATTGTCCTAATATATGATAAGTTTCATAAAGCAGAGTCGCCATTCACATGTGCTGGTAATAAATATGTTATTTTGGGCAGGCAATGAAAGGGCTGAGGCCCGACCAGACATTATACCTCCAGCATCTCTATGTTAAAAAGCATTTCTAGGCAATTTCTAGCCTCTGAAAAAAATATGCAAGACCCACCGATAAATCTGGCCAAAGTCCATAACATTTTTGCATACTTGTGCTCTGACCTGAATGTAGCGCCACCTCGTAGCTGTCGAAGGTAACTGCAGCTCACAAAATGTTTTATCAGAAGGCAAGTTGAGAGGAATCCAAGAGGCAGATGTCCATGGAAAGAGCCTCTCACTGCAGCAGGAAGGTTGGATGCTTGAAATTTGCATAGTTTCCTGTCCAACGTCCCGAACGCTCCCAAACGCTCAAAAGCCTCACACCGGGCAAGCCCTCACCGGGTAGATCTCTGGCTCCCAGGTAAAGCCAAATCCTGAGCATGTTAGCGCTAGTATCACAGAGAGAGATATAGAGGGTTCAAGAGCTGCTGTCTTGATAAATGTTTGAAACGGCTAGTGCCTGAGAGTGTCTGGCTTTCAGTTATGACTGATTGTGAGAGGGGAAGATTAAGTTTTTCTGCACCCAGCATGCCTTGCGATATACTTAGGCAAATGAGGTGAGAGCCCGACCAATCCCACTCTACTCTGCTGAATGCTCCTTATTTGCATAAAGAGAACACTTTCACAACGGAGCAGAGTGGCGCAGCGGAAGCGTGCTGGGCCCATAACCCAGAGGTCGATGGATCGAAACCATCCTCTGCTAATTTTGCTTGATTTTTCTTCCAAGGACCAAGCTGTCATTCCCAGGCTGCCAGCAAGTAAAAGCGCAAGCTTTTGCCAGCTATGTGAGAAAAGACTTCTCAACTATCTGTGTCTGCTGAAATACAAGAGAGGGATCGTAAAAGGATCCACCCTGTACTTTGAAAGTAAAGACACACAATAATAAGCATAAATGACTGGTGGGACCTTCAAACACTTTTCTGGGCATGCTTTGAATTTCATTCTTCCCTTTTAGTTGTGCTATTATCTATCTCCTGGGCATTTCCTGGAATGTTCTCTCTTTCTCTTCCCTGCTTTGCTTCCCATGCTGCATCTATATGTTCATATCTATTATTTGTACTACTGCTTTCCATTCTTCTCTTCCGCACAGCTTTGACCTTGGTTTCAATCCCAGTTCCTTACCCTCTGCTAAAAACTTTCTACTGCTTTTCATGTTGGTATCTAAACCAAATGCACCGTTGAAGCTGGTGCAAGATAGACATTGCACTCAGGGTCGTAATGTTTAGAACCGAGAGCATACAGATCATAGGGCGTTGGTGGTATAGTGGTGAGCATAGCTGCCTTCCAAGCAGTTGACCCGGGTTCGATTCCCGGCCAACGCAGTACAAATACTTATATATTCTGCAAGCTGGATATATTTTAATGCAATATGTCACAAAATGGAAATATCATGAACAGATTAATCAGCCAGATATAAAAAAATAAACAAATACGTAGGCAAACATCTCGATCGCCCCTTCTGCTATATTCATTGCCCTAATATATGATAAGTTCCATAAAGCAGAGTCACCACTCACATGTGCTGGTAATAAATATGTTACAGTGGGCAGACAATGAAAGGGCTGAGGCCCGACCAGACATTATAACTCCAGCATCTCTATGTTAAAAAGCATTTCTAGGCAATATCTAGCCTCTGAAAAAAATATGCAAGATCCACCGATAAATCTGGCAAAAGTCACTAACATTTTGGGCATACTTGTGCTCTCACCTGAATGTAGCGCCACCTTGTAGCCATCGGAGGTAACTGCAGCTCACAAAATGTTTCATAAGAGGGCAAGTTGAGAGGAATCCAAGAGGCAGATGTCCATAGAAAGAGCCTCTGACTACAGCAGGAAGGTTGGATGCTTCAAATTTGCATAGTTTCCTGTCCAACGTCCTCTCACGTCCCGAACGCCCACGTCACTCCACTGAATGCTCCTCATCTGCATAAAGAGAACACTTTCACAGAGGAGCAGAGTGGCGCAGCGGAAGCGTGCTGGGCCCATAACCCAGAGGTCGATGGATCGAAACCATCCTCTGCTAAATTTGCTTTATTTTCCTTCCAAGGACCAAGCTGTCATTTCCACGCTGCCAGAAAGGAAAAGCGCAAGCTTGCGCCAGCTATGTGAGAAAAGACTTCTCAACTATCTGTGTCTGCTGAAATACAAGAGAGGGATCGTCAAAGGAGCCACCCTTTACTTTGAAAGTAAAGAGACACAATAATAAGCATAAATGACAGAGGGCGTTGGTGGTATAGTGGTGAGCATAGCTGCCTTCCATGCAGTTGACCCGGGTTCGATTCCTGGCCAACGCAGTGCAAATACTTATGTATTCTGCAAGCAGGATATATTTTAGTTCAACATGTCACAAAATGGAAATATCATGAACAGATTAATCAGCCATATATATAGAAATTAAAAAATACGTAGGCAAACATCTCAATCGCCCCTTCTGCTATATTCATTGTCCTAATATATGATAAGTTTCATAAAGCAGAGTCGCCATTCACATGTGCTGGTAATAAATATGTTATTTTGGGCAGGCAATGAAAGGGCTGAGGCCCGACCAGACATTATACCTCCAGCATCTCTATGTTAAAAAGCATTTCTAGGCAATTTCTAGCCTCTGAAAAAAATATGCAAGACCCACCGATAAATCTGGCCAAAGTCCGTAACATTTTTGCATACTTGTGCTCTGACCTGAATGTAGCGCCACCTCGTAGCTGTCGAAGGTAACTGCAGCTCACAAAATGTTTTATCAGAAGGCAAGTTGAGAGGAATCCAAGAGGCAGATGTCCATGGAAAGAGCCTCTCACTGCAGCAGGAAGGTTGGATGCTTGAAATTTGCATAGTTTCCTGTCCAACGTCCCGAACGCTCCCAAACGCTCAAAAGCCTCACACCGGGCAAGCCCTCACCGGGTAGATCTCTGGCTCCCAGGTAAAGCCAAATCCTGAGCATGTTAGCGCTAGTATCACAGAGAGAGATATAGAGGGTTCAAGAGCTGCTGTCTTGATAAATGTTTGAAACGGCTAGTGCCTGAGAGTGTCTGGCTTTCAGTTATGACTGATTGTTAGAGGGGAAGATTAAGTTTTTCTGCACCCAGCATGCCTTGCGATATACTTAGGCAAATGAGGTGAGAGCCCGACCAATCCCACTCTACTCTGCTGAATGCTCCTTATTTGCATAAAGAGAACACTTTCACAACGGAGCAGAGTGGCGCAGCGGAAGCGTGCTGGGCCCATAACCCAGAGGTTGATGGATCGAAACCATCCTCTGCTAATTTTGCTTGATTTTTCTTCCAAGGACCAAGCTGTCATTCCCAGGCTGCCAGCAAGTAAAAGCGCAAGCTTTTGCCAGCTATGTGAGAAAAGACTTCTCAACTATCTGTGTCTGCTGAAATACAAGAGAGGGATCGTAAAAGGATCCACCCTGTACTTTGAAAGTAAAGACACACAATAATAAGCATAAATGACTGGTGGGACCTTCAAACACTTTTCTGGGCATGCTTTGAATTTCATTCTTCCCTTTTAGTTGTGCTATTATCTATCTCCTGGGCATTTCCTGGAATGTTCTCTCTTTCTCTTCCCTGCTTTGCTTCCCATGCTGCATCTATATGTTCATATCTATTATTTGTACTACTGCTTTCCATTCTTCTCTTCCACACAGCTTTGACCTTGGTTTCAATCCCAGTTCCTTACCCTCTGCTAAAAACTTTCTACTGCTTTTCATGTTGGTATCTAAACCAAATGCACCGTTGAAGCTGGTGCAAGATAGACATTGCACTCAGGGTCGTAATGTTTAGAACCGAGAGCATACAGATCATAGGGCGTTGGTGGTATAGTGGTGAGCATAGCTGCCTTCCAAGCAGTTGACCCGGGTTCGATTCCCAGCCAACGCAGTACAAATACTTATATGTTCTGCAAGCTGGATATATTTTAATGCAATATGTCACAAAATGGAAATATCATGAACAGATTAATCAGCCAGATATAAAAAAATAAACAAATACGTAGGCAAACATCTCGATCGCCCCTTCTGCTATATTCATTGCCCTAATATATGATAAGTTCCATAAAGCAGAGTCACCACTCACATGTGCTGGTAATAAATATGTTACAGTGGGCAGACAATGAAAGGGCTGAGGCCCGACCAGACATTATAACTCCAGCATCTCTATGTTAAAAAGCATTTCTAGGCAATATCTAGCCTCTGAAAAAAATATGCAAGATCCACCGATAAATCTGGCAAAAGTCACTAACATTTTGGGCATACTTGTGCTCTCACCTGAATGTAGCGCCACCTTGTAGCCATCGGAGGTAACTGCAGCTCACAAAATGTTTCATAAGAGGGCAAGTTGAGAGGAATCCAAGAGGCAGATGTCCATAGAAAGAGCCTCTGACTACAGCAGGAAGGTTGGATGCTTCAAATTTGCATAGTTTCCTGTCCAACGTCCTCTCACGTCCCGAACGCCCACGTCACTCCACTGAATGCTCCTCATCTGCATAAAGAGAACACTTTCACAGAGGAGCAGAGTGGCGCAGCGGAAGCGTGCTGGGCCCATAACCCAGAGGTCGATGGATCGAAACCATCCTCTGCTAAATTTGCTTTATTTTCCTTCCAAGGACCAAGCTGTCATTTCCACGCTTCCAGAAAGGAAAAGCGCAAGCTTGCGCCAGCTATGTGAGAAAAGACTTCTCAACTATCTGTGTCTGCTGAAATACAAGAGAGGGATCGTCAAAGGAGCCACCCTTTACTTTGAAAGTAAAGAGACACAATAATAAGCATAAATGACAGAGGGCGTTGGTGGTATAGTGGTGAGCATAGCTGCCTTCCATGCAGTTGACCCGGGTTCGATTCCTGGCCAACGCAGTGCAAATACTTATGTATTCTGCAAGCAGGATATATTTTAGTTCAACATGTCACAAAATGGAAATATCATGAACAGATTAATCAGCCATATATATAGAAATTAAAAAATACGTAGGCAAACATCTCAATCGCCCCTTCTGCTATATTCATTGTCCTAATATATGATAAGTTTCATAAAGCAGAGTCGCCATTCACATGTGCTGGTAATAAATATGTTATTTTGGGCAGGCAATGAAAGGGCTGAGGCCCGACCAGACATTATACCTCCAGCATCTCTATGTTAAAAAGCATTTCTAGGCAATTTCTAGCCTCTGAAAAAAATATGCAAGACCCACCGATAAATCTGGCCAAAGTCCGTAACATTTTTGCATACTTGTGCTCTGACCTGAATGTAGCGCCACCTCGTAGCTGTCGAAGGTAACTGCAGCTCACAAAATGTTTTATCAGAAGGCAAGTTGAGAGGAATCCAAGAGGCAGATGTCCATGGAAAGAGCCTCTCACTGCAGCAGGAAGGTTGGATGCTTGAAATTTGCATAGTTTCCTGTCCAACGTCCCGAACGCTCCCAAACGCTCAAAAGCCTCACACCGGGCAAGCCCTCACCGGGTAGATCTCTGGCTCCCAGGTAAAGCCAAATCCTGAGCATGTTAGCGCTAGTATCACAGAGAGAGATATAGAGGGTTCAAGAGCTGCTGTCTTGATAAATGTTTGAAACGGCTAGTGCCTGAGAGTGTCTGGCTTTCAGTTATGACTGATTGTTAGAGGGGAAGATTAAGTTTTTCTGCACCCAGCATGCCTTGCGATATACTTAGGCAAATGAGGTGAGAGCCCGACCAATCCCACTCTACTCTGCTGAATGCTCCTTATTTGCATAAAGAGAACACTTTCACAACGGAGCAGAGTGGCGCAGCGGAAGCGTGCTGGGCCCATAACCCAGAGGTTGATGGATCGAAACCATCCTCTGCTAATTTTGCTTGATTTTTCTTCCAAGGACCAAGCTGTCATTCCCAGGCTGCCAGCAAGTAAAAGCGCAAGCTTTTGCCAGCTATGTGAGAAAAGACTTCTCAACTATCTGTGTCTGCTGAAATACAAGAGAGGGATCGTAAAAGGATCCACCCTGTACTTTGAAAGTAAAGACACACAATAATAAGCATAAATGACTGGTGGGACCTTCAAACACTTTTCTGGGCATGCTTTGAATTTCATTCTTCCCTTTTAGTTGTGCTATTATCTATCTCCTGGGCATTTCCTGGAATGTTCTCTCTTTCTCTTCCCTGCTTTGCTTCCCATGCTGCATCTATATGTTCATATCTATTATTTGTACTACTGCTTTCCATTCTTCTCTTCCACACAGCTTTGACCTTGGTTTCAATCCCAGTTCCTTACCCTCTGCTAAAAACTTTCTACTGCTTTTCATGTTGGTATCTAAACCAAATGCACCGTTGAAGCTGGTGCAAGATAGACATTGCACTCAGGGTCGTAATGTTTAGAACCGAGAGCATACAGATCATAGGGCGTTGGTGGTATAGTGGTGAGCATAGCTGCCTTCCAAGCAGTTGACCCGGGTTCGATTCCCAGCCAACGCAGTACAAATACTTATATGTTCTGCAAGCTGGATATATTTTAATGCAATATGTCACAAAATGGAAATATCATGAACAGATTAATCAGCCAGATATAAAAAAATAAACAAATACGTAGGCAAACATCTCGATCGCCCCTTCTGCTATATTCATTGCCCTAATATATGATAAGTTCCATAAAGCAGAGTCACCACTCACATGTGCTGGTAATAAATATGTTACAGTGGGCAGACAATGAAAGGGCTGAGGCCCGACCAGACATTATAACTCCAGCATCTCTATGTTAAAAAGCATTTCTAGGCAATATCTAGCCTCTGAAAAAAATATGCAAGATCCACCGATAAATCTGGCAAAAGTCACTAACATTTTGGGCATACTTGTGCTCTCACCTGAATGTAGCGCCACCTTGTAGCCATCGGAGGTAACTGCAGCTCACAAAATGTTTCATAAGAGGGCAAGTTGAGAGGAATCCAAGAGGCAGATGTCCATAGAAAGAGCCTCTGACTACAGCAGGAAGGTTGGATGCTTCAAATTTGCATAGTTTCCTGTCCAACGTCCTCTCACGTCCCGAACGCCCACGTCACTCCACTGAATGCTCCTCATCTGCATAAAGAGAACACTTTCACAGAGGAGCAGAGTGGCGCAGCGGAAGCGTGCTGGGCCCATAACCCAGAGGTCGATGGATCGAAACCATCCTCTGCTAAATTTGCTTTATTTTCCTTCCAAGGACCAAGCTGTCATTTCCACGCTGCCAGAAAGGAAAAGCGCAAGCTTGCGCCAGCTATGTGAGAAAAGACTTCTCAACTATCTGTGTCTGCTGAAATACAAGAGAGGGATCGTCAAAGGATCCACCCTTTACTTTGAAAGTAAAGAGACACAATAATAAGCATAAATGACAGAGGGCGTTGGTGGTATAGTGGTGAGCATAGCTGCCTTCCAAGCAGTTGACCCGGGTTCGATTCCCGGCCAACGCAGTGCAAATACTTATGTATTCTGCAAGCAGGATATATTTTAGTTCAACATGTCACAAAATGGAAATATCATGAACAGATTAATCAGCCATATATATAGAAATTAAAAAATACGTAGGCAAACATCTCAATCGCCCCTTCTGCTATATTCATTGTCCTAATATATGATAAGTTTCATAAAGCAGAGTCGCCATTCACATGTGCTGGTAATAAATATGTTATTTTGGGCAGGCAATGAAAGGGCTGAGGCCCGACCAGACATTATACCTCCAGCATCTCTATGTTAAAAAGCATTTCTAGGCAATTTCTAGCCTCTGAAAAAAATATGCAAGACCCACCGATAAATCTGGCCAAAGTCCGTAACATTTTTGCATACTTGTGCTCTGACCTGAATGTAGCGCCACCTCGTAGCTGTCGAAGGTAACTGCAGCTCACAAAATGTTTTATCAGAAGGCAAGTTGAGAGGAATCCAAGAGGCAGATGTCCATGGAAAGAGCCTCTCACTGCAGCAGGAAGGTTGGATGCTTGAAATTTGCATAGTTTCCTGTCCAACGTCCCGAACGCTCCCAAACGCTCAAAAGCCTCACACCGGGCAAGCCCTCACCGGGTAGATCTCTGGCTCCCAGGTAAAGCCAAATCCTGAGCATGTTAGCGCTAGTATCACAGAGAGAGATATAGAGGGTTCAAGAGCTGCTGTCTTGATAAATGTTTGAAACGGCTAGTGCCTGAGAGTGTCTGGCTTTCAGTTATGACTGATTGTGAGAGGGGAAGATTAAGTTTTTCTGCACCCAGCATGCCTTGCGATATACTTAGGCAAATGAGGTGAGAGCCCGACCAATCCCACTCTACTCTGCTGAATGCTCCTTATTTGCATAAAGAGAACACTTTCACAACGGAGCAGAGTGGCGCAGCGGAAGCGTGCTGGGCCCATAACCCAGAGGTCGATGGATCGAAACCATCCTCTGCTAATTTTGCTTGATTTTTCTTCCAAGGACCAAGCTGTCATTCCCAGGCTGCCAGCAAGTAAAAGCGCAAGCTTTTGCCAGCTATGTGAGAAAAGACTTCTCAACTATCTGTGTCTGCTGAAATACAAGAGAGGGATCGTAAAAGGATCCACCCTGTACTTTGAAAGTAAAGACACACAATAATAAGCATAAATGACTGGTGGGACCTTCAAACACTTTTCTGGGCATGCTTTGAATTTCATTCTTCCCTTTTAGTTGTGCTATTATCTATCTCCTGGGCATTTCCTGGAATGTTCTCTCTTTCTCTTCCCTGCTTTGCTTCCCATGCTGCATCTATATGTTCATATCTATTATTTGTACTACTGCTTTCCATTCTTCTCTTCCGCACAGCTTTGACCTTGGTTTCAATCCCAGTTCCTTACCCTCTGCTAAAAACTTTCTACTGCTTTTCATGTTGGTATCTAAACCAAATGCACCGTTGAAGCTGGTGCAAGATAGACATTGCACTCAGGGTCGTAATGTTTAGAACCGAGAGCATACAGATCATAGGGCGTTGGTGGTATAGTGGTGAGCATAGCTACCTTCCAAGCAGTTGACCCGGGTTCGATTCCCGGCCAACGCAGTACAAATACTTATATATTCTGCAAGCTGGATATATTTTAATGCAATATGTCACAAAATGGAAATATCATGAACAGATTAATCAGCCAGATATAAAAAAATAAACAAATACGTAGGCAAACATCTCGATCGCCCCTTCTGCTATATTCATTGCCCTAATATATGATAAGTTCCATAAAGCAGAGTCACCACTCACATGTGCTGGTAATAAATATGTTACAGTGGGCAGACAATGAAAGGGCTGAGGCCCGACCAGACATTATAACTCCAGCATCTCTATGTTAAAAAGCATTTCTAGGCAATATCTAGCCTCTGAAAAAAATATGCAAGATCCACCGATAAATCTGGCAAAAGTCACTAACATTTTGGGCATACTTGTGCTCTCACCTGAATGTAGCGCCACCTTGTAGCCATCGGAGGTAACTGCAGCTCACAAAATGTTTCATAAGAGGGCAAGTTGAGAGGAATCCAAGAGGCAGATGTCCATAGAAAGAGCCTCTGACTACAGCAGGAAGGTTGGATGCTTCAAATTTGCATAGTTTCCTGTCCAACGTCCTCTCACGTCCCGAACGCCCACGTCACTCCACTGAATGCTCCTCATCTGCATAAAGAGAACACTTTCACAGAGGAGCAGAGTGGCGCAGCGGAAGCGTGCTGGGCCCATAACCCAGAGGTCGATGGATCGAAACCATCCTCTGCTAAATTTGCTTTATTTTCCTTCCAAGGACCAAGCTGTCATTTCCACGCTGCCAGAAAGGAAAAGCGCAAGCTTGCGCCAGCTATGTGAGAAAAGACTTCTCAACTATCTGTGTCTGCTGAAATACAAGAGAGGGATCGTCAAAGGAGCCACCCTTTACTTTGAAAGTAAAGAGACACAATAATAAGCATAAATGACAGAGGGCGTTGGTGGTATAGTGGTGAGCATAGCTGCCTTCCATGCAGTTGACCCGGGTTCGATTCCTGGCCAACGCAGTGCAAATACTTATGTATTCTGCAAGCAGGATATATTTTAGTTCAACATGTCACAAAATGGAAATATCATGAACAGATTAATCAGCCATATATATAGAAATTAAAAAATACGTAGGCAAACATCTCAATCGCCCCTTCTGCTATATTCATTGTCCTAATATATGATAAGTTTCATAAAGCAGAGTCGCCATTCACATGTGCTGGTAATAAATATGTTATTTTGGGCAGGCAATGAAAGGGCTGAGGCCCGACCAGACATTATACCTCCAGCATCTCTATGTTAAAAAGCATTTCTAGGCAATTTCTAGCCTCTGAAAAAAATATGCAAGACCCACCGATAAATCTGGCCAAAGTCCGTAACATTTTTGCATACTTGTGCTCTGACCTGAATGTAGCGCCACCTCGTAGCTGTCGAAGGTAACTGCAGCTCACAAAATGTTTTATCAGAAGGCAAGTTGAGAGGAATCCAAGAGGCAGATGTCCATGGAAAGAGCCTCTCACTGCAGCAGGAAGGTTGGATGCTTGAAATTTGCATAGTTTCCTGTCCAACGTCCCGAACGCTCCCAAACGCTCAAAAGCCTCACACCGGGCAAGCCCTCACCGGGTAGATCTCTGGCTCCCAGGTAAAGCCAAATCCTGAGCATGTTAGCGCTAGTATCACAGAGAGAGATATAGAGGGTTCAAGAGCTGCTGTCTTGATAAATGTTTGAAACGGCTAGTGCCTGAGAGTGTCTGGCTTTCAGTTATGACTGATTGTTAGAGGGGAAGATTAAGTTTTTCTGCACCCAGCATGCCTTGCGATATACTTAGGCAAATGAGGTGAGAGCCCGACCAATCCCACTCTACTCTGCTGAATGCTCCTTATTTGCATAAAGAGAACACTTTCACAACGGAGCAGAGTGGCGCAGCGGAAGCGTGCTGGGCCCATAACCCAGAGGTTGATGGATCGAAACCATCCTCTGCTAATTTTGCTTGATTTTTCTTCCAAGGACCAAGCTGTCATTCCCAGGCTGCCAGCAAGTAAAAGCGCAAGCTTTTGCCAGCTATGTGAGAAAAGACTTCTCAACTATCTGTGTCTGCTGAAATACAAGAGAGGGATCGTAAAAGGATCCACCCTGTACTTTGAAAGTAAAGACACACAATAATAAGCATAAATGACTGGTGGGACCTTCAAACACTTTTCTGGGCATGCTTTGAATTTCATTCTTCCCTTTTAGTTGTGCTATTATCTATCTCCTGGGCATTTCCTGGAATGTTCTCTCTTTCTCTTCCCTGCTTTGCTTCCCATGCTGCATCTATATGTTCATATCTATTATTTGTACTACTGCTTTCCATTCTTCTCTTCCACACAGCTTTGACCTTGGTTTCAATCCCAGTTCCTTACCCTCTGCTAAAAACTTTCTACTGCTTTTCATGTTGGTATCTAAACCAAATGCACCGTTGAAGCTGGTGCAAGATAGACATTGCACTCAGGGTCGTAATGTTTAGAACCGAGAGCATACAGATCATAGGGCGTTGGTGGTATAGTGGTGAGCATAGCTGCCTTCCAAGCAGTTGACCCGGGTTCGATTCCCAGCCAACGCAGTACAAATACTTATATGTTCTGCAAGCTGGATATATTTTAATGCAATATGTCACAAAATGGAAATATCATGAACAGATTAATCAGCCAGATATAAAAAAATAAACAAATACGTAGGCAAACATCTCGATCGCCCCTTCTGCTATATTCATTGCCCTAATATATGATAAGTTCCATAAAGCAGAGTCACCACTCACATGTGCTGGTAATAAATATGTTACAGTGGGCAGACAATGAAAGGGCTGAGGCCCGACCAGACATTATAACTCCAGCATCTCTATGTTAAAAAGCATTTCTAGGCAATATCTAGCCTCTGAAAAAAATATGCAAGATCCACCGATAAATCTGGCAAAAGTCACTAACATTTTGGGCATACTTGTGCTCTCACCTGAATGTAGCGCCACCTTGTAGCCATCGGAGGTAACTGCAGCTCACAAAATGTTTCATAAGAGGGCAAGTTGAGAGGAATCCAAGAGGCAGATGTCCATAGAAAGAGCCTCTGACTACAGCAGGAAGGTTGGATGCTTCAAATTTGCATAGTTTCCTGTCCAACGTCCTCTCACGTCCCGAACGCCCACGTCACTCCACTGAATGCTCCTCATCTGCATAAAGAGAACACTTTCACAGAGGAGCAGAGTGGCGCAGCGGAAGCGTGCTGGGCCCATAACCCAGAGGTCGATGGATCGAAACCATCCTCTGCTAAATTTGCTTTATTTTCCTTCCAAGGACCAAGCTGTCATTTCCACGCTTCCAGAAAGGAAAAGCGCAAGCTTGCGCCAGCTATGTGAGAAAAGACTTCTCAACTATCTGTGTCTGCTGAAATACAAGAGAGGGATCGTCAAAGGAGCCACCCTTTACTTTGAAAGTAAAGAGACACAATAATAAGCATAAATGACAGAGGGCGTTGGTGGTATAGTGGTGAGCATAGCTGCCTTCCATGCAGTTGACCCGGGTTCGATTCCTGGCCAACGCAGTGCAAATACTTATGTATTCTGCAAGCAGGATATATTTTAGTTCAACATGTCACAAAATGGAAATATCATGAACAGATTAATCAGCCATATATATAGAAATTAAAAAATACGTAGGCAAACATCTCAATCGCCCCTTCTGCTATATTCATTGTCCTAATATATGATAAGTTTCATAAAGCAGAGTCGCCATTCACATGTGCTGGTAATAAATATGTTATTTTGGGCAGGCAATGAAAGGGCTGAGGCCCGACCAGACATTATACCTCCAGCATCTCTATGTTAAAAAGCATTTCTAGGCAATTTCTAGCCTCTGAAAAAAATATGCAAGACCCACCGATAAATCTGGCCAAAGTCCGTAACATTTTTGCATACTTGTGCTCTGACCTGAATGTAGCGCCACCTCGTAGCTGTCGAAGGTAACTGCAGCTCACAAAATGTTTTATCAGAAGGCAAGTTGAGAGGAATCCAAGAGGCAGATGTCCATGGAAAGAGCCTCTCACTGCAGCAGGAAGGTTGGATGCTTGAAATTTGCATAGTTTCCTGTCCAACGTCCCGAACGCTCCCAAACGCTCAAAAGCCTCACACCGGGCAAGCCCTCACCGGGTAGATCTCTGGCTCCCAGGTAAAGCCAAATCCTGAGCATGTTAGCGCTAGTATCACAGAGAGAGATATAGAGGGTTCAAGAGCTGCTGTCTTGATAAATGTTTGAAACGGCTAGTGCCTGAGAGTGTCTGGCTTTCAGTTATGACTGATTGTTAGAGGGGAAGATTAAGTTTTTCTGCACCCAGCATGCCTTGCGATATACTTAGGCAAATGAGGTGAGAGCCCGACCAATCCCACTCTACTCTGCTGAATGCTCCTTATTTGCATAAAGAGAACACTTTCACAACGGAGCAGAGTGGCGCAGCGGAAGCGTGCTGGGCCCATAACCCAGAGGTTGATGGATCGAAACCATCCTCTGCTAATTTTGCTTGATTTTTCTTCCAAGGACCAAGCTGTCATTCCCAGGCTGCCAGCAAGTAAAAGCGCAAGCTTTTGCCAGCTATGTGAGAAAAGACTTCTCAACTATCTGTGTCTGCTGAAATACAAGAGAGGGATCGTAAAAGGATCCACCCTGTACTTTGAAAGTAAAGACACACAATAATAAGCATAAATGACTGGTGGGACCTTCAAACACTTTTCTGGGCATGCTTTGAATTTCATTCTTCCCTTTTAGTTGTGCTATTATCTATCTCCTGGGCATTTCCTGGAATGTTCTCTCTTTCTCTTCCCTGCTTTGCTTCCCATGCTGCATCTATATGTTCATATCTATTATTTGTACTACTGCTTTCCATTCTTCTCTTCCACACAGCTTTGACCTTGGTTTCAATCCCAGTTCCTTACCCTCTGCTAAAAACTTTCTACTGCTTTTCATGTTGGTATCTAAACCAAATGCACCGTTGAAGCTGGTGCAAGATAGACATTGCACTCAGGGTCGTAATGTTTAGAACCGAGAGCATACAGATCATAGGGCGTTGGTGGTATAGTGGTGAGCATAGCTGCCTTCCAAGCAGTTGACCCGGGTTCGATTCCCAGCCAACGCAGTACAAATACTTATATGTTCTGCAAGCTGGATATATTTTAATGCAATATGTCACAAAATGGAAATATCATGAACAGATTAATCAGCCAGATATAAAAAAATAAACAAATACGTAGGCAAACATCTCGATCGCCCCTTCTGCTATATTCATTGCCCTAATATATGATAAGTTCCATAAAGCAGAGTCACCACTCACATGTGCTGGTAATAAATATGTTACAGTGGGCAGACAATGAAAGGGCTGAGGCCCGACCAGACATTATAACTCCAGCATCTCTATGTTAAAAAGCATTTCTAGGCAATATCTAGCCTCTGAAAAAAATATGCAAGATCCACCGATAAATCTGGCAAAAGTCACTAACATTTTGGGCATACTTGTGCTCTCACCTGAATGTAGCGCCACCTTGTAGCCATCGGAGGTAACTGCAGCTCACAAAATGTTTCATAAGAGGGCAAGTTGAGAGGAATCCAAGAGGCAGATGTCCATAGAAAGAGCCTCTGACTACAGCAGGAAGGTTGGATGCTTCAAATTTGCATAGTTTCCTGTCCAACGTCCTCTCACGTCCCGAACGCCCACGTCACTCCACTGAATGCTCCTCATCTGCATAAAGAGAACACTTTCACAGAGGAGCAGAGTGGCGCAGCGGAAGCGTGCTGGGCCCATAACCCAGAGGTCGATGGATCGAAACCATCCTCTGCTAAATTTGCTTTATTTTCCTTCCAAGGACCAAGCTGTCATTTCCACGCTGCCAGAAAGGAAAAGCGCAAGCTTGCGCCAGCTATGTGAGAAAAGACTTCTCAACTATCTGTGTCTGCTGAAATACAAGAGAGGGATCGTCAAAGGATCCACCCTTTACTTTGAAAGTAAAGAGACACAATAATAAGCATAAATGACAGAGGGCGTTGGTGGTATAGTGGTGAGCATAGCTGCCTTCCAAGCAGTTGACCCGGGTTCGATTCCCGGCCAACGCAGTGCAAATACTTATGTATTCTGCAAGCAGGATATATTTTAGTTCAACATGTCACAAAATGGAAATATCATGAACAGATTAATCAGCCATATATATAGAAATTAAAAAATACGTAGGCAAACATCTCAATCGCCCCTTCTGCTATATTCATTGTCCTAATATATGATAAGTTTCATAAAGCAGAGTCGCCATTCACATGTGCTGGTAATAAATATGTTATTTTGGGCAGGCAATGAAAGGGCTGAGGCCCGACCAGACATTATACCTCCAGCATCTCTATGTTAAAAAGCATTTCTAGGCAATTTCTAGCCTCTGAAAAAAATATGCAAGACCCACCGATAAATCTGGCCAAAGTCCGTAACATTTTTGCATACTTGTGCTCTGACCTGAATGTAGCGCCACCTCGTAGCTGTCGAAGGTAACTGCAGCTCACAAAATGTTTTATCAGAAGGCAAGTTGAGAGGAATCCAAGAGGCAGATGTCCATGGAAAGAGCCTCTCACTGCAGCAGGAAGGTTGGATGCTTGAAATTTGCATAGTTTCCTGTCCAACGTCCCGAACGCTCCCAAACGCTCAAAAGCCTCACACCGGGCAAGCCCTCACCGGGTAGATCTCTGGCTCCCAGGTAAAGCCAAATCCTGAGCATGTTAGCGCTAGTATCACAGAGAGAGATATAGAGGGTTCAAGAGCTGCTGTCTTGATAAATGTTTGAAACGGCTAGTGCCTGAGAGTGTCTGGCTTTCAGTTATGACTGATTGTGAGAGGGGAAGATTAAGTTTTTCTGCACCCAGCATGCCTTGCGATATACTTAGGCAAATGAGGTGAGAGCCCGACCAATCCCACTCTACTCTGCTGAATGCTCCTTATTTGCATAAAGAGAACACTTTCACAACGGAGCAGAGTGGCGCAGCGGAAGCGTGCTGGGCCCATAACCCAGAGGTCGATGGATCGAAACCATCCTCTGCTAATTTTGCTTGATTTTTCTTCCAAGGACCAAGCTGTCATTCCCAGGCTGCCAGCAAGTAAAAGCGCAAGCTTTTGCCAGCTATGTGAGAAAAGACTTCTCAACTATCTGTGTCTGCTGAAATACAAGAGAGGGATCGTAAAAGGATCCACCCTGTACTTTGAAAGTAAAGACACACAATAATAAGCATAAATGACTGGTGGGACCTTCAAACACTTTTCTGGGCATGCTTTGAATTTCATTCTTCCCTTTTAGTTGTGCTATTATCTATCTCCTGGGCATTTCCTGGAATGTTCTCTCTTTCTCTTCCCTGCTTTGCTTCCCATGCTGCATCTATATGTTCATATCTATTATTTGTACTACTGCTTTCCATTCTTCTCTTCCGCACAGCTTTGACCTTGGTTTCAATCCCAGTTCCTTACCCTCTGCTAAAAACTTTCTACTGCTTTTCATGTTGGTATCTAAACCAAATGCACCGTTGAAGCTGGTGCAAGATAGACATTGCACTCAGGGTCGTAATGTTTAGAACCGAGAGCATACAGATCATAGGGCGTTGGTGGTATAGTGGTGAGCATAGCTACCTTCCAAGCAGTTGACCCGGGTTCGATTCCCGGCCAACGCAGTACAAATACTTATATATTCTGCAAGCTGGATATATTTTAATGCAATATGTCACAAAATGGAAATATCATGAACAGATTAATCAGCCAGATATAAAAAAATAAACAAATACGTAGGCAAACATCTCGATCGCCCCTTCTGCTATATTCATTGCCCTAATATATGATAAGTTCCATAAAGCAGAGTCACCACTCACATGTGCTGGTAATAAATATGTTACAGTGGGCAGACAATGAAAGGGCTGAGGCCCGACCAGACATTATAACTCCAGCATCTCTATGTTAAAAAGCATTTCTAGGCAATATCTAGCCTCTGAAAAAAATATGCAAGATCCACCGATAAATCTGGCAAAAGTCACTAACATTTTGGGCATACTTGTGCTCTCACCTGAATGTAGCGCCACCTTGTAGCCATCGGAGGTAACTGCAGCTCACAAAATGTTTCATAAGAGGGCAAGTTGAGAGGAATCCAAGAGGCAGATGTCCATAGAAAGAGCCTCTGACTACAGCAGGAAGGTTGGATGCTTCAAATTTGCATAGTTTCCTGTCCAACGTCCTCTCACGTCCCGAACGCCCACGTCACTCCACTGAATGCTCCTCATCTGCATAAAGAGAACACTTTCACAGAGGAGCAGAGTGGCGCAGCGGAAGCGTGCTGGGCCCATAACCCAGAGGTCGATGGATCGAAACCATCCTCTGCTAAATTTGCTTTATTTTCCTTCCAAGGACCAAGCTGTCATTTCCACGCTGCCAGAAAGGAAAAGCGCAAGCTTGCGCCAGCTATGTGAGAAAAGACTTCTCAACTATCTGTGTCTGCTGAAATACAAGAGAGGGATCGTCAAAGGAGCCACCCTTTACTTTGAAAGTAAAGAGACACAATAATAAGCATAAATGACAGAGGGCGTTGGTGGTATAGTGGTGAGCATAGCTGCCTTCCATGCAGTTGACCCGGGTTCGATTCCTGGCCAACGCAGTGCAAATACTTATGTATTCTGCAAGCAGGATATATTTTAGTTCAACATGTCACAAAATGGAAATATCATGAACAGATTAATCAGCCATATATATAGAAATTAAAAAATACGTAGGCAAACATCTCAATCGCCCCTTCTGCTATATTCATTGTCCTAATATATGATAAGTTTCATAAAGCAGAGTCGCCATTCACATGTGCTGGTAATAAATATGTTATTTTGGGCAGGCAATGAAAGGGCTGAGGCCCGACCAGACATTATACCTCCAGCATCTCTATGTTAAAAAGCATTTCTAGGCAATTTCTAGCCTCTGAAAAAAATATGCAAGACCCACCGATAAATCTGGCCAAAGTCCGTAACATTTTTGCATACTTGTGCTCTGACCTGAATGTAGCGCCACCTCGTAGCTGTCGAAGGTAACTGCAGCTCACAAAATGTTTTATCAGAAGGCAAGTTGAGAGGAATCCAAGAGGCAGATGTCCATGGAAAGAGCCTCTCACTGCAGCAGGAAGGTTGGATGCTTGAAATTTGCATAGTTTCCTGTCCAACGTCCCGAACGCTCCCAAACGCTCAAAAGCCTCACACCGGGCAAGCCCTCACCGGGTAGATCTCTGGCTCCCAGGTAAAGCCAAATCCTGAGCATGTTAGCGCTAGTATCACAGAGAGAGATATAGAGGGTTCAAGAGCTGCTGTCTTGATAAATGTTTGAAACGGCTAGTGCCTGAGAGTGTCTGGCTTTCAGTTATGACTGATTGTTAGAGGGGAAGATTAAGTTTTTCTGCACCCAGCATGCCTTGCGATATACTTAGGCAAATGAGGTGAGAGCCCGACCAATCCCACTCTACTCTGCTGAATGCTCCTTATTTGCATAAAGAGAACACTTTCACAACGGAGCAGAGTGGCGCAGCGGAAGCGTGCTGGGCCCATAACCCAGAGGTTGATGGATCGAAACCATCCTCTGCTAATTTTGCTTGATTTTTCTTCCAAGGACCAAGCTGTCATTCCCAGGCTGCCAGCAAGTAAAAGCGCAAGCTTTTGCCAGCTATGTGAGAAAAGACTTCTCAACTATCTGTGTCTGCTGAAATACAAGAGTGGGATCGTAAAAGGATCCACCCTGTACTTTGAAAGTAAAGACACACAATAATAAGCATAAATGACTGGTGGGACCTTCAAACACTTTTCTGGGCATGCTTTGAATTTCATTCTTCCCTTTTAGTTGTGCTATTATCTATCTCCTGGGCATTTCCTGGAATGTTCTCTCTTTCTCTTCCCTGCTTTGCTTCCCATGCTGCATCTATATGTTCATATCTATTATTTGTACTACTGCTTTCCATTCTTCTCTTCCACACAGCTTTGACCTTGGTTTCAATCCCAGTTCCTTACCCTCTGCTAAAAACTTTCTACTGCTTTTCATGTTGGTATCTAAACCAAATGCACCGTTGAAGCTGGTGCAAGATAGACATTGCACTCAGGGTCGTAATGTTTAGAACCGAGAGCATACAGATCATAGGGCGTTGGTGGTATAGTGGTGAGCATAGCTGCCTTCCAAGCAGTTGACCCGGGTTCGATTCCCGGCCAACGCAGTACAAATACTTATATATTCTGCAAGCTGGATATATTTTAATGCAATATGTCACAAAATGGAAATATCATGAACAGATTAATCAGCCAGATATAAAAAAATAAACAAATACGTAGGCAAACATCTCGATCGCCCCTTCTGCTATATTCATTGCCCTAATATATGATAAGTTCCATAAAGCAGAGTCACCACTCACATGTGCTGGTAATAAATATGTTACAGTGGGCAGACAATGAAAGGGCTGAGGCCCGACCAGACATTATAACTCCAGCATCTCTATGTTAAAAAGCATTTCTAGGCAATATCTAGCCTCTGAAAAAAATATGCAAGATCCACCGATAAATCTGGCAAAAGTCACTAACATTTTGGGCATACTTGTGCTCTCACCTGAATGTAGCGCCACCTTGTAGCCATCGGAGGTAACTGCAGCTCACAAAATGTTTCATAAGAGGGCAAGTTGAGAGGAATCCAAGAGGCAGATGTCCATAGAAAGAGCCTCTGACTACAGCAGGAAGGTTGGATGCTTCAAATTTGCATAGTTTCCTGTCCAACGTCCTCTCACGTCCCGAACGCCCACGTCACTCCACTGAATGCTCCTCATCTGCATAAAGAGAACACTTTCACAGAGGAGCAGAGTGGCGCAGCGGAAGCGTGCTGGGCCCATAACCCAGAGGTCGATGGATCGAAACCATCCTCTGCTAAATTTGCTTTATTTTCCTTCCAAGGACCAAGCTGTCATTTCCACGCTGCCAGAAAGGAAAAGCGCAAGCTTGCGCCAGCTATGTGAGAAAAGACTTCTCAACTATCTGTGTCTGCTGAAATACAAGAGAGGGATCGTCAAAGGAGCCACCCTTTACTTTGAAAGTAAAGAGACACAATAATAAGCATAAATGACAGAGGGCGTTGGTGGTATAGTGGTGAGCATAGCTGCCTTCCATGCAGTTGACCCGGGTTCGATTCCTGGCCAACGCAGTGCAAATACTTATGTATTCTGCAAGCAGGATATATTTTAGTTCAACATGTCACAAAATGGAAATATCATGAACAGATTAATCAGCCATATATATAGAAATTAAAAAATACGTAGGCAAACATCTCAATCGCCCCTTCTGCTATATTCATTGTCCTAATATATGATAAGTTTCATAAAGCAGAGTCGCCATTCACATGTGCTGGTAATAAATATGTTATTTTGGGCAGGCAATGAAAGGGCTGAGGCCCGACCAGACATTATACCTCCAGCATCTCTATGTTAAAAAGCATTTCTAGGCAATTTCTAGCCTCTGAAAAAAATATGCAAGACCCACCGATAAATCTGGCCAAAGTCCGTAACATTTTTGCATACTTGTGCTCTGACCTGAATGTAGCGCCACCTCGTAGCTGTCGAAGGTAACTGCAGCTCACAAAATGTTTTATCAGAAGGCAAGTTGAGAGGAATCCAAGAGGCAGATGTCCATGGAAAGAGCCTCTCACTGCAGCAGGAAGGTTGGATGCTTGAAATTTGCATAGTTTCCTGTCCAACGTCCCGAACGCTCCCAAACGCTCAAAAGCCTCACACCGGGCAAGCCCTCACCGGGTAGATCTCTGGCTCCCAGGTAAAGCCAAATCCTGAGCATGTTAGCGCTAGTATCACAGAGAGAGATATAGAGGGTTCAAGAGCTGCTGTCTTGATAAATGTTTGAAACGGCTAGTGCCTGAGAGTGTCTGGCTTTCAGTTATGACTGATTGTTAGAGGGGAAGATTAAGTTTTTCTGCACCCAGCATGCCTTGCGATATACTTAGGCAAATGAGGTGAGAGCCCGACCAATCCCACTCTACTCTGCTGAATGCTCCTTATTTGCATAAAGAGAAAACTTTCACAACGGAGCAGAGTGGCGCAGCGGAAGCGTGCTGGGCCCATAACCCAGAGGTTGATGGATCGAAACCATCCTCTGCTAATTTTGCTTGATTTTTCTTCCAAGGACCAAGCTGTCATTCCCAGGCTGCCAGCAAGTAAAAGCGCAAGCTTTTGCCAGCTATGTGAGAAAAGACTTCTCAACTATCTGTGTCTGCTGAAATACAAGAGAGGGATCGTAAAAGGATCCACCCTGTACTTTGAAAGTAAAGACACACAATAATAAGCATAAATGACTGGTGGGACCTTCAAACACTTTTCTGGGCATGCTTTGAATTTCATTCTTCCCTTTTAGTTGTGCTATTATCTATCTCCTGGGCATTTCCTGGAATGTTCTCTCTTTCTCTTCCCTGCTTTGCTTCCCATGCTGCATCTATATGTTCATATCTATTATTTGTACTACTGCTTTCCATTCTTCTCTTCCACACAGCTTTGACCTTGGTTTCAATCCCAGTTCCTTACCCTCTGCTAAAAACTTTCTACTGCTTTTCATGTTGGTATCTAAACCAAATGCACCGTTGAAGCTGGTGCAAGATAGACATTGCACTCAGGGTCGTAATGTTTAGAACCGAGAGCATACAGATCATAGGGCGTTGGTGGTATAGTGGTGAGCATAGCTGCCTTCCAAGCAGTTGACCCGGGTTCGATTCCCAGCCTACGCAGTACAAATACTTATATGTTCTGCAAGCTGGATATATTTTAATGCAATATGTCACAAAATGGAAATATCATGAACAGATTAATCAGCCAGATATAAAAAAATAAACAAATACGTAGGCAAACATCTCGATCGCCCCTTCTGCTATATTCATTGCCCTAATATATGATAAGTTCCATAAAGCAGAGTCACCACTCACATGTGCTGGTAATAAATATGTTACAGTGGGCAGACAATGAAAGGGCTGAGGCCCGACCAGACATTATAACTCCAGCATCTCTATGTTAAAAAGCATTTCTAGGCAATATCTAGCCTCTGAAAAAAATATGCAAGATCCACCGATAAATCTGGCAAAAGTCACTAACATTTTGGGCATACTTGTGCTCTCACCTGAATGTAGCGCCACCTTGTAGCCATCGGAGGTAACTGCAGCTCACAAAATGTTTCATAAGAGGGCAAGTTGAGAGGAATCCAAGAGGCAGATGTCCATAGAAAGAGCCTCTGACTACAGCAGGAAGGTTGGATGCTTCAAATTTGCATAGTTTCCTGTCCAACGTCCTCTCACGTCCCGAACGCCCACGTCACTCCACTGAATGCTCCTCATCTGCATAAAGAGAACACTTTCACAGAGGAGCAGAGTGGCGCAGCGGAAGCGTGCTGGGCCCATAACCCAGAGGTCGATGGATCGAAACCATCCTCTGCTAAATTTGCTTTATTTTCCTTCCAAGGACCAAGCTGTCATTTCCACGCTGCCAGAAAGGAAAAGCGCAAGCTTGCGCCAGCTATGTGAGAAAAGACTTCTCAACTATCTGTGTCTGCTGAAATACAAGAGAGGGATCGTCAAAGGATCCACCCTTTACTTTGAAAGTAAAGAGACACAATAATAAGCATAAATGACAGAGGGCGTTGGTGGTATAGTGGTGAGCATAGCTGCCTTCCAAGCAGTTGACCCGGGTTCGATTCCCGGCCAACGCAGTGCAAATACTTATGTATTCTGCAAGCAGGATATATTTTAGTTCAACATGTCACAAAATGGAAATATCATGAACAGATTAATCAGCCATATATATAGAAATTAAAAAATACGTAGGCAAACATCTCAATCGCCCCTTCTGCTATATTCATTGTCCTAATATATGATAAGTTTCATAAAGCAGAGTCGCCATTCACATGTGCTGGTAATAAATATGTTATTTTGGGCAGGCAATGAAAGGGCTGAGGCCCGACCAGACATTATACCTCCAGCATCTCTATGTTAAAAAGCATTTCTAGGCAATTTCTAGCCTCTGAAAAAAATATGCAAGACCCACCGATAAATCTGGCCAAAGTCCGTAACATTTTTGCATACTTGTGCTCTGACCTGAATGTAGCGCCACCTCGTAGCTGTCGAAGGTAACTGCAGCTCACAAAATGTTTTATCAGAAGGCAAGTTGAGAGGAATCCAAGAGGCAGATGTCCATGGAAAGAGCCTCTCACTGCAGCAGGAAGGTTGGATGCTTGAAATTTGCATAGTTTCCTGTCCAACGTCCCGAACGCTCCCAAACGCTCAAAAGCCTCACACCGGGCAAGCCCTCACCGGGTAGATCTCTGGCTCCCAGGTAAAGCCAAATCCTGAGCATGTTAGCGCTAGTATCACAGAGAGAGATATAGAGGGTTCAAGAGCTGCTGTCTTGATAAATGTTTGAAACGGCTAGTGCCTGAGAGTGTCTGGCTTTCAGTTATGACTGATTGTGAGAGGGGAAGATTAAGTTTTTCTGCACCCAGCATGCCTTGCGATATACTTAGGCAAATGAGGTGAGAGCCCGACCAATCCCACTCTACTCTGCTGAATGCTCCTTATTTGCATAAAGAGAACACTTTCACAACGGAGCAGAGTGGCGCAGCGGAAGCGTGCTGGGCCCATAACCCAGAGGTCGATGGATCGAAACCATCCTCTGCTAATTTTGCTTGATTTTTCTTCCAAGGACCAAGCTGTCATTCCCAGGCTGCCAGCAAGTAAAAGCGCAAGCTTTTGCCAGCTATGTGAGAAAAGACTTCTCAACTATCTGTGTCTGCTGAAATACAAGAGAGGGATCGTAAAAGGATCCACCCTGTACTTTGAAAGTAAAGACACACAATAATAAGCATAAATGACTGGTGGGACCTTCAAACACTTTTCTGGGCATGCTTTGAATTTCATTCTTCCCTTTTAGTTGTGCTATTATCTATCTCCTGGGCATTTCCTGGAATGTTCTCTCTTTCTCTTCCCTGCTTTGCTTCCCATGCTGCATCTATATGTTCATATCTATTATTTGTACTACTGCTTTCCATTCTTCTCTTCCACACAGCTTTGACCTTGGTTTCAATCCCAGTTCCTTACCCTCTGCTAAAAACTTTCTACTGCTTTTCATGTTGGTATCTAAACCAAATGCACCGTTGAAGCTGGTGCAAGATAGACATTGCACTCAGGGTCGTAATGTTTAGAACCGAGAGCATACAGATCATAGGGCGTTGGTGGTATAGTGGTGAGCATAGCTGCCTTCCAAGCAGTTGACCCGGGTTCGATTCCCAGCCAACGCAGTACAAATACTTATATGTTCTGCAAGCTGGATATATTTTAATGCAATATGTCACAAAATGGAAATATCATGAACAGATTAATCAGCCAGATATAAAAAAATAAACAAATACGTAGGCAAACATCTCGATCGCCCCTTCTGCTATATTCATTGCCCTAATATATGATAAGTTCCATAAAGCAGAGTCACCACTCACATGTGCTGGTAATAAATATGTTACAGTGGGCAGACAATGAAAGGGCTGAGGCCCGACCAGACATTATAACTCCAGCATCTCTATGTTAAAAAGCATTTCTAGGCAATATCTAGCCTCTGAAAAAAATATGCAAGATCCACCGATAAATCTGGCAAAAGTCACTAACATTTTGGGCATACTTGTGCTCTCACCTGAATGTAGCGCCACCTTGTAGCCATCGGAGGTAACTGCAGCTCACAAAATGTTTCATAAGAGGGCAAGTTGAGAGGAATCCAAGAGGCAGATGTCCATAGAAAGAGCCTCTGACTACAGCAGGAAGGTTGGATGCTTCAAATTTGCATAGTTTCCTGTCCAACGTCCTCTCACGTCCCGAACGCCCACGTCACTCCACTGAATGCTCCTCATCTGCATAAAGAGAACACTTTCACAGAGGAGCAGAGTGGCGCAGCGGAAGCGTGCTGGGCCCAGAGGTCGATGGATCGAAACCATCCTCTGCTAAATTTGCTTTATTTTCCTTCCAAGGACCAAGCTGTCATTTCCACGCTGCCAGAAAGGAAAAGCGCAAGCTTGCGCCAGCTATGTGAGAAAAGACTTCTCAACTATCTGTGTCTGCTGAAATACAAGAGAGGGATCGTCAAAGGATCCACCCTTTACTTTGAAAGTAAAGAGACACAATAATAAGCATAAATGACAGAGGGTGTTGGTGGTATAGTGGTGAGCATAGCTGCCTTCCAAGCAGTTGACCCGGGTTCGATTCCCGGCCAACGCAGTGCAAATACTTATGTATTCTGCAAGCAGGATATATTTTAGTTCAACATGTCACAAAATGGAAATATCATGAACAGATTAATCAGCCATATATATAGAAATTAAAAAATACGTAGGCAAACATCTCAATCGCCCCTTCTGCTATATTCATTGTCCTAATATATGATAAGTTTCATAAAGCAGAGTCGCCATTCACATGTGCTGGTAATAAATATGTTATTTTGGGCAGGCAATGAAAGGGCTGAGGCCCGACCAGACATTATACCTCCAGCATCTCTATGTTAAAAAGCATTTCTAGGCAATTTCTAGCCTCTGAAAAAAATATGCAAGACCCACCGATAAATCTGGCCAAAGTCCGTAACATTTTTGCATACTTGTGCTCTGACCTGAATGTAGCGCCACCTCGTAGCTGTCGAAGGTAACTGCAGCTCACAAAATGTTTTATCAGAAGGCAAGTTGAGAGGAATCCAAGAGGCAGATGTCCATGGAAAGAGCCTCTCACTGCAGCAGGAAGGTTGGATGCTTGAAATTTGCATAGTTTCCTGTCCAACGTCCCGAACGCTCCCAAACGCTCAAAAGCCTCACACCGGGCAAGCCCTCACCGGGTAGATCTCTGGCTCCCAGGTAAAGCCAAATCCTGAGCATGTTAGCGCTAGTATCACAGAGAGAGATATAGAGGGTTCAAGAGCTGCTGTCTTGATAAATGTTTGAAACGGCTAGTGCCTGAGAGTGTCTGGCTTTCAGTTATGACTGATTGTGAGAGGGGAAGATTAAGTTTTTCTGCACCCAGCATGCCTTGCGATATACTTAGGCAAATGAGGTGAGAGCCCGACCAATCCCACTCTACTCTGCTGAATGCTCCTTATTTGCATAAAGAGAACACTTTCACAACGGAGCAGAGTGGCGCAGCGGAAGCGTGCTGGGCCCATAACCCAGAGGTCGATGGATCGAAACCATCCTCTGCTAATTTTGCTTGATTTTTCTTCCAAGGACCAAGCTGTCATTCCCAGGCTGCCAGCAAGTAAAAGCGCAAGCTTTTGCCAGCTATGTGAGAAAAGACTTCTCAACTATCTGTGTCTGCTGAAATACAAGAGAGGGATCGTAAAAGGATCCACCCTGTACTTTGAAAGTAAAGACACACAATAATAAGCATAAATGACTGGTGGGACCTTCAAACACTTTTCTGGGCATGCTTTGAATTTCATTCTTCCCTTTTAGTTGTGCTATTATCTATCTCCTGGGCATTTCCTGGAATGTTCTCTCTTTCTCTTCCCTGCTTTGCTTCCCATGCTGCATCTATATGTTCATATCTATTATTTGTACTACTGCTTTCCATTCTTCTCTTCCGCACAGCTTTGACCTTGGTTTCAATCCCAGTTCCTTACCCTCTGCTAAAAACTTTCTACTGCTTTTCATGTTGGTATCTAAACCAAATGCACCGTTGAAGCTGGTGCAAGATAGACATTGCACTCAGGGTCGTAATGTTTAGAACCGAGAGCATACAGATCATAGGGCGTTGGTGGTATAGTGGTGAGCATAGCTGCCTTCCAAGCAGTTGACCCGGGTTCGATTCCCGGCCAACGCAGTACAAATACTTATATATTCTGCAAGCTGGATATATTTTAATGCAATATGTCACAAAATGGAAATATCATGAACAGATTAATCAGCCAGATATAAAAAAATAAACAAATACGTAGGCAAACATCTCGATCGCCCCTTCTGCTATATTCATTGCCCTAATATATGATAAGTTCCATAAAGCAGAGTCACCACTCACATGTGCTGGTAATAAATATGTTACAGTGGGCAGACAATGAAAGGGCTGAGGCCCGACCAGACATTATAACTCCAGCATCTCTATGTTAAAAAGCATTTCTAGGCAATATCTAGCCTCTGAAAAAAATATGCAAGATCCACCGATAAATCTGGCAAAAGTCACTAACATTTTGGGCATACTTGTGCTCTCACCTGAATGTAGCGCCACCTTGTAGCCATCGGAGGTAACTGCAGCTCACAAAATGTTTCATAAGAGGGCAAGTTGAGAGGAATCCAAGAGGCAGATGTCCATAGAAAGAGCCTCTGACTACAGCAGGAAGGTTGGATGCTTCAAATTTGCATAGTTTCCTGTCCAACGTCCTCTCACGTCCCGAACGCCCACGTCACTCCACTGAATGCTCCTCATCTGCATAAAGAGAACACTTTCACAGAGGAGCAGAGTGGCGCAGCGGAAGCGTGCTGGGCCCATAACCCAGAGGTCGATGGATCGAAACCATCCTCTGCTAAATTTGCTTTATTTTCCTTCCAAGGACCAAGCTGTCATTTCCACGCTGCCAGAAAGGAAAAGCGCAAGCTTGCGCCAGCTATGTGAGAAAAGACTTCTCAACTATCTGTGTCTGCTGAAATACAAGAGAGGGATCGTCAAAGGATCCACCCTTTACTTTGAAAGTAAAGAGACACAATAATAAGCATAAATGACAGAGGGCGTTGGTGGTATAGTGGTGAGCATAGCTGCCTTCCAAGCAGTTGACCCGGGTTCGATTCCCGGCCAACGCAGTGCAAATACTTATGTATTCTGCAAGCAGGATATATTTTAGTTCAACATGTCACAAAATGGAAATATCATGAACAGATTAATCAGCCATATATATAGAAATTAAAAAATACGTAGGCAAACATCTCAATCGCCCCTTCTGCTATATTCATTGTCCTAATATATGATAAGTTTCATAAAGCAGAGTCGCCATTCACATGTGCTGGTAATAAATATGTTATTTTGGGCAGGCAATGAAAGGGTTGAGGCCCGACCAGACATTATACCTCCAGCATCTCTATGTTAAAAAGCATTTCTAGGCAATTTCTAGCCTCTGAAAAAAACTATGCAAGACCCACCGATAAATCTGGCCAAAGCCCGTAACATTTTTGCATACTTGTGCTCTGACCTGAATGTAGCGCCACCTCGTAGCTGTCGAAGGTAACTGCAGCTCACAAAATGTTTTATCAGAAGGCAAGTTGAGAGGAATCCAAGAGGCAGATGTCCATGGAAAGAGCCTCTCACTGCAGCAGGAAGGTTGGATGCTTGAAATTTGCATAGTTTCCTGTCCAACGTCCCGAACGCTCCCAAACGCTCAAAAGCCTCACACCGGGCAAGCCCTCACCGGGTAGATCTCTGGCTCCCAGGTAAAGCCAAATCCTGAGCATGTTAGCGCTAGTATCACAGAGAGAGATATAGAGGGTTCAAGAGCTGCTGTCTTGATAAATGTTTGAAACGGCTAGTGCCTGAGAGTGTCTGGCTTTCAGTTATGACTGATTGTTAGAGGGGAAGATTAAGTTTTTCTGCACCCAGCATGCCTTGCGATATACTTAGGCAAATGAGGTGAGAGCCCGACCAATCCCACTCTACTCTGCTGAATGCTCCTTATTTGCATAAAGAGAACACTTTCACAACGGAGCAGAGTGGCGCAGCGGAAGCGTGCTGGGCCCATAACCCAGAGGTCGATGGATCGAAACCATCCTCTGCTAATTTTGCTTGATTTTTCTTCCAAGGACCAAGCTGTCATTCCCAGGCTGCCAGCAAGTAAAAGCGCAAGCTTTTGCCAGCTATGTGAGAAAAGACTTCTCAACTATCTGTGTCTGCTGAAATACAAGAGAGGGATCGTAAAAGGATCCACCCTGTACTTTGAAAGTAAAGACACACAATAATAAGCATAAATGACTGGTGGGACCTTCAAACACTTTTCTGGGCATGCTTTGAATTTCATTCTTCCCTTTTAGTTGTGCTATTATCTATCTCCTGGGCATTTCCTGGAATGTTCTCTCTTTCTCTTCCCTGCTTTGCTTCCCATGCTGCATCTATATGTTCATATCTATTATTTGTACTACTGCTTTCCATTCTTCTCTTCCGCACAGCTTTGACCTTGGTTTCAATCCCAGTTCCTTACCCTCTGCTAAAAACTTTCTACTGCTTTTCATGTTGGTATCTAAACCAAATGCACCGTTGAAGCTGGTGCAAGATAGACATTGCACTCAGGGTCGTAATGTTTAGAACCGAGAGCATACAGATCATAGGGCGTTGGTGGTATAGTGGTGAGCATAGCTGCCTTCCAAGCAGTTGACCCGGGTTCGATTCCCGGCCAACGCAGTACAAATACTTATATATTCTGCAAGCTGGATATATTTTAATGCAATATGTCACAAAATGGAAATATCATGAACAGATTAATCAGCCAGATATAAAAAAATAAACAAATACGTAGGCAAACATCTCGATCGCCCCTTCTGCTATATTCATTGCCCTAATATATGATAAGTTCCATAAAGCAGAGTCACCACTCACATGTGCTGGTAATAAATATGTTACAGTGGGCAGACAATGAAAGGGCTGAGGCCCGACCAGACATTATAACTCCAGCATCTCTATGTTAAAAAGCATTTCTAGGCAATATCTAGCCTCTGAAAAAAATATGCAAGATCCACCGATAAATCTGGCAAAAGTCACTAACATTTTGGGCATACTTGTGCTCTCACCTGAATGTAGCGCCACCTTGTAGCCATCGGAGGTAACTGCAGCTCACAAAATGTTTCATAAGAGGGCAAGTTGAGAGGAATCCAAGAGACAGATGTCCATAGAAAGAGCCTCTGACTACAGCAGGAAGGTTGGATGCTTCAAATTTGCATAGTTTCCTGTCCAACGTCCTCTCACGTCCCGAACGCCCACGTCACTCCACTGAATGCTCCTCATCTGCATAAAGAGAACACTTTCACAGAGGAGCAGAGTGGCGCAGCGGAAGCGTGCTGGGCCCATAACCCAGAGGTCGATGGATCGAAACCATCCTCTGCTAAATTTGCTTTATTTTCCTTCCAAGGACCAAGCTGTCATTTCCACGCTGCCAGAAAGGAAAAGCGCAAGCTTGCGCCAGCTATGTGAGAAAAGACTTCTCAACTATCTGTGTCTGCTGAAATACAAGAGAGGGATCGTCAAAGGATCCACCCTTTACTTTGAAAGTAAAGAGACACAATAATAAGCATAAATGACAGAGGGCGTTGGTGGTATAGTGGTGAGCATAGCTGCCTTCCATGCAGTTGACCCGGGTTCGATTCCCGGCCAACGCAGTGCAAATACTTATGTATTCTGCAAGCAGGATATATTTTAGTTCAACATGTCACAAAATGGAAATATCATGAACAGATTAATCAGCCATATATATAGAAATTAAAAAATACGTAGGCAAACATCTCAATCGCCCCTTCTGCTATATTCATTGTCCTAATATATGATAAGTTTCATAAAGCAGAGTCGCCATTCACATGTGCTGGTAATAAATATGTTATTTTGGGCAGGCAATGAAAGGGCTGAGGCCCGACCAGACATTATACCTCCAGCATCTCTATGTTAAAAAGCATTTCTAGGCAATTTCTAGCCTCTGAAAAAAATATGCAAGACCCACCGATAAATCTGGCCAAAGTCCGTAACATTTTTGCATACTTGTGCTCTGACCTGAATGTAGCGCCACCTCGTAGCTGTCGAAGGTAACTGCAGCTCACAAAATGTTTTATCAGAAGGCAAGTTGAGAGGAATCCAAGAGGCAGATGTCCATGGAAAGAGCCTCTCACTGCAGCAGGAAGGTTGGATGCTTGAAATTTGCATAGTTTCCTGTCCAACGTCCCGAACGCTCCCAAACGCTCAAAAGCCTCACACCGGGCAAGCCCTCACCGGGTAGATCTCTGGCTCCCAGGTAAAGCCAAATCCTGAGCATGTTAGCGCTAGTATCACAGAGAGAGATATAGAGGGTTCAAGAGCTGCTGTCTTGATAAATGTTTGAAACGGCTAGTGCCTGAGAGTGTCTGGCTTTCAGTTATGACTTATTGTTAGAGGGGAAGATTACGTTTTTCTGCACCCAGCATGCCTTGCGATATACTTAGGCAAATGAGGTGAGAGCCCGACCAATCCCACTCTACTCTGCTGAATGCTCCTTATTTGCATAGAGAGAACACTTTCACAACGGAGCAGAGTGGCGCAGCGGAAGCGTGCTGGGCCCATAACCCAGAGGTCGATGGATCAAAACCATCCTCTGCTAATTTTGCTTGAATTTTCTTCCAAGGACCAAGCTGTCATTCCCAGGCTGCCAGCAAGTAAAAGCGCAAGCTTTTGCCAGCTATGTGAGAAAAGACTTCTCAACTATCTGTGTCTGCTGAAATACAAGAGAGGGATCGTAAAAGGATCCACCCTGTACTTTGAAAGTAAAGACACACAATAATAAGCATAAATGACTGGTGGGACCTTCAAACACTTTTCTGGGCATGCTTTGAATTTCATTCTTCCCTTTTAGTTGTGCTATTATCTATCTCCTGGGCATTTCCTGGAATGTTCTCTCTTTCTCTTCCCTGCTTTGCTTCCCATGCTGCATCTATATGTTCATATCTATTATTTGTACTACTGCTTTCCATTCTTCTCTTCCGCACAGCTTTGACCTTGGTTTCAATCCCAGTTCCTTACCCTCTGCTAAAAACTTTCTACTGCTTTTCATGTTGGTATCTAAACCAAATGCACCGTTGAAGCTGGTGCAAGATAGACATTGCACTCAGGGTCGTAATGTTTAGAACCGAGAGCATACAGATCATAGGGCGTTGGTGGTATAGTGGTGAGCATAGCTGCCTTCCAAGCAGTTGACCCGGGTTCGATTCCCGGCCAACACAGTACAAATACTTATATATTCTGCAAGCTGGATATATTTTAATGCAATATGTCACAAAATGGAAATATCATGAACAGATTAATCAGCCAGATATAAAAAAATAAACAAATACGTAGGCAAACATCTCGATCGCCCCTTCTGCTATATTCATTGCCCTAATATATGATAAGTTCCATAAAGCAGAGTCACCACTCACATGTGCTGGTAATAAATATGTTACAGTGGGCAGACAATGAAAGGGCTGAGGCCCGACCAGACATTATAACTCCAGCATCTCTATGTTAAAAAGCATTTCTAGGCAATATCTAGCCTCTGAAAAAAATATGCAAGATCCACCGATAAATCTGGCAAAAGTCACTAACATTTTGGGCATACTTGTGCTCTCACCTGAATGTAGCGCCACCTTGTAGCCATCGGAGGTAACTGCAGCTCACAAAATGTTTCATAAGAGGGCAAGTTGAGAGGAATCCAAGAGGCAGATGTCCATAGAAAGAGCCTCTGACTACAGCAGGAAGGTTGGATGCTTCAAATTTGCATAGTTTCCTGTCCAACGTCCTCTCACGTCCCGAACGCCCACGTCACTCCACTGAATGCTCCTCATCTGCATAAAGAGAACACTTTCACAGAGGAGCAGAGTGGCGCAGCGGAAGCGTGCTGGGCCCATAACCCAGAGGTCGATGGATCGAAACCATCCTCTGCTAAATTTGCTTTATTTTCCTTCCAAGGACCAAGCTGTCATTTCCACGCTGCCAGAAAGGAAAAGCGCAAGCTTGCGCCAGCTATGTGAGAAAAGACTTCTCAACTATCTGTGTCTGCTGAAATACAAGAGAGGGATCGTCAAAGGATCCACCCTTTACTTTGAAAGTAAAGAGACACAATAATAAGCATAAATGACAGAGGGCGTTGGTGGTATAGTGGTGAGCATAGCTGCCTTCCAAGCAGTTGACCCGGGTTCGATTCCCGGCCAACGCAGTGCAAATACTTATGTATTCTGCAAGCAGGATATATTTTAGTTCAACATGTCACAAAATGGAAATATCATGAACAGATTAATCAGCCATATATATAGAAATTAAAAAATACGTAGGCAAACATCTCAATCGCCCCTTCTGCTATATTCATTGTCCTAATATATGATAAGTTTCATAAAGCAGAGTCGCCATTCACATGTGCTGGTAATAAATATGTTATTTTGGGCAGGCAATGAAAGGGCTGAGGCCCGACCAGACATTATACCTCCAGCATCTCTATGTTAAAAAGCATTTCTAGGCAATTTCTAGCCTCTGAAAAAAATATGCAAGACCCACCGATAAATCTGGCCAAAGTCCGTAACATTTTTGCATACTTGTGCTCTGACCTGAATGTAGCGCCACCTCGTAGCTGTCGAAGGTAACTGCAGCTCACAAAATGTTTTATCAGAAGGCAAGTTGAGAGGAATCCAAGAGGCAGATGTCCATGGAAAGAGCCTCTCACTGCAGCAGGAAGGTTGGATGCTTGAAATTTGCATAGTTTCCTGTCCAACGTCCCGAACGCTCCCAAACGCTCAAAAGCCTCACACCGGGCAAGCCCTCACCGGGTAGATCTCTGGCTCCCAGGTAAAGCCAAATCCTGAGCATGTTAGCGCTAGTATCACAGAGAGAGATATAGAGGGTTCAAGAGCTGCTGTCTTGATAAATGTTTGAAACGGCTAGTGCCTGAGAGTGTCTGGCTTTCAGTTATGACTGATTGTTAGAGGGGAAGATTAAGTTTTTCTGCACCCAGCATGCCTTGCGATATACTTAGGCAAATGAGGTGAGAGCCCGACCAATCCCACTCTACTCTGCTGAATGCTCCTTATTTGCATAAAGAGAACACTTTCACAACGGAGCAGAGTGGCGCAGCGGAAGCGTGCTGGGCCCATAACCCAGAGGTCGATGGATCGAAACCATCCTCTGCTAATTTTGCTTGATTTTTCTTCCAAGGACCAAGCTGTCATTCCCAGGCTGCCAGCAAGTAAAAGCGCAAGCTTTTGCCAGCTATGTGAGAAAAGACTTCTCAACTATCTGTGTCTGCTGAAATACAAGAGAGGGATCGTAAAAGGATCCACCCTGTACTTTGAAAGTAAAGACACACAATAATAAGCATAAATGACTGGTGGGACCTTCAAACACTTTTCTGGGCATGCTTTGAATTTCATTCTTCCCTTTTAGTTGTGCTATTATCTATCTCCTGGGCATTTCCTGGAATGTTCTCTCTTTCTCTTCCCTGCTTTGCTTCCCATGCTGCATCTATATGTTCATATCTATTATTTGTACTACTGCTTTCCATTCTTCTCTTCCGCACAGCTTTGACCTTGGTTTCAATCCCAGTTCCTTACCCTCTGCTAAAAACTTTCTACTGCTTTTCATGTTGGTATCTAAACCAAATGCACCGTTGAAGCTGGTGCAAGATAGACATTGCACTCAGGGTCGTAATGTTTAGAACCGAGAGCATACAGATCATAGGGCGTTGGTGGTATAGTGGTGAGCATAGCTGCCTTCCAAGCAGTTGACCCGGGTTCGATTCCCGGCCAACACAGTACAAATACTTATATATTCTGCAAGCTGGATATATTTTAATGCAATATGTCACAAAATGGAAATATCATGAACAGATTAATCAGCCAGATATAAAAAAATAAACAAATACGTAGGCAAACATCTCGATCGCCCCTTCTGCTATATTCATTGCCCTAATATATGATAAGTTCCATAAAGCAGAGTCACCACTCACATGTGCTGGTAATAAATATGTTACAGTGGGCAGACAATGAAAGGGCTGAGGCCCGACCAGACATTATAACTCCAGCATCTCTATGTTAAAAAGCATTTCTAGGCAATATCTAGCCTCTGAAAAAAATATGCAAGATCCACCGATAAATCTGGCAAAAGTCACTAACATTTTGGGCATACTTGTGCTCTCACCTGAATGTAGCGCCACCTTGTAGCCATCGGAGGTAACTGCAGCTCACAAAATGTTTCATAAGAGGGCAAGTTGAGAGGAATCCAAGAGGCAGATGTCCATAGAAAGAGCCTCTGACTACAGCAGGAAGGTTGGATGCTTCAAATTTGCATAGTTTCCTGTCCAACGTCCTCTCACGTCCCGAACGCCCACGTCACTCCACTGAATGCTCCTCATCTGCATAAAGAGAACACTTTCACAGAGGAGCAGAGTGGCGCAGCGGAAGCGTGCTGGGCCCATAACCCAGAGGTCGATGGATCGAAACCATCCTCTGCTAAATTTGCTTTATTTTCCTTCCAAGGACCAAGCTGTCATTTCCACGCTGCCAGAAAGGAAAAGCGCAAGCTTGCGCCAGCTATGTGAGAAAAGACTTCTCAACTATCTGTGTCTGCTGAAATACAAGAGAGGGATCGTCAAAGGATCCACCCTTTACTTTGAAAGTAAAGAGACACAATAATAAGCATAAATGACAGAGGGCGTTGGTGGTATAGTGGTGAGCATAGCTGCCTTCCAAGCAGTTGACCCGGGTTCGATTCCCGGCCAACGCAGTGCAAATACTTATGTATTCTGCAAGCAGGATATATTTTAGTTCAACATGTCACAAAATGGAAATATCATGAACAGATTAATCAGCCATATATATAGAAATTAAAAAATACGTAGGCAAACATCTCAATCGCCCCTTCTGCTATATTCATTGTCCTAATATATGATAAGTTTCATAAAGCAGAGTCGCCATTCACATGTGCTGGTAATAAATATGTTATTTTGGGCAGGCAATGAAAGGGCTGAGGCCCGACCAGACATTATACCTCCAGCATCTCTATGTTAAAAAGCATTTCTAGGCAATTTCTAGCCTCTGAAAAAAATATGCAAGACCCACCGATAAATCTGGCCAAAGTCCGTAACATTTTTGCATACTTGTGCTCTGACCTGAATGTAGCGCCACCTCGTAGCTGTCGAAGGTAACTGCAGCTCACACAATGTTTTATCAGAAGGCAAGTTGAGAGGAATCCAAGAGGCAGATGTCCATGGAAAGAGCCTCTCACTGCAGCAGGAAGGTTGGATGCTTGAAATTTGCATAGTTTCCTGTCCAACGTCCCGAACGCTCCCAAACGCGCTCCCAAACGCTCCCAAACGCTCAAAAGCCTCACACCGGGCAAGCCCTCACCGGGTAGATCTCTGGCTCCCAGGTAAAGCCAAATCCTGAGCATGTTAGCGCTAGTATCACAGAGAGAGATATAGAGGGTTCAAGAGCTGCTGTCTTGATAAATGTTTGAAACGGCTAGTGCCTGAGAGTGTCTGGCTTTCAGTTATGACTGATTGTGAGAGGGGAAGATTAAGTTTTTCTGCACCCAGCATGCCTTGCGATATACTTAGGCAAATGAGGTGAGAGCCCGACCAATCCCACTCTACTCTGCTGAATGCTCCTTATTTGCATAAAGAGAACACTTTCACAACGGAGCAGAGTGGCGCAGCGGAAGCGTGCTGGGCCCATAACCCAGAGGTCGATGGATCGAAACCATCCTCTGCTAATTTTGCTTGATTTTTCTTCCAAGGACCAAGCTGTCATTCCCAGGCTGCCAGCAAGTAAAAGCGCAAGCTTTTGCCAGCTATGTGAGAAAAGACTTCTCAACTATCTGTGTCTGCTGAAATACAAGAGAGGGATCGTAAAAGGATCCACCCTGTACTTTGAAAGTAAAGACACACAATAATAAGCATAAATGACTGGTGGGACCTTCAAACACTTTTCTGGGCATGCTTTGAATTTCATTCTTCCCTTTTAGTTGTGCTATTATCTATCTCCTGGGCATTTCCTGGAATGTTCTCTCTTTCTCTTCCCTGCTTTGCTTCCCATGCTGCATCTATATGTTCATATCTATTATTTGTACTACTGCTTTCCATTCTTCTCTTCCGCACAGCTTTGACCTTGGTTTCAATCCCAGTTCCTTACCCTCTGCTAAAAACTTTCTACTGCTTTTCATGTTGGTATCTAAACCAAATGCACCGTTGAAGCTGGTGCAAGATAGACATTGCACTCAGGGTCGTAATGTTTAGAACCGAGAGCATACAGATCATAGGGCGTTGGTGGTATAGTGGTGAGCATAGCTGCCTTCCAAGCAGTTGACCCGGGTTCGATTCCCGGCCAACGCAGTACAAATACTTATATATTCTGCAAGCTGGATATATTTTAATGCAATATGTCACAAAATGGAAATATCATGAACAGATTAATCAGCCAGATATAAAAAAATAAACAAATACGTAGGCAAACATCTCGATCGCCCCTTCTGCTATATTCATTGCCCTAATATATGATAAGTTCCATAAAGCAGAGTCACCACTCACATGTGCTGGTAATAAATATGTTACAGTGGGCAGACAATGAAAGGGCTGAGGCCCGACCAGACATTATAACTCCAGCATCTCTATGTTAAAAAGCATTTCTAGGCAATATCTAGCCTCTGAAAAAAATATGCAAGATCCACCGATAAATCTGGCAAAAGTCACTAACATTTTGGGCATACTTGTGCTCTCACCTGAATGTAGCGCCACCTTGTAGCCATCGGAGGTAACTGCAGCTCACAAAATGTTTCATAAGAGGGCAAGTTGAGAGGAATCCAAGAGGCAGATGTCCATAGAAAGAGCCTCTGACTACAGCAGGAAGGTTGGATGCTTCAAATTTGCATAGTTTCCTGTCCAACGTCCTCTCACGTCCCGAACGCCCACGTCACTCCACTGAATGCTCCTCATCTGCATAAAGAGAACACTTTCACAGAGGAGCAGAGTGGCGCAGCGGAAGCGTGCTGGGCCCATAACCCAGAGGTCGATGGATCGAAACCATCCTCTGCTAAATTTGCTTTATTTTCCTTCCAAGGACCAAGCTGTCATTTCCACGCTGCCAGAAAGGAAAAGCGCAAGCTTGCGCCAGCTATGTGAGAAAAGACTTCTCAACTATCTGTGTCTGCTGAAATACAAGAGAGGGATCGTCAAAGGATCCACCCTTTACTTTGAAAGTAAAGAGACACAATAATAAGCATAAATGACAGAGGGCGTTGGTGGTATAGTGGTGAGCATAGCTGCCTTCCAAGCAGTTGACCCGGGTTCGATTCCCGGCCAACGCAGTGCAAATACTTATGTATTCTGCAAGCAGGATATATTTTAGTTCAACATGTCACAAAATGGAAATATCATGAACAGATTAATCAGCCATATATATAGAAATTAAAAAATACGTAGGCAAACATCTCAATCGCCCCTTCTGCTATATTCATTGTCCTAATATATGATAAGTTTCATAAAGCAGAGTCGCCATTCACATGTGCTGGTAATAAATATGTTATTTTGGGCAGGCAATGAAAGGGCTGAGGCCCGACCAGACATTATACCTCCAGCATCTCTATGTTAAAAAGCATTTCTAGGCAATTTCTAGCCTCTGAAAAAAATATGCAAGACCCACCGATAAATCTGGCCAAAGTCCGTAACATTTTTGCATACTTGTGCTCTGACCTGAATGTAGCGCCACCTCGTAGCTGTCGAAGGTAACTGCAGCTCACAAAATGTTTTATCAGAAGGCAAGTTGAGAGGAATCCAAGAGGCAGATGTCCATGGAAAGAGCCTCTCACTGCAGCAGGAAGGTTGGATGCTTGAAATTTGCATAGTTTCCTGTCCAACGTCCCGAACGCTCCCAAACGCTCAAAAGCCTCACACCGGGCAAGCCCTCACCGGGTAGATCTCTGGCTCCCAGGTAAAGCCAAATCCTGAGCATGTTAGCGCTAGTATCACAGAGAGAGATATAGAGGGTTCAAGAGCTGCTGTCTTGATAAATGTTTGAAACGGCTAGTGCCTGAGAGTGTCTGGCTTTCAGTTATGACTGATTGTGAGAGGGGAAGATTAAGTTTTTCTGCACCCAGCATGCCTTGCGATATACTTAGGCAAATGAGGTGAGAGCCCGACCAATCCCACTCTACTCTGCTGAATGCTCCTTATTTGCATAAAGAGAACACTTTCACAACGGAGCAGAGTGGCGCAGCGGAAGCGTGCTGGGCCCATAACCCAGAGGTCGATGGATCGAAACCATCCTCTGCTAATTTTGCTTGATTTTTCTTCCAAGGACCAAGCTGTCATTCCCAGGCTGCCAGCAAGTAAAAGCGCAAGCTTTTGCCAGCTATGTGAGAAAAGACTTCTCAACTATCTGTGTCTGCTGAAATACAAGAGAGGGATCGTAAAAGGATCCACCCTGTACTTTGAAAGTAAAGACACACAATAATAAGCATAAATGACTGGTGGGACCTTCAAACACTTTTCTGGGCATGCTTTGAATTTCATTCTTCCCTTTTAGTTGTGCTATTATCTATCTCCTGGGCATTTCCTGGAATGTTCTCTCTTTCTCTTCCCTGCTTTGCTTCCCATGCTGCATCTATATGTTCATATCTATTATTTGTACTACTGCTTTCCATTCTTCCCTTCCGCACAGCTTTGACCTTGGTTTCAATCCCAGTTCCTTACCCTCTGCTAAAAACTTTCTACTGCTTTTCATGTTGGTATCTAAACCAAATGCACCGTTGAAGCTGGTGCAAGATAGACATTGCACTCAGGGTCGTAATGTTTAGAACCGAGAGCATACAGATCATAGGGCGTTGGTGGTATAGTGGTGAGCATAGCTGCCTTCCAAGCAGTTGACCCGGGTTCGATTCCCGGCCAACGCAGTACAAATACTTATATATTCTGCAAGCTGGATATATTTTAATGCAATATGTCACAAAATGGAAATATCATGAACAGATTAATCAGCCAGATATAAAAAAATAAACAAATACGTAGGCAAACATCTCGATCGCCCCTTCTGCTATATTCATTGCCCCAATATATGATAAGTTCCATAAAGCAGAGTCACCACTCACATGTGCTGGTAATAAATATGTTACAGTGGGCAGACAATGAAAGGGCTGAGGCCCGACCAGACATTATAACTCCAGCATCTCTATGTTAAAAAGCATTTCTAGGCAATATCTAGCCTCTGAAAAAAATATGCAAGATCCACCGATAAATCTGGCAAAAGTCACTAACATTTTGGGCATACTTGTGCTCTCACCTGAATGTAGCGCCACCTTGTAGCCATCGGAGGTAACTGCAGCTCACAAAATGTTTCATAAGAGGGCAAGTTGAGAGGAATCCAAGAGGCAGATGTCCATAGAAAGAGCCTCTGACTACAGCAGGAAGGTTGGATGCTTCAAATTTGCATAGTTTCCTGTCCAACGTCCTCTCACGTCCCGAACGCCCACGTCACTCCACTGAATGCTCCTCATCTGCATAAAGAGAACACTTTCACAGAGGAGCAGAGTGGCGCAGCGGAAGCGTGCTGGGCCCATAACCCAGAGGTCGATGGATCGAAACCATCCTCTGCTAAATTTGCTTTATTTTCCTTCCAAGGACCAAGCTGTCATTTCCACGCTGCCAGAAAGGAAAAGCGCAAGCTTGCGCCAGCTATGTGAGAAAAGACTTCTCAACTATCTGTGTCTGCTGAAATACAAGAGAGGGATCGTCAAAGGATCCACCCTTTACTTTGAAAGTGAAGAGACACAATAATAAGCATAAATGACAGAGGGCGTTGGTGGTATAGTGGTGAGCATAGCTGCCTTCCAAGCAGTTGACCCGGGTTCGATTCCCGGCCAACGCAGTGCAAATACTTATGTATTCTGCAAGCAGGATATATTTTAGTTCAACATGTCACAAAATGGAAATATCATGAACAGATTAATCAGCCATATATATAGAAATTAAAAAATACGTAGGCAAACATCTCAATCGCCCCTTCTGCTATATTCATTGTCCTAATATATGATAAGTTTCATAAAGCAGAGTCGCCATTCACATGTGCTGGTAATAAATATGTTATTTTGGGCAGGCAATGAAAGGGCTGAGGCCCGACCAGACATTATACCTCCAGCATCTCTATGTTAAAAAGCATTTCTAGGCAATTTCTAGCCTCTGAAAAAAATATGCAAGACCCACCGATAAATCTGGCCAAAGTCCGTAACATTTTTGCATACTTGTGCTCTGACCTGAATGTAGCGCCACCTCGTAGCTGTCGAAGGTAACTGCAGCTCACAAAATGTTTTATCAGAAGGCAAGTTGAGAGGAATCCAAGAGGCAGATGTCCATGGAAAGAGCCTCTCACTGCAGCAGGAAGGTTGGATGTTTGAAATTTGCATAGTTTCCTGTCCAACGTCCACAACGCTCCCAAACGCTCAAAAGCCTCACACCGGGCAAGCCCTCACCGGGTAGATCTCTGGCTCCCAGGTAAAGCCAAATCCTGAGCATGTTAGCGCTAGTATCACAGAGAGAGATATAGAGGGTTCAAGAGCTGCTGTCTTGATAAATGTTTGAAACGGCTAGTGCCTGAGAGTGTCTGGCTTTCAGTTATGACTGATTGTGAGAGGGGAAGATTAAGTTTTTCTGCACCCAGCATGCCTTGCGATATACTTAGGCAAATGAGGTGAGAGCCCGACCAATCCCACTCTACTCTGCTGAATGCTCCTTATTTGCATAAAGAGAACACTTTCACAACGGAGCAGAGTGGCGCAGCGGAAGCGTGCTGGGCCCATAACCCAGAGGTCGATGGATCGAAACCATCCTCTGCTAATTTTGCTTGATTTTTCTTCCAAGGACCAAGCTGTCATTCCCAGGCTGCCAGCAAGTAAAAGCGCAAGCTTTTGCCAGCTATGTGAGAAAAGACTTCTCAACTATCTGTGTCTGCTGAAATACAAGAGAGGGATCGTAAAAGGATCCACCCTGTACTTTGAAAGTAAAGACACACAATAATAAGCATAAATGACTGGTGGGACCTTCAAACACTTTTCTGGGCATGCTTTGAATTTCATTCTTCCCTTTTAGTTGTGCTATTATCTATCTCCTGGGCATTTCCTGGAATGTTCTCTCTTTCTCTTCCCTGCTTTGCTTCCCATGCTGCATCTATATGTTCATATCTATTATTTGTACTACTGCTTTCCATTCTTCTCTTCCGCACAGCTTTGACCTTGGTTTCAATCCCAGTTCCTTACCCTCTGCTAAAAACTTTCTACTGCTTTTCATGTTGGTATCTAAACCAAATGCACCGTTGAAGCTGGTGCAAGATAGACATTGCACTCAGGGTCGTAATGTTTAGAACCGAGAGCATACAGATCATAGGGCGTTGGTGGTATAGTGGTGAGCATAGCTGCCTTCCAAGCAGTTGACCCGGGTTCGATTCCCGGCCAACGCAGTACAAATACTTATATATTCTGCAAGCTGGATATATTTTAATGCAATATGTCACAAAATGGAAATATCATGAACAGATTAATCAGCCAGATATAAAAAAATAAACAAATACGTAGGCAAACATCTCGATCGCCCCTTCTGCTATATTCATTGCCCTAATATATGATAAGTTCCATAAAGCAGAGTCACCACTCACATGTGCTGGTAATAAATATGTTACAGTGGGCAGACAATGAAAGGGCTGAGGCCCGACCAGACATTATAACTCCAGCATCTCTATGTTAAAAAGCATTTCTAGGCAATATCTAGCCTCTGAAAAAAATATGCAAGATCCACCGATAAATCTGGCAAAAGTCACTAACATTTTGGGCATACTTGTGCTCTCACCTGAATGTAGCGCCACCTTGTAGCCATCGGAGGTAACTGCAGCTCACAAAATGTTTCATAAGAGGGCAAGTTGAGAGGAATCCAAGAGGCAGATGTCCATAGAAAGAGCCTCTGACTACAGCAGGAAGGTTGGATGCTTCAAATTTGCATAGTTTCCTGTCCAACGTCCTCTCACGTCCCGAACGCCCACGTCACTCCACTGAATGCTCCTCATCTGCATAAAGAGAACACTTTCACAGAGGAGCAGAGTGGCGCAGCGGAAGCGTGCTGGGCCCATAACCCAGAGGTCGATGGATCGAAACCATCCTCTGCTAAATTTGCTTTATTTTCCTTCCAAGGACCAAGCTGTCATTTCCACGCTGCCAGAAAGGAAAAGCGCAAGCTTGCGCCAGCTATGTGAGAAAAGACTTCTCAACTATCTGTGTCTGCTGAAATACAAGAGAGGGATCGTCAAAGGATCCACCCTTTACTTTGAAAGTAAAGAGACACAATAATAAGCATAAATGACAGAGGGCGTTGGTGGTATAGTGGTGAGCATAGCTGCCTTCCAAGCAGTTGACCCGGGTTCGCTTCCCGGCCAACGCAGTGCAAATACTTATGTATTCTGCAAGCAGGATATATTTTAGTTCAACATGTCACAAAATGGAAATATCATGAACAGATTAATCAGCCATATATATAGAAATTAAAAAATACGTAGGCAAACATCTCAATCGCCCCTTCTGCTATATTCATTGTCCTAATATATGATAAGTTTCATAAAGCAGAGTCGCCATTCACATGTGCTGGTAATAAATATGTTATTTTGGGCAGGCAATGAAAGGGCTGAGGCCCGACCAGACATTATACCTCCAGCATCTCTATGTTAAAAAGCATTTCTAGGCAATTTCTAGCCTCTGAAAAAAATATGCAAGACCCACCGATAAATCTGGCCAAAGTCCGTAACATTTTTGCATACTTGTGCTCTGACCTGAATGTAGCGCCACCTCGTAGCTGTCGAAGGTAACTGCAGCTCACAAAATGTTTTATCAGAAGGCAAGTTGAGAGGAATCCAAGAGGCAGATGTCCATGGAAAGAGCCTCTCACTGCAGCAGGAAGGTTGGATGCTTGAAATTTGCATAGTTTCCTGTCCAACGTCCCGAACGCTCCCAAACGCTCAAAAGCCTCACACCGGGCAAGCCCTCACCGGGTAGATCTCTGGCTCCCAGGTAAAGCCAAATCCTGAGCATGTTAGCGCTAGTATCACAGAGAGAGATATAGAGGGTTCAAGAGCTGCTGTCTTGATAAATGTTTGAAACGGCTAGTGCCTGAGAGTGTCTGGCTTTCAGTTATGACTGATTGTGAGAGGGGAAGATTAAGTTTTTCTGCACCCAGCATGCCTTGCGATATACTTAGGCAAATGAGGTGAGAGCCCGACCAATCCCACTCTACTCTGCTGAATGCTCCTTATTTGCATAAAGAGAACACTTTCACAACGGAGCAGAGTGGCGCAGCGGAAGCGTGCTGGGCCCATAACCCAGAGGTCGATGGATCGAAACCATCCTCTGCTAATTTTGCTTGATTTTTCTTCCAAGGACCAAGCTGTCATTCCCAGGCTGCCAGCAAGTAAAAGCGCAAGCTTTTGCCAGCTATGTGAGAAAAGACTTCTCAACTATCTGTGTCTGCTGAAATACAAGAGAGGGATCGTAAAAGGATCCACCCTGTACTTTGAAAGTAAAGACACACAATAATAAGCATAAATGACTGGTGGGACCTTCAAACACTTTTCTGGGCATGCTTTGAATTTCATTCTTCCCTTTTAGTTGTGCTATTATCTATCTCCTGGGCATTTCCTGGAATGTTCTCTCTTTCTCTTCCCTGCTTTGCTTCCCATGCTGCATCTATATGTTCATATCTATTATTTGTACTACTGCTTTCCATTCTTCTCTTCCGCACAGCTTTGACCTTGGTTTCAATCCCAGTTCCTTACCCTCTGCTAAAAACTTTCTACTGCTTTTCATGTTGGTATCTAAACCAAATGCACCGTTGAAGCTGGTGCAAGATAGACATTGCACTCAGGGTCGTAATGTTTAGAACCGAGAGCATACAGATCATAGGGCGTTGGTGGTATAGTGGTGAGCATAGCTGCCTTCCAAGCAGTTGACCCGGGTTCGATTCCCGGCCAACGCAGTACAAATACTTATATATTCTGCAAGCTGGATATATTTTAATGCAATATGTCACAAAATGGAAATATCATGAAGAGATTAATCAGCCAGATATAAAAAAATAAACAAATACGTAGGCAAACATCTCGATCGCCCCTTCTGCTATATTCATTGCCCTAATATATGATAAGTTCCATAAAGCAGAGTCACCACTCACATGTGCTGGTAATAAATATGTTACAGTGGGCAGACAATGAAAGGGCTGAGGCCCGACCAGACATTATAACTCCAGCATCTCTATGTTAAAAAGCATTTCTAGGCAATATCTAGCCTCTGAAAAAAATATGCAAGATCCACCGATAAATCTGGCAAAAGTCACTAACATTTTGGGCATACTTGTGCTCTCACCTGAATGTAGCGCCACCTTGTAGCCATCGGAGGTAACTGCAGCTCACAAAATGTTTCATAAGAGGGCAAGTTGAGAGGAATCCAAGAGGCAGATGTCCATAGAAAGAGCCTCTGACTACAGCAGGAAGGTTGGATGCTTCAAATTTGCATAGTTTCCTGTCCAACGTCCTCTCACGTCCCGAACGCCCACGTCACTCCACTGAATGCTCCTCATCTGCATAAAGAGAACACTTTCACAGAGGAGCAGAGTGGCGCAGCGGAAGCGTGCTGGGCCCATAACCCAGAGGTCGATGGATCGAAACCATCCTCTGCTAAATTTGCTTTATTTTCCTTCCAAGGACCAAGCTGTCATTTCCACGCTGCCAGAAAGGAAAAGCGCAAGCTTGCGCCAGCTATGTGAGAAAAGACTTCTCAACTATCTGTGTCTGCTGAAATACAAGAGAGGGATCGTCAAAGGATCCACCCTTTACTTTGAAAGTAAAGAGACACAATAATAAGCATAAATGACAGAGGGCGTTGGTGGTATAGTGGTGAGCATAGCTGCCTTCCAAGCAGTTGACCCGGGTTCGATTCCCGGCCAACGCAGTGCAAATACTTATGTATTCTGCAAGCAGGATATATTTTAGTTCAACATGTCACAAAATGGAAATATCATGAACAGATTAATCAGCCATATATATAGAAATTAAAAAATACGTAGGCAAACATCTCAATCGCCCCTTCTGCTATATTCATTGTCCTAATATATGATAAGTTTCATAAAGCAGAGTCGCCATTCACATGTGCTGGTAATAAATATGTTATTTTGGGCAGGCAATGAAAGGGCTGAGGCCCGACCAGACATTATACCTCCAGCATCTCTATGTTAAAAAGCATTTCTAGGCAATTTCTAGCCTCTGAAAAAAATATGCAAGACCCACCGATAAATCTGGCCAAAGTCCGTAACATTTTTGCATACTTGTGCTCTGACCTGAATGTAGCGCCACCTCGTAGCTGTCGAAGGTAACTGCAGCTCACAAAATGTTTTATCAGAAGGCAAGTTGAGAGGAATCCAAGAGGCAGATGTCCATGGAAAGAGCCTCTCACTGCAGCAGGAAGGTTGGATGTTTGAAATTTGCATAGTTTCCTGTCCAACATCCACAACGCTCCCAAACGCTCAAAAGCCTCACACCGGGTAGATCTCTGGCTCCCAGGTAAAGCCAAATCCTGAGCATGTTAGCGCTAGTATCACAGAGAGAGATATAGACGGTTCAAGAGCTGCTGTCTTGATAAATGTTTGAAACGGCTAGTGCCTGAGAGTGTCTGGCTTTCAGTTATGACTGATTGTGAGAGGGGAAGATTAAGTTTTTCTGCACCCAGCATGCCTTGCGATATACTTAGGCAAATGAGGTGAGAGCCCGACCAATCCCACTCTACTCTGCTGAATGCTCCTTATTTGCATAAAGAGAACACTTTCACAACGGAGCAGAGTGGCGCAGCGGAAGCGTGCTGGGCCCATAACCCAGAGGTCGATGGATCGAAACCATCCTCTGCTAATTTTGCTTGATTTTTCTTCCAAGGACCAAGCTGTCATTCCCAGGCTGCCAGCAAGTAAAAGCGCAAGCTTTTGCCAGCTATGTGAGAAAAGACTTCTCAACTATCTGTGTCTGCTGAAATACAAGAGAGGGATCGTAAAAGGATCCACCCTGTACTTTGAAAGTAAAGACACACAATAATAAGCATAAATGACTGGTGGGACCTTCAAACACTTTTCTGGGCATGCTTTGAATTTCATTCTTCCCTTTTAGTTGTGCTATTATCTATCTCCTGGGCATTTCCTGGAATGTTCTCTCTTTCTCTTCCCTGCTTTGCTTCCCATGCTGCATCTATATGTTCATATCTATTATTTGTACTACTGCTTTCCATTCTTCTCTTCCGCACAGCTTTGACCTTGGTTTCAATCCCAGTTCCTTACCCTCTGCTAAAAACTTTCTACTGCTTTTCATGTTGGTATCTAAACCAAATGCACCGTTGAAGCTGGTGCAAGATAGACATTGCACTCAGGGTCGTAATGTTTAGAACCGAGAGCATACAGATCATAGGGCGTTGGTGGTATAGTGGTGAGCATAGCTGCCTTCCAAGCAGTTGACCCGGGTTCGATTCCCGGCCAACGCAGTACAAATACTTATATATTCTGCAAGCTGGATATATTTTAATGCAATATGTCACAAAATGGAAATATCATGAACAGATTAATCAGCCAGATATAAAAAAATAAACAAATACGTAGGCAAACATCTCGATCGCCCCTTCTGCTATATTCATTGCCCTAATATATGATAAGTTCCATAAAGCAGAGTCACCACTCACATGTGCTGGTAATAAATATGTTACAGTGGGCAGACAATGAAAGGGCTGAGGCCCGACCAGACATTATAACTCCAGCATCTCTATGTTAAAAAGCATTTCTAGGCAATATCTAGCCTCTGAAAAAAATATGCAAGATCCACCGATAAATCTGGCAAAAGTCACTAACATTTTGGGCATACTTGTGCTCTCACCTGAATGTAGCGCCACCTTGTAGCCATCGGAGGTAACTGCAGCTCACAAAATGTTTCATAAGAGGGCAAGTTGAGAGGAATCCAAGAGGCAGATGTCCATAGAAAGAGCCTCTGACTACAGCAGGAAGGTTGGATGCTTCAAATTTGCATAGTTTCCTGTCCAACGTCCTCTCACGTCCCGAACGCCCACGTCACTCCACTGAATGCTCCTCATCTGCATAAAGAGAACACTTTCACAGAGGAGCAGAGTGGCGCAGCGGAAGCGTGCTGGGCCCATAACCCAGAGGTCGATGGATCGAAACCATCCTCTGCTAAATTTGCTTTATTTTCCTTCCAAGGACCAAGCTGTCATTTCCACGCTGCCAGAAAGGAAAAGCGCAAGCTTGCGCCAGCTATGTGAGAAAAGACTTCTCAACTATCTGTGTCTGCTGAAATACAAGAGAGGGATCGTCAAAGGATCCACCCTTTACTTTGAAAGTAAAGAGACACAATAATAAGCATAAATGACAGAGGGCGTTGGTGGTATAGTGGTGAGCATAGCTGCCTTCCAAGCAGTTGACCCGGGTTCGATTCCCAGCCAACGCCGTGCAAATACTTATGTATTCTGCAAGCAGGATATATTTTAGTTCAACATGTCACAAAATGGAAATATCATGAACAGATTAATCAGCCATATATATAGAAATTAAAAAATACGTAGGCAAACATCTCAATCGCCCCTTCTGCTATATTCATTGTCCTAATATATGATAAGTTTCATAAAGCAGAGTCGCCATTCACATGTGCTGGTAATAAATATGTTATTTTGGGCAGGCAATGAAAGGGCTGAGGCCCGACCAGACATTATACCTCCAGCATCTCTATGTTAAAAAGCATTTCTAGGCAATTTCTAGCCTCTGAAAAAAATATGCAAGACCCACCGATAAATCTGGCCAAAGTCCGTAACATTTTTGCATACTTGTGCTCTGACCTGAATGTAGCGCCACCTCGTAGCTGTCGAAGGTAACTGCAGCTCACAAAATGTTTTATCAGAAGGCAAGTTGAGAGGAATCCAAGAGGCAGATGTCCATGGAAAGAGCCTCTCACTGCAGCAGGAAGGTTGGATGCTTGAAATTTGCATAGTTTCCTGTCCAACGTCCCGAACGCTCCCAAACGCTCAAAAGCCTCACACCGGGCAAGCCCTCACCGGGTAGATCTCTGGCTCCCAGGTAAAGCCAAATCCTGAGCATGTTAGCGCTAGTATCACAGAGAGAGATATAGAGGGTTCAAGAGCTGCTGTCTTGATAAATGTTTGAAACGGCTAGTGCCTGAGAGTGTCTGGCTTTCAGTTATGACTGATTGTTAGAGGGGAAGATTAAGTTTTTCTGCACCCAGCATGCCTTGCGATATACTTAGGCAAATGAGGTGAGAGCCCGACCAATCCCACTCTACTCTGCTGAATGCTCCTTATTTGCATAAAGAGAACACTTTCACAACGGAGCAGAGTGGCGCAGCGGAAGCGTGCTGGGCCCATAACCCAGAGGTCGATGGATCGAAACCATCCTCTGCTAATTTTGCTTGATTTTTCTTCCAAGGACCAAGCTGTCATTCCCAGGCTGCCAGCAAGTAAAAGCGCAAGCTTTTGCCAGCTATGTGAGAAAAGACTTCTCAACTATCTGTGTCTGCTGAAATACAAGAGAGGGATCGTAAAAGGATCCACCCTGTACTTTGAAAGTAAAGACACACAATAATAAGCATAAATGACTGGTGGGACCTTCAAACACTTTTCTGGGCATGCTTTGAATTTCATTCTTCCCTTTTAGTTGTGCTATTATCTATCTCCTGGGCATTTCCTGGAATGTTCTCTCTTTCTCTTCCCTGCTTTGCTTCCCATGCTGCATCTATATGTTCATATCTATTATTTGTACTACTGCTTTCCATTCTTCTCTTCCGCACAGCTTTGACCTTGGTTTCAATCCCAGTTCCTTACCCTCTGCTAAAAACTTTCTACTGCTTTTCATGTTGGTATCTAAACCAAATGCACCGTTGAAGCTGGTGCAAGATAGACATTGCACTCAGGGTCGTAATGTTTAGAACCGAGAGCATACAGATCATAGGGCGTTGGTGGTATAGTGGTGAGCATAGCTGCCTTCCAAGCAGTTGACCCGGGTTCGATTCCCGGCCAACGCAGTACAAATACTTATATATTCTGCAAGCTGGATATATTTTAATGCAATATGTCACAAAATGGAAATATCATGAACAGATTAATCAGCCAGATATAAAAAAATAAACAAATACGTAGGCAAACATCTCGATCGCCCCTTCTGCTATATTCATTGCCCTAATATATGATAAGTTCCATAAAGCAGAGTCACCACTCACATGTGGTGGTAATAAATATGTTACAGTGGGCAGACAATGAAAGGGCTGAGGCCCGACCAGACATTATAACTCCAGCATCTCTATGTTAAAAAGCATTTCTAGGCAATATCTAGCCTCTGAAAAAAATATGCAAGATCCACCGATAAATCTGGCAAAAGTCACTAACATTTTGGGCATACTTGTGCTCTCACCTGAATGTAGCGCCACCTTGTAGCCATCGGAGGTAACTGCAGCTCACAAAATGTTTCATAAGAGGGCAAGTTGAGAGGAATCCAAGAGGCAGATGTCCATAGAAAGAGCCTCTGACTACAGCAGGAAGGTTGGATGCTTCAAATTTGCATAGTTTCCTGTCCAACGTCCTCTCACGTCCCGAACGCCCACGTCACTCCACTGAATGCTCCTCATCTGCATAAAGAGAACACTTTCACAGAGGAGCAGAGTGGCGCAGCGGAAGCGTGCTGGGCCCATAACCCAGAGGTCGATGGATCGAAACCATCCTCTGCTAAGTTTGCTTTATTTTCCTTCCAAGGACCAAGCTGTCATTTCCACGCTGCCAGAAAGGAAAAGCGCAAGCTTGCGCCAGCTATGTGAGAAAAGACTTCTCAACTATCTTTGTCTGCTGAAATACAAGAGAGGGATCGTCAAAGGATCCACCCTTTACTTTGAAAGTAAAGAGACACAATAATAAGCATAAATGACAGAGGGCGTTGGTGGTATAGTGGTGAGCATAGCTGCCTTCCATGCAGTTGACCCGGGTTCGATTCCCAGCCAACGCAGTGCAAATACTTATGTATTCTGCAAGCAGGATATATTTTAGTTCAACATGTCACAAAATGGAAATATCATGAACAGATTAATCAGCCATATATATAGAAATTAAAAAATACGTAGGCAAACATCTCAATCGCCCCTTCTGCTATATTCATTGTCCTAATATATGATAAGTTTCATAAAGCAGAGTCGCCATTCACATGTGCTGGTAATAAATATGTTATTTTGGGCAGGCAATGAAAGGGCTGAGGCCCGACCAGACATTATACCTCCAGCATCTCTATGTTAAAAAGCATTTCTAGGCAATTTCTAGCCTCTGAAAAAAATATGCAAGACCCACCGATAAATCTGGCCAAAGTCCGTAACATTTTTGCATACTTGTGCTCTGACCTGAATGTAGCGCCACCTCGTAGCTGTCGAAGGTAACTGCAGCTCACAAAATGTTTTATCAGAAGGCAAGTTGAGAGGAATCCAAGAGGCAGATGTCCATGGAAAGAGCCTCTCACTGCAGCAGGAAGGTTGGATGCTTGAAATTTGCATAGTTTCCTGTCCAACGTCCCGAACGCTCCCAAACGCTCAAAAGCCTCACACCGGGCAAGCCCTCACCGGGTAGATCTCTGGCTCCCGGGTAAAGCCAAATCCTGAGCATGTTAGCGCTAGTATCACAGAGAGAGATATAGAGGGTTCAAGAGCTGCTGTCTTGATAAATGTTTGAAACGGCTAGTGCCTGAGAGTGTCTGGCTTTCAGTTATGACTGATTGTTAGAGGGGAAGATTAAGTTTTTCTGCACCCAGCATGCCTTGCGATATACTTAGGCAAATGAGGTGAGAGCCCGACCAATCCCACTCTACTCTGCTGAATGCTCCTTATTTGCATAAAGAGAACACTTTCACAACGGAGCAGAGTGGCGCAGCGGAAGCGTGCTGGGCCCATAACCCAGAGGTCGATGGATCGAAACCATCCTCTGCTAATTTTGCTTGATTTTTCTTCCAAGGACCAAGCTGTCATTCCCAGGCTGCCAGCAAGTAAAAGCGCAAGCTTTTGCCAGCTATGTGAGAAAAGACTTCTCAACTATCTGTGTCTGCTGAAATACAAGAGAGGGATCGTAAAAGGATCCACCCTGTACTTTGAAAGTAAAGACACACAATAATAAGCATAAATGACTGGTGGGACCTTCAAACACTTTTCTGGGCATGCTTTGAATTTCATTCTTCCCTTTTAGTTGCGCTATTATCTATCTCCTGGGCATTTCCTGGAATGTTCTCTCTTTCTCTTCCCTGCTTTGCTTCCCATGCTGCATCTATATGTTCATATCTATTATTTGTACTACTGCTTTCCATTCTTCTCTTCCGCACAGCTTTGACCTTGGTTTCAATCCCAGTTCCTTACCCTCTGCTAAAAACTTTCTACTGCTTTTCATGTTGGTATCTAAACCAAATGCACCGTTGAAGCTGGTGCAAGATAGACATTGCACTCAGGGTCGTAATGTTTAGAACCGAGAGCATACAGATCATAGGGCGTTGGTGGTATAGTGGTGAGCATAGCTGCCTTCCAAGCAGTTGACCCGGGTTCGATTCCCGGCCAACGCAGTACAAATACTTATATATTCTGCAAGCTGGATATATTTTAATGCAATATGTCACAAAATGGAAATATCATGAACAGATTAATCAGCCAGATATAAAAAAATAAACAAATACGTAGGCAAACATCTCGATCGCCCCTTCTGCTATATTCATTGCCCTAATATATGATAAGTTCCATAAAGCAGAGTCACCACTCACATGTGCTGGTAATAAATATGTTACAGTGGGCAGACAATGAAAGGGCTGAGGCCCGACCAGACATTATAACTCCAGCATCTCTATGTTAAAAAGCATTTCTAGGCAATATCTAGCCTCTGAAAAAAATATGCAAGATCCACCGATAAATCTGGCAAAAGTCACTAACATTTTGGGCATACTTGTGCTCTCACCTGAATGTAGCGCCACCTTGTAGCCATCGGAGGTAACTGCAGCTCACAAAATGTTTCATAAGAGGGCAAGTTGAGAGGAATCCAAGAGGCAGATGTCCATAGAAAGAGCCTCTGACTACAGCAGGAAGGTTGGATGCTTCAAATTTGCATAGTTTCCTGTCCAACGTCCTCTCACGTCCCGAACGCCCACGTCACTCCACTGAATGCTCCTCATCTGCATAAAGAGAACACTTTCACAGAGGAGCAGAGTGGCGCAGCGGAAGCGTGCTGGGCCCATAACCCAGAGGTCGATGGATCGAAACCATCCTCTGCTAAATTTGCTTTATTTTCCTTCCAAGGACCAAGCTGTCATTTCCACGCTGCCAGAAAGGAAAAGCGCAAGCTTGCGCCAGCTATGTGAGAAAAGACTTCTCAACTATCTGTGTCTGCTGAAATACAAGAGAGGGATCGTCAAAGGATCCACCCTTTACTTTGAAAGTAAAGAGACACAATAATAAGCATAAATGACAGAGGGCGTTGGTGGTATAGTGGTGAGCATAGCTGCCTTCCAAGCAGTTGACCCGGGTTCGATTCCCGGCCAACGCAGTGCAAATACTTATGTATTCTGCAAGCAGGATATATTTTAGTTCAACATGTCACAAAATGGAAATATCATGAACAGATTAATCAGCCATATATATAGAAATTAAAAAATACGTAGGCAAACATCTCAATCGCCCCTTCTGCTATATTCATTGTCCTAATATATGATAAGTTTCATAAAGCAGAGTCGCCATTCACATGTGCTGGTAATAAATATGTTATTTTGGGCAGGCAATGAAAGGGCTGAGGCCCGACCAGACATTATACCTCCAGCATCTCTATGTTAAAAAGCATTTCTAGGCAATTTCTAGCCTCTGAAAAAAATATGCAAGACCCACCGATAAATCTGGCCAAAGTCCGTAACATTTTTGCATACTTGTGCTCTGACCTGAATGTAGCGCCACCTCGTAGCTGTCGAAGGTAACTGCAGCTCACAAAATGTTTTATCAGAAGGCAAGTTGAGAGGAATCCAAGAGGCAGATGTCCATGGAAAGAGCCTCTCACTGCAGCAGGAAGGTTGGATGCTTGAAATTTGCATAGTTTCCTGTCCAACGTCCCGAACGCTCCCAAACGCTCAAAAGCCTCGCCCTCACCGGGTAGATCTCTGGCTCCCAGGTAAAGCCAAATCCTGAGCATGTTAGCGCTAGTATCACAGAGAGAGATATAGAGGGTTCAAGAGCTGCTGTCTTGATAAATGTTTGAAACGGCTAGTGCCTGAGAGTGTCTGGCTTTCAGTTATGACTGATTGTTAGAGGGGAAGATTAAGTTTTTCTGCACCCAGCATGCCTTGCGATATACTTAGGCAAATGAGGTGAGAGCCCGACCAATCCCACTCTACTCTGCTGAATGCTCCTTATTTGCATAAAGAGAACACTTTCACAACAGAGCAGAGTGGCGCAGCGGAAGCGTGCTGGGCCCATAACCCAGAGGTCGATGGATCGAAACCATCCTCTGCTAATTTTGCTTGATTTTTCTTCCAAGGACCAAGCTGTCATTCCCAGGCTGCCAGCAAGTAAAAGCGCAAGCTTTTGCCAGCTATGTGAGAAAAGACTTCTCAACTATCTGTGTCTGCTGAAATACAAGAGAGGGATCGTAAAAGGATCCACCCTGTACTTTGAAAGTAAAGACACACAATAATAAGCATAAATGACTGGTGGGACCTTCAAACACTTTTCTGGGCATGCTTTGAATTTCATTCTTCCCTTTTAGTTGTGCTATTATCTATCTCCTGGGCATTTCCTGGAATGTTCTCTCTTTCTCTTCCCTGCTTTGCTTCCCATGCTGCATCTATATGTTCATATCTATTATTTGTACTACTGCTTTCCATTCTTCTCTTCCGCACAGCTTTGACCTTGGTTTCAATCCCAGTTCCTTACCCTCTGCTAAAAACTTTCTACTGCTTTTCATGTTGGTATCTAAACCAAATGCACCGTTGAAGCTGGTGCAAGATAGACATTGCACTCAGGGTCGTAATGTTTAGAACCGAGAGCATACAGATCATAGGGCGTTGGTGGTATAGTGGTGAGCATAGCTGCCTTCCAAGCAGTTGACCCGGGTTCGATTCCCGGCCAACGCAGTACAAATACTTATATATTCTGCAAGCTGGATATATTTTAATGCAATATGTCACAAAATGGAAATATCATGAACAGATTAATCAGCCAGATATAAAAAAATAAACAAATACGTAGGCAAACATCTCGATCGCCCCTTCTGCTATATTCATTGCCCTAATATATGATAAGTTCCATAAAGCAGAGTCACCACTCACATGTGCTGGTAATAAATATGTTACAGTGGGCAGACAATGAAAGGGCTGAGGCCCGACCAGACATTATAACTCCAGCATCTCTATGTTAAAAAGCATTTCTAGGCAATATCTAGCCTCTGAAAAAAATATGCAAGATCCACCGATAAATCTGGCAAAAGTCACTAACATTTTGGGCATACTTGTGCTCTCACCTGAATGTAGCGCCACCTTGTAGCCATCGGAGGTAACTGCAGCTCACAAAATGTTTCATAAGAGGGCAAGTTGAGAGGAATCCAAGAGGCAGATGTCCATAGAAAGAGCCTCTGACTACAGCAGGAAGGTTGGATGCTTCAAATTTGCATAGTTTCCTGTCCAACGTCCTCTCACGTCCCGAACGCCCACGTCACTCCACTGAATGCTCCTCATCTGCATAAAGAGAACACTTTCACAGAGGAGCAGAGTGGCGCAGCGGAAGCGTGCTGGGCCCATAACCCAGAGGTCGATGGATCGAAACCATCCTCTGCTAAATTTGCTTTATTTTCCTTCCAAGGACCAAGCTGTCATTTCCACGCTGCCAGAAAGGAAAAGCGCAAGCTTGCGCCAGCTATGTGAGAAAAGACTTCTCAACTATCTGTGTCTGCTGAAATACAAGAGAGGGATCGTCAAAGGATCCACCCTTTACTTTGAAAGTAAAGAGACACAATAATAAGCATAAATGACAGAGGGCGTTGGTGGTATAGTGGTGAGCATAGCTGCCTTCCAAGCAGTTGACCCGGGTTCGATTCCCGGCCAACGCAGTGCAAATACTTATGTATTCTGCAAGCAGGATATATTTTAGTTCAACATGTCACAAAATGGAAATATCATGAACAGATTAATCAGCCATATATATAGAAATTAAAAAATACGTAGGCAAACATCTCAATCGCCCCTTCTGCTATATTCATTGTCCTAATATATGATAAGTTTCATAAAGCAGAGTCGCCATTCACATGTGCTGGTAATAAATATGTTATTTTGGGCAGGCAATGAAAGGGCTGAGGCCCGACCAGACATTATACCTCCAGCATCTCTATGTTAAAAAGCATTTCTAGGCAATTTCTAGCCTCTGAAAAAAATATGCAAGACCCACCGATAAATCTGGCCAAAGTCCGTAACATTTTTGCATACTTGTGCTCTGACCTGAATGTAGCGCCACCTCGTAGCTGTCGAAGGTAACTGCAGCTCACAAAATGTTTTATCAGAAGGCAAGTTGAGAGGAATCCAAGAGGCAGATGTCCATGGAAAGAGCCTCTCACTGCAGCAGGAAGGTTGGATGCTTGAAATTTGCATAGTTTCCTGTCCAACGTCCACAACGCTCCCAAACGCTCAAAAGCCTCGCCCTCACCGGGTAGATCTCTGGCTCCCAGGTAAAGCCAAATCCTGAGCATGTTAGCGCTAGTATCACAGAGAGAGATATAGAGGGTTCAAGAGCTGCTGTCTTGATAAATGTTTGAAACGGCTAGTGCCTGAGAGTGTCTGGCTTTCAGTTATGACTGATTGTTAGAGGGGAAGATTAAGTTTTTCTGCACCCAGCATGCCTTGCGATATACTTAGGCAAATGAGGTGAGAGCCCGACCAATCCCACTCTACTCTGCTGAATGCTCCTTATTTGCATAAAGAGAACACTTTCACAACGGAGCAGAGTGGCGCAGCGGAAGCGTGCTGGGCCCATAACCCAGAGGTCGATGGATCGAAACCATCCTCTGCTAATTTTGCTTGATTTTTCTTCCAAGGACCAAGCTGTCATTCCCAGGCTGCCAGCAAGTAAAAGCGCAAGCTTTTGCCAGCTATGTGAGAAAAGACTTCTCAACTATCTGTGTCTGCTGAAATACAAGAGAGGGATCGTAAAAGGATCCACCCTGTACTTTGAAAGTAAAGACACACAATAATAAGCATAAATGACTGGTGGGACCTTCAAACACTTTTCTGGGCATGCTTTGAATTTCATTCTTCCCTTTTAGTTGTGCTATTATCTATCTCCTGGGCATTTCCTGGAATGTTCTCTCTTTCTCTTCCCTGCTTTGCTTCCCATGCTGCATCTATATGTTCATATCTATTATTTGTACTACTGCTTTCCATTCTTCTCTTCCGCACAGCTTTGACCTTGGTTTCAATCCCAGTTCCTTACCCTCTGCTAAAAACTTTCTACTGCTTTTCATGTTGGTATCTAAACCAAATGCACCGTTGAAGCTGGTGCAAGATAGACATTGCACTCAGGGTCGTAATGTTTAGAACCGAGAGCATACAGATCATAGGGCGTTGGTGGTATAGTGGTGAGCATAGCTGCCTTCCAAGCAATTGACCCGGGTTCGATTCCCGGCCAACGCAGTACAAATACTTATATATTCTGCAAGCTGGATATATTTTAATGCAATATGTCACAAAATGGAAATATCATGAACAGATTCATCAGCCAGATATAAAAAAATAAACAAATACGTAGGCAAACATCTCGATCGCCCCTTCTGCTATATTCATTGCCCTAATATATGATAAGTTCCATAAAGCAGAGTCACCACTCACATGTGCTGGTAATAAATATGTTACAGTGGGCAGACAATGAAAGGGCTGAGGCCCGACCAGACATTATAACTCCAGCATCTCTATGTTAAAAAGCATTTCTAGGCAATATCTAGCCTCTGAAAAAAATATGCAAGATCCACCGATAAATCTGGCAAAAGTCACTAACATTTTGGGCATACTTGTGCTCTCACCTGAATGTAGCGCCACCTTGTAGCCATCGGAGGTAACTGCAGCTCACAAAATGTTTCATAAGAGGGCAAGTTGAGAGGAATCCAAGAGGCAGATGTCCATAGAAAGAGCCTCTGACTACAGCAGGAAGGTTGGATGCTTCAAATTTGCATAGTTTCCTGTCCAACGTCCTCTCACGTCCCGAACGCCCACGTCACTCCACTGAATGCTCCTCATCTGCATAAAGAGAACACTTTCACAGAGGAGCAGAGTGGCGCAGCGGAAGCGTGCTGGGCCCATAACCCAGAGGTCGATGGATCGAAACCATCCTCTGCTAAATTTGCTTTATTTTCCTTCCAAGGACCAAGCTGTCATTTCCACGCTGCCAGAAAGGAAAAGCGCAAGCTTGCGCCAGCTATGTGAGAAAAGACTTCTCAACTATCTGTGTCTGCTGAAATACAAGAGAGGGATCGTCAAAGGATCCACCCTTTACTTTGAAAGTAAAGAGACACAATAATAAGCATAAATGACAGAGGGCGTTGGTGGTATAGTGGTGAGCATAGCTGCCTTCCAAGCAGTTGACCCGGGTTCGATTCCCGGCCAACGCAGTGCAAATACTTATGTATTCTGCAAGCAGGATATATTTTAGTTCAACATGTCACAAAATGGAAATATCATGAACAGATTAATCAGCCATATATATAGAAATTAAAAAATACGTAGGCAAACATCTCAATCGCCCCTTCTGCTATATTCATTGTCCTAATATATGATAAGTTTCATAAAGCAGAGTCGCCATTCACATGTGCTGGTAATAAATATGTTATTTTGGGCAGGCAATGAAAGGGCTGAGGCCCGACCAGACATTATACCTCCAGCATCTCTATGTTAAAAAGCATTTCTAGGCAATTTCTAGCCTCTGAAAAAAATATGCAAGACCCACCGATAAATCTGGCCAAAGTCCGTAACATTTTTGCATACTTGTGCTCTGACCTGAATGTAGCGCCACCTCGTAGCTGTCGAAGGTAACTGCAGCTCACAAAATGTTTTATCAGAAGGCAAGTTGAGAGGAATCCAAGAGGCAGATGTCCATGGAAAGAGCCTCTCACTGCAGCAGGAAGGTTGGATGCTTGAAATTTGCATAGTTTCCTGTCCAACGTCCCGAACGCTCCCAAACGCTCAAAAGCCTCGCCCTCACCGGGTAGATCTCTGGCTCCCAGGTAAAGCCAAATCCTGAGCATGTTAGCGCTAGTATCACAGAGAGAGATATAGAGGGTTCAAGAGCTGCTGTCTTGATAAATGTTTGAAACGGCTAGTGCCTGAGAGTGTCTGGCTTTCAGTTATGACTGATTGTTAGAGGGGAAGATTAAGTTTTTCTGCACCCAGCATGCCTTGCGATATACTTAGGCAAATGAGGTGAGAGCCCGACCAATCCCACTCTACTCTGCTGAATGCTCCTTATTTGCATAAAGAGAACACTTTCACAACGGAGCAGAGTGGCGCAGCGGAAGCGTGCTGGGCCCATAACCCAGAGGTCGATGGATCGAAACCATCCTCTGCTAATTTTGCTTGATTTTTCTTCCAAGGACCAAGCTGTCATTCCCAGGCTGCCAGCAAGTAAAAGCGCAAGCTTTTGCCAGCTATGTGAGAAAAGACTTCTCAACTATCTGTGTCTGCTGAAATACAAGAGAGGGATCGTAAAAGGATCCACCCTGTACTTTGAAAGTAAAGACACACAATAATAAGCATAAATGACTGGTGGGACCTTCAAACACTTTTCTGGGCATGCTTTGAATTTCATTCTTCCCTTTTAGTTGTGCTATTATCTATCTCCTGGGCATTTCCTGGAATGTTCTCTCTTTCTCTTCCCTGCTTTGCTTCCCATGCTGCATCTATATGTTCATATCTATTATTTGTACTACTGCTTTCCATTCTTCTCTTCCGCACAGCTTTGACCTTGGTTTCAATCCCAGTTCCTTACCCTCTGCTAAAAACTTTCTACTGCTTTTCATGTTGGTATCTAAACCAAATGCACCGTTGAAGCTGGTGCAAGATAGACATTGCACTCAGGGTCGTAATGTTTAGAACCGAGAGCATACAGATCATAGGGCGTTGGTGGTATAGTGGTGAGCATAGCTGCCTTCCAAGCAGTTGACCCGGGTTCGATTCCCGGCCAACGCAGTACAAATACTTATATATTCTGCAAGCTGGATATATTTTAATGCAATATGTCACAAAATGGAAATATCATGAACAGATTAATCAGCCAGATATAAAAAAATAAACAAATACGTAGGCAAACATCTCGATCGCCCCTTCTGCTATATTCATTGCCCTAATATATGATAAGTTCCATAAAGCAGAGTCACCACTCACATGTGCTGGTAATAAATATGTTACAGTGGGCAGACAATGAAAGGGCTGAGGCCCGACCAGACATTATAACTCCAGCATCTCTATGTTAAAAAGCATTTCTAGGCAATATCTAGCCTCTGAAAAAAATATGCAAGATCCACCGATAAATCTGGCAAAAGTCACTAACATTTTGGGCATACTTGTGCTCTCACCTGAATGTAGCGCCACCTTGTAGCCATCGGAGGTAACTGCAGCTCACAAAATGTTTCATAAGAGGGCAAGTTGAAAGGAATCCAAGAGGCAGATGTCCATAGAAAGAGCCTCTGACTACAGCAGGAAGGTTGGATGCTTCAAATTTGCATAGTTTCCTGTCCAACGTCCTCTCACGTCCTGAACGCCCACGTCACTCCACTGAATGCTCCTCATCTGCATAAAGAGAACACTTTCACAGAGGAGCAGAGTGGCGCAGCGGAAGCGTGCTGGGCCCATAACCCAGAGGTCGATGGATCGAAACCATCCTCTGCTAAATTTGCTTTATTTTCCTTCCAAGGACCAAGCTGTCATTTCCACGCTGCCAGAAAGGAAAAGCGCAAGCTTGCGCCAGCTATGTGAGAAAAGACTTCTCAACTATCTGTGTCTGCTGAAATACAAGAGAGGCATCGTCAAAGGATCCACCCTTTACTTTGAAAGTAAAGAGACACAATAATAAGCATAAATGACAGAGGGCGTTGGTGGTATAGTGGTGAGCATAGCTGCCTTCCATGCAGTTGACCCAGGTTCGATTCCCGGCCAACGCAGTGCAAATACTTATGTATTCTGCAAGCAGGATATATTTTAGTTCAACATGTCACAAAATGGAAATATCATGAACAGATTAATCAGCCATATATATAGAAATTAAAAAATACGTAGGCAAACATCTCAATCGCCCCTTCTGCTATATTCATTGTCCTAATATATGATAAGTTTCATAAAGCAGAGTCGCCATTCACATGTGCTGGTAATAAATATGTTATTTTGGGCAGGCAATGAAAGGGCTGAGGCCCGACCAGACATTATACCTCCAGCATCTCTATGTTAAAAAGCATTTCTAGGCAATTTCTAGCCTCTGAAAAAAATATGCAAGACCCACCGATAAATCTGGCCAAAGTCCGTAACATTTTTGCATACTTGTGCTCTGACCTGAATGTAGCGCCACCTCGTAGCTGTCGAAGGTAACTGCAGCTCACAAAATGTTTTATCAGAAGGCAAGTTGAGAGGAATCCAAGAGGCAGATGTCCATGGAAAGAGCCTCTCACTGCAGCAGGAAGGTTGGATGCTTGAAATTTGCATAGTTTCCTGTCCAACGTCCACTCACGTCCCGAACGCTCCCAAACGCTCAAAAGCCTCGCCCTCACTGGGTAGATCTCTGGCTCCCAGGTAAAGCCAAATCCTGAGCATGTTAGCGCTAGTATCACAGAGAGAGATATAGAGGGTTCAAGAGCTGCTGTCTTGATAAATGTTTGAAACGGCTAGTGCCTGAGAGTGTCTGGCTTTCAGTTATGACTGATTGTGAGAGGGGAAGATTAAGTTTTTCTGCACCCAGCATGCCTTGCGATATACTTAGGCAAATGAGGTGAGAGCCCGACCAATCCCACTCTACTCTGCTGAATGCTCCTTATTTGCATAAAGAGAACACTTTCACAACGGAGCAGAGTGGCGCAGCGGAAGCGTGCTGGGCCCATAACCCAGAGGTCGATGGATCGAAACCATCCTCTGCTAATTTTGCTTGATTTTTCTTCCAAGGACCAAGCTGTCATTCCCAGGCTGCCAGCAAGTAAAAGCGCAAGCTTTTGCCAGCTATGTGAGAAAAGACTTCTCAACTATCTGTGTCTGCTGAAATACAAGAGAGGGATCGTAAAAGGATCCACCCTGTACTTTGAAAGTAAAGACACACAATAATAAGCATAAATGACTGGTGGGACCTTCAAACACTTTTCTGGGCATGCTTTGAACTTCATTCTTCCCTTTTAGTTGTGCTATTATCTATCTCCTGGGCATTTCCTGGAATGTTCTCTCTTTCTCTTCCCTGCTTTGCTTCCCATGCTGCATCTATATGTTCATATCTATGATTTGTACTACTGCTTTCCATTCTTCTCTTCCACACAGCTTTGACCTTGGTTTCAATCCCAGTTCCTTACCCTCTGCTAAAAACTTTCTACTGCTTTTCATGTTGGTATCTAAACCAAATGCACCGTTGAAGCTGGTGCAAGATAGACATTGCACTCAGGGTCGTAATGTTTAGAACCGAGAGCATACAGATCATAGGGCGTTGGTGGTATAGTGGTGAGCATAGCTGCCTTCCAAGCAGTTGACCCGGGTTCGATTCCCGGCCAACGCAGTACAAATACTTATATATTCTGCAAGCTGGATATATTTTAATGCAATATGTCACAAAATGGAAATATCATGAACAGATTAATCAGCCAGATATAAAAAAATAAACAAATACGTAGGCAAACATCTCGATCGCCCCTTCTGCTATATTCATTGCCCTAATATATGATAAGTTCCATAAAGCAGAGTCACCACTCACATGTGCTGGTAATAAATATGTTACAGTGGGCAGACAATGAAAGGGCTGAGGCCCGACCAGACATTATAACTCCAGCATCTCTATGTTAAAAAGCATTTCTAGGCAATATCTAGCCTCTGAAAAAAATATGCAAGATCCACCGATATATCTGGCAAAAGTCACTAACATTTTGGGCATACTTGTGCTCTCACCTGAATGTAGCGCCACCTTGTAGCCATCGGAGGTAACTGCAGCTCACAAAATGTTTCATAAGAGGGCAAGTTGAGAGGAATCCAAGAGGCAGATGTCCATAGAAAGAGCCTCTGACTACAGCAGGAAGGTTGGATGCTTCAAATTTGCATAGTTTCCTGTCCAACGTCCTCTCACGTCCCGAACGCCCACGTCACTCCACTGAATGCTCCTCATCTGCATAAAGAGAACACTTTCACAGAGGAGCAGAGTGGCGCAGCGGAAGCGTGCTGGGCCCATAACCCAGAGGTCGATGGATCGAAACCATCCTCTGCTAAATTTGCTTTATTTTCCTTCCAAGGACCAAGCTGTCATTTCCACGCTGCCAGAAAGGAAAAGCGCAAGCTTGCGCCAGCTATGTGAGAAAAGACTTCTCAACTATCTGTGTCTGCTGAAATACAAGAGAGGGATCGTCAAAGGATCCACCCTTTACTTTGAAAGTAAAGAGACACAATAATAAGCATAAATGACAGAGGGCGTTGGTGGTATAGTGGTGAGCATAGCTGCCTTCCAAGCAGTTGACCCGGGTTCGATTCCCGGCCAACGCAGTGCAAATACTTATGTATTCTGCAAGCAGGATATATTTTAGTTCAACATGTCACAAAATGGAAATATCATGAACAGATTAATCAGCCATATATATAGAAATTAAAAAATACGTAGGCAAACATCTCAATCGCCCCTTCTGCTATATTCATTGTCCTAATATATGATAAGTTTCATAAAGCAGAGTCGCCATTCACATGTGCTGGTAATAAATATGTTATTTTGGGCAGGCAATGAAAGGGCTGAGGCCCGACCAGACATTATACCTCCAGCATCTCTATGTTAAAAAGCATTTCTAGGCAATTTCTAGCCTCTGAAAAAAATATGCAAGACCCACCGATAAATCTGGCCAAAGTCCGTAACATTTTTGCATACTTGTGCTCTGACCTGAATGTAGCGCCACCTCGTAGCTGTCGAAGGTAACTGCAGCTCACAAAATGTTTTATCAGAAGGCAAGTTGAGAGGAATCCAAGAGGCAGATGTCCATGGAAAGAGCCTCTCACTGCAGCAGGAAGGTTGGATGCTTGAAATTTGCATAGTTTCCTGTCCAACGTCCCGAACGCTCCAAAACGCTCAAAAGCCTCACACCGGGCAAGCCCTCACCGGGTAGATCTCTGGCTCCCAGGTAAAGCCAAATCCTGAGCATGTTAGCGCTAGTATCACAGAGAGAGATATAGAGGGTTCAAGAGCTGCTGTCTTGATAAATGTTTGAAACGGCTAGTGCCTGAGAGTGTCTGGCTTTCAGTTATGACTGATTGTGAGAGGGGAAGATTAAGTTTTTCTGCACCCAGCATGCCTTGCGATATACTTAGGCAAATGAGGTGAGAGCCCGACCAATACCCACTCTACTCTGCTGAATGCTCCTTATTTGCATAAAGAGAACACTTTCACAACAGAGCAGAGTGGCGCAGCGGAAGCGTGCTGGGCCCATAACCCAGAGGTCGATGGATCGAAACCATCCTCTGCTAATTTTGCTTGATTTTTCTTCCAAGGACCAAGCTGTCATTCCCAGGCTGCCAGCAAGTAAAAGCGCAAGCTTTTGCCAGCTATGTGAGAAAAGACTTCTCAACTATCTGTGTCTGCTGAAATACAAGAGAGGGATCGTAAAAGGATCCACCCTGTACTTTGAAAGTAAAGACACACAATAATAAGCATAAATGACTGGTGGGACCTTCAAACACTTTTCTGGGCATGCTTTGAATTTCATTCTTCCCTTTTAGTTGTGCTATTATCTATCTCCTGGGCATTTCCTGGAATGTTCTCTCTTTCTCTTCCCTGCTTTGCTTCCCATGCTGCATCTATATGTTCATATCTATGATTTGTACTACTGCTTTCCATTCTTCTCTTCCGCACAGCTTTGACCTTGGTTTCAATCCCAGTTCCTTACCCTCTGCTAAAAACTTTCTACTGCTTTTCATGTTGGTATCTAAACCAAATGCACCGTTGAAGCTGGTGCAAGATAGACATTGCACTCAGGGTCGTAATGTTTAGAACCGAGAGCATACAGATCATAGGGCGTTGGTGGTATAGTGGTGAGCATAGCTGCCTTCCAAGCAGTTGACCCGGGTTCGATTCCCGGCCAACGCAGTACAAATACTTATATATTCTGCAAGCTGGATATATTTTAATGCAATATGTCACAAAATGGAAATATCATGAACAGATTAATCAGCCAGATATAAAAAAATAAACAAATACGTAGGCAAACATCTCGATCGCCCCTTCTGCTATATTCATTGCCCTAATATATGATAAGTTCCATAAAGCAGAGTCACCACTCACATGTGCTGGTAATAAATATGTTACAGTGGGCAGACAATGAAAGGGCTGAGGCCCGACCAGACATTATAACTCCAGCATCTCTATGTTAAAAAGCATTTCTAGGCAATATCTAGCCTCTGAAAAAAATATGCAAGATCCACCGATAAATCTGGCAAAAGTCACTAACATTTTGGGCATACTTGTGCTCTCACCTGAATGTAGCGCCACCTTGTAGCCATCGGAGGTAACTGCAGCTCACAAAATGTTTCATAAGAGGGCAAGTTGAGAGGAATCCAAGAGGCAGATGTCCATAGAAAGAGCCTCTGACTACAGCAGGAAGGTTGGATGCTTCAAATTTGCATAGTTTCCTGTCCAACGTCCTCTCACGTCCCGAACGCCCACGTCACTCCACTGAATGCTCCTCATCTGCATAAAGAGAACACTTTCACAGAGGAGCAGAGTGGCGCAGCGGAAGCGTGCTGGGCCCATAACCCAGAGGTCGATGGATCGAAACCATCCTCTGCTAAATTTGCTTTATTTTCCTTCCAAGGACCAAGCTGTCATTTCCACGCTGCCAGAAAGGAAAAGCGCAAGCTTGCGCCAGCTATGTGAGAAAAGACTTCTCAACTATCTGTGTCTGCTGAAATACAAGAGAGGGATCGTCAAAGGATCCACCCTTTACTTTGAAAGTAAAGAGACACAATAATAAGCATAAATGACAGAGGGCGTTGGTGGTATAGTGGTGAGCATAGCTGCCTTCCAAGCAGTTGACCCGGGTTCGATTCCCGGCCAACGCAGTGCAAATACTTATGTATTCTGCAAGCAGGATATATTTTAGTTCAACATGTCACAAAATGGAAATATCATGAACAGATTAATCAGCCATATATATAGAAATTAAAAAATACGTAGGCAAACATCTCAATCGCCCCTTCTGCTATATTCATTGTCCTAATATATGATAAGTTTCATAAAGCAGAGTCGCCATTCACATGTGCTGGTAATAAATATGTTATTTTGGGCAGGCAATGAAAGGGCTGAGGCCCGACCAGACATTATACCTCCAGCATCTCTATGTTAAAAAGCATTTCTAGGCAATTTCTAGCCTCTGAAAAAAATATGCAAGACCCACCGATAAATCTGGCCAAAGTCCGTAACATTTTTGCATACTTGTGCTCTGACCTGAATGTAGCGCCACCTCGTAGCTGTCGAAGGTAACTGCAGCTCACAAAATGTTTTATCAGAAGGCAAGTTGAGAGGAATCCAAGAGGCAGATGTCCATGGAAAGAGCCTCTCACTGCAGCAGGAAGGTTGGATGCTTGAAATTTGCATAGTTTCCTGTCCAACGTCCCGAACGCTCCCAAACACTCAAAAGCCTCACACCGGGCAAGCCCTCACCGGGTAGATCTCTGGCTCCCAGGTAAAGCCAAATCCTGAGCATGTTAGCGCTAGTATCACAGAGAGAGATATAGAGGGTTCAAGAGCTGCTGTCTTGATAAATGTTTGAAACGGCTAGTGCCTGAGAGTGTCTGGCTTTCAGTTATGACTGATTGTTAGAGGGGAAGATTAAGTTTTTCTGCACCCAGCATGCCTTGCGATATACTTAGGCAAATGAGGTGAGAGCCCGACCAATCCCACTCTACTCTGCTGAATGCTCCTTATTTGCATAAAGAGAAAACTTTCACAACGGAGCAGAGTGGCGCAGCGGAAGCGTGCTGGGCCCATAACCCCGAGGTCGATGGATCGAAACCATCCTCTGCTAATTTTGCTTGATTTTTCTTCCAAGGACCAAGCTGTCATTCCCAGGCTGCCAGCAAGTAAAAGCGCAAGCTTTTGCCAGCTATGTGAGAAAAGACTTCTCAACTATCTGTGTCTGCTGAAATACAAGAGAGGGATCGTAAAAGGATCCACCCTGTACTTTGAAAGTAAAGACACACAATAATAAGCATAAATGACTGGTGGGACCTTCAAACACTTTTCTGGGCATGCTTTGAATTTCATTCTTCCCTTTTAGTTGTGCTATTATCTATCTCCTGGGCATTTCCTGGAATGTTCTCTCTTTCTCTTCCCTGCTTTGCTTCCCATGCTGCATCTATATGTTCATATCTATTATTTGTACTACTGCTTTCCATTCTTCTCTTCCGCACAGCTTTGACCTTGGTTTCAATCCCAGTTCCTTACCCTCTGCTAAAAACTTTCTACTGCTTTTCATGTTGGTATCTAAACCAAATGCACCGTTGAAGCTGGTGCAAGATAGACATTGCACTCAGGGTCGTAATGTTTAGAACCGAGAGCATACAGATCATAGGGCGTTGGTGGTATAGTGGTGAGCATAGCTGCCTTCCAAGCAGTTGACCCGGGTTCGATTCCCGGCCAACGCAGTACAAATACTTATATATTCTGCAAGCTGGATATATTTTAATGCAATATGTCACAAAATGGAAATATCATGAACAGATTAATCAGCCAGATATAAAAAAATAAACAAATACGTAGGCAAACATCTCGATCGCCCCTTCTGCTATATTCATTGCCCTAATATATGATAAGTTCCATAAAGCAGAGTCACCACTCACATGTGCTGGTAATAAATATGTTACAGTGGGCAGACAATGAAAGGGCTGAGGCCCGACCAGACATTATAACTCCAGCATCTCTATGTTAAAAAGCATTTCTAGGCAATATCTAGCCTCTGAAAAAAATATGCAAGATCCACCGATAAATCTGGCAAAAGTCACTAACATTTTGGGCATACTTGTGCTCTCACCTGAATGTAGCGCCACCTTGTAGCCATCGGAGGTAACTGCAGCTCACAAAATGTTTCATAAGAGGGCAAGTTGAGAGGAATCCAAGAGGCAGATGTCCATAGAAAGAGCCTCTGACTACAGCAGGAAGGTTGGATGCTTCAAATTTGCATAGTTTCCTGTCCAACGTCCTCTCACGTCCCGAACGCCCACGTCACTCCACTGAATGCTCCTCATCTGCATAAAGAGAACACTTTCACAGAGGAGCAGAGTGGCGCAGCGGAAGCGTGCTGGGCCCATAACCCAGAGGTCGATGGATCGAAACCATCCTCTGCTAAATTTGCTTTATTTTCCTTCCAAGGACCAAGCTGTCATTTCCACGCTGCCAGAAAGGAAAAGCGCAAGCTTGCGCCAGCTATGTGAGAAAAGACTTCTCAACTATCTGTGTCTGCTGAAATACAAGAGAGGGATCGTCAAAGGATCCACCCTTTACTTTGAAAGTAAAGAGACACAATAATAAGCATAAATGACAGAGGGCGTTGGTGGTATAGTGGTGAGCATAGCTTCCTTCCAAGCAGTTGACCCGGGTTCGATTCCCGGCCAACGCAGTGCAAATACTTATGTATTCTGCAAGCAGGATATATTTTAGTTCAACATGTCACAAAATGGAAACATCATGAACAGATTAATCAGCCATATATATAGAAATTAAAAAATACGTAGGCAAACATCTCAATCGCCCCTTCTGCTATATTCATTGTCCTAATATATGATAAGTTTCATAAAGCAGAGTCGCCATTCACATGTGCTGGTAATAAATATGTTATTTTGGGCAGGCAATGAAAGGGCTGAGGCCCGACCAGACATTATACCTCCAGCATCTCTATGTTAAAAAGCATTTCTAGGCAATTTCTAGCCTCTGAAAAAAATATGCAAGACCCACCGATAAATCTGGCCAAAGTCCGTAACATTTTTGCATACTTGTGCTCTGACCTGAATGTAGCGCTACCTCGTAGCTGTCGAAGGTAACTGCAGCTCACAAAATGTTTTATCAGAAGGCAAGTTGAGAGGAATCCAAGAGGCAGATGTCCATGGAAAGAGCCTCTCACTGCAGCAGGAAGGTTGGATGCTTGAAATTTGCATAGTTTCCTGTCCAACGTCCCGAACGCTCCCAAACGCTCAAAAGCCTCACACCGGGCAAGCCCTCACCGGGTAGATCTCTGGCTCCCAGGTAAAGCCAAATCCTGAGCATGTTAGCGCTAGTATCACAGAGAGAGATATAGAGGGTTCAAGAGCTGCTGTCTTGATAAATGTTTGAAACGGCTAGTGCCTGAGAGTGTCTGGCTTTCAGTTATGACTGATTGTGAGAGGGGAAGATTAAGTTTTTCTGCACCCAGCATGCCTTGCGATATACTTAGGCAAATGAGGTGAGAGCCCGACCAATCCCACTCTACTCTGCTGAATGCTCCTTATTTGCATAAAGAGAACACTTTCACAACGGAGCAGAGTGGCGCAGCGGAAGCGTGCTGGGCCCATAACCCAGAGGTCGATGGATCGAAACCATCCTCTGCTAATTTTGCTTGATTTTTCTTCCAAGGACCAAGCTGTCATTCCCAGGCTGCCAGCAAGTAAAAGCGCAAGCTTTTGCCAGCTATGTGAGAAAAGACTTCTCAACTATCTGTGTCTGCTGAAATACAAGAGAGGGATCGTAAAAGGATCCACCCTGTACTTTGAAAGTAAAGACACACAATAATAAGCATAAATGACTGGTGGGACCTTCAAACACTTTTCTGGGCATGCTTTGAATTTCATTCTTCCCTTTTAGTTGTGCTATTATCTATCTCCTGGGCATTTCCTGGAATGTTCTCTCTTTCTCTTCCCTGCTTTGCTTCCCATGCTGCATCTATATGTTCATATCTATTATTTGTACTACTGCTTTCCATTCTTCTCTTCCGCACAGCTTTGACCTTGGTTTCAATCCCAGTTCCTTACCCTCTGCTAAAAACTTTCTACTGCTTTTCATGTTGGTATCTAAACCAAATGCACCGTTGAAGCTGGTGCAAGATAGACATTGCACTCAGGGTCGTAATGTTTAGAACCGAGAGCATACAGATCATAGGGCGTTGGTGGTATAGTGGTGAGCATAGCTGCCTTCCAAGCAGTTGACCCGGGTTCGATTCCCGGCCAACGCAGTACAAATACTTATATATTCTGCAAGCTGGATATATTTTAATGCAATATGTCACAAAATGGAAATATTATGAACAGATTAATCAGCCAGATATAAAAAAATAAACAAATACGTAGGCAAACATCTCGATCGCCCCTTCTGCTATATTCATTGCCCTAATATATGATAAGTTCCATAAAGCAGAGTCACCACTCACATGTGCTGGTAATAAATATGTTACAGTGGGCAGACAATGAAAGGGCTGAGGCCCGACCAGACATTATAACTCCAGCATCTCTATGTTAAAAAGCATTTCTAGGCAATATCTAGCCTCTGAAAAAAATATGCAAGATCCACCGATAAATCTGGCAAAAGTCACTAACATTTTGGGCATACTTGTGCTCTCACCTGAATGTAGCGCCACCTTGTAGCCATCGGAGGTAACTGCAGCTCACAAAATGTTTCATAAGAGGGCAAGTTGAGAGGAATCCAAGAGGCAGATGTCCATAGAAAGAGCCTCTGACTACAGCAGGAAGGTTGGATGCTTCAAATTTGCATAGTTTCCTGTCCAACGTCCTCTCACGTCCCGAACGCCCACGTCACTCCACTGAATGCTCCTCATCTGCATAAAGAGAACACTTTCACAGAGGAGCAGAGTGGCGCAGCGGAAGCGTGCTGGGCCCATAACTCAGAGGTCGATGGATCGAAACCATCCTCTGCTAAATTTGCTTTATTTTCCTTCCAAGGACCAAGCTGTCATTTCCACGCTGCCAGAAAGGAAAAGCGCAAGCTTGCGCCAGCTATGTGAGAAAAGACTTCTCAACTATCTGTGTCTGCTGAAATACAAGAGAGGGATCGTCAAAGGATCCACCCTTTACTTTGAAAGTAAAGAGACACAATAATAAGCATAAATGACAGAGGGCGTTGGTGGTATAGTGGTGAGCATAGCTGCCTTCCAAGCAGTTGACCCGGGTTCGATTACCGGCCAACGCAGTGCAAATACTTATGTATTCTGCAAGCAGGATATATTTTAGTTCAACATGTCACAAAATGGAAATATCATGAACAGATTAATCAGCCATATATATAGAAATTAAAAAATACGTAGGCAAACATCTCAATCGCCCCTTCTGCTATATTCATTGTCCTAATATATGATAAGTTTCATAAAGCAGAGTCGCCATTCACATGTGCTGGTAATAAATATGTTATTTTGGGCAGGCAATGAAAGGGCTGAGGCCCGACCAGACATTATACCTCCAGCATCTCTATGTTAAAAAGCATTTCTAGGCAATTTCTAGCCTCTGAAAAAAATATGCAAGACCCACCGATAAATCTGGCCAAAGTCCGTAACATTTTTGCATACTTGTGCTCTGACCTGAATGTAGCGCCACCTCGTAGCTGTCGAAGGTAACTGCAGCTCACAAAATGTTTTATCAGAAGGCAAGTTGAGAGGAATCCAAGAGGCAGATGTCCATGGAAAGAGCCTCTCACTGCAGCAGGAAGGTTGGATGCTTGAAATTTGCATAGTTTCCTGTCCAACGTCCCGAACGCTCCCAAACGCTCAAAAGCCTCACACCGGGCAAGCCCTCACCGGGTAGATCTCTGGCTCCCAGGTAAAGCCAAATCCTGAGCATGTTAGCGCTAGTATCACAGAGAGAGATATAGAGGGTTCAAGAGCTGCTGTCTAGATAAATGTTTGAAACGGCTAGTGCCTGAGAGTGTCTGGCTTTCAGTTATGACTGATTGTTAGAGGGGAAGATTAAGTTTTTCTGCACCCAGCATGCCTTGCGATATACTTAGGCAAATGAGGTGAGAGCCCGACCAATCCCACTCTACTCTGCTGAATGCTCCTTATTTGCATAAAGAGAACACTTTCACAACGGAGCAGAGTGGCGCAGCGGAAGCGTGCTGGGCCCATAACCCAGAGGTCGATGGATCGAAACCATCCTCTGCTAATTTTGCTTGATTTTTCTTCCAAGGACCAAGCTGTCATTCCCAGGCTGCCAGCAAGTAAAAGCGCAAGCTTTTGCCAGCTATGTGAGAAAAGACTTCTCAACTATCTGTGTCTGCTGAAATACAAGAGAGGGATCGTAAAAGGATCCACCCTGTACTTTGAAAGTAAAGACACACAATAATAAGCATAAATGACTGGTGGGACCTTCAAACACTTTTCTGGGCATGCTTTGAATTTCATTCTTCCCTTTTAGTTGTGCTATTATCTATCTCCTGGGCATTTCCTGGAATGTTCTCTCTTTCTCTTCCCTGCTTTGCTTCCCATGCTGCATCTATATGTTCATATCTATTATTTGTACTACTGCTTTCCATTCTTCTCTTCCGCACAGCTTTGACCTTGGTTTCAATCCCAGTTCCTTACCCTCTGCTAAAAACTTTCTACTGCTTTTCATGTTGGTATCTAAACCAAATGCACCGTTGAAGCTGGTGCAAGATAGACATTGCACTCAGGGTCGTAATGTTTAGAACCGAGAGCATACAGATCATAGGGCGTTGGTGGTATAGTGGTGAGCATAGCTGCCTTCCAAGCAGTTGACCCGGGTTCGATTCCCGGCCAACGCAGTACAAATACTTATATATTCTGCAAGCTGGATATATTTTAATGCAATATGTCACAAAATGGAAATATCATGAACAGATTAATCAGCCAGATATAAAAAAATAAACAAATACGTAGGCAAACATCTCGATCGCCCCTTCTGCTATATTCATTGCCCTAATATATGATAAGTTCCATAAAGCAGAGTCACCACTCACATGTGCTGGTAATAAATATGTTACAGTGGGCAGACAATGAAAGGGCTGAGGCCCGACCAGACATTATAACTCCAGCATCTCTATGTTAAAAAGCATTTCTAGGCAATATCTAGCCTCTGAAAAAAATATGCAAGATCCACCGATAAATCTGGCAAAAGTCACTAACATTTTGGGCATACTTGTGCTCTCACCTGAATGTAGCGCCACCTTGTAGCCATCGGAGGTAACTGCAGCTCACAAAATGTTTCATAAGAGGGCAAGTTGAGAGGAATCCAAGAGGCAGATGTCCATAGAAAGAGCCTCTGACTACAGCAGGAAGGTTGGATGCTTCAAATTTGCATAGTTTCCTGTCCAACGTCCTCTCACGTCCCGAACGCCCACGTCACTCCACTGAATGCTCCTCATCTGCATAAAGAGATCACTTTCACAGAGGAGCAGAGTGGCGCAGCGGAAGCGTGCTGGGCCCATAACCCAGAGGTCGATGGATCGAAACCATCCTCTGCTAAATTTGCTTTATTTTCCTTCCAAGGACCAAGCTGTCATTTCCACGCTGCCAGAAAGGAAAAGCGCAAGCTTGCGCCAGCTATGTGAGAAAAGACTTCTCAACTATCTGTGTCTGCTGAAATACAAGAGAGGGATCGTCAAAGGATCCACCCTTTACTTTGAAAGTAAAGAGACACAATAATAAGCATAAATGACAGAGGGCGTTGGTGGTATAGTGGTGAGCATAGCTGCCTTCCAAGCAGTTGACCCGGGTTCGATTCCCGGCCAACGCAGTGCAAATACTTATGTATTCTGCAAGCAGGATATATTTTAGTTCAACATGTCACAAAATGGAAATATCATGAACAGATTAATCAGCCATATATATAGAAATTAAAAAATACGTAGGCAAACATCTCAATCGCCCCTTCTGCTATATTCATTGTCCTAATATATGATAAGTTTCATAAAGCAGAGTCGCCATTCACATGTGCTGGTAATAAATATGTTATATTGGGCAGGCAATGAAAGGGCTGAGGCCCGACCAGACATTATACCTCCAGCATCTCTATGTTAAAAAGCATTTCTAGGCAATTTCTAGCCTCTGAAAAAAATATGCAAGACCCACCGATAAATCTGGCCAAAGTCCGTAACATTTTTGCATACTTGTGCTCTGACCTGAATGTAGCGCCACCTCGTAGCTGTCGAAGGTAACTGCAGCTCACAAAATGTTTTATCAGAAGGCAAGTTGAGAGGAATCCAAGAGGCAGATGTCCATGGAAAGAGCCTCTCACTGCAGCAGGAAGGTTGGATGCTTGAAATTTGCATAGTTTCCTGTCCAACGTCCCGAACGCTCCCAAACGCTCAAAAGCCTCACACCGGGCAAGCCCTCACCGGGTAGATCTCTGGCTCCCAGGTAAAGCCAAATCCTGAGCATGTTAGCGCTAGTATCACAGAGAGAGATATAGAGGGTTCAAGAGCTGCTGTCTTGATAAATGTTTGAAACGGCTAGTGCCTGAGAGTGTCTGGCTTTCAGTTATGACTGATTGTTAGAGGGGAAGATTAAGTTTTTCTGCACCCAGCATGCCTTGCGATATACTTAGGCAAATGAGGTGAGAGCCCGACCAATCCCACTCTACTCTGCTGAATGCTCCTTATTTGCATAAAGAGAACACTTTCACAACGGAGCAGAGTGGCGCAGCGGAAGCGTGCTGGGCCCATAACCCAGAGGTCGATGGATCGAAACCATCCTCTGCTAATTTTGCTTGATTTTTCTTCCAAGGACCAAGCTGTCATTCCCAGGCTGCCAGCAAGTAAAAGCGCAAGCTTTTGCCAGCTATGTGAGAAAAGACTTCTCAACTATCTGTGTCTGCTGAAATACAAGAGAGGGATCGTAAAAGGATCCACCCTGTACTTTGAAAGTAAAGACACACAATAATAAGCATAAATGACTGGTGGGACCTTCAAACACTTTTCTGGGCATGCTTTGAATTTCATTCTTCCCTTTTAGTTGTGCTATTATCTATCTCCTGGGCATTTCCTGGAATGTTCTCTCTTTCTCTTCCCTGCTTTGCTTCCCATGCTGCATCTATATGTTCATATCTATTATTTGTACTACTGCTTTCCATTCTTCTCTTCCGCACAGCTTTGACCTTGGTTTCAATCCCAGTTCCTTACCCTCTGCTAAAAACTTTCTACTGCTTTTCATGTTGGTATCTAAACCAAATGCACCGTTGAAGCTGGTGCAAGATAGACATTGCACTCAGGGTCGTAATGTTTAGAACCGAGAGCATACAGATCATAGGGCGTTGGTGGTATAGTGGTGAGCATAGCTGCCTTCCAAGCAGTTGACCCGGGTTCGATTCCCGGCCAACGCAGTACAAATACTTATATATTCTGCAAGCTGGATATATTTTAATGCAATATGTCACAAAATGGAAATATCATGAACAGATTAATCAGCCAGATATAAAAAAATAAACAAATACGTAGGCAAACATCTCGATCGCCCCTTCTGCTATATTCATTGCCCTAATATATGATAAGTTCCATAAAGCAGAGTCACCACTCACATGTGCTGGTAATAAATATGTTACAGTGGGCAGACAATGAAAGGGCTGAGGCCCGACCAGACATTATAACTCCAGCATCTCTATGTTAAAAAGCATTTCTAGGCAATATCTAGCCTCTGAAAAAAATATGCAAGATCCACCGATAAATCTGGCAAAAGTCACTAACATTTTGGGCATACTTGTGCTCTCACCTGAATGTAGCGCCACCTTGTAGCCATCGGAGGTAACTGCAGCTCACAAAATGTTTCATAAGAGGGCAAGTTGAGAGGAATCCAAGAGGCAGATGTCCATAGAAAGAGCCTCTGACTACAGCAGGAAGGTTGGATGCTTCAAATTTGCATAGTTTCCTGTCCAACGTCCTCTCACGTCCCGAACGCCCACGTCACTCCACTGAATGCTCCTCATCTGCATAAAGAGAACACTTTCACAGAGGAGCAGAGTGGCGCAGCGGAAGCGTGCTGGGCCCATAACCCAGAGGTCGATGGATCGAAACCATCCTCTGCTAAATTTGCTTTATTTTCCTTCCAAGGACCAAGCTGTCATTTCCACGCTGCCAGAAAGGAAAAGCGCAAGCTTGCGCCAGCTATGTGAGAAAAGACTTCTCAACTATCTGTGTCTGCTGAAATACAAGAGAGGGATCGTCAAAGGATCCACCCTTTACTTTGAAAGTAAAGAGACACAATAATAAGCATAAATGACAGAGGGCGTTGGTGGTATAGTGGTGAGCATAGCTGCCTTCCATGCAGTTGACCCGGGTTCGATTCCCGGCCAACGCAGTGCAAATACTTATGTATTCTGCAAGCAGGATATATTTTAGTTCAACATGTCACAAAATGGAAATATCATGAACAGATTAATCAGCCATATATATAGAAATTAAAAAATACGTAGGCAAACATCTCAATCGCCCCTTCTGCTATATTCATTGTCCTAATATATGATAAGTTTCATAAAGCAGAGTCGCCATTCACATGTGCTGGTAATAAATATGTTATTTTGGGCAGGCAATGAAAGGGCTGAGGCCCGACCAGACATTATACCTCCAGCATCTCTATGTTAAAAAGCATTTCTAGGCAATTTCTAGCCTCTGAAAAAAATATGCAAGACCCACCGATAAATCTGGCCAAAGTCCGTAACATTTTTGCATACTTGTGCTCTGACCTGAATGTAGCGCCACCTCGTAGCTGTCGAAGGTAACTGCAGCTCACAAAATGTTTTATCAGAAGGCAAGTTGAGAGGAATCCAAGAGGCAGATGTCCATGGAAAGAGCCTCTCACTGCAGCAGGAAGGTTGGATGCTTGAAATTTGCATAGTTTCCTGTCCAACGTCCACTCACGTCCCGAACGCTCCCAAACGCTCCCAAACGCTCAAAAGCCTCGCCCTCACCGGGTAGATCTCTGGCTCCCAGGTAAAGCCAAATCCTGAGCATGTTAGCGCTAGTATCACAGAGAGAGATATAGAGGGTTCAAGAGCTGCTGTCTTGATAAATGTTTGAAACGGCTAGTGCCTGAGAGTGTCTGGCTTTCAGTTATGACTGATTGTGAGAGGGGAAGATTAAGTTTTTCTGCACCCAGCATGCCTTGCGATATACTTAGGCAAATGAGGTGAGAGCCCGACCAATCCCACTCTACTCTGCTGAATGCTCCTTATTTGCATAAAGAGAACACTTTCACAATGGAGCAGAGTGGCGCAGCGGAAGCGTGCTGGGCCCATAACCCAGAGGTCGATGGATCGAAACCATCCTCTGCTAATTTTGCTTGATTTTTCTTCCAAGGACCAAGCTGTCATTCCCAGGCTGCCAGCAAGTAAAAGCGCAAGCTTTTGCCAGCTATGTGAGAAAAGACTTCTCAACTATCTGTGTCTGCTGAAATACAAGAGAGGGATCGTAAAAGGATCCACCCTGTACTTTGAAAGTAAAGACACACAATAATAAGCATAAATGACTGGTGGGACCTTCAAACACTTTTCTGGGCATGCTTTGAATTTCATTCTTCCCTTTTAGTTGTGCTATTATCTATCTCCTGGGCATTTCCTGGAATGTTCTCTCTTTCTCTTCCCTGCTTTGCTTCCCATGCTGCATCTATATGTTCATATCTATTATTTGTACTACTGCTTTCCATTCTTCTCTTCCGCACAGCTTTGACCTTGGTTTCAATCCCAGTTCCTTACCCTCTGCTAAAAACTTTCTACTGCTTTTCATGTTGGTATCTAAACCAAATGCACCGTTGAAGCTGGTGCAAGATAGACATTGCACTCAGGGTCGTAATGTTTAGAACCGAGAGCATACAGATCATAGGGCGTTGGTGGTATAGTGGTGAGCATAGCTGCCTTCCAAGCAGTTGACCCGGGTTCGATTCCCGGCCAACGCAGTACAAATACTTATATATTCTGCAAGCTGGATATATTTTAATGCAATATGTCACAAAATGGAAATATCATGAACAGATTAATCAGCCAGATATAAAAAAATAAACAAATACGTAGGCAAACATCTCGATCGCCCCTTCTGCTATATTCATTGCCCTAATATATGATAAGTTCCATAAAGCAGAGTCACCACTCACATGTGCTGGTAATAAATATGTTACAGTGGGCAGACAATGAAAGGGCTGAGGCCCGACCAGACATTATAACTCCAGCATCTCTATGTTAAAAAGCATTTCTAGGCAATATCTAGCCTCTGAAAAAAATATGCAAGATCCACCGATAAATCTGGCAAAAGTCACTAACATTTTGGGCATACTTGTGATCTCACCTGAATGTAGCGCCACCTTGTAGCCATCGGAGGTAACTGCAGCTCACAAAATGTTTCATAAGAGGGCAAGTTGAGAGGAATCCAAGAGGCAGATGTCCATAGAAAGAGCCTCTGACTACAGCAGGAAGGTTGGATGCTTCAAATTTGCATAGTTTCCTGTCCAACGTCCTCTCACGTCCCGAACGCCCACGTCACTCCACTGAATGCTCCTCATCTGCATAAAGAGAACACTTTCACAGAGGAGCAGAGTGGCGCAGCGGAAGCGTGCTGGGCCCATAACCCAGAGGTCGATGGATCGAAACCATCCTCTGCTAAATTTGCTTTATTTTCCTTCCAAGGACCAAGCTGTCATTTCCACGCTGCCAGAAAGGAAAAGCACAAGCTTGCGCCAGCTATGTGAGAAAAGACTTCTCAACTATCTGTGTCTGCTGAAATACAAGAGAGGGATCGTCAAAGGATCCACCCTTTACTTTGAAAGTAAAGAGACACAATAATAAGCATAAATGACAGAGGGCGTTGGTGGTATAGTGGTGAGCATAGCTGCCTTCCATGCAGTTGACCCGGGTTCGATTCCCAGCCAACGCAGTGCAAATACTTATGTATTCTGCAAGCAGGATATATTTTAGTTCAACATGTCACAAAATGGAAATATCATGAACAGATTAATCAGCCATATATATAGAAATTAAAAAATACGTAGGCAAACATCTCAATCGCCCCTTCTGCTATATTCATTGTCCTAATATATGATAAGTTTCATAAAGCAGAGTCGCCATTCACATGTGCTGGTAATAAATATGTTATTTTGGGCAGGCAATGAAAGGGCTGAGGCCCGACCAGACATTATACCTCCAGCATCTCTATGTTAAAAAGCATTTCTAGGCAATTTCTAGCCTCTGAAAAAAATATGCAAGACCCACCGATAAATCTGGCCAAAGTCCGTAACATTTTTGCATACTTGTGCTCTGACCTGAATGTAGCGCCACCTCGTAGCTGTCGAAGGTAACTGCAGCTCACAAAATGTTTTATCAGAAGGCAAGTTGAGAGGAATCCAAGAGGCAGATGTCCATGGAAAGAGCCTCTCACAGCAGCAGGAAGGTTGGATGCTTGAAATTTGCATAGTTTCCTGTCCAACGTCCCGAACGCTCCCAAACGCTCAAAAGCCTCACACCGGGCAAGCCCTCACCGGGTAGATCTCTGGCTCCCAGGTAAAGCCAAATCCTGAGCATGTTAGCGCTAGTATCACAGAGAGAGATGTAGAGGGTTCAAGAGCTGCTGTCTTGATAAATGTTTGAAACGGCTAGTGCCTGAGAGTGTCTGGCTTTCAGTTATGACTGATTGTGAGAGGGGAAGATTAAGTTTTTCTGCACCCAGCATGCCTTGCGATATACTTAGGCAAATGAGGTGAGAGCCCGACCAATCCCACTCTACTCTGCTGAATGCTCCTTATTTGCATAAAGAGAACACTTTCACAACGGAGCAGAGTGGCGCAGCGGAAGCGTGCTGGGCCCATAACCCAGAGGTCGATGGATCGAAACCATCCTCTGCTAATTTTGCTTGATTTTTCTTCCAAGGACCAAGCTGTCATTCCCAGGCTGCCAGCAAGTAAAAGCGCAAGCTTTTGCCAGCTATGTGAGAAAAGACTTCTCAACTATCTGTGTCTGCTGAAATACAAGAGAGGGATCGTAAAAGGATCCACCCTGTACTTTGAAAGTAAAGACACACAATAATAAGCATAAATGACTGGTGGGACCTTCAAACACTTTTCTGGGCATGCTTTGAATTTCATTCTTCCCTTTTAGTTGTGCTATTATCTATCTCCTGGGCATTTCCTGGAATGTTCTCTCTTTCTCTTCCCTGCTTTGCTTCCCATGCTGCATCTATATGTTCATATCTATTATTTGTACTACTGCTTTCCATTCTTCTCTTCCGCACAGCTTTGACCTTGGTTACAATCCCAGTTCCTTACCCTCTGCTAAAAACTTTCTACTGCTTTTCATGTTGGTATCTAAACCAAATGCACCGTTGAAGCTGGTGCAAGATAGACATTGCACTCAGGGTCGTAATGTTTAGAACCGAGAGCATACAGATCATAGGGCGTTGGTGGTATAGTGGTGAGCATAGCTGCCTTCCAAGCAGTTGACCCGGGTTCGACTCCCGGCCAACGCAGTACAAATACTTATATATTCTGCAAGCTGGATATATTTTAATGCAATATGTCACAAAATGGAAATATCATGAACAGATTAATCAGCCAGATATAAAAAAATAAACAAATACGTAGGCAAACATCTCGATCGCCCCTTCTGCTATATTCATTGCCCTAATATATGATAAGTTCCATAAAGCAGAGTCACCACTCACATGTGCTGGTAATAAATATGTTACAGTGGGCAGACAATGAAAGGGCTGAGGCCCGACCAGACATTATAACTCCAGCATCTCTATGTTAAAAAGCATTTCTAGGCAATATCTAGCCTCTGAAAAAAATATGCAAGATCCACCGATAAATCTGGCAAAAGTCACTAACATTTTGGGCATACTTGTGCTCCCACCTGAATGTAGCGCCACCTTGTAGCCATCGGAGGTAACTGCAGCTCACAAAATGTTTCATAAGAGGGCAAGTTGAGAGGAATCCAAGAGGCAGATGTCCATAGAAAGAGCCTCTGACTACAGCAGGAAGGTTGGATGCTTCAAATTTGCATAGTTTCCTGTCCAACGTCCTCTCACGTCCCGAACGCCCACGTCACTCCACTGAATGCTCCTCATCTGCATAAAGAGAACACTTTCACAGAGGAGCAGAGTGGCGCAGCGGAAGCGTGCTGGGCCCATAACCCAGAGGTCGATGGATCGAAACCATCCTCTGCTAATTTTGCTTTATTTTCCTTCCAAGGACCAAGCTGTCATTTCCACGCTGCCAGAAAGGAAAAGCGCAAGCTTGCGCCAGCTATGTGAGAAAAGACTTCTCAACTATCTGTGTCTGCTGAAATACAAGAGAGGGATCGTCAAAGGATCCACCCTTTACTTTGAAAGTAAAGAGACACAATAATAAGCATAAATGACAGAGGGCGTTGGTGGTATAGTGGTGAGCATAGCTGCCTTCCAAGCAGTTGACCCGGGTTCGATTCCCGGCCAACGCAGTGCAAATACTTATGTATTCTGCAAGCAGGATATATTTTAGTTCAACATGTCACAAAATGGAAATATCATGAACAGATTAATCAGCCATATATATAGAAATTAAAAAATACGTAGGCAAACATCTCAATCGCCCCTTCTGCTATATTCATTGTCCTAATATATGATAAGTTTCATAAAGCAGAGTCGCCATTCACATGTGCTGGTAATAAATATGTTATTTTGGGCAGGCAATGAAAGGGCTGAGGCCCGACCAGACATTATACCTCCAGCATCTCTATGTTAAAAAGCATTTCTAGGCAATTTCTAGCCTCTGAAAAAAATATGCAAGACCCACCGATAAATCTGGCCAAAGTCCGTAACATTTTTGCATACTTGTGCTCTGACCTGAATGTAGCGCCACCTCGTAGCTGTCGAAGGTAACTGCAGCTCACAAAATGTTTTATCAGAAGGCAAGTTGAGAGGAATCCAAGAGGCAGATGTCCATGGAAAGAGCCTCTCACTGCAGCAGGAAGGTTGGATGCTTGAAATTTGCATAGTTTCCTGTCCAACGTCCACAACGCTCCCAAACGCTCAAAAGCCTCACACCGGGCAAGCCCTCACCGGGTAGATCTCTGGCTCCCAGGTAAAGCCAAATCCTGAGCATGTTAGCGCTAGTATCACAGAGAGAGATATAGAGGGTTCAAGAGCTGCTGTCTTGATAAATGTTTGAAACGGCTAGTGCCTGAGAGTGTCTGGCTTTCAGTTATGACTGATTGTGAGAGGGGAAGATTAAGTTTTTCTGCACCCAGCATGCCTTGCGATATACTTAGGCAAATGAGGTGAGAGCCCGACCAATCCCACTCTACTCTGCTGAATGCTCCTTATTTGCATAAAGAGAACACTTTCACAACGGAGCAGAGTGGCGCAGCGGAAGCGTGCTGGGCCCATAACCCAGAGGTCGATGGATCGAAACCATCCTCTGCTAATTTTGCTTGATTTTTCTTCCAAGGACCAAGCTGTCATTCCCAGGCTGCCAGCAAGTAAAAGCGCAAGCTTTTGCCAGCTATGTGAGAAAAGACTTCTCAACTATCTGTGTCTGCTGAAATACAAGAGAGGGATCGTAAAAGGATCCACCCTGTACTTTGAAAGTAAAGACACACAATAATAAGCATAAATGACTGGTGGGACCTTCAAACACTTTTCTGGGCATGCTTTGAATTTCATTCTTCCCTTTTAGTTGTGCTATTATCTATCTCCTGGGCATTTCCTGGAATGTTCTCTCTTTCTCTTCCCTGCTTTGCTTCCCATGCTGCATCTATATGTTCATATCTATTATTTGTACTACTGCTTTCCATTCTTCTCTTCCGCACAGCTTTGACCTTGGTTACAATCCCAGTTCCTTACCCTCTGCTAAAAACTTTCTACTGCTTTTCATGTTGGTATCTAAACCAAATGCACCGTTGAAGCTGGTGCAAGATAGACATTGCACTCAGGGTCGTAATGTTTAGAACCGAGAGCATACAGATCATAGGGCGTTGGTGGTATAGTGGTGAGCATAGCTGCCTTCCAAGCAGTTGACCCGGGTTCGACCCCCGGCCAACGCAGTACAAATACTTATATATTCTGCAAGCTGGATATATTTTAATGCAATATGTCACAAAATGGAAATATCATGAACAGATTAATCAGCCAGATATAAAAAAATAAACAAATACGTAGGCAAACATCTCGATCGCCCCTTCTGCTATATTCATTGCCCTAATATATGATAAGTTCCATAAAGCAGAGTCACCACTCACATGTGCTGGTAATAAATATGTTACAGTGGGCAGACAATGAAAGGGCTGAGGCCCGACCAGACATTATAACTCCAGCATCTCTATGTTAAAAAGCATTTCTAGGCAATATCTAGCCTCTGAAAAAAATATGCAAGATCCACCGATAAATCTGGCAAAAGTCACTAACATTTTGGGCATACTTGTGCTCCCACCTGAATGTAGCGCCACCTTGTAGCCATCGGAGGTAACTGCAGCTCACAAAATGTTTCATAAGAGGGCAAGTTGAGAGGAATCCAAGAGGCAGATGTCCATAGAAAGAGCCTCTGACTACAGCAGGAAGGTTGGATGCTTCAAATTTGCATAGTTTCCTGTCCAACGTCCTCTCACGTCCCGAACGCCCACGTCACTCCACTGAATGCTCCTCATCTGCATAAAGAGAACACTTTCACAGAGGAGCAGAGTGGCGCAGCGGAAGCGTGCTGGGCCCATAACCCAGAGGTCGATGGATCGAAACCATCCTCTGCTAATTTTGCTTTATTTTCCTTCCAAGGACCAAGCTGTCATTTCCACGCTGCCAGAAAGGAAAAGCGCAAGCTTGCGCCAGCTATGTGAGAAAAGACTTCTCAACTATCTGTGTCTGCTGAAATACAAGAGAGGGATCGTCAAAGGATCCACCCTTTACTTTGAAAGTAAAGAGACACAATAATAAGCATAAATGACAGAGGGCGTTGGTGGTATAGTGGTGAGCATAGCTGCCTTCCAAGCAGTTGACCCGGGTTCGATTCCCGGCCAACGCAGTGCAAATACTTATGTATTCTGCAAGCAGGATATATTTTAGTTCAACATGTCACAAAATGGAAATATCATGAACAGATTAATCAGCCATATATATAGAAATTAAAAAATACGTAGGCAAACATCTCAATCGCCCCTTCTGCTATATTCATTGTCCTAATATATGATAAGTTTCATAAAGCAGAGTCGCCATTCACATGTGCTGGTAATAAATATGTTATTTTGGGCAGGCAATGAAAGGGCTGAGGCCCGACCAGACATTATACCTCCAGCATCTCTATGTTAAAAAGCATTTCTAGGCAATTTCTAGCCTCTGAAAAAAATATGCAAGACCCACCGATAAATCTGGCCAAAGTCCGTAACATTTTTGCATACTTGTGCTCTGACCTGAATGTAGCGCCACCTCGTAGCTGTCGAAGGTAACTGCAGCTCACAAAATGTTTTATCAGAAGGCAAGTTGAGAGGAATCCAAGAGGCAGATGTCCATGGAAAGAGCCTCTCACTGCAGCAGGAAGGTTGGATGCTTGAAATTTGCATAGTTTCCTGTCCAACGTCCACAACGCTCCCAAACGCTCAAAAGCCTCACACCGGGCAAGCCCTCACCGGGTAGATCTCTGGCTCCCAGGTAAAGCCAAATCCTGAGCATGTTAGCGCTAGTATCACAGAGAGAGATATAGAGGGTTCAAGAGCTGCTGTCTTGATAAATGTTTGAAACGGCTAGTGCCTGAGAGTGTCTGGCTTTCAGTTATGACTGATTGTGAGAGGGGAAGATTAAGTTTTTCTGCACCCAGCATGCCTTGCGATATACTTAGGCAAATGAGGTGAGAGCCCGACCAATCCCACTCTACTCTGCTGAATGCTCCTTATTTGCATAAAGAGAACACTTTCACAACGGAGCAGAGTGGCGCAGCGGAAGCGTGCTGGGCCCATAACCCAGAGGTCGATGGATCGAAACCATCCTCTGCTAATTTTGCTTGATTTTTCTTCCAAGGACCAAGCTGTCATTCCCAGGCTGCCAGCAAGTAAAAGCGCAAGCTTTTGCCAGCTATGTGAGAAAAGACTTCTCAACTATCTGTGTCTGCTGAAATACAAGAGAGGGATCGTAAAAGGATCCACCCTGTACTTTGAAAGTAAAGACACACAATAATAAGCATAAATGACTGGTGGGACCTTCAAACACTTTTCTGGGCATGCTTTGAATTTCATTCTTCCCTTTTAGTTGTGCTATTATCTATCTCCTGGGCATTTCCTGGAATGTTCTCTCTTTCTCTTCCCTGCTTTGCTTCCCATGCTGCATCTATATGTTCATATCTATTATTTGTACTACTGCTTTCCATTCTTCTCTTCCGCACAGCTTTGACCTTGGTTTCAATCCCAGTTCCTTACCCTCTGCTAAAAACTTTCTACTGCTTTTCATGTTGGTATCTAAACCAAATGCACCGTTGAAGCTGGTGCAAGATAGACATTGCACTCAGGATCGTAATGTTTAGAACCGAGAGCATACAGATCATAGGGCGTTGGTGGTATAGTGGTGAGCATAGCTGCCTTCCAAGCAGTTGACCCGGGTTCGATTCCCGGCCAACGCAGTACAAATACTTATATATTCTGCAAGCTGGATATATTTTAATGCAATATGTCACAAAATGGAAATATCATGAACAGATTAATCAGCCAGATATAAAAAAATAAACAAATACGTAGGCAAACATCTCGATCGCCCCTTCTGCTATATTCATTGCCCTAATATATGATAAGTTCCATAAAGCAGAGTCACCACTCACATGTGCTGGTAATAAATATGTTACAGTGGGCAGACAATGAAAGGGCTGAGGCCCGACCAGACATTATAACTCCAGCATCTCTATGTTAAAAAGCATTTCTAGGCAATATCTAGCCTCTGAAAAAAATATGCAAGATCCACCGATAAATCTGGCAAAAGTCACTAACATTTTGGGCATACTTGTGCTCTCACCTGAATGTAGCGCCACCTTGTAGCCATCGGAGGTAACTGCAGCTCACAAAATGTTTCATAAGAGGGCAAGTTGAGAGGAATCCAAGAGGCAGATGTCCATAGAAAGAGCCTCTGACTACAGCAGGAAGGTTGGATGCTTCAAATTTGCATAGTTTCCTGTCCAACGTCCTCTCACGTCCCGAACGCCCACGTCACTCCACTGAATGCTCCTCATCTGCATAAAGAGAACACTTTCACAGAGGAGCAGAGTGGTGCAGCGGAAGCGTGCTGGGCCCATAACCCAGAGGTCGATGGATCGAAACCATCCTCTGCTAAATTTGCTTTATTTTCCTTCCAAGGACCAAGCTGTCATTTCCACGCTGCCAGAAAGGAAAAGCGCAAGCTTGCGCCAGCTATGTGAGAAAAGACTTCTCAACTATCTGTGTCTGCTGAAATACAAGAGAGGGATCGTCAAAGGATCCACCCTTTACTTTGAAAGTAAAGAGACACAATAATAAGCATAAATGACAGAGGGCGTTAGTGGTATAGTGGTGAGCATAGCTGCCTTCCAAGCAGTTGACCCGGGTTCGATTCCCGGCCAACGCAGTGCAAATACTTATGTATTCTGCAAGCAGGATATATTTTAGTTCAACATGTCACAAAATGGAAATATCATGAACAGATTAATCAGCCATATATATAGAAATTAAAAAATACGTAGGCAAACATCTCAATCGCCCCTTCTGCTATATTCATTGTCCTAATATATGATAAGTTTCATAAAGCAGAGTCGCCATTCACATGTGCTGGTAATAAATATGTTATTTTGGGCAGGCAATGAAAGGGCTGAGGCCCGACCAGACATTATACCTCCAGCATCTCTATGTTAAAAAGCATTTCTAGGCAATTTCTAGCCTCTGAAAAAAATATGCAAGACCCACCGATAAATCTGGCCAAAGTCCGTAACATTTTTGCATACTTGTGCTCTGACCTGAATGTAGCGCCACCTCGTAGCTGTCGAAGGTAACTGCAGCTCACAAAATGTTTTATCAGAAGGCAAGTTGAGAGGAATCCAAGAGGCAGATGTCCATGGAAAGAGCCTCTCACTGCAGCAGGAAGGTTGGATGCTTGAAATTTGCATAGTTTCCTGTCCAACGTCCCGAACGCTCCCAAACGCTCAAAAGCCTCACACCGGGCAAGCCCTCACCGGGTAGATCTCTGGCTCCCAGGTAAAGCCAAATCCTGAGCATGTTAGCGCTAGTATCACAGAGAGAGATATAGAGGGTTCAAGAGCTGCTGTCTTGATAAATGTTTGAAACGGCTAGTGCCTGAGAGTGTCTGGCTTTCAGTTATGACTGATTGTGAGAGGGGAAGATTAAGTTTTTCTGCACCCAGCATGCCTTGCGATATACTTAGGCAAATGAGGTGAGAGCCCGACCAATCCCACTCTACTCTGCTGAATGCTCCTTATTTGCATAAAGAGAACACTTTCACAACGGAGCAGAGTGGCGCAGCGGAAGCGTGCTGGGCCCATAACCCAGAGGTCGATGGATCGAAACCATCCTCTGCTAATTTTGCTTGATTTTTCTTCCAAGGACCAAGCTGTCATTCCCAGGCTGCCAGCAAGTAAAAGCGCAAGCTTTTGCCAGCTATGTGAGAAAAGACTTCTCAACTATCTGTGTCTGCTGAAATACAAGAGAGGGATCGTAAAAGGATCCACCCTGTACTTTGAAAGTAAAGACACACAATAATAAGCATAAATGACTGGTGGGACCTTCAAACACTTTTCTGGGCATGCTTTGAATTTCATTCTTCCCTTTTAGTTGTGCTATTATCTATCTCCTGGGCATTTCCTGGAATGTTCTCTCTTTCTCTTCCCTGCTTTGCTTCCCATGCTGCATCTATATGTTCATATCTATTATTTGTACTACTGCTTTCCATTCTTCTCTTCCGCACAGCTTTGACCTTGGTTTCAATCCCAGTTCCTTACCCTCTGCTAAAAACTTTCTACTGCTTTTCATGTTGGTATCTAAACCAAATGCACCGTTGAAGCTGGTGCAAGATAGACATTGCACTCAGGATCGTAATGTTTAGAACCGAGAGCATACAGATCATAGGGCGTTGGTGGTATAGTGGTGAGCATAGCTGCCTTCCAAGCAGTTGACCCGGGTTCGATTCCCGGCCAACGCAGTACAAATACTTATATATTCTGCAAGCTGGATATATTTTAATGCAATATGTCACAAAATGGAAATATCATGAACAGATTAATCAGCCAGATATAAAAAAATAAACAAATACGTAGGCAAACATCTCGATCGCCCCTTCTGCTATATTCATTGCCCTAATATATGATAAGTTCCATAAAGCAGAGTCACCACTCACATGTGCTGGTAATAAATATGTTACAGTGGGCAGACAATGAAAGGGCTGAGGCCCGACCAGACATTATAACTCCAGCATCTCTATGTTAAAAAGCATTTCTAGGCAATATCTAGCCTCTGAAAAAAATATGCAAGATCCACCGATAAATCTGGCAAAAGTCACTAACATTTTGGGCATACGTGTGCTCTCACCTGAATGTAGCGCCACCTTGTAGCCATCGGAGGTAACTGCAGCTCACAAAATGTTTCATAAGAGGGCAAGTTGAGAGGAATCCAAGAGGCAGATGTCCATAGAAAGAGCCTCTGACTACAGCAGGAAGGTTGGATGCTTCAAATTTGCATAGTTTCCTGTCCAACGTCCTCTCACGTCCCGAACGCCCACGTCACTCCACTGAATGCTCCTCATCTGCATAAAGAGAACACTTTCACAGAGGAGCAGAGTGGCGCAGCGGAAGCGTGCTGGGCCCATAACCCAGAGGTCGATGGATCGAAACCATCCTCTGCTAAATTTGCTTTATTTTCCTTCCAAGGACCAAGCTGTCATTTCCACGCTGCCAGAAAGGAAAAGCGCAAGCTTGCGCCAGCTATGTGAGAAAAGACTTCTCAACTATCTGTGTCTGCTGAAATACAAGAGAGGGATCGTCAAAGGATCCACCCTTTACTTTGAAAGTAAAGAGACACAATAATAAGCATAAATGACAGAGGGCGTTAGTGGTATAGTGGTGAGCATAGCTGCCTTCCAAGCAGTTGACCCGGGTTCGATTCCCGGCCAACGCAGTGCAAATACTTATGTATTCTGCAAGCAGGATATATTTTAGTTCAACATGTCACAAAATGGAAATATCATGAACAGATTAATCAGCCATATATATAGAAATTAAAAAATACGTAGGCAAACATCTCAATCGCCCCTTCTGCTATATTCATTGTCCTAATATATGATAAGTTTCATAAAGCAGAGTCGCCATTCACATGTGCTGGTAATAAATATGTTATTTTGGGCAGGCAATGAAAGGGCTGAGGCCCGACCAGACATTATACCTCCAGCATCTCTATGTTAAAAAGCATTTCTAGGCAATTTCTAGCCTCTGAAAAAAATATGCAAGACCCACCGATAAATCTGGCCAAAGTCCGTAACATTTTTGCATACTTGTGCTCTGACCTGAATGTAGCGCCACCTCGTAGCTGTCGAAGGTAACTGCAGCTCACAAAATGTTTTATCAGAAGGCAAGTTGAGAGGAATCCAAGAGGCAGATGTCCATGGAAAGAGCCTCTCACAGCAGCAGGAAGGTTGGATGCTTGAAATTTGCATAGTTTCCTGTCCAACGTCCCGAACGCTCCCAAACGCTCAAAAGCCTCACACCGGGCAAGCCCTCACCGGGTAGATCTCTGGCTCCCAGGTAAAGCCAAATCCTGAGCATGTTAGCGCTAGTATCACAGAGAGAGATGTAGAGGGTTCAAGAGCTGCTGTCTTGATAAATGTTTGAAACGGCTAGTGCCTGAGAGTGTCTGGCTTTCAGTTATGACTGATTGTGAGAGGGGAAGATTAAGTTTTTCTGCACCCAGCATGCCTTGCGATATACTTAGGCAAATGAGGTGAGAGCCCGACCAATCCCACTCTACTCTGCTGAATGCTCCTTATTTGCATAAAGAGAACACTTTCACAACGGAGCAGAGTGGCGCAGCGGAAGCGTGCTGGGCCCATAACCCAGAGGTCGATGGATCGAAACCATCCTCTGCTAATTTTGCTTGATTTTTCTTCCAAGGACCAAGCTGTCATTCCCAGGCTGCCAGCAAGTAAAAGCGCAAGCTTTTGCCAGCTATGTGAGAAAAGACTTCTCAACTATCTGTGTCTGCTGAAATACAAGAGAGGGATCGTAAAAGGATCCACCCTGTACTTTGAAAGTAAAGACACACAATAATAAGCATAAATGACTGGTGGGACCTTCAAACACTTTTCTGGGCATGCTTTGAATTTCATTCTTCCCTTTTAGTTGTGCTATTATCTATCTCCTGGGCATTTCCTGGAATGTTCTCTCTTTCTCTTCCCTGCTTTGCTTCCCATGCTGCATCTATATGTTCATATCTATTATTTGTACTACTGCTTTCCATTCTTCTCTTCCGCACAGCTTTGACCTTGGTTACAATCCCAGTTCCTTACCCTCTGCTAAAAACTTTCTACTGCTTTTCATGTTGGTATCTAAACCAAATGCACCGTTGAAGCTGGTGCAAGATAGACATTGCACTCAGGGTCGTAATGTTTAGAACCGAGAGCATACAGATCATAGGGCGTTGGTGGTATAGTGGTGAGCATAGCTGCCTTCCAAGCAGTTGACCCGGGTTCGACTCCCGGCCAACGCAGTACAAATACTTATATATTCTGCAAGCTGGATATATTTTAATGCAATATGTCACAAAATGGAAATATCATGAACAGATTAATCAGCCAGATATAAAAAAATAAACAAATACGTAGGCAAACATCTCGATCGCCCCTTCTGCTATATTCATTGCCCTAATATATGATAAGTTCCATAAAGCAGAGTCACCACTCACATGTGCTGGTAATAAATATGTTACAGTGGGCAGACAATGAAAGGGCTGAGGCCCGACCAGACATTATAACTCCAGCATCTCTATGTTAAAAAGCATTTCTAGGCAATATCTAGCCTCTGAAAAAAATATGCAAGATCCACCGATAAATCTGGCAAAAGTCACTAACATTTTGGGCATACTTGTGCTCCCACCTGAATGTAGCGCCACCTTGTAGCCATCGGAGGTAACTGCAGCTCACAAAATGTTTCATAAGAGGGCAAGTTGAGAGGAATCCAAGAGGCAGATGTCCATAGAAAGAGCCTCTGACTACAGCAGGAAGGTTGGATGCTTCAAATTTGCATAGTTTCCTGTCCAACGTCCTCTCACGTCCCGAACGCCCACGTCACTCCACTGAATGCTCCTCATCTGCATAAAGAGAACACTTTCACAGAGGAGCAGAGTGGCGCAGCGGAAGCGTGCTGGGCCCATAACCCAGAGGTCGATGGATCGAAACCATCCTCTGCTAATTTTGCTTTATTTTCCTTCCAAGGACCAAGCTGTCATTTCCACGCTGCCAGAAAGGAAAAGCGCAAGCTTGCGCCAGCTATGTGAGAAAAGACTTCTCAACTATCTGTGTCTGCTGAAATACAAGAGAGGGATCGTCAAAGGATCCACCCTTTACTTTGAAAGTAAAGAGACACAATAATAAGCATAAATGACAGAGGGCGTTGGTGGTATAGTGGTGAGCATAGCTGCCTTCCAAGCAGTTGACCCGGGTTCGATTCCCGGCCAACGCAGTGCAAATACTTATGTATTCTGCAAGCAGGATATATTTTAGTTCAACATGTCACAAAATGGAAATATCATGAACAGATTAATCAGCCATATATATAGAAATTAAAAAATACGTAGGCAAACATCTCAATCGCCCCTTCTGCTATATTCATTGTCCTAATATATGATAAGTTTCATAAAGCAGAGTCGCCATTCACATGTGCTGGTAATAAATATGTTATTTTGGGCAGGCAATGAAAGGGCTGAGGCCCGACCAGACATTATACCTCCAGCATCTCTATGTTAAAAAGCATTTCTAGGCAATTTCTAGCCTCTGAAAAAAATATGCAAGACCCACCGATAAATCTGGCCAAAGTCCGTAACATTTTTGCATACTTGTGCTCTGACCTGAATGTAGCGCCACCTCGTAGCTGTCGAAGGTAACTGCAGCTCACAAAATGTTTTATCAGAAGGCAAGTTGAGAGGAATCCAAGAGGCAGATGTCCATGGAAAGAGCCTCTCACTGCAGCAGGAAGGTTGGATGCTTGAAATTTGCATAGTTTCCTGTCCAACGTCCACAACGCTCCCAAACGCTCAAAAGCCTCACACCGGGCAAGCCCTCACCGGGTAGATCTCTGGCTCCCAGGTAAAGCCAAATCCTGAGCATGTTAGCGCTAGTATCACAGAGAGAGATATAGAGGGTTCAAGAGCTGCTGTCTTGATAAATGTTTGAAACGGCTAGTGCCTGAGAGTGTCTGGCTTTCAGTTATGACTGATTGTGAGAGGGGAAGATTAAGTTTTTCTGCACCCAGCATGCCTTGCGATATACTTAGGCAAATGAGGTGAGAGCCCGACCAATCCCACTCTACTCTGCTGAATGCTCCTTATTTGCATAAAGAGAACACTTTCACAACGGAGCAGAGTGGCGCAGCGGAAGCGTGCTGGGCCCATAACCCAGAGGTCGATGGATCGAAACCATCCTCTGCTAATTTTGCTTGATTTTTCTTCCAAGGACCAAGCTGTCATTCCCAGGCTGCCAGCAAGTAAAAGCGCAAGCTTTTGCCAGCTATGTGAGAAAAGACTTCTCAACTATCTGTGTCTGCTGAAATACAAGAGAGGGATCGTAAAAGGATCCACCCTGTACTTTGAAAGTAAAGACACACAATAATAAGCATAAATGACTGGTGGGACCTTCAAACACTTTTCTGGGCATGCTTTGAATTTCATTCTTCCCTTTTAGTTGTGCTATTATCTATCTCCTGGGCATTTCCTGGAATGTTCTCTCTTTCTCTTCCCTGCTTTGCTTCCCATGCTGCATCTATATGTTCATATCTATTATTTGTACTACTGCTTTCCATTCTTCTCTTCCGCACAGCTTTGACCTTGGTTACAATCCCAGTTCCTTACCCTCTGCTAAAAACTTTCTACTGCTTTTCATGTTGGTATCTAAACCAAATGCACCGTTGAAGCTGGTGCAAGATAGACATTGCACTCAGGGTCGTAATGTTTAGAACCGAGAGCATACAGATCATAGGGCGTTGGTGGTATAGTGGTGAGCATAGCTGCCTTCCAAGCAGTTGACCCGGGTTCGACCCCCGGCCAACGCAGTACAAATACTTATATATTCTGCAAGCTGGATATATTTTAATGCAATATGTCACAAAATGGAAATATCATGAACAGATTAATCAGCCAGATATAAAAAAATAAACAAATACGTAGGCAAACATCTCGATCGCCCCTTCTGCTATATTCATTGCCCTAATATATGATAAGTTCCATAAAGCAGAGTCACCACTCACATGTGCTGGTAATAAATATGTTACAGTGGGCAGACAATGAAAGGGCTGAGGCCCGACCAGACATTATAACTCCAGCATCTCTATGTTAAAAAGCATTTCTAGGCAATATCTAGCCTCTGAAAAAAATATGCAAGATCCACCGATAAATCTGGCAAAAGTCACTAACATTTTGGGCATACTTGTGCTCCCACCTGAATGTAGCGCCACCTTGTAGCCATCGGAGGTAACTGCAGCTCACAAAATGTTTCATAAGAGGGCAAGTTGAGAGGAATCCAAGAGGCAGATGTCCATAGAAAGAGCCTCTGACTACAGCAGGAAGGTTGGATGCTTCAAATTTGCATAGTTTCCTGTCCAACGTCCTCTCACGTCCCGAACGCCCACGTCACTCCACTGAATGCTCCTCATCTGCATAAAGAGAACACTTTCACAGAGGAGCAGAGTGGCGCAGCGGAAGCGTGCTGGGCCCATAACCCAGAGGTCGATGGATCGAAACCATCCTCTGCTAATTTTGCTTTATTTTCCTTCCAAGGACCAAGCTGTCATTTCCACGCTGCCAGAAAGGAAAAGCGCAAGCTTGCGCCAGCTATGTGAGAAAAGACTTCTCAACTATCTGTGTCTGCTGAAATACAAGAGAGGGATCGTCAAAGGATCCACCCTTTACTTTGAAAGTAAAGAGACACAATAATAAGCATAAATGACAGAGGGCGTTGGTGGTATAGTGGTGAGCATAGCTGCCTTCCAAGCAGTTGACCCGGGTTCGATTCCCGGCCAACGCAGTGCAAATACTTATGTATTCTGCAAGCAGGATATATTTTAGTTCAACATGTCACAAAATGGAAATATCATGAACAGATTAATCAGCCATATATATAGAAATTAAAAAATACGTAGGCAAACATCTCAATCGCCCCTTCTGCTATATTCATTGTCCTAATATATGATAAGTTTCATAAAGCAGAGTCGCCATTCACATGTGCTGGTAATAAATATGTTATTTTGGGCAGGCAATGAAAGGGCTGAGGCCCGACCAGACATTATACCTCCAGCATCTCTATGTTAAAAAGCATTTCTAGGCAATTTCTAGCCTCTGAAAAAAATATGCAAGACCCACCGATAAATCTGGCCAAAGTCCGTAACATTTTTGCATACTTGTGCTCTGACCTGAATGTAGCGCCACCTCGTAGCTGTCGAAGGTAACTGCAGCTCACAAAATGTTTTATCAGAAGGCAAGTTGAGAGGAATCCAAGAGGCAGATGTCCATGGAAAGAGCCTCTCACTGCAGCAGGAAGGTTGGATGCTTGAAATTTGCATAGTTTCCTGTCCAACGTCCACAACGCTCCCAAACGCTCAAAAGCCTCACACCGGGCAAGCCCTCACCGGGTAGATCTCTGGCTCCCAGGTAAAGCCAAATCCTGAGCATGTTAGCGCTAGTATCACAGAGAGAGATATAGAGGGTTCAAGAGCTGCTGTCTTGATAAATGTTTGAAACGGCTAGTGCCTGAGAGTGTCTGGCTTTCAGTTATGACTGATTGTGAGAGGGGAAGATTAAGTTTTTCTGCACCCAGCATGCCTTGCGATATACTTAGGCAAATGAGGTGAGAGCCCGACCAATCCCACTCTACTCTGCTGAATGCTCCTTATTTGCATAAAGAGAACACTTTCACAACGGAGCAGAGTGGCGCAGCGGAAGCGTGCTGGGCCCATAACCCAGAGGTCGATGGATCGAAACCATCCTCTGCTAATTTTGCTTGATTTTTCTTCCAAGGACCAAGCTGTCATTCCCAGGCTGCCAGCAAGTAAAAGCGCAAGCTTTTGCCAGCTATGTGAGAAAAGACTTCTCAACTATCTGTGTCTGCTGAAATACAAGAGAGGGATCGTAAAAGGATCCACCCTGTACTTTGAAAGTAAAGACACACAATAATAAGCATAAATGACTGGTGGGACCTTCAAACACTTTTCTGGGCATGCTTTGAATTTCATTCTTCCCTTTTAGTTGTGCTATTATCTATCTCCTGGGCATTTCCTGGAATGTTCTCTCTTTCTCTTCCCTGCTTTGCTTCCCATGCTGCATCTATATGTTCATATCTATTATTTGTACTACTGCTTTCCATTCTTCTCTTCCGCACAGCTTTGACCTTGGTTTCAATCCCAGTTCCTTACCCTCTGCTAAAAACTTTCTACTGCTTTTCATGTTGGTATCTAAACCAAATGCACCGTTGAAGCTGGTGCAAGATAGACATTGCACTCAGGATCGTAATGTTTAGAACCGAGAGCATACAGATCATAGGGCGTTGGTGGTATAGTGGTGAGCATAGCTGCCTTCCAAGCAGTTGACCCGGGTTCGATTCCCGGCCAACGCAGTACAAATACTTATATATTCTGCAAGCTGGATATATTTTAATGCAATATGTCACAAAATGGAAATATCATGAACAGATTAATCAGCCAGATATAAAAAAATAAACAAATACGTAGGCAAACATCTCGATCGCCCCTTCTGCTATATTCATTGCCCTAATATATGATAAGTTCCATAAAGCAGAGTCACCACTCACATGTGCTGGTAATAAATATGTTACAGTGGGCAGACAATGAAAGGGCTGAGGCCCGACCAGACATTATAACTCCAGCATCTCTATGTTAAAAAGCATTTCTAGGCAATATCTAGCCTCTGAAAAAAATATGCAAGATCCACCGATAAATCTGGCAAAAGTCACTAACATTTTGGGCATACTTGTGCTCTCACCTGAATGTAGCGCCACCTTGTAGCCATCGGAGGTAACTGCAGCTCACAAAATGTTTCATAAGAGGGCAAGTTGAGAGGAATCCAAGAGGCAGATGTCCATAGAAAGAGCCTCTGACTACAGCAGGAAGGTTGGATGCTTCAAATTTGCATAGTTTCCTGTCCAACGTCCTCTCACGTCCCGAACGCCCACGTCACTCCACTGAATGCTCCTCATCTGCATAAAGAGAACACTTTCACAGAGGAGCAGAGTGGTGCAGCGGAAGCGTGCTGGGCCCATAACCCAGAGGTCGATGGATCGAAACCATCCTCTGCTAAATTTGCTTTATTTTCCTTCCAAGGACCAAGCTGTCATTTCCACGCTGCCAGAAAGGAAAAGCGCAAGCTTGCGCCAGCTATGTGAGAAAAGACTTCTCAACTATCTGTGTCTGCTGAAATACAAGAGAGGGATCGTCAAAGGATCCACCCTTTACTTTGAAAGTAAAGAGACACAATAATAAGCATAAATGACAGAGGGCGTTAGTGGTATAGTGGTGAGCATAGCTGCCTTCCAAGCAGTTGACCCGGGTTCGATTCCCGGCCAACGCAGTGCAAATACTTATGTATTCTGCAAGCAGGATATATTTTAGTTCAACATGTCACAAAATGGAAATATCATGAACAGATTAATCAGCCATATATATAGAAATTAAAAAATACGTAGGCAAACATCTCAATCGCCCCTTCTGCTATATTCATTGTCCTAATATATGATAAGTTTCATAAAGCAGAGTCGCCATTCACATGTGCTGGTAATAAATATGTTATTTTGGGCAGGCAATGAAAGGGCTGAGGCCCGACCAGACATTATACCTCCAGCATCTCTATGTTAAAAAGCATTTCTAGGCAATTTCTAGCCTCTGAAAAAAATATGCAAGACCCACCGATAAATCTGGCCAAAGTCCGTAACATTTTTGCATACTTGTGCTCTGACCTGAATGTAGCGCCACCTCGTAGCTGTCGAAGGTAACTGCAGCTCACAAAATGTTTTATCAGAAGGCAAGTTGAGAGGAATCCAAGAGGCAGATGTCCATGGAAAGAGCCTCTCACTGCAGCAGGAAGGTTGGATGCTTGAAATTTGCATAGTTTCCTGTCCAACGTCCCGAACGCTCCCAAACGCTCAAAAGCCTCACACCGGGCAAGCCCTCACCGGGTAGATCTCTGGCTCCCAGGTAAAGCCAAATCCTGAGCATGTTAGCGCTAGTATCACAGAGAGAGATATAGAGGGTTCAAGAGCTGCTGTCTTGATAAATGTTTGAAACGGCTAGTGCCTGAGAGTGTCTGGCTTTCAGTTATGACTGATTGTGAGAGGGGAAGATTAAGTTTTTCTGCACCCAGCATGCCTTGCGATATACTTAGGCAAATGAGGTGAGAGCCCGACCAATCCCACTCTACTCTGCTGAATGCTCCTTATTTGCATAAAGAGAACACTTTCACAACGGAGCAGAGTGGCGCAGCGGAAGCGTGCTGGGCCCATAACCCAGAGGTCGATGGATCGAAACCATCCTCTGCTAATTTTGCTTGATTTTTCTTCCAAGGACCAAGCTGTCATTCCCAGGCTGCCAGCAAGTAAAAGCGCAAGCTTTTGCCAGCTATGTGAGAAAAGACTTCTCAACTATCTGTGTCTGCTGAAATACAAGAGAGGGATCGTAAAAGGATCCACCCTGTACTTTGAAAGTAAAGACACACAATAATAAGCATAAATGACTGGTGGGACCTTCAAACACTTTTCTGGGCATGCTTTGAATTTCATTCTTCCCTTTTAGTTGTGCTATTATCTATCTCCTGGGCATTTCCTGGAATGTTCTCTCTTTCTCTTCCCTGCTTTGCTTCCCATGCTGCATCTATATGTTCATATCTATTATTTGTACTACTGCTTTCCATTCTTCTCTTCCGCACAGCTTTGACCTTGGTTTCAATCCCAGTTCCTTACCCTCTGCTAAAAACTTTCTACTGCTTTTCATGTTGGTATCTAAACCAAATGCACCGTTGAAGCTGGTGCAAGATAGACATTGCACTCAGGATCGTAATGTTTAGAACCGAGAGCATACAGATCATAGGGCGTTGGTGGTATAGTGGTGAGCATAGCTGCCTTCCAAGCAGTTGACCCGGGTTCGATTCCCGGCCAACGCAGTACAAATACTTATATATTCTGCAAGCTGGATATATTTTAATGCAATATGTCACAAAATGGAAATATCATGAACAGATTAATCAGCCAGATATAAAAAAATAAACAAATACGTAGGCAAACATCTCGATCGCCCCTTCTGCTATATTCATTGCCCTAATATATGATAAGTTCCATAAAGCAGAGTCACCACTCACATGTGCTGGTAATAAATATGTTACAGTGGGCAGACAATGAAAGGGCTGAGGCCCGACCAGACATTATAACTCCAGCATCTCTATGTTAAAAAGCATTTCTAGGCAATATCTAGCCTCTGAAAAAAATATGCAAGATCCACCGATAAATCTGGCAAAAGTCACTAACATTTTGGGCATACGTGTGCTCTCACCTGAATGTAGCGCCACCTTGTAGCCATCGGAGGTAACTGCAGCTCACAAAATGTTTCATAAGAGGGCAAGTTGAGAGGAATCCAAGAGGCAGATGTCCATAGAAAGAGCCTCTGACTACAGCAGGAAGGTTGGATGCTTCAAATTTGCATAGTTTCCTGTCCAACGTCCTCTCACGTCCCGAACGCCCACGTCACTCCACTGAATGCTCCTCATCTGCATAAAGAGAACACTTTCACAGAGGAGCAGAGTGGCGCAGCGGAAGCGTGCTGGGCCCATAACCCAGAGGTCGATGGATCGAAACCATCCTCTGCTAAATTTGCTTTATTTTCCTTCCAAGGACCAAGCTGTCATTTCCACGCTGCCAGAAAGGAAAAGCGCAAGCTTGCGCCAGCTATGTGAGAAAAGACTTCTCAACTATCTGTGTCTGCTGAAATACAAGAGAGGGATCGTCAAAGGATCCACCCTTTACTTTGAAAGTAAAGAGACACAATAATAAGCATAAATGACAGAGGGCGTTAGTGGTATAGTGGTGAGCATAGCTGCCTTCCAAGCAGTTGACCCGGGTTCGATTCCCGGCCAACGCAGTGCAAATACTTATGTATTCTGCAAGCAGGATATATTTTAGTTCAACATGTCACAAAATGGAAATATCATGAACAGATTAATCAGCCATATATATAGAAATTAAAAAATACGTAGGCAAACATCTCAATCGCCCCTTCTGCTATATTCATTGTCCTAATATATGATAAGTTTCATAAAGCAGAGTCGCCATTCACATGTGCTGGTAATAAATATGTTATTTTGGGCAGGCAATGAAAGGGCTGAGGCCCGACCAGACATTATACCTCCAGCATCTCTATGTTAAAAAGCATTTCTAGGCAATTTCTAGCCTCTGAAAAAAATATGCAAGACCCACCGATAAATCTGGCCAAAGTCCGTAACATTTTTGCATACTTGTGCTCTGACCTGAATGTAGCGCCACCTCGTAGCTGTCGAAGGTAACTGCAGCTCACAAAATGTTTTATCAGAAGGCAAGTTGAGAGGAATCCAAGAGGCAGATGTCCATGGAAAGAGCCTCTCACTGCAGCAGGAAGGTTGGATGCTTGAAATTTGCATAGTTTCCTGTCCAACGTCCCGAACGCTCCCAAACGCTCAAAAGCCTCACACCGGGCAAGCCCTCACCGGGTAGATCTCTGGCTCCCAGGTAAAGCCAAATCCTGAGCATGTTAGCGCTAGTATCACAGAGAGAGATATAGAGGGTTCAAGAGCTGCTGTCTTGATAAATGTTTGAAACGGCTAGTGCCTGAGAGTGTCTGGCTTTCAGTTATGACTGATTGTGAGAGGGGAAGATTAAGTTTTTCTGCACCCAGCATGCCTTGCGATATACTTAGGCAAATGAGGTGAGAGCCCGACCAATCCCACTCTACTCTGCTGAATGCTCCTTATTTGCATAAAGAGAACACTTTCACAACGGAGCAGAGTGGCGCAGCGGAAGCGTGCTGGGCCCATAACCCAGAGGTCGATGGATCGAAACCATCCTCTGCTAATTTTGCTTGATTTTTCTTCCAAGGACCAAGCTGTCATTCCCAGGCTGCCAGCAAGTAAAAGCGCAAGCTTTTGCCAGCTATGTGAGAAAAGACTTCTCAACTATCTGTGTCTGCTGAAATACAAGAGAGGGATCGTAAAAGGATCCACCCTGTACTTTGAAAGTAAAGACACACAATAATAAGCATAAATGACTGGTGGGACCTTCAAACACTTTTCTGGGCATGCTTTGAATTTCATTCTTCCCTTTTAGTTGTGCTATTATCTATCTCCTGGGCATTTCCTGGAATGTTCTCTCTTTCTCTTCCCTGCTTTGCTTCCCATGCTGCATCTATATGTTCATATCTATTATTTGTACTACTGCTTTCCATTCTTCTCTTCCGCACAGCTTTGACCTTGGTTTCAATCCCAGTTCCTTACCCTCTGCTAAAAACTTTCTACTGCTTTTCATGTTGGTATCTAAACCAAATGCACCGTTGAAGCTGGTGCAAGATAGACATTGCACTCAGGATCGTAATGTTTAGAACCGAGAGCATACAGATCATAGGGCGTTGGTGGTATAGTGGTGAGCATAGCTGCCTTCCAAGCAGTTGACCCGGGTTCGATTCCCGGCCAACGCAGTACAAATACTTATATATTCTGCAAGCTGGATATGTTTTAATGCAATATGTCACAAAATGGAAATATCATGAACAGATTAATCAGCCAGATATAAAAAAATAAACAAATACGTAGGCAAACATCTCGATCGCCCCTTCTGCTATATTCATTGCCCTAATATATGATAAGTTCCATAAAGCAGAGTCACCACTCACATGTGCTGGTAATAAATATGTTACAGTGGGCAGACAATGAAAGGGCTGAGGCCCGACCAGACATTATAACTCCAGCATCTCTATGTTAAAAAGCATTTCTAGGCAATATCTAGCCTCTGAAAAAAATATGCAAGATCCACCGATAAATCTGGCAAAAGTCACTAACATTTTGGGCATACGTGTGCTCTCACCTGAATGTAGCGCCACCTTGTAGCCATCGGAGGTAACTGCAGCTCACAAAATGTTTCATAAGAGGGCAAGTTGAGAGGAATCCAAGAGGCAGATGTCCATAGAAAGAGCCTCTGACTACAGCAGGAAGGTTGGATGCTTCAAATTTGCATAGTTTCCTGTCCAACGTCCTCTCACGTCCCGAACGCCCACGTCACTCCACTGAATGCTCCTCATCTGCATAAAGAGAACACTTTCACAGAGGAGCAGAGTGGCGCAGCGGAAGCGTGCTGGGCCCATAACCCAGAGGTCGATGGATCGAAACCATACTCTGCTAAATTTGCTTTATTTTCCTTCCAAGGACCAAGCTGTCATTTCCACGCTGCCAGAAAGGAAAAGCGCAAGCTTGCGCCAGCTATGTGAGAAAAGACTTCTCAACTATCTGTGTCTGCTGAAATACAAGAGAGGGATCGTCAAAGGATCCACCCTTTACTTTGAAAGTAAAGAGACACAATAATAAGCATAAATGACAGAGGGCGTTGGTGGTATAGTGGTGAGCATAGCTGCCTTCCATGCAGTTGACCCGGGTTCGATTCCCGGCCAACGCAGTGCAAATACTTATGTATTCTGCAAGCAGGATATATTTTAGTTCAACATGTCACAAAATGGAAATATCATGAACAGATTAATCAGCCATATATATAGAAATTAAAAAATACGTAGGCAAACATCTCAATCGCCCCTTCTGCTATATTCATTGTCCTAATATATGATAAGTTTCATAAAGCAGAGTCGCCATTCACATGTGCTGGTAATAAATATGTTATTTTGGGCAGGCAATGAAAGGGCTGAGGCCCGACCAGACATTATACCTCCAGCATCTCTATGTTAAAAAGCATTTCTAGGCAATTTCTAGCCTCTGAAAAAAATATGCAAGACCCACCGATAAATCTGGCCAAAGTCCGTAACATTTTTGCATACTTGTGCTCTGACCTGAATGTAGCGCCACCTCGTAGCTGTCGAAGGTAACTGCAGCTCACAAAATGTTTTATCAGAAGGTAAGTTGAGAGGAATCCAAGAGGCAGATGTCCATGGAAAGAGCCTCTCACTGCAGCAGGAAGGTTGGATGCTTGAAATTTGCATAGTTTCCTGTCCAACGTCCCGAACGCTCCCAAACGCTCAAAAGCCTCACACCGGGCAAGCCCTCACCGGGTAGATCTCTGGCTCCCAGGTAAAGCCAAATCCTGAGCATGTTAGCGCTAGTATCACAGAGAGAGATATAGAGGGTTCAAGAGCTGCTGTCTTGATAAATGTTTGAAACGGCTAGTGCCTGAGAGTGTCTGGCTTTCAGTTATGACTGATTGTTAGAGGGGAAGATTAAGTTTTTCTGCACCCAGCATGCCTTGCGATATACTTAGGCAAATGAGGTGAGAGCCCGACCAATCCCACTCTACTCTGCTGAATGCTCCTTATTTGCATAAAGAGAACACTTTCACAACGGAGCAGAGTGGCGCAGCGGAAGTGTGCTGGGCCCATAACCCAGAGGTCGATGGATCGAAACCATCCTCTGCTAATTTTGCTTGATTTTTCTTCCAAGGACCAAGCTGTCATTCCCAGGCTGCCAGCAAGTAAAAGCGCAAGCTTTTGCCAGCTATGTGAGAAAAGACTTCTCAACTATCTGTGTCTGCTGAAATACAAGAGAGGGATCGTAAAAGGATCCACCCTGTACTTTGAAAGTAAAGACACACAATAATAAGCATAAATGACTGGTGGGACCTTCAAACACTTTTCTGGGCATGCTTTGAATTTCATTCTTCCCTTTTAGTTGTGCTATTATCTATCTCCTGGGCATTTCCTGGAATGTTCTCTCTTTCTCTTCCCTGCTTTGCTTCCCATGCTGCATCTATATGTTCATATCTATTATTTGTACTACTGCTTTCCATTCTTCTCTTCCGCACAGCTTTGACCTTGGTTTCAATCCCAGTTCCTTACCCTCTGCTAAAAACTTTCTACTGCTTTTCATGTTGGTATCTAAACCAAATGCACCGTTGAAGCTGGTGCAAGATAGACATTGCACTCAGGGTCGTAATGTTTAGAACCGAGAGCATACAGATCATAGGGCGTTGGTGGTATAGTGGTGAGCATAGCTGCCTTCCAAGCAGTTGACCCGGGTTCGATTCCCGGCCAACGCAGTACAAATACTTATATATTCTGCAAGCTGGATATATTTTAATGCAATATGTCACAACATGGAAATATCATGAACAGATTAATCAGCCAGATATAAAAAAATAAACAAATACGTAGGCAAACATCTCGATCGCCCCTTCTGCTATATTCATTGCCCTAATATATGATAAGTTCCATAAAGCAGAGTCACCACTCACATGTGCTGGTAATAAATATGTTACAGTGGGCAGACAATGAAAGGGCTGAGGCCCGACCAGACATTATAACTCCAGCATCTCTATGTTAAAAAGCATTTCTAGGCAATATCTAGCCTCTGAAAAAAATATGCAAGATCCACCGATAAATCTGGCAAAAGTCACTAACATTTTGGGCATACTTGTGCTCTCACCTGAATGTAGCGCCACCTTGTAGCCATCGGAGGTAACTGCAGCTCACAAAATGTTTCATAAGATGGCAAGTTGAGAGGAATCCAAGAGGCAGATGTCCATAGAAAGAGCCTCTGACTACAGCAGGAAGGTTGGATGCTTCAAATTTGCATAGTTTCCTGTCCAACGTCCTCTCACGTCCCGAACGCCCACGTCACTCCACTGAATGCTCCTCATCTGCATAAAGAGAACACTTTCACAGAGGAGCAGAGTGGCGCAGCGGAAGCGTGCTGGGCCCATAACCCAGAGGTCGATGGATCGAAACCATCCTCTGCTAAATTTGCTTTATTTTCCTTCCAAGGACCAAGCTGTCATTTCCACGCTGCCAGAAAGGAAAAGCGCAAGCTTGCGCCAGCTATGTGAGAAAAGACTTCTCAACTATCTGTGTCTGCTGAAATACAAGAGAGGGATCGTCAAAGGATCCACCCTTTACTTTGAAAGTAAAGAGACACAATAATAAGCATAAATGACAGAGGGCGTTGGTGGTATAGTGGTGAGCATAGCTGCCTTCCAAGCAGTTGACCCGGGTTCGATTCCCGGCCAACGCAGTGCAAATACTTATGTATTCTGCAAGCAGGATATATTTTAGTTCAACATGTCACAAAATGGAAATATCATGAACAGATTAATCAGCCATATATATAGAAATTAAAAAATACGTAGGCAAACATCTCAATCGCCCCTTCTGCTATATTCATTGTCCTAATATATGATAAGTTTCATAAAGCAGAGTCGCCATTCACATGTGCTGGTAATAAATATGTTATTTTGGGCAGGCAATGAAAGGGCTGAGGCCCGACCAGACATTATACCTCCAGCATCTCTATGTTAAAAAGCATTTCTAGGCAATTTCTAGCCTCTGAAAAAAATATGCAAGACCCACCGATAAATCTGGCCAAAGTCCGTAACATTTTTGCATACTTGTGCTCTGACCTGAATGTAGCGCCACCTCGTAGCTGTCGAAGGTAACTGCAGCTCACAAAATGTTTTATCAGAAGGCAAGTTGAGAGGAATCCAAGAGGCAGATGTCCATGGAAAGAGCCTCTCACTGCAGCAGGAAGGTTGGATGCTTGAAATTTGCATAGTTTCCTGTCCAACGTCCCGAACGCTCCCAAACGCTCAAAAGCCTCACACCGGGCAAGCCCTCACCGGGTAGATCTCTGGCTCCCAGGTAAAGCCAAATCCTGAGCATGTTAGCGCTAGTATCACAGAGAGAGATATAGAGGGTTCAAGAGCTGCTGTCTTGATAAATGTTTGAAACGGCTAGTGCCTGAGAGTGTCTGGCTTTCAGTTATGACTGATTGTGAGAGGGGAAGATTAAGTTTTTCTGCACCCAGCATGCCTTGCGATATACTTAGGCAAATGAGGTGAGAGCCCGACCAATCCCACTCTACTCTGCTGAATGCTCCTTATTTGCATAAAGAGAACACTTTCACAACGGAGCAGAGTGGCGCAGCGGAAGCGTGCTGGGCCCATAACCCAGAGGTCGATGGATCGAAACCATCCTCTGCTAATTTTGCTTGATTTTTCTTCCAAGGACCAAGCTGTCATTCCCAGGCTGCCAGCAAGTAAAAGCGCAAGCTTTTGCCAGCTATGTGAGAAAAGACTTCTCAACTATCTGTGTCTGCTGAAATACAAGAGAGGGATCGTAAAAGGATCCACCCTGTACTTTGAAAGTAAAGACACACAATAATAAGCATAAATGACTGGTGGGACCTTCAAACACTTTTCTGGGCATGCTTTGAATTTCATTCTTCCCTTTTAGTTGTGCTATTATCTATCTCCTGGGCATTTCCTGGAATGTTCTCTCTTTCTCTTCCCTGCTTTGCTTCCCATGCTGCATCTATATGTTCATATCTATTATTTGTACTACTGCTTTCCATTCTTCTCTTCCGCACAGCTTTGACCTTGGTTTCAATCCCAGTTCCTTACCCTCTGCTAAAAACTTTCTACTGCTTTTCATGTTGGTATCTAAACCAAATGCACCGTTGAAGCTGGTGCAAGATAGACATTGCACTCAGGGTCGTAATGTTTAGAACCGAGAGCATACAGATCATAGGGCGTTGGTGGTATAGTGGTGAGCATAGCTACCTTCCAAGCAGTTGACCCGGGTTCGATTCCCGGCCAACGCAGTACAAATACTTATATATTCTGCAAGCTGGATATATTTTAATGCAATATGTCACAAAATGGAAATATCATGAACAGATTAATCAGCCAGATATAAAAAAATAAACAAATACGTAGGCAAACATCTCGATCGCCCCTTCTGCTATATTCATTGCCCTAATATATGATAAGTTCCATAAAGCAGAGTCACCACTCACATGTGCTGGTAATAAATATGTTACAGTGGGCAGACAATGAAAGGGCTGAGGCCCGACCAGACATTATAACTCCAGCATCTCTATGTTAAAAAGCATTTCTAGGCAATATCTAGCCTCTGAAAAAAATATGCAAGATCCACCGATAAATCTGGCAAAAGTCACTAACATTTTGGGCATACTTGTGCTCTCACCTGAATGTAGCGCCACCTTGTAGCCATCGGAGGTAACTGCAGCTCACAAAATGTTTCATAAGAGGGCAAGTTGAGAGGAATCCAAGAGGCAGATGTCCATAGAAAGAGCCTCTGACTACAGCAGGAAGGTTGGATGCTTCAAATTTGCATAGTTTCCTGTCCAACGTCCTCTCACGTCCCGAACGCCCAAGTCACTCCACTGAATGCTCCTCATCTGCATAAAGAGAACACTTTCCCAGAGGAGCAGAGTGGCGCAGCGGAAGCGTGCTGGGCCCATAACCCAGAGGTCGATGGATCGAAACCATCCTCTGCTAAATTTGCTTTATTTTCCTTCCAAGGACCAAGCTGTCATTTCCACGCTGCCAGAAAGGAAAAGCGCAAGCTTGCGCCAGCTATGTGAGAAAAGACTTCTCAACTATCTGTGTCTGCTGAAATACAAGAGAGGGATCGTCAAAGGATCCACCCTTTACTTTGAAAGTAAAGAGACACAATAATAAGCATAAATGACAGAGGGCGTTGGTGGTATAGTGGTGAGCATAGCTGCCTTCCATGCAGTTGACCCGGGTTCGATTCCCGGCCAACGCAGTGCAAATACTTATGTATTCTGCAAGCAGGATATATTTTAGTTCAACATGTCACAAAATGGAAATATCATGAACAGATTAATCAGCCATATATATAGAAATTAAAAAATACGTAGGCAAACATCTCAATCGCCCCTTCTGCTATATTCATTGTCCTAATATATGATAAGTTTCATAAAGCAGAGTCGCCATTCACATGTGCTGGTAATAAATATGTTATTTTGGGCAGGCAATGAAAGGGCTGAGGCCCGACCAGACATTATACCTCCAGCATCTCTATGTTAAAAAGCATTTCTAGGCAATTTCTAGCCTCTGAAAAAAATATGCAAGACCCACCGATAAATCTGGCCAAAGTCCGTAACATTTTTGCATACTTGTGCTCTGACCTGAATGTAGCGCCACCTTGTAGCTGTCGAAGGTAACTGCAGCTCACAAAATGTTTTATCAGAAGGCAAGTTGAGAGGAATCCAAGAGGCAGATGTCCATGGAAAGAGCCTCTCACTGCAGCAGGAAGGTTGGATGCTTGAAATTTGCATAGTTTCCTGTCCAACGTCCCGAACGCTCCCAATTGCTCAAAAGCCTCACACCGGGCAAGCCCTCACCGGGTAGATCTCTGGCTCCCAGGTAAAGCCAAATCCTGAGCATGTTAGCGCTAGTATCACAGAGAGAGATATAGAGGGTTCAAGAGCTGCTGTCTTGATAAATGTTTGAAACGGCTAGTGCCTGAGAGTGTCTGGCTTTCAGTTATGACTGATTGTTAGAGGGGAAGATTAAGTTTTTCTGCACCCAGCATGCCTTGCGATATACTAAGGCAAATGAGGTGAGAGCCCGACCAATCCCACTCTACTCTGCTGAATGCTCCTTATTTGCATAAAGAGAACACTTTCACAACGGAGCAGAGTGGCGCAGCGGAAGCGTGCTGGGCCCATAACCCAGAGGTCGATGGATCGAAACCATCCTCTGCTAATTTTGCTTGATTTTTCTTCCAAGGACCAAGCTGTCATTCCCAGGCTGCCAGCAAGTAAAAGCGCAAGCTTTTGCCAGCTATGTGAGAAAAGACTTCTCAACTATCTGTGTCTGCTGAAATACAAGAGAGGGATCGTAAAAGGATCCACCCTGTACTTTGAAAGTAAAGACACACAATAATAAGCATAAATGACTGGTGGGACCTTCAAACACTTTTCTGGGCATGCTTTGAATTTCATTCTTCCCTTTTAGTTGTGCTATTATCTATCTCCTGGGCATTTCCTGGAATGTTCTCTCTTTCTCTTCCCTGCTTTGCTTCCCATGCTGCATCTATATGTTCATATCTATTATTTGTACTACTGCTTTCCATTCTTCTCTTCCGCACAGCTTTGACCTTGGTTTCAATCCCAGTTCCTTACCCTCTGCTAAAAACTTTCTACTGCTTTTCATGTTGGTATCTAAACCAAATGCACCGTTGAAGCTGGTGCAAGATAGACATTGCACTCAGGGTCGTAATGTTTAGAACCGAGAGCATACAGATCATAGGGCGTTGGTGGTATAGTGGTGAGCATAGCTGCCTTCCAAGCAGTTGACCCGGGTTCGATTCCCGGCCAACGCAGAACAAATACTTATATATTCTGCAAGCTGGATATATTTTAATGCAATATGTCACAAAATGGAAATATCATGAACAGATTAATCAGCCAGATATAAAAAAATAAACAAATACGTAGGCAAACATCTCGATCGCCCCTTCTGCTATATTCATTGCCCTAATATATGATAAGTTCCATAAAGCAGAGTCACCACTCACATGTGCTGGTAATAAATATGTTACAGTGGGCAGACAATGAAAGGGCTGAGGCCCGACCAGACATTATAACTCCAGCATCTCTATGTTAAAAAGCATTTCTAGGCAATATCTAGCCTCTGAAAAAAATATGCAAGATCCACCGATAAATCTGGCAAAAGTCACTAACATTTTGGGCATACTTGTGCTCTCACCTGAATGTAGCGCCACCTTGTAGCCATCGGAGGTAACTGCAGCTCACAAAATGTTTCATAAGAGGGCAAGTTGAGAGGAATCCAAGAGGCAGATGTCCATAGAAAGAGCCTCTGACTACAGCAGGAAGGTTGGATGCTTCAAATTTGCATAGTTTCCTGTCCAATGTCCTCTCACGTCCCGAACGCCCACGTCACTCCACTGAATGCTCCTCATCTGCATAAAGAGAACACTTTCACAGAGGAGCAGAGTGGCGCAGCGGAAGCGTGCTGGGCCCATAACCCAGAGGTCGATGGATCGAAACCATCCTCTGCTAATTTTGCTTGATTTTTCTTCCAAGGACCAAGCTGTCATTCCCAGGCTGCCAGCAAGTAAAAGCGCAAGCTTTTGCCAGCTATGTGAGAAAAGACTTCTCAACTATCTGTGTCTGCTGAAATACAAGAGAGGGATCGTAAAAGGATCCACCCTGTACTTTGAAAGTAAAGACACACAATAATAAGCATAAATGACTGGTGGGACCTTCAAACACTTTTCTGGGCATGCTTTGAATTTCATTCTTCCCTTTTAGTTGTGCTATTATCTATCTCCTGGGCATTTCCTGGAATGTTCTCTCTTTCTCTTCCCTGCTTTGCTTCCCATGCTGCATCTATATGTTCATATCTATTATTTGTACTACTGCTTTCCATTCTTCTCTTCCGCACAGCTTTGACCTTGGTTTCAATCCCAGTTCCTTACCCTCTGCTAAAAACTTTCTACTGCTTTTCATGTTGGTATCTAAACCAAATGCACCGTTGAAGCTGGTGCAAGATAGACATTGCACTCAGGGTCGTAATGTTTAGAACCGAGAGCATACAGATCATAGGGCGTTGGTGGTATAGTGGTGAGCATAGCTGCCTTCCAAGCAGTTGACCCGGGTTCGATTCCCGGCCAACGCAGTACAAATACTTATATATTCTGCAAGCTGGATATATTTTAATGCAATATGTCACAAAATGGAAATATCATGAACAGATTAATCAGCCAGATATAAAAAAATAAACAAATACGTAGGCAAACATCTCGATCGCCCCTTCTGCTATATTCATTGCCCTAATATATGATAAGTTCCATAAAGCAGAGTCACCACTCACATGTGCTGGTAATAAATATGTTACAGTGGGCAGACAATGAAAGGGCTGAGGCCCGACCAGACATTATAACTCCAGCATCTCTATGTTAAAAAGCATTTCTAGGCAATATCTAGCCTCTGAAAAAAATATGCAAGATCCACCGATAAATCTGGCAAAAGTCACTAACATTTTGGGCATACTTGTGCTCTCACCTGAATGTAGCGCCACCTTGTAGCCATCGGAGGTAACTGCAGCTCACAAAATGTTTCATAAGAGGGCAAGTTGAGAGGAATCCAAGAGGCAGATGTCCATAGAAAGAGCCTCTGACTACAGCAGGAAGGTTGGATGCTTCAAATTTGCATAGTTTCCTGTCCAACGTCCTCTCACGTCCCGAACGCCCACGTCACTCCACTGAATGCTCCTCATTTGCATAAAGAGAACACTTTCACAGAGGAGCAGAGTGGCGCAGCGGAAGCGTGCTGGGCCCATAACCCAGAGGTCGATGGATCGAAACCATCCTCTGCTAAATTTGCTTTATTTTCCTTCCAAGGACCAAGCTGTCATTTCCACGCTGCCAGAAAGGAAAAGCGCAAGCTTGCGCCAGCTATGTGAGAAAAGACTTCTCAACTATCTGTGTCTGCTGAAATACAAGAGAGGGATCGTCAAAGGATCCACCCTTTACTTTGAAAGTAAAGAGACACAATAATAAGCATAAATGACAGAGGGCGTTGGTGGTATAGTGGTGAGCATAGCTGCCTTCCAAGCAGTTGACCCGGGTTCGATTCCCGGCCAACGCAGTGCAAATACTTATGTATTCTGCAAGCAGGATATATTTTAGTTCAACATGTCACAAAATGGAAATATCATGAACAGATTAATCAGCCATATATATAGAAATTAAAAAATACGTAGGCAAACATCTCAATCGCCCCTTCTGCTATATTCATTGTCCTAATATATGATAAGTTTCATAAAGCAGAGTCGCCATTCACATGTGCTGGTAATAAATATGTTATTTTGGGCAGGCAATGAAAGGGCTGAGGCCCGACCAGACATTATACCTCCAGCATCTCTATGTTAAAAAGCATTTCTAGGCAATTTCTAGCCTCTGAAAAAAATATGCAAGACCCACCGATAAATCTGGCCAAAGTCCGTAACATTTTTGCATACTTGTGCTCTGACCTGAATGTAGCGCCACCTCGTAGCTGTCGAAGGTAACTGCAGCTCACAAAATGTTTTATCAGAAGGCAAGTTGAGAGGAATCCAAGAGGCAGATGTCCATGGAAAGAGCCTCTCACTGCAGCAGGAAGGTTGGATGCTTGAAATTTGCATAGTTTCCTGTCCAACGTCCCGAACGCTCCCAAACGCTCAAAAGCCTCACACCGGGCAAGCCCTCACCGGGTAGATCTCTGGCTCCCAGGTAAAGCCAAATCCTGAGCATGTTAGCGCTAGTATCACAGAGAGAGATATAGAGGGTTCAAGAGCTGCTGTCTTGATAAATGTTTGAAACGGCTAGTGCCTGAGAGTGTCTGGCTTTCAGTTATGACTGATTGTTAGAGGGGAAGATTAAGTTTTTCTGCACCCAGCATGCCTTGCGATATACTTAGGCAAATGAGGTGAGAGCCCGACCAATCCCACTCTACTCTGCTGAATGCTCCTTATTTGCATAAAGAGAACACTTTCACAACGGAGCAGAGTGGCGCAGCGGAAGCGTGCTGGGCCCATAACCCAGAGGTCGATGGATCGAAACCATCCTCTGCTAATTTTGCTTGATTTTTCTTCCAAGGACCAAGCTGTCATTCCCAGGCTGCCAGCAAGTAAAAGCGCAAGCTTTTGCCAGCTATGTGAGAAAAGACTTCTCAACTATCTGTGTCTGCTGAAATACAAGAGAGGGATCGTAAAAGGATCCACCCTGTACTTTGAAAGTAAAGACACACAATAATAAGCATAAATGACTGGTGGGACCTTCAAACACTTTTCTGGGCATGCTTTGAATTTCATTCTTCCCTTTTAGTTGTGCTATTATCTATCTCCTGGGCATTTCCTGGAATGTTCTCTCTTTCTCTTCCCTGCTTTGCTTCCCATGCTGCATCTATATGTTCATATCTATTATTTGTACTACTGCTTTCCATTCTTCTCTTCCGCACAGCTTTGACCTTGGTTTCAATCCCAGTTCCTTACCCTCTGCTAAAAACTTTCTACTGCTTTTCATGTTGGTATCTAAACCAAATGCACCGTTGAAGCTGGTGCAAGATAGACATTGCACTCAGGGTCGTAATGTTTAGAACCGAGAGCATACAGATCATAGGGCGTTGGTGGTATAGTGGTGAGCATAGCTGCCTTCCAAGCAGTTGACCCGGGTTCGATTCCCGGCCAACGCAGTACAAATACTTATATATTCTGCAAGCTGGATATATTTTAATGCAATATGTCACAAAATGGAAATATCATGAACAGATTAATCAGCCAGATATAAAAAAATAAACAAATACGTAGGCAAACATCTCGATCGCCCCTTCTGCTCTATTCATTGCCCTAATATATGATAAGTTCCATAAAGCAGAGTCACCACTCACATGTGCTGGTAATAAATATGTTACAGTGGGCAGACAATGAAAGGGCTGAGGCCCGACCAGACATTATAACTCCAGCATCTCTATGTTAAAAAGCATTTCTAGGCAATATCTAGCCTCTGAAAAAAATATGCAAGATCCACCGATAAATCTGGCAAAAGTCACTAACATTTTGGGCATACTTGTGCTCTCACCTGAATGTAGCGCCACCTTGTAGCCATCGGAGGTAACTGCAGCTCACAAAATGTTTCATAAGAGGGCAAGTTGAGAGGAATCCAAGAGGCAGATGTCCATAGAAAGAGCCTCTGACTACAGCAGGAAGGTTGGATGCTTCAAATTTGCATAGTTTCCTGTCCAACGTCCTCTCACGTCCCGAACGCCCACGTCACTCCACTGAATGCTCCTCATCTGCATAAAGAGAACACTTTCACAGAGGAGCAGAGTGGCGCAGCGGAAGCGTGCTAGGCCCATAACCCAGAGGTCGATGGATCGAAACCATCCTCTGCTAAATTTGCTTTATTTTCCTTCCAAGGACCAAGCTGTCATTTCCACGCTGCCAGAAAGGAAAAGCGCAAGCTTGCGCCAGCTATGTGAGAAAAGACTTCTCAACTATCTGTGTCTGCTGAAATACAAGAGAGGGATCGTCAAAGGATCCACCCTTTACTTTGAAAGTAAAGAGACACAATAATAAGCATAAATGACAGAGGGGGTTGGTGGTATAGTGGTGAGCATAGCTGCCTTCCAAGCAGTTGACCCGGGTTTGATTCCCGGCCAACGCAGTGCAAATACTTATGTATTCTGCAAGCAGGATATATTTTAGTTCAACATGTCACAAAATGGAAATATCATGAACAGATTAATCAGCCATATATATAGAAATTAAAAAATACGTAGGCAAACATCTCAATCGCCCCTTCTGCTATATTCATTGTCCTAATATATGATAAGTTTCATAAAGCAGAGTCGCCATTCACATGTGCTGGTAATAAATATGTTATTTTGGGCAGGCAATGAAAGGGCTGAGGCCCGACCAGACATTATACCTCCAGCATCTCTATGTTAAAAAGCATTTCTAGGCAATTTCTAGCCTCTGAAAAAAATATGCAAGACCCACCGATAAATCTGGCCAAAGTCCGTAACATTTTTGCATACTTGTGCTCTGACCTGAATGTAGCGCCACCTCGTAGCTGTCGAAGGTAACTGCAGCTCACAAAATGTTTTATCAGAAGGCAAGTTGAGAGGAATCCAAGAGGCAGATGTCCATGGAAAGAGCCTCTCACTGCAGCAGGAAGGGTGGATGCTTGAAATTTGCATAGTTTCCTGTCCAACGTCCACTCACGTCCCGAACGCTCCCAAACGCTCAAAAGCCTCACACCGGGCAAGCCCTCACCGGGTAGATCTCTGGCTCCACGCTCCCAAACGCTCAAAAGCCTCGCCCTCACCGGGTAGATCTCTGGCTCCCAGGTAAAGCCAAATCCTGAGCATGTTAGCGCTAGTATCACAGAGAGAGATATAGAGGGTTCAAGAGCTGCTGTCTTGATAAATGTTTGAAACGGCTAGTGCCTGAGAGTGTCTGGCTTTCAGTTATGACTGATTGTGAGAGGGGAAGATTAAGTTTTTCTGCACCCAGCATGCCTTGCGATATACTTAGGCAAATGAGGTGAGAGCCCGACCAATCCCACTCTACTCTGCTGAATGCTCCTTATTTGCATAAAGAGAACACTTTCACAACGGAGCAGAGTGGCGCAGCGGAAGCGTGCTGGGCCCATAACCCAGAGGTCGATGGATCGAAACCATCCTCTGCTAATTTTGCTTGATTTTTCTTCCAAGGACCAAGCTGTCATTCCCAGGCTGCCAGCAAGTAAAAGCGCAAGCTTTTGCCAGCTATGTGAGAAAAGACTTCTCAACTATCTGTGTCTGCTGAAATACAAGAGAGGGATCGTAAAAGGATCCACCCTGTACTTTGAAAGTAAAGACACACAATAATAAGCATAAATGACTGGTGGGACCTTCAAACACTTTTCTGGGCATGCTTTGAATTTCATTCTTCCCTTTTAGTTGTGCTATTATCTATCTCCTGGGCATTTCCTGGAATGTTCTCTCTTTCTCTTCCCTGCTTTGCTTCCCATGCTGCATCTATATGTTCATATCTATTATTTGTACTACTGCTTTCCATTCTTCTCTTCCGCACAGCTTTGACCTTGGTTCAATCCCAGTTCCTTACCCTCTGCTAAAAACTTTCTACTGCTTTTCATGTTGGTATCTAAACCAAATGCACCGTTGAAGCTGGTGCAAGATAGACATTGCACTCAGGGTCGTAATGTTTAGAACCGAGAGCATACAGATCATAGGGCGTTGGTGGTATAGTGGTGAGCATAGCTGCCTTCCAAGCAGTTGACCCGGGTTCGATTCCTGGCCAACGCAGTACAAATACTTATATATTCTGCAAGCTGGATATATTTTAATGCAATATGTCACAAAATGGAAATATCATGAACAGATTAATCAGCCAGATATAAAAAAATAAACAAATACGTAGGCAAACATCTCGATCGCCCCTTCTGCTATATACATTGCCCTAATATATGATAAGTTCCATAAAGCAGAGTCACCACTCACATGTGCTGGTAATAAATATGTTACAGTGGGCAGACAATGAAAGGGCTGAGGCCCGACCAGACATTATAACTCCAGCATCTCTATGTTAAAAAGCATTTCTAGGCAATATCTAGCCTCTGAAAAAAATATGCAAGATCCACCGATAAATCTGGCAAAAGTCACTAACATTTTGGGCATACTTGTGCTCTCACCTGAATGTAGCGCCACCTTGTAGCCATCGGAGGTAACTGCAGCTCACAAAATGTTTCATAAGAGGGCAAGTTGAGAGGAATCCAAGAGGCAGATGTCCATAGAAAGAGCCTCTGACTACAGCAGGAAGGTTGGATGCTTCAAATTTGCATAGTTTCCTGTCCAACGTCCTCTCACGTCCCGAACGCCCAAGTCACTCCACTGAATGCTCCTCATCTGCATAAAGAGAACACTTTCACAGAGGAGCAGAGTGGCGCAGCGGAAGCGTGCTGGGCCCATTACCCAGAGGTCGATGGATCGAAACCATCCTCTGCTAAATTTGCTTTATTTTCCTTCCAAGGACCAAGCTGTCATTTCCACGCTGCCAGAAAGGAAAAGCGCAAGCTTGCGCCAGCTATGTGAGAAAAGACTTCTCAACTCTCTGTGTCTGCTGAAATACAAGAGAGGGATCGTCAAAGGATCCACCCTTTACTTTGAAAGTAAAGAGACACAATAATAAGCATAAATGACAGAGGGCGTTGGTGGTATAGTGGTGCGCATAGCTGCCTTCCATGCAGTTGACCCGGGTTCGATTCCCGGCCAACGCAGTGCAAATACTTATGTATTCTGCAAGCAGGATATATTTTAGTTCAACATGTCACAAAATGGAAATATCATGAACAGATTAATCAGCCATATATATAGAAATTAAAAAATACGTAGGCAAACATCTCAATCGCCCCTTCTGCTATATTCATTGTCCTAATATATGATAAGTTTCATAAAGCAGAGTCGCCATTCACATGTGCTGGTAATAAATATGTTATTTTGGGCAGGCAATGAAAGGGCTGAGGCCCGACCAGACATTATACCTCCAGCATCTCTATGTTAAAAAGCATTTCTAGGCAATTTCTAGCCTCTGAAAAAAATATGCAAGACCCACCGATAAATCTGGCCAAAGTCCGTAACATTTTTGCATACTTGTGCTCTGACCTGAATGTAGCGCCACCTTGTAGCTGTCGAAGGTAAATGCAGCTCACAAAATGTTTTATCAGAAGGCAAGTTGAGAGGAATCCAAGAGGCAGATGTCCATGGAAAGAGCCTCTCACTGCAGCAGGAAGGTTGGATGCTTGAAATTTGCATAGTTTCCTGTCCAACGTCCTGAACGCTCCCAAACGCTCAAAAGCCTCACACCGGGCAAGCCCTCACCGGGTAGATCTCTGGCTCCCAGGTAAAGCCAAATCCTGAGCATGTTAGCGCTAGTATCACAGAGAGAGATATAGAGGGTTCAAGAGCTGCTGTCTTGATAAATGTTTGAAACGGCTAGTGCCTGAGAGTGTCTGGCTTTCAGTTATGACTGATTGTTAGAGGGGAAGATTAAGTTTTTCTGCACCCAGCATGCCTTGCGATATACTAAGGCAAATGAGGTGAGAGCCCGACCAATCCCACTCTACTCTGCTGAATGCTCCTTATTTGCATAAAGAGAACACTTTCACAACGGAGCAGAGTGGCGCAGCGGAAGCGTGCTGGGCCCATAACCCAGAGGTCGATGGATCGAAACCATCCTCTGCTAATTTTGCTTGATTTTTCTTCCAAGGACCAAGCTGTCATTCCCAGGCTGCCAGCAAGTAAAAGCGCAAGCTTTTGCCAGCTATGTGAGAAAAGACTTCTCAACTATCTGTGTCTGCTGAAATACAAGAGAGGGATCGTAAAAGGATCCACCCTGTACTTTGAAAGTAAAGACACACAATAATAAGCATAAATGACTGGTGGGACCTTCAAACACTTTTCTGGGCATGCTTTGAATTTCATTCTTCCCTTTTAGTTGTGCTATTATCTATCTCCTGGGCATTTCCTGGAATGTTCTCTCTTTCTCTTCCCTGCTTTGCTTCCCATGCTGCATCTATATGTTCATATCTATTATTTGTACTACTGCTTTCCATTCTTCTCTTCCGCACAGCTTTGACCTTGGTTTCAATCCCAGTTCCTTACCCTCTGCTAAAAACTTTCTACTGCTTTTCATGTTGGTATCTAAACCAAATGCACCGTTGAAGCTGGTGCAAGATAGACATTGCACTCAGGGTCGTAATGTTTAGAACCGAGAGCATACAGATCATAGGGCGTTGGTGGTATAGTGGTGAGCATAGCTGCCTTCCAAGCAGTTGACCCGGGTTCGATTCCCGGCCAACGCAGTACAAATACTTATATATTCTGCAAGCTGGATATATTTTAATGCAATATGTCACAAAATGGAAATATCATGAACAGATTAATCAGCCAGATATAAAAAAATAAACAAATACGTAGGCAAACATCTCGATCGCCCCTTCTGCTATATTCATTGCCCTAATATATGATAAGTTCCATAAAGCAGAGTCACCACTCACATGTGCTGGTAATAAATATGTTACAGTGGGCAGACAATGAAAGGGCTGAGGCCCGACCAGACATTATAACTCCAGCATCTCTATGTTAAAAAAGCATTTCTAGGCAATATCTAGCCTCTGAAAAAAATATGCAAGATCCACCGATAAATCTGGCAAAAGTCACTAACATTTTGGGCATACTTGTGCTCTCACCTGAATGTAGCGCCACCTTGTAGCCATCGGAGGTAACTGCAGCTCACAAAATGTTTCATAAGAGGGCAAGTTGAGAGGAATCCAAGAGGCAGATGTCCATAGAAAGAGCCTCTGACTACAGCAGGAAGGTTGGATGCTTCAAATTTGCATAGTTTCCTGTCCAACGTCCTCTCACGTCCCGAACGCCCACGTCACTCCACTGAATGCTCCTCATCTGCATAAAGAGAACACTTTCACAGAGGAGCAGAGTGGCGCAGCGGAAGCGTGCTGGGCCCATAACCCAGAGGTCGATGGATCGAAACCATCCTCTGCTAAATTTGCTTTATTTTCCTTCCAAGGACCAAGCTGTCATTTCCACGCTGCCAGAAAGGAAAAGCGCAAGCTTGCGCCAGCTATGTGAGAAAAGACTTCTCAACTATCTGTGTCTGCTGAAATACAAGAGAGGGATCGTCAAAGGATCCACCCTTTACTTTGAAAGTAAAGAGACACAATAATAAGCATAAATGACAGAGGGCGTTGGTGGTATAGTGGTGAGCATAGCTGCCTTCCATGCAGTTGACCCGGGTTCGATTCCCGGCCAACGCAGTGCAAATACTTATGTATTCTGCAAGCAGGATATATTTTAGTTCAACATGTCACAAAATGGAAATATCATGAACAGATTAATCAGCCATATATATAGAAATTAAAAAATACGTAGGCAAACATCTCAATCGCCCCTTCTGCTATATTCATTGTCCTAATATATGATAAGTTTCATAAAGCAGAGTCGCCATTCACATGTGCTGGTAATAAATATGTTATTTTGGGCAGGCAATGAAAGGGCTGAGGCCCGACCAGACATTATACCTCCAGCATCTCTATGTTAAAAAGCATTTCTAGGCAATTTCTAGCCTCTGAAAAAAATATGCAAGACCCACCGATAAATCTGGCCAAAGTCCGTAACATTTTTGCATACTTGTGCTCTGACCTGAATGTAGCGCCACCTCGTAGCTGTCGAAGGTAACTGCAGCTCACAAAATGTTTTATCAGAAGGCAAGTTGAGAGGAATCCAAGAGGCAGATGTCCATGGAAAGAGCCTCTCACTGCAGCAGGAAGGTTGGATGCTTGAAATTTGCATAGTTTCCTGTCCAACGTCCCGAACGCTCCCAAACGCTCAAAAGCCTCACACCGGGCAAGCCCTCACCGGGTAGATCTCTGGCTCCCAGGTAAAGCCAAATCCTGAGCATGTTAGCGCTAGTATCACAGAGAGAGATATAGAGGGTTCAAGAGCTGCTGTCTTGATAAATGTTTGAAACGGCTAGTGCCTGAGAGTGTCTGGCTTTCAGTTATGACTGATTGTTAGAGGGGAAGATTAAGTTTTTCTGCACCCAGCATGCCTTGCGATATACTTAGGCAAATGAGGTGAGAGCCCGACCAATCCCACTCTACTCTGCTGAATGCTCCTTATTTGCATAAAGAGAACACTTTCACAACGGAGCAGAGTGGCGCAGCGGAAGCGTGCTGGGCCCATAACCCAGAGGTCGATGGATCGAAACCATCCTCTGCTAATTTTGCTTGATTTTTCTTCCAAGGACCAAGCTGTCATTCCCAGGCTGCCAGCAAGTAAAAGCGCAAGCTTTTGCCAGCTATGTGAGAAAAGACTTCTCAACTATCTGTGTCTGCTGAAATACAAGAGAGGGATCGTAAAAGGATCCACCCTGTACTTTGAAAGTAAAGACACACAATAATAAGCATAAATGACTGGTGGGACCTTCAAACACTTTTCTGGGCATGCTTTGAATTTCATTCTTCCCTTTTAGTTGTGCTATTATCTATCTCCTGGGCATTTCCTGGAATGTTCTCTCTTTCTCTTCCCTGCTTTGCTTCCCATGCTGCATCTATATGTTCATATCTATTATTTGTACTACTGCTTTCCATTCTTCTCTTCCGCACAGCTTTGACCTTGGTTTCAATCCCAGTTCCTTACCCTCTGCTAAAAACTTTCTACTGCTTTTTATGTTGGTATCTAAACCAAATGCACCGTTGAAGCTGGTGCAAGATAGACATTGCACTCAGGGTCGTAATGTTTAGAACCGAGAGCATACAGATCATAGGGCGTTGGTGGTATAGTGGTGAGCATAGCTGCCTTCCAAGCAGTTGACCCGGGTTCGATTCCCGGCCAACGCAGTACAAATACTTATATATTCTGCAAGCTGGATATATTTTAATGCAATATGTCACAAAATGGAAATATCATGAACAGATTAATCAGCCAGATATAAAAAAATAAACAAATACGTAGGCAAACATCTCGATCGCCCCTTCTGCTATATTCATTGCCCTAATATATGATAAGTTCCATAAAGCAGAGTCACCACTCACATGTGCTGGTAATAAATATGTTACAGTGGGCAGACAATGAAAGGGCTGAGGCCCGACCAGACATTATAACTCCAGCATCTCTATGTTAAAAAGCATTTCTAGGCAATATCTAGCCTCTGAAAAAAATATGCAAGATCCACCGATAAATCTGGCAAAAGTCACTAACATTTTGGGCATACTTGTGCTCTCACCTGAATGTAGCGCCACCTTGTAGCCATCGGAGGTAACTGCAGCTCACAAAATGTTTCATAAGAGGGCAAGTTGAGAGGAATCCAAGAGGCAGATGTCCATAGAAAGAGCCTCTGACTACAGCAGGAAGGTTGGATGCTTCAAATTTGCATAGTTTCCTGTCCAACGTCCTCTCACGTCCCGAACGCCCACGTCACTCCACTGAATGCTCCTCATCTGCATAAAGAGAACACTTTCACAGAGGAGCAGAGTGGCGCAGCGGAAGCGTGCTGGGCCCATAACCCAGAGGTCGATGGATCGAAACCATCCTCTGCTAAATTTGCTTTATTTTCCTTCCAAGGACCAAGCTGTCATTTCCACGCTGCCAGAAAGGAAAAGCGCAAGCTTGCGCCAGCTATGTGAGAAAAGACTTCTCAACTATCTGTGTCTGCTGAAATACAAGAGAGGGATCGTCAAAGGATCCACCCTTTACTTTGAAAGTAAAGAGACACAATAATAAGCATAAATGACAGAGGGCGTTGGTGGTATAGTGGTGAGCATAGCTGCCTTCCATGCAGTTGACCCGGGTTCGATTCCCGGCCAACGCAGTGCAAATACTTATGTATTCTGCAAGCAGGATATATTTTAGTTCAACATGTCACAAAATGGAAATATCATGAACAGATTAATCAGCCATATATATAGAAATTAAAAAATACGTAGGCAAACATCTCAATCGCCCCTTCTGCTATATTCATTGTCCTAATATATGATAAGTTTCATAAAGCAGAGTCGCCATTCACATGTGCTGGTAATAAATATGTTATTTTGGGCAGGCAATGAAAGGGCTGAGGCCCGACCAGACATTATACCTCCAGCATCTCTATGTTAAAAAGCATTTCTAGGCAATTTCTAGCCTCTGAAAAAAATATGCAAGACCCACCGATAAATCTGGCCAAAGTCCGTAACATTTTTGCATACTTGTGCTCTGACCTGAATGTAGCGCCACCTCGTAGCTGTCGAAGGTAACTGCAGCTCACAAAATGTTTTATCAGAAGGCAAGTTGAGAGGAATCCAAGAGGCAGATGTCCATGGAAAGAGCCTCTCACTGCAGCAGGAAGGTTGGATGCTTGAAATTTGCATAGTTTCCTGTCCAACGTCCCGAACGCTCCCAAACGCTCAAAAGCCTCACACCGGGCAAGCCCTCACCGGGTAGATCTCTGGCTCCCAGGTAAAGCCAAATCCTGAGCATGTTAGCGCTAGTATCACAGAGAGAGATATAGAGGGTTCAAGAGCTGCTGTCTTGATAAATGTTTGAAACGGCTAGTGCCTGAGAGTGTCTGGCTTTCAGTTATGACTGATTGTTAGAGGGGAAGATTAAGTTTTTCTGCACCCAGCATGCCTTGCGATATACTTAGGCAAATGAGGTGAGAGCCCGACCAATCCCACTCTACTCTGCTGAATGCTCCTTATTTGCATAAAGAGAACACTTTCACAACGGAGCAGAGTGGCGCATCGGAAGCGTGCTGGGCCCATAACCCAGAGGTCGATGGATCGAAACCATCCTCTGCTAATTTTGCTTGATTTTTCTTCCAAGGACCAAGCTGTCATTCCCAGGCTGCCAGCAAGTAAAAGCGCAAGCTTTTGCCAGCTATGTGAGAAAAGACTTCTCAACTATCTGTGTCTGCTGAAATACAAGAGAGGGATCGTAAAAGGATCCACCCTGTACTTTGAAAGTAAAGACACACAATAATAAGCATAAATGACTGGTGGGACCTTCAAACACTTTTCTGGGCATGCTTTGAATTTCATTCTTCCCTTTTAGTTGTGCTATTATCTATCTCCTGGGCATTTCCTGGAATGTTCTCTCTTTCTCTTCCCTGCTTTGCTTCCCATGCTGCATCTATATGTTCATATCTATTATTTGTACTACTGCTTTCCATTCTTCTCTTCCGCACAGCTTTGACCTTGGTTTCAATCCCAGTTCCTTACCCTCTGCTAAAAACTTTCTACTGCTTTTTATGTTGGTATCTAAACCAAATGCACCGTTGAAGCTCGTGCAAGATAGACATTGCACTCAGGGTCGTAATGTTTAGAACCGAGAGCATACAGATCATAGGGCGTTGGTGGTATAGTGGTGAGCATAGCTGCCTTCCAAGCAGTTGACCCGGGTTCGATTCCCGGCCAACGCAGTACAAATACTTATATATTCTGCAAGCTGGATATATTTTAATGCAATATGTCACAAAATGGAAATATCATGAACAGATTAATCAGCCAGATATAAAAAAATAAACAAATACGTAGGCAAACATCTCGATCGCCCCTTCTGCTATATTCATTGCCCTAATATATGATAAGTTCCATAAAGCAGAGTCACCACTCACATGTGCTGGTAATAAATATGTTACAGTGGGCAGACAATGAAAGGGCTGAGGCCCGACCAGACATTATAACTCCAGCATCTCTATGTTAAAAAGCATTTCTAGGCAATATCTAGCCTCTGAAAAAAATATGCAAGATCCACCGATAAATCTGGCAAAAGTCACTAACATTTTGGGCATACTTGTGCTCTCACCTGAATGTAGCGCCACCTTGTAGCCATCGGAGGTAACTGCAGCTCACAAAATGTTTCATAAGAGGGCAAGTTGAGAGGAATCCAAGAGGCAGATGTCCATAGAAAGAGCCTCTGACTACAGCAGGAAGGTTGGATGCTTCAAATTTGCATAGTTTCCTGTCCAACGTCCTCTCACGTCCCGAACGCCCACGTCACTCCACTGAATGCTCCTCATCTGCATAAAGAGAACACTTTCACAGAGGAGCAGAGTGGCGCAGCGGAAGCGTGCTGGGCCCATAACCCAGAGGTCGATGGATCGAAACCATCCTCTGCTAAATTTGCTTTATTTTCCTTCCAAGGACCAAGCTGTCATTTCCACGCTGCCAGAAAGGAAAAGCGCAAGCTTGCGCCAGCTATGTGAGAAAAGACTTCTCAACTATCTGTGTCTGCTGAAATACAAGAGAGGGATCGTCAAAGGATCCACCCTTTACTTTGAAAGTAAAGAGACACAATAATAAGCATAAATGACAGAGGGCGTTGGTGGTATAGTGGTGAGCATAGCTGCCTTCCAAGCAGTTGACCCGGGTTCAATTCCCGGCCAACGCAGTGCAAATACTTATGTATTCTGCAAGCAGGATATATTTTAGTTCAACATGTCACAAAATGGAAATATCATGAACAGATTAATCAGCCATATATATAGAAATTAAAAAATACGTAGGCAAACATCTCAATCGCCCCTTCTGCTATATTCATTGTCCTAATATATGATAAGTTTCATAAAGCAGAGTCGCCATTCACATGTGCTGGTAATAAATATGTTATTTTGGGCAGGCAATGAAAGGGCTGAGGCCCGACCAGACATTATACCTCCAGCATCTCTATGTTAAAAAGCATTTCTAGGCAATTTCTAGCCTCTGAAAAAAATATGCAAGACCCACCGATAAATCTGGCCAAAGTCCGTAACATTTTTGCATACTTGTGCTCTGACCTGAATGTAGCGCCACCTCGTAGCTGTCAAAGGTAACTGCAGCTCACAAAATGTTTTATCAGAAGGCAAGTTGAGAGGAATCCAAGAGGCAGATGTCCATGGAAAGAGCCTCTCACTGCAGCAGGAAGGTTGGATGCTTGAAATTTGCATAGTTTCCTGTCCAACGTCCCGAACGCTCCCAAACGCTCAAAAGCCTCACACCGGGCAAGCCCTCACCGGGTAGATCTCTGGCTCCCAGGTAAAGCCAAATCCTGAGCATGTTAGCGCTAGTATCACAGAGAGAGATATAGAGGGTTCAAGAGCTGCTGTCTTGATAAATGTTTGAAACGGCTAGTGCCTGAGAGTGTCTGGCTTTCAGTTATGACTGATTGTTAGAGGGGAAGATTACGTTTTTCTGCACCCAGCATGCCTTGCGATATACTTAGGCAAATGAGGTGAGAGCCCGACCAATCCCACTCTACTCTGCTGAATGCTCCTTATTTGCATAAAGAGAACACTTTCACAACGGAGCAGAGTGGCGCAGCGGAAGCGTGCTGGGCCCATAACCCAGAGGTCGATGGATCGAAACCATCCTCTGCTAATTTTGCTTGATTTTTCTTCCAAGGACCAAGCTGTCATTCCCAGGCTGCCAGCAAGTAAAAGCGCAAGCTTTTGCCAGCTATGTGAGAAAAGACTTCTCAACTATCTGTGTCTGCTGAAATACAAGAGAGGGATCGTAAAAGGATCCACCCTGTACTTTGAAAGTAAAGACACACAATAATAAGCATAAATGACTGGTGGGACCTTCAAACACTTTTCTGGGCATGCTTTGAATTTCATTCTTCCCTTTTAGTTGTGCTATTATCTATCTCCTGGGCATTTCCTGGAATGTTCTCTCTTTCTCTTCCCTGCTTTGCTTCCCATGCTGCATCTATATGTTCATATCTATTATTTGTACTACTGCTTTCCATTCTTCTCTTCCGCACAGCTTTGACCTTGGTTTCAATCCCAGTTCCTTACCCTCTGCTAAAAACTTTCTACTGCTTTTCATGTTGGTATCTAAACCAAATGCACCGTTGAAGCTGGTGCAAGATAGACATTGCACTCAGGGTCGTAATGTTTAGAACCGAGAGCATACAGATCATAGGGCGTTGGTGGTATAGTGGTGAGCATAGCTGCCTTCCAAGCAGTTGACCCGGGTTCGATTCCCGGCCAACGCAGTACAAATACTTATATATTCTGCAAGCTGGATATATTTTAATGCAATATGTCACAAAATGGAAATATCATGAACAGATTAATCAGCCAGATATAAAAAAATAAACAAATACGTAGGCAAACATCTCGATCGCCCCTTCTGCTATATTCATTGCCCTAATATATGATAAGTTCCATAAAGCAGAGTCACCACTCACATGTGCTGGTAATAAATATGTTACAGTGGGCAGACAATGAAAGGGCTGAGGCCCGACCAGACATTATAACTCCAGCATCTCTATGTTAAAAAGCATTTCTAGGCAATATCTAGCCTCTGAAAAAAATATGCAAGATCCACCGATAAATCTGGCAAAAGTCACTAACATTTTGGGCATACTTGTGCTCTCACCTGAATGTAGCGCCACCTTGTAGCCATCGGAGGTAACTGCAGCTCACAAAATGTTTCATAAGAGGGCAAGTTGAGAGGAATCCAAGAGACAGATGTCCATAGAAAGAGCCTCTGACTACAGCAGGAAGGTTGGATGCTTCAAATTTGCATAGTTTCCTGTCCAACGTCCTCTCACGTCCCGAACGCCCACGTCACTCCACTGAATGCTCCTCATCTGCATAAAGAGAACACTTTCACAGAGGAGCAGAGTGGCGCAGCGGAAGCGTGCTGGGCCCATAACCCAGAGGTCGATGGATCGAAACCATCCTCTGCTAAATTTGCTTTATTTTCCTTCCAAGGACCAAGCTGTCATTTCCACGCTGCCAGAAAGGAAAAGCGCAAGCTTGCGCCAGCTATGTGAGAAAAGACTTCTCAACTATCTGTGTCTGCTGAAATACAAGAGAGGGATCGTCAAAGGATCCACCCTTTACTTTGAAAGTAAAGAGACACAATAATAAGCATAAATGACAGAGGGCGTTGGTGGTATAGTGGTGAGCATAGCTGCCTTCCAAGCAGTTGACCCGGGTTCGATTCCCGGCCAACGCAGTGCAAATACTTATGTATTCTGCAAGCAGGATATATTTTAGTTCAACATGTCACAAAATGGAAATATCATGAACAGATTAATCAGCCATATATATAGAAATTAAAAAATACGTAGGCAAACATCTCAATCGCCCCTTCTGCTATATTCATTGTCCTAATATATGATAAGTTTCATAAAGCAGAGTCGCCATTCACATGTGCTGGTAATAAATATGTTATTTTGGGCAGGCAATGAAAGGGCTGAGGCCCGACCAGACATTATACCTCCAGCATCTCTATGTTAAAAAGCATTTCTAGGCAATTTCTAGCCTCTGAAAAAAATATGCAAGACCCACCGATAAATCTGGCCAAAGTCCGTAACATTTTTGCATACTTGTGCTCTGACCTGAATGTAGCGCCACCTCGTAGCTGTCGAAGGTAACTGCAGCTCACAAAATGTTTTATCAGAAGGCAAGTTGAGAGGAATCCAAGAGGCAGATGTCCATGGAAAGAGCCTCTCACTGCAGCAGGAAGGTTGGATGCTTGAAATTTGCATAGTTTCCTGTCCAACGTCCACAACGCTCCCAAACGCTCAAAAGCCTCACACCGGGCAAGCCCTCACCGGGTAGATCTCTGGCTCCCAGGTAAAGCCAAATCCTGAGCATGTTAGCGCTAGTATCACAGAGAGAGATATAGAGGGTTCAAGAGCTGCTGTCTTGATAAATGTTTGAAACGGCTAGTGCCTGAGAGTGTCTGGCTTTCAGTTATGACTGATTGTGAGAGGGGAAGATTAAGTTTTTCTGCACCCAGCATGCCTTGCGATATACTTAGGCAAATGAGGTGAGAGCCCGACCAATCCCACTCTACTCTGCTGAATGCTCCTTATTTGCATAAAGAGAACACTTTCACAACGGAGCAGAGTGGCGCAGCGGAAGCGTGCTGGGCCCATAACCCAGAGGTCGATGGATCGAAACCATCCTCTGCTAATTTTGCTTGATTTTTCTTCCAAGGACCAAGCTGTCATTCCCAGGCTGCCAGCAAGTAAAAGCGCAAGCTTTTGCCAGCTATGTGAGAAAAGACTTCTCAACTATCTGTGTCTGCTGAAATACAAGAGAGGGATCGTAAAAGGATCCACCCTGTACTTTGAAAGTAAAGACACACAATAATAAGCATAAATGACTGGTGGGACCTTCAAACACTTTTCTGGGCATGCTTTGAATTTCATTCTTCCCTTTTAGTTGTGCTATTATCTATCTCCTGGGCATTTCCTGGAATGTTCTCTCTTTCTCTTCCCTGCTTTGCTTCCCATGCTGCATCTATATGTTCATATCTATTATTTGTACTACTGCTTTCCATTCTTCTCTTCCGCACAGCTTTGACCTTGGTTTCAATCCCAGTTCCTTACCCTCTGCTAAAAACTTTCTACTGCTTTTCATGTTGGTATCTAAACCAAATGCACCGTTGAAGCTGGTGCAAGATAGACATTGCACTCAGGGTCGTAATGTTTAGAACCGAGAGCATACAGATCATAGGGCGTTGGTGGTATAGTGGGGAGCATAGCTGCCTTCCAAGCAGTTGACCCGGGTTCGATTCCCGGCCAACGCAGTACAAATACTTATATATTCTGCAAGCTGGATATATTTTAATGCAATATGTCACAAAATGGAAATATCATGAACAGATTAATCAGCCAGATATAAAAAAATAAACAAATACGTAGGCAAACATCTCGATCGCCCCTTCTGCTATATTCATTGCCCTAATATATGATAAGTTCCATAAAGCAGAGTCACCACTCACATGTGCTGGTAATAAATATGTTACAGTGGGCAGACAATGAAAGGGCTGAGGCCCGACCAGACATTATAACTCCAGCATCTCTATGTTAAAAAGCATTTCTAGGCAATATCTAGCCTCTGAAAAAAATATGCAAGATCCACCGATAAATCTGGCAAAAGTCACTAACATTTTGGGCATACTTGTGCTCTCACCTGAATGTAGCGCCACCTTGTAGCCATCGGAGGTAACTGCAGCTCACAAAATGTTTCATAAGAGGGCAAGTTGAGAGGAATCCAAGAGGCAGATGTCCATAGAAAGAGCCTCTGACTACAGCAGGAAGGTTGGATGCTTCAAATTTGCATAGTTTCCTGTCCAACGTCCTCTCACGTCCCGAACGCCCACGTCACTCCACTGAATGCTCCTCATCTGCATAAAGAGAACACTTTCACAGAGGAGCAGAGTGGCGCAGCGGAAGCGTGCTGGGCCCATAACCCAGAGGTCGATGGATCGAAACCATCCTCTGCTAAATTTGCTTTATTTTCCTTCCAAGGACCAAGCTGTCATTTCCACGCTGCCAGAAAGGAAAAGCGCAAGCTTGCGCCAGCTATGTGAGAAAAGACTTCTCAACTATCTGTGTCTGCTGAAATACAAGAGAGGGATCGTCAAAGGATCCACCCTTTACTTTGAAAGTAAAGAGACACAATAATAAGCATAAATGACAGAGGGCGTTGGTGGTATAGTGGTGAGCATAGCTGCCTTCCATGCAGTTGACCCGGGTTCGATTCCCGGCCAACGCAGTGCAAATACTTATGTATTCTGCAAGCAGGATATATTTTAGTTCAACATGTCACAAAATGGAAATATCATGAACAGATTAATCAGCCATATATATAGAAATTAAAAAATACGTAGGCAAACATCTCAATCGCCCCTTCTGCTATATTCATTGTCCTAATATATGATAAGTTTCATAAAGCAGAGTCGCCATTCACATGTGCTGGTAATAAATATGTTATTTTGGGCAGGCAATGAAAGGGCTGAGGCCCGACCAGACATTATACCTCCAGCATCTCTATGTTAAAAAGCATTTCTAGGCAATTTCTAGCCTCTGAAAAAAATATGCAAGACCCACCGATAAATCTGGCCAAAGTCCGTAACATTTTTGCATACTTGTGCTCTGACCTGAATGTAGCGCCACCTCGTAGCTGTCGAAGGTAACTGCAGCTCACAAAATGTTTTATCAGAAGGCAAGTTGAGAGGAATCCAAGAGGCAGATGTCCATGGAAAGAGCCTCTCACTGCAGCAGGAAGGTTGGATGCTTGAAATTTGCATAGTTTCCTGTCCAACGTCCCGAACGCTCCCAAACGCTCCAAAGCCTCACACCGGGCAAGCCCTCACCGGGTAGATCTCTGGCTCCCAGGTAAAGCCAAATCCTGAGCATGTTAGCGCTAGTATCACAGAGAGAGATATAGAGGGTTCAAGAGCTGCTGTCTTGATAAATGTTTGAAACGGCTAGTGCCTGAGAGTGTCTGGCTTTCAGTTATGACTGATTGTGAGAGGGGAAGATTAAGTTTTTCTGCACCCAGCATGCCTTGTGATATACTTAGGCAAATGAGGTGAGAGCCCGACCAATCCCACTCTAGTCTGCTGAATGCTCCTTATTTGCATAAAGAGAACACTTTCACAACGGAGCAGAGTGGCGCAGCGGAAGCGTGCTGGGCCCATAACCCAGAGGTCGATGGATCGAAACCATCCTCTGCTAATTTTGCTTGATTTTTCTTCCAAGGACCAAGCTGTCATTCCCAGGCTGCCAGCAAGTAAAAGCGCAAGCTTTTGCCAGCTATGTGAGAAAAGACTTCTCAACTATCTGTGTCTGCTGAAATACAAGAGAGGGATCGTAAAAGGATCCACCCTGTACTTTGAAAGTAAAGACACACAATAATAAGCATAAATGACTGGTGGGACCTTCAAACACTTTTCTGGGCATGCTTTGAATTTCATTCTTCCCTTTTAGTTGTGCTATTATCTATCTCCTGGGCATTTCCTGGAATGTTCTCTCTTTCTCTTCCCTGCTTTGCTTCCCATGCTGCATCTATATGTTCATATCTATTATTTGTACTACTGCTTTCCATTCTTCTCTTCCGCACAGCTTTGACCTTGGTTTCAATCCCAGTTCCTTACCCTCTGCTAAAAACTTTCTACTGCTTTTCATGTTGGTATCTAAACCAAATGCACCGTTGAAGCTGGTGCAAGATAGACATTGCACTCAGGGTCGTAATGTTTAGAACCGAGAGCATACAGATCATAGGGCGTTGGTGGTATAGTGGTGAGCATAGCTGCCTTCCAAGCAGTTGACCCGGGTTCGATTCCCGGCCAACGCAGTACAAATACTTATATATTCTGCAAGCTGGATATATTTTAATGCAATATGTCACAAAATGGAAATATCATGAACAGATTAATCAGCCAGATATAAAAAAATAAACAAATACGTAGGCAAACATCTCGATCGCCCCTTCTGCTATATTCATTGCCCTAATATATGATAAGTTCCATAAAGCAGAGTCACCACTCACATGTGCTGGTAATAAATATGTTACAGTGGGCAGACAATGAAAGGGCTGAGGCCCGACCAGACATTATAACTCCAGCATCTCTATGTTAAAAAGCATTTCTAGGCAATATCTAGCCTCTGAAAAAAATATGCAAGATCCACCGATAAATCTGGCAAAAGTCACTAACATTTTGGGCATACTTGTGCTCTCACCTGAATGTAGCGCCACCTTGTAGCCATCGGAGGTAACTGCAGCTCACAAAATGTTTCATAAGAGGGCAAGTTGAGAGGAATCCAAGAGGCAGATGTCCATAGAAAGAGCCTCTGACTACAGCAGGAAGGTTGGATGCTTCAAATTTGCATAGTTTCCTGTCCAACGTCCTCTCACGTCCCGAACGCCCACGTCACTCCACTGAATGCTCCTCATCTGCATAAAGAGAACACTTTCACAGAGGAGCAGAGTGGCGCAGCGGAAGCGTGCTGGGCCCATAACCCAGAGGTCGATGGATCGAAACCATCCTCTGCTAAATTTGCTTTATTTTCCTTCCAAGGACCAAGCTGTCATTTCCACGCTGCCAGAAAGGAAAAGCGCAAGCTTGCGCCAGCTATGTGAGAAAAGACTTCTCAACTATCTGTGTCTGCTGAAATACAAGAGAGGGATCGTCAAAGGATCCACCCTTTACTTTGAAAGTAAAGAGACACAATAATAAGCATAAATGACAGAGGGCGTTGGTGGTATAGTGGTGAGCATAGCTGCCTTCCAAGCAGTTGACCCGGGTTCGATTCCCGGCCAACGCAGTGCAAATACTTATGTATTCTGCAAGCAGGATATATTTTAGTTCAACATGTCACAAAATGGAAATATCATGAACAGATTAATCAGCCATATATATAGAAATTAAAAAATACGTAGGCAAACATCTCAATCGCCCCTTCTGCTATATTCATTGTCCTAATATATGATAAGTTTCATAAAGCAGAGTCGCCATTCACATGTGCTGGTAATAAATATGTTATTTTGGGCAGGCAATGAAAGGGCTGAGGCCCGACCAGACATTATACCTCCAGCATCTCTATGTTAAAAAGCATTTCTAGGCAATTTCTAGCCTCTGAAAAAAATATGCAAGACCCACCGATAAATCTGGCCAAAGTCCGTAACATTTTTGCATACTTGTGCTCTGACCTGAATGTAGCGCCACCTCGTAGCTGTCGAAGGTAACTGCAGCTCACAAAATGTTTTATCAGAAGGCAAGTTGAGAGGAATCCAAGAGGCAGATGTCCATGGAAAGAGCCTCTCACTGCAGCAGGAAGGTTGGATGCTTGAAATTTGCATAGTTTCCTGTCCAACGTCCCGAACGCTCCCAAACGCTCAAAAGCCTCACACCGGGCAAGCCCTCACCGGGTAGATCTCTGGCTCCCAGGTAAAGCCAAATCCTGAGCATGTTAGCGCTAGTATCACAGAGAGAGATATAGAGGGTTCAAGAGCTGCTGTCTTGATAAATGTTTGAAACGGCTAGTGCCTGAGAGTGTCTGGCTTTCAGTTATGACTGATTGTTAGAGGGGAAGATTAAGTTTTTCTGCACCCAGCATGCCTTGCGATATACTTAGGCAAATGAGGTGAGAGCCCGACCAATCCCACTCTACTCTGCTGAATGCTCCTTATTTGCATAAAGAGAACACTTTCACAACAGAGCAGAGTGGCGCAGCGGAAGCGTGCTGGGCCCATAACCCAGAGGTCGATGGATCGAAACCATCCTCTGCTAATTTTGCTTGATTTTTCTTCCAAGGACCAAGCTGTCATTCCCAGGCTGCCAGCAAGTAAAAGCGCAAGCTTTTGCCAGCTATGTGAGAAAAGACTTCTCAACTATCTGTGTCTGCTGAAATACAAGAGAGGGATCGTAAAAGGATCCACCCTGTACTTTGAAAGTAAAGACACACAATAATAAGCATAAATGACTGGTGGGACCTTCAAACACTTTTCTGGGCATGCTTTGAATTTCATTCTTCCCTTTTAGTTGTGCTATTATCTATCTCCTGGGCATTTCCTGGAATGTTCTCTCTTTCTCTTCCCTGCTTTGCTTCCCATGCTGCATCTATATGTTCATATCTATTATTTGTACTACTGCTTTCCATTCTTCTCTTCCGCACAGCTTTGACCTTGGTTTCAATCCCAGTTCCTTACCCTCTGCTAAAAACTTTCTACTGCTTTTCATGTTGGTATCTAAACCAAATGCACCGTTGAAGCTGGTGCAAGATAGACATTGCACTCAGGGTCGTAATGTTTAGAACCGAGAGCATACAGATCATAGGGCGTTGGTGGTATAGTGGTGAGCATAGCTGCCTTCCAAGCAGTTGACCCGGGTTCGATTCCCGGCCAACGCAGTACAAATACTTATATATTCTGCAAGCTGGATATATTTTAATGCAATATGTCACAAAATGGAAATATCATGAACAGATTAATCAGCCAGATATAAAAAAATAAACAAATACGTAGGCAAACATCTCGATCGCCCCTTCTGCTATATTCATTGCCCTAATATATGATAAGTTCCATAAAGCAGAGTCACCACTCACATGTGCTGGTAATAAATATGTTACAGTGGGCAGACAATGAAAGGGCTGAGGCCCGACCAGACATTATAACTCCAGCATCTCTATGTTAAAAAGCATTTCTAGGCAATATCTAGCCTCTGAAAAAAATATGCAAGATCCACCGATAAATCTGGCAAAAGTCACTAACATTTTGGGCATACTTGTGCTCTCACCTGAATGTAGCGCCACCTTGTAGCCATCGGAGGTAACTGCAGCTCACAAAATGTTTCATAAGAGGGCAAGTTGAGAGGAATCCAAGAGGCAGATGTCCATAGAAAGAGCCTCTGACTACAGCAGGAAGGTTGGATGCTTCAAATTTGCATAGTTTCCTGTCCAACGTCCTCTCACGTCCCGAACGCCCACGTCACTCCACTGAATGCTCCTCATCTGCATAAAGAGAACACTTTCACAGAGGAGCAGAGTGGCGCAGCGGAAGCGTGCTGGGCCCATAACCCAGAGGTCGATGGATCGAAACCATCCTCTGCTAAATTTGCTTTATTTTCCTTCCAAGGACCAAGCTGTCATTTCCACGCTGCCAGAAAGGAAAAGCGCAAGCTTGCGCCAGCTATGTGAGAAAAGACTTCTCAACTATCTGTGTCTGCTGAAATACAAGAGAGGGATCGTCAAAGGATCCACCCTTTACTTTGAAAGTAAAGAGACACAATAATAAGCATAAATGACAGAGGGCATTGGTGGTATAGTGGTGAGCATAGCTGCCTTCCAAGCAGTTGACCCGGGTTCGATTCCCGGCCAACGCAGTGCAAATACTTATGTATTCTGCAAGCAGGATATATTTTAGTTCAACATGTCACAAAATGGAAATATCATGAACAGATTAATCAGCCATATATATAGAAATTAAAAAATACGTAGGCAAACATCTCAATCGCCCCTTCTGCTATATTCATTGTCCTAATATATGATAAGTTTCATAAAGCAGAGTCGCCATTCACATGTGCTGGTAATAAATATGTTATTTTGGGCAGGCAATGAAAGGGCTGAGGCCCGACCAGACATTATACCTCCAGCATCTCTATGTTAAAAAGCATTTCTAGGCAATTTCTAGCCTCTGAAAAAAATATGCAAGACCCACCGATAAATCTGGCCAAAGTCCGTAACATTTTTGCATACTTGTGCTCTGACCTGAATGTAGCGCCACCTCGTAGCTGTCGAAGGTAACTGCAGCTCACAAAATGTTTTATCAGAAGGCAAGTTGAGAGGAATCCAAGAGGCAGATGTCCATGGAAAGAGCCTCTCACTGCAGCAGGAAGGTTGGATGCTTGAAATTTGCATAGTTTCCTGTCCAACGTCCCGAACGCTCCCAAACGCTCAAAAGCCTCACACCGGGCAAGCCCTCACCGGGTAGATCTCTGGCTCCCAGGTAAAGCCAAATCCTGAGCATGTTAGCGCTAGTATCACAGAGAGAGATATAGAGGGTTCAAGAGCTGCTGTCTTGATAAATGTTTGAAACGGCTAGTGCCTGAGAGTGTCTGGCTTTCAGTTATGACTGATTGTTAGAGGGGAAGATTAAGTTTTTCTGCACCCAGCATGCCTTGCGATATACTTAGGCAAATGAGGTGAGAGCCCGACCAATCCCACTCTACTCTGCTGAATGCTCCTTATTTGCATAAAGAGAACACTTTCACAACGGAGCAGAGTGGCGCATCGGAAGCGTGCTGGGCCCATAACCCAGAGGTCGATGGATCGAAACCATCCTCTGCTAATTTTGCTTGATTTTTCTTCCAAGGACCAAGCTGTCATTCCCAGGCTGCCAGCAAGTAAAAGCGCAAGCTTTTGCCAGCTATGTGAGAAAAGACTTCTCAACTATCTGTGTCTGCTGAAATACAAGAGAGGGATCGTAAAAGGATCCACCCTGTACTTTGAAAGTAAAGACACACAATAATAAGCATAAATGACTGGTGGGACCTTCAAACACTTTTCTGGGCATGCTTTGAATTTCATTCTTCCCTTTTAGTTGTGCTATTATCTATCTCCTGGGCATTTCCTGGAATGTTCTCTCTTTCTCTTCCCTGCTTTGCTTCCCATGCTGCATCTATATGTTCATATCTATTATTTGTACTACTGCTTTCCATTCTTCTCTTCCGCACAGCTTTGACCTTGGTTTCAATCCCAGTTCCTTACCCTCTGCTAAAAACTTTCTACTGCTTTTTATGTTGGTATCTAAACCAAATGCACCGTTGAAGCTCGTGCAAGATAGACATTGCACTCAGGGTCGTAATGTTTAGAACCGAGAGCATACAGATCATAGGGCGTTGGTGGTATAGTGGTGAGCATAGCTGCCTTCCAAGCAGTTGACCCGGGTTCGATTCCCGGCCAACGCAGTACAAATACTTATATATTCTGCAAGCTGGATATATTTTAATGCAATATGTCACAAAATGGAAATATCATGAACAGATTAATCAGCCAGATATAAAAAAATAAACAAATACGTAGGCAAACATCTCGATCGCCCCTTCTGCTATATTCATTGCCCTAATATATGATAAGTTCCATAAAGCAGAGTCACCACTCACATGTGCTGGTAATAAATATGTTACAGTGGGCAGACAATGAAAGGGCTGAGGCCCGACCAGACATTATAACTCCAGCATCTCTATGTTAAAAAGCATTTCTAGGCAATATCTAGCCTCTGAAAAAAATATGCAAGATCCACCGATAAATCTGGCAAAAGTCACTAACATTTTGGGCATACTTGTGCTCTCACCTGAATGTAGCGCCACCTTGTAGCCATCGGAGGTAACTGCAGCTCACAAAATGTTTCATAAGAGGGCAAGTTGAGAGGAATCCAAGAGGCAGATGTCCATAGAAAGAGCCTCTGACTACAGCAGGAAGGTTGGATGCTTCAAATTTGCATAGTTTCCTGTCCAACGTCCTCTCACGTCCCGAACGCCCACGTCACTCCACTGAATGCTCCTCATCTGCATAAAGAGAACACTTTCACAGAGGAGCAGAGTGGCGCAGCGGAAGCGTGCTGGGCCCATAACCCAGAGGTCGATGGATCGAAACCATCCTCTGCTAAATTTGCTTTATTTTCCTTCCAAGGACCAAGCTGTCATTTCCACGCTGCCAGAAAGGAAAAGCGCAAGCTTGCGCCAGCTATGTGAGAAAAGACTTCTCAACTATCTGTGTCTGCTGAAATACAAGAGAGGGATCGTCAAAGGATCCACCCTTTACTTTGAAAGTAAAGAGACACAATAATAAGCATAAATGACAGAGGGCGTTGGTGGTATAGTGGTGAGCATAGCTGCCTTCCAAGCAGTTGACCCGGGTTCAATTCCCGGCCAACGCAGTGCAAATACTTATGTATTCTGCAAGCAGGATATATTTTAGTTCAACATGTCACAAAATGGAAATATCATGAACAGATTAATCAGCCATATATATAGAAATTAAAAAATACGTAGGCAAACATCTCAATCGCCCCTTCTGCTATATTCATTGTCCTAATATATGATAAGTTTCATAAAGCAGAGTCGCCATTCACATGTGCTGGTAATAAATATGTTATTTTGGGCAGGCAATGAAAGGGCTGAGGCCCGACCAGACATTATACCTCCAGCATCTCTATGTTAAAAAGCATTTCTAGGCAATTTCTAGCCTCTGAAAAAAATATGCAAGACCCACCGATAAATCTGGCCAAAGTCCGTAACATTTTTGCATACTTGTGCTCTGACCTGAATGTAGCGCCACCTCGTAGCTGTCAAAGGTAACTGCAGCTCACAAAATGTTTTATCAGAAGGCAAGTTGAGAGGAATCCAAGAGGCAGATGTCCATGGAAAGAGCCTCTCACTGCAGCAGGAAGGTTGGATGCTTGAAATTTGCATAGTTTCCTGTCCAACGTCCCGAACGCTCCCAAACGCTCAAAAGCCTCACACCGGGCAAGCCCTCACCGGGTAGATCTCTGGCTCCCAGGTAAAGCCAAATCCTGAGCATGTTAGCGCTAGTATCACAGAGAGAGATATAGAGGGTTCAAGAGCTGCTGTCTTGATAAATGTTTGAAACGGCTAGTGCCTGAGAGTGTCTGGCTTTCAGTTATGACTGATTGTTAGAGGGGAAGATTAAGTTTTTCTGCACCCAGCATGCCTTGCGATATACTTAGGCAAATGAGGTGAGAGCCCGACCAATCCCACTCTACTCTGCTGAATGCTCCTTATTTGCATAAAGAGAACACTTTCACAACGGAGCAGAGTGGCGCAGCGGAAGCGTGCTGGGCCCATAACCCAGAGGTCGATGGATCGAAACCATCCTCTGCTAATTTTGCTTGATTTTTCTTCCAAGGACCAAGCTGTCATTCCCAGGCTGCCAGCAAGTAAAAGCGCAAGCTTTTGCCAGCTATGTGAGAAAAGACTTCTCAACTATCTGTGTCTGCTGAAATACAAGAGAGGGATCGTAAAAGGATCCACCCTGTACTTTGAAAGTAAAGACACACAATAATAAGCATAAATGACTGGTGGGACCTTCAAACACTTTTCTGGGCATGCTTTGAATTTCATTCTTCCCTTTTAGTTGTGCTATTATCTATCTCCTGGGCATTTCCTGGAATGTTCTCTCTTTCTCTTCCCTGCTTTGCTTCCCATGCTGCATCTATATGTTCATATCTATTATTTGTACTACTGCTTTCCATTCTTCTCTTCCGCACAGCTTTGACCTTGGTTTCAATCCCAGTTCCTTACCCTCTGCTAAAAACTTTCTACTGCTTTTCATGTTGGTATCTAAACCAAATGCACCGTTGAAGCTGGTGCAAGATAGACATTGCACTCAGGGTCGTAATGTTTAGAACCGAGAGCATACAGATCATAGGGCGTTGGTGGTATAGTGGTGAGCATAGCTGCCTTCCAAGCAGTTGACCCGGGTTCGATTCCCGGCCAACGCAGTACAAATACTTATATATTCTGCAAGCTGGATATATTTTAATGCAATATGTCACAAAATGGAAATATCATGAACAGATTAATCAGCCAGATATAAAAAAATAAACAAATACGTAGGCAAACATCTCGATCGCCCCTTCTGCTATATTCATTGCCCTAATATATGATAAGTTCCATAAAGCAGAGTCACCACTCACATGTGCTGGTAATAAATATGTTACAGTGGGCAGACAATGAAAGGGCTGAGGCCCGACCAGACATTATAACTCCAGCATCTCTATGTTAAAAAGCATTTCTAGGCAATATCTAGCCTCTGAAAAAAATATGCAAGATCCACCGATAAATCTGGCAAAAGTCACTAACATTTTGGGCATACTTGTGCTCTCACCTGAATGTAGCGCCACCTTGTAGCCATCGGAGGTAACTGCAGCTCACAAAATGTTTCATAAGAGGGCAAGTTGAGAGGAATCCAAGAGACAGATGTCCATAGAAAGAGCCTCTGACTACAGCAGGAAGGTTGGATGCTTCAAATTTGCATAGTTTCCTGTCCAACGTCCTCTCACGTCCCGAACGCCCACGTCACTCCACTGAATGCTCCTCATCTGCATAAAGAGAACACTTTCACAGAGGAGCAGAGTGGCGCAGCGGAAGCGTGCTGGGCCCATAACCCAGAGGTCGATGGATCGAAACCATCCTCTGCTAAATTTGCTTTATTTTCCTTCCAAGGACCAAGCTGTCATTTCCACGCTGCCAGAAAGGAAAAGCGCAAGCTTGCGCCAGCTATGTGAGAAAAGACTTCTCAACTATCTGTGTCTGCTGAAATACAAGAGAGGGATCGTCAAAGGATCCACCCTTTACTTTGAAAGTAAAGAGACACAATAATAAGCATAAATGACAGAGGGCGTTGGTGGTATAGTGGTGAGCATAGCTGCCTTCCAAGCAGTTGACCCGGGTTCGATTCCCGGCCAACGCAGTGCAAATACTTATGTATTCTGCAAGCAGGATATATTTTAGTTCAACATGTCACAAAATGGAAATATCATGAACAGATTAATCAGCCATATATATAGAAATTAAAAAATACGTAGGCAAACATCTCAATCGCCCCTTCTGCTATATTCATTGTCCTAATATATGATAAGTTTCATAAAGCAGAGTCGCCATTCACATGTGCTGGTAATAAATATGTTATTTTGGGCAGGCAATGAAAGGGCTGAGGCCCGACCAGACATTATACCTCCAGCATCTCTATGTTAAAAAGCATTTCTAGGCAATTTCTAGCCTCTGAAAAAAATATGCAAGACCCACCGATAAATCTGGCCAAAGTCCGTAACATTTTTGCATACTTGTGCTCTGACCTGAATGTAGCGCCACCTCGTAGCTGTCGAAGGTAACTGCAGCTCACAAAATGTTTTATCAGAAGGCAAGTTGAGAGGAATCCAAGAGGCAGATGTCCATGGAAAGAGCCTCTCACTGCAGCAGGAAGGTTGGATGCTTGAAATTTGCATAGTTTCCTGTCCAACGTCCACAACGCTCCCAAACGCTCAAAAGCCTCACACCGGGCAAGCCCTCACCGGGTAGATCTCTGGCTCCCAGGTAAAGCCAAATCCTGAGCATGTTAGCGCTAGTATCACAGAGAGAGATATAGAGGGTTCAAGAGCTGCTGTCTTGATAAATGTTTGAAACGGCTAGTGCCTGAGAGTGTCTGGCTTTCAGTTATGACTGATTGTGAGAGGGGAAGATTAAGTTTTTCTGCACCCAGCATGCCTTGCGATATACTTAGGCAAATGAGGTGAGAGCCCGACCAATCCCACTCTACTCTGCTGAATGCTCCTTATTTGCATAAAGAGAACACTTTCACAACGGAGCAGAGTGGCGCAGCGGAAGCGTGCTGGGCCCATAACCCAGAGGTCGATGGATCGAAACCATCCTCTGCTAATTTTGCTTGATTTTTCTTCCAAGGACCAAGCTGTCATTCCCAGGCTGCCAGCAAGTAAAAGCGCAAGCTTTTGCCAGCTATGTGAGAAAAGACTTCTCAACTATCTGTGTCTGCTGAAATACAAGAGAGGGATCGTAAAAGGATCCACCCTGTACTTTGAAAGTAAAGACACACAATAATAAGCATAAATGACTGGTGGGACCTTCAAACACTTTTCTGGGCATGCTTTGAATTTCATTCTTCCCTTTTAGTTGTGCTATTATCTATCTCCTGGGCATTTCCTGGAATGTTCTCTCTTTCTCTTCCCTGCTTTGCTTCCCATGCTGCATCTATATGTTCATATCTATTATTTGTACTACTGCTTTCCATTCTTCTCTTCCGCACAGCTTTGACCTTGGTTTCAATCCCAGTTCCTTACCCTCTGCTAAAAACTTTCTACTGCTTTTCATGTTGGTATCTAAACCAAATGCACCGTTGAAGCTGGTGCAAGATAGACATTGCACTCAGGGTCGTAATGTTTAGAACCGAGAGCATACAGATCATAGGGCGTTGGTGGTATAGTGGGGAGCATAGCTGCCTTCCAAGCAGTTGACCCGGGTTCGATTCCCGGCCAACGCAGTACAAATACTTATATATTCTGCAAGCTGGATATATTTTAATGCAATATGTCACAAAATGGAAATATCATGAACAGATTAATCAGCCAGATATAAAAAAATAAACAAATACGTAGGCAAACATCTCGATCGCCCCTTCTGCTATATTCATTGCCCTAATATATGATAAGTTCCATAAAGCAGAGTCACCACTCACATGTGCTGGTAATAAATATGTTACAGTGGGCAGACAATGAAAGGGCTGAGGCCCGACCAGACATTATAACTCCAGCATCTCTATGTTAAAAAGCATTTCTAGGCAATATCTAGCCTCTGAAAAAAATATGCAAGATCCACCGATAAATCTGGCAAAAGTCACTAACATTTTGGGCATACTTGTGCTCTCACCTGAATGTAGCGCCACCTTGTAGCCATCGGAGGTAACTGCAGCTCACAAAATGTTTCATAAGAGGGCAAGTTGAGAGGAATCCAAGAGGCAGATGTCCATAGAAAGAGCCTCTGACTACAGCAGGAAGGTTGGATGCTTCAAATTTGCATAGTTTCCTGTCCAACGTCCTCTCACGTCCCGAACGCCCACGTCACTCCACTGAATGCTCCTCATCTGCATAAAGAGAACACTTTCACAGAGGAGCAGAGTGGCGCAGCGGAAGCGTGCTGGGCCCATAACCCAGAGGTCGATGGATCGAAACCATCCTCTGCTAAATTTGCTTTATTTTCCTTCCAAGGACCAAGCTGTCATTTCCACGCTGCCAGAAAGGAAAAGCGCAAGCTTGCGCCAGCTATGTGAGAAAAGACTTCTCAACTATCTGTGTCTGCTGAAATACAAGAGAGGGATCGTCAAAGGATCCACCCTTTACTTTGAAAGTAAAGAGACACAATAATAAGCATAAATGACAGAGGGCGTTGGTGGTATAGTGGTGAGCATAGCTGCCTTCCATGCAGTTGACCCGGGTTCGATTCCCGGCCAACGCAGTGCAAATACTTATGTATTCTGCAAGCAGGATATATTTTAGTTCAACATGTCACAAAATGGAAATATCATGAACAGATTAATCAGCCATATATATAGAAATTAAAAAATACGTAGGCAAACATCTCAATCGCCCCTTCTGCTATATTCATTGTCCTAATATATGATAAGTTTCATAAAGCAGAGTCGCCATTCACATGTGCTGGTAATAAATATGTTATTTTGGGCAGGCAATGAAAGGGCTGAGGCCCGACCAGACATTATACCTCCAGCATCTCTATGTTAAAAAGCATTTCTAGGCAATTTCTAGCCTCTGAAAAAAATATGCAAGACCCACCGATAAATCTGGCCAAAGTCCGTAACATTTTTGCATACTTGTGCTCTGACCTGAATGTAGCGCCACCTCGTAGCTGTCGAAGGTAACTGCAGCTCACAAAATGTTTTATCAGAAGGCAAGTTGAGAGGAATCCAAGAGGCAGATGTCCATGGAAAGAGCCTCTCACTGCAGCAGGAAGGTTGGATGCTTGAAATTTGCATAGTTTCCTGTCCAACGTCCCGAACGCTCCCAAACGCTCAAAAGCCTCACACCGGGCAAGCCCTCACCGGGTAGATCTCTGGCTCCCAGGTAAAGCCAAATCCTGAGCATGTTAGCGCTAGTATCACAGAGAGAGATATAGAGGGTTCAAGAGCTGCTGTCTTGATAAATGTTTGAAACGGCTAGTGCCTGAGAGTGTCTGGCTTTCAGTTATGACTGATTGTGAGAGGGGAAGATTAAGTTTTTCTGCACCCAGCATGCCTTGTGATATACTTAGGCAAATGAGGTGAGAGCCCGACCAATCCCACTCTAGTCTGCTGAATGCTCCTTATTTGCATAAAGAGAACACTTTCACAACGGAGCAGAGTGGCGCAGCGGAAGCGTGCTGGGCCCATAACCCAGAGGTCGATGGATCGAAACCATCCTCTGCTAATTTTGCTTGATTTTTCTTCCAAGGACCAAGCTGTCATTCCCAGGCTGCCAGCAAGTAAAAGCGCAAGCTTTTGCCAGCTATGTGAGAAAAGACTTCTCAACTATCTGTGTCTGCTGAAATACAAGAGAGGGATCGTAAAAGGATCCACCCTGTACTTTGAAAGTAAAGACACACAATAATAAGCATAAATGACTGGTGGGACCTTCAAACACTTTTCTGGGCATGCTTTGAATTTCATTCTTCCCTTTTAGTTGTGCTATTATCTATCTCCTGGGCATTTCCTGGAATGTTCTCTCTTTCTCTTCCCTGCTTTGCTTCCCATGCTGCATCTATATGTTCATATCTATTATTTGTACTACTGCTTTCCATTCTTCTCTTCCGCACAGCTTTGACCTTGGTTTCAATCCCAGTTCCTTACCCTCTGCTAAAAACTTTCTACTGCTTTTCATGTTGGTATCTAAACCAAATGCACCGTTGAAGCTGGTGCAAGATAGACATTGCACTCAGGGTCGTAATGTTTAGAACCGAGAGCATACAGATCATAGGGCGTTGGTGGTATAGTGGTGAGCATAGCTGCCTTCCAAGCAGTTGACCCGGGTTCGATTCCCGGCCAACGCAGTACAAATACTTATATATTCTGCAAGCTGGATATATTTTAATGCAATATGTCACAAAATGGAAATATCATGAACAGATTAATCAGCCAGATATAAAAAAATAAACAAATACGTAGGCAAACATCTCGATCGCCCCTTCTGCTATATTCATTGCCCTAATATATGATAAGTTCCATAAAGCAGAGTCACCACTCACATGTGCTGGTAATAAATATGTTACAGTGGGCAGACAATGAAAGGGCTGAGGCCCGACCAGACATTATAACTCCAGCATCTCTATGTTAAAAAGCATTTCTAGGCAATATCTAGCCTCTGAAAAAAATATGCAAGATCCACCGATAAATCTGGCAAAAGTCACTAACATTTTGGGCATACTTGTGCTCTCACCTGAATGTAGCGCCACCTTGTAGCCATCGGAGGTAACTGCAGCTCACAAAATGTTTCATAAGAGGGCAAGTTGAGAGGAATCCAAGAGGCAGATGTCCATAGAAAGAGCCTCTGACTACAGCAGGAAGGTTGGATGCTTCAAATTTGCATAGTTTCCTGTCCAACGTCCTCTCACGTCCCGAACGCCCACGTCACTCCACTGAATGCTCCTCATCTGCATAAAGAGAACACTTTCACAGAGGAGCAGAGTGGCGCAGCGGAAGCGTGCTGGGCCCATAACCCAGAGGTCGATGGATCGAAACCATCCTCTGCTAAATTTGCTTTATTTTCCTTCCAAGGACCAAGCTGTCATTTCCACGCTGCCAGAAAGGAAAAGCGCAAGCTTGCGCCAGCTATGTGAGAAAAGACTTCTCAACTATCTGTGTCTGCTGAAATACAAGAGAGGGATCGTCAAAGGATCCACCCTTTACTTTGAAAGTAAAGAGACACAATAATAAGCATAAATGACAGAGGGCGTTGGTGGTATAGTGGTGAGCATAGCTGCCTTCCAAGCAGTTGACCCGGGTTCGATTCCCGGCCAACGCAGTGCAAATACTTATGTATTCTGCAAGCAGGATATATTTTAGTTCAACATGTCACAAAATGGAAATATCATGAACAGATTAATCAGCCATATATATAGAAATTAAAAAATACGTAGGCAAACATCTCAATCGCCCCTTCTGCTATATTCATTGTCCTAATATATGATAAGTTTCATAAAGCAGAGTCGCCATTCACATGTGCTGGTAATAAATATGTTATTTTGGGCAGGCAATGAAAGGGCTGAGGCCCGACCAGACATTATACCTCCAGCATCTCTATGTTAAAAAGCATTTCTAGGCAATTTCTAGCCTCTGAAAAAAATATGCAAGACCCACCGATAAATCTGGCCAAAGTCCGTAACATTTTTGCATACTTGTGCTCTGACCTGAATGTAGCGCCACCTCGTAGCTGTCGAAGGTAACTGCAGCTCACAAAATGTTTTATCAGAAGGCAAGTTGAGAGGAATCCAAGAGGCAGATGTCCATGGAAAGAGCCTCTCACTGCAGCAGGAAGGTTGGATGCTTGAAATTTGCATAGTTTCCTGTCCAACGTCCCGAACGCTCCCAAACGCTCAAAAGCCTCACACCGGGCAAGCCCTCACCGGGTAGATCTCTGGCTCCCAGGTAAAGCCAAATCCTGAGCATGTTAGCGCTAGTATCACAGAGAGAGATATAGAGGGTTCAAGAGCTGCTGTCTTGATAAATGTTTGAAACGGCTAGTGCCTGAGAGTGTCTGGCTTTCAGTTATGACTGATTGTTAGAGGGGAAGATTAAGTTTTTCTGCACCCAGCATGCCTTGCGATATACTTAGGCAAATGAGGTGAGAGCCCGACCAATCCCACTCTACTCTGCTGAATGCTCCTTATTTGCATAAAGAGAACACTTTCACAACAGAGCAGAGTGGCGCAGCGGAAGCGTGCTGGGCCCATAACCCAGAGGTCGATGGATCGAAACCATCCTCTGCTAATTTTGCTTGATTTTTCTTCCAAGGACCAAGCTGTCATTCCCAGGCTGCCAGCAAGTAAAAGCGCAAGCTTTTGCCAGCTATGTGAGAAAAGACTTCTCAACTATCTGTGTCTGCTGAAATACAAGAGAGGGATCGTAAAAGGATCCACCCTGTACTTTGAAAGTAAAGACACACAATAATAAGCATAAATGACTGGTGGGACCTTCAAACACTTTTCTGGGCATGCTTTGAATTTCATTCTTCCCTTTTAGTTGTGCTATTATCTATCTCCTGGGCATTTCCTGGAATGTTCTCTCTTTCTCTTCCCTGCTTTGCTTCCCATGCTGCATCTATATGTTCATATCTATTATTTGTACTACTGCTTTCCATTCTTCTCTTCCGCACAGCTTTGACCTTGGTTTCAATCCCAGTTCCTTACCCTCTGCTAAAAACTTTCTACTGCTTTTCATGTTGGTATCTAAACCAAATGCACCGTTGAAGCTGGTGCAAGATAGACATTGCACTCAGGGTCGTAATGTTTAGAACCGAGAGCATACAGATCATAGGGCGTTGGTGGTATAGTGGTGAGCATAGCTGCCTTCCAAGCAGTTGACCCGGGTTCGATTCCCGGCCAACGCAGTACAAATACTTATATATTCTGCAAGCTGGATATATTTTAATGCAATATGTCACAAAATGGAAATATCATGAACAGATTAATCAGCCAGATATAAAAAAATAAACAAATACGTAGGCAAACATCTCGATCGCCCCTTCTGCTATATTCATTGCCCTAATATATGATAAGTTCCATAAAGCAGAGTCACCACTCACATGTGCTGGTAATAAATATGTTACAGTGGGCAGACAATGAAAGGGCTGAGGCCCGACCAGACATTATAACTCCAGCATCTCTATGTTAAAAAGCATTTCTAGGCAATATCTAGCCTCTGAAAAAAATATGCAAGATCCACCGATAAATCTGGCAAAAGTCACTAACATTTTGGGCATACTTGTGCTCTCACCTGAATGTAGCGCCACCTTGTAGCCATCGGAGGTAACTGCAGCTCACAAAATGTTTCATAAGAGGGCAAGTTGAGAGGAATCCAAGAGGCAGATGTCCATAGAAAGAGCCTCTGACTACAGCAGGAAGGTTGGATGCTTCAAATTTGCATAGTTTCCTGTCCAACGTCCTCTCACGTCCCGAACGCCCACGTCACTCCACTGAATGCTCCTCATCTGCATAAAGAGAACACTTTCACAGAGGAGCAGAGTGGCGCAGCGGAAGCGTGCTGGGCCCATAACCCAGAGGTCGATGGATCGAAACCATCCTCTGCTAAATTTGCTTTATTTTCCTTCCAAGGACCAAGCTGTCATTTCCACGCTGCCAGAAAGGAAAAGCGCAAGCTTGCGCCAGCTATGTGAGAAAAGACTTCTCAACTATCTGTGTCTGCTGAAATACAAGAGAGGGATCGTCAAAGGATCCACCCTTTACTTTGAAAGTAAAGAGACACAATAATAAGCATAAATGACAGAGGGCATTGGTGGTATAGTGGTGAGCATAGCTGCCTTCCAAGCAGTTGACCCGGGTTCGATTCCCGGCCAACGCAGTGCAAATACTTATGTATTCTGCAAGCAGGATATATTTTAGTTCAACATGTCACAAAATGGAAATATCATGAACAGATTAATCAGCCATATATATAGAAATTAAAAAATACGTAGGCAAACATCTCAATCGCCCCTTCTGCTATATTCATTGTCCTAATATATGATAAGTTTCATAAAGCAGAGTCGCCATTCACATGTGCTGGTAATAAATATGTTATTTTGGGCAGGCAATGAAAGGGCTGAGGCCCGACCAGACATTATACCTCCAGCATCTCTATGTTAAAAAGCATTTCTAGGCAATTTCTAGCCTCTGAAAAAAATATGCAAGACCCACCGATAAATCTGGCCAAAGTCCGTAACATTTTTGCATACTTGTGCTCTGACCTGAATGTAGCGCCACCTCGTAGCTGTCGAAGGTAACTGCAGCTCACAAAATGTTTTATCAGAAGGCAAGTTGAGAGGAATCCAAGAGGCAGATGTCCATGGAAAGAGCCTCTCACTGCAGCAGGAAGGTTGGATGCTTGAAATTTGCATAGTTTCCTGTCCAACGTCCACTCACGTCCCGAACGCTCCCAAACGCTCAAAAGCCTCACACCGGGCAAGCCCTCACCGGGTAGATCTCTGGCTCCCAGGTAAAGCCAAATCCTGAGCATGTTAGCGCTAGTATCACAGAGAGAGATATAGAGGGTTCAAGAGCTGCTGTCTTGATAAATGTTTGAAACGGCTAGTGCCTGAGAGTGTCTGGCTTTCAGTTATGACTGATTGTGAGAGGGGAAGATTAAGTTTTTCTGCACCTAGCATGCCTTGCGATATACTTAGGCAAATGAGGTGAGAGCCCGACCAATCCCACTCTACTCTGCTGAATGCTCCTTATTTGCATAAAGAGAACACTTTCACAACGGAGCAGAGTGGCGCAGCGGAAGCGTGCTGGGCCCATAACCCAGAGGTCGATGGATCGAAACCATCCTCTGCTAATTTTGCTTGATTTTTCTTCCAAGGACCAAGCTGTCATTCCCAGGCTGCCAGCAAGTAAAAGCGCAAGCTTTTGCCAGCTATGTGAGAAAAGACTTCTCAACTATCTGTGTCTGCTGAAATACAAGAGAGGGATCGTAAAAGGATCCACCCTGTACTTTGAAAGTAAAGACACACAATAATAAGCATAAATGACTGGTGGGACCTTCAAACACTTTTCTGGGCATGCTTTGAATTTCATTCTTCCCTTTTAGTTGTGCTATTATCTATCTCCTGGGCATTTCCTGGAATGTTCTCTCTTTCTCTTCCCTGCTTTGCTTCCCATGCTGCATCTATATGTTCATATCTATTATTTGTACTACTGCTTTCCATTCTTCTCTTCCGCACAGCTTTGACCTTGGTTTCAATCCCAGTTCCTTACCCTCTGCTAAAAACTTTCTACTGTTTTTCATGTTGGTATCTAAACCAAATGCACCGTTGAAGCTGGTGCAAGATAGACATTGCACTCAGGGTCGTAATGTTTAGAACCGAGAGCATACAGATCATAGGGCGTTGGTGGTATAGTGGTGAGCATAGCTGCCTTCCAAGCAGTTGACCTGGGTTCGATTCCCGGCCAACGCAGTACAAATACTTATATATTCTGCAAGCTGGATATATTTTAATGCAATATGTCACAAAATGGAAATATCATGAACAGATTAATCAGCCAGATATAAAAAAATAAACAAATACGTAGGCAAACATCTCGATCGCCCCTTCTGCTATATTCATTGCCCTAATATATGATAAGTTCCATAAAGCAGAGTCACCACTCACATGTGCTGGTAATAAATATGTTACAGTGGGCAGACAATGAAAGGGCTGAGGCCCGACCAGACATTATAACTCCAGCATCTCTATGTTAAAAAGCATTTCTAGGCAATATCTAGCCTCTGAAAAAAATATGCAAGATCCACCGATAAATCTGGCAAAAGTCACTAACATTTTGGGCATACTTGTGCTCTCACCTGAATGTAGCGCCACCTTGTAGCCATCGGAGGTAACTGCAGCTCACAAAATGTTTCATAAGAGGGCAAGTTGAGAGGAATCCAAGAGGCAGATGTCCATAGAAAGAGCCTCTGACTACAGCAGGAAGGTTGGATGCTTCAAATTTGCATAGTTTCCTGTCCAACGTCCTCTCACGTCCCGAACGACCACGTCACTCCACTGAATGCTCCTCATCTGCATAAAGAGAACACTTTCACAGAGGAGCAGAGTGGCGCAGCGGAAGCGTGCTGGGCCCATAACCCAGAGGTCGATGGATCGAAACCATCCTCTGCTAAATTTGCTTTATTTTCCTTCCAAGGACCAAGCTGTCATTTCCACGCTGCCAGAAAGGAAAAGCGCAAGCTTGCGCCAGCTATGTGAGAAAAGACTTCTCAACTATCTGTGTCTGCTGAAATACAAGAGAGGGATCGTCAAAGGATCCACCCTTTACTTTGAAAGTAAAGAGACACAATAATAAGCATAAATGACAGAGGGCGTTGGTGGTATAGTGGTGAGCATAGCTGCCTTCCATGCAGTTGACCCGGGTTCGATTCCCGGCCAACGCAGTGCAAATACTTATGTATTCTGCAAGCAGGATATATTTTAGTTCAACATGTCACAAAATGGAAATATCATGAACAGATTAATCAGCCATATATATAGAAATTAAAAAATACGTAGGCAAACATCTCAATCGCCCCTTCTGCTATATTCATTGTCCTAATATATGATAAGTTTCATAAAGCAGAGTCGCCATTCACATGTGCTGGTAATAAATATGTTATTTTGGGCAGGCAATGAAAGGGCTGAGGCCCGACCAGACATTATACCTCCAGCATCTCTATGTTAAAAAGCATTTCTAGGCAATTTCTAGCCTCTGAAAAAAATATGCAAGACCCACCGATAAATCTGGCCAAAGTCCGTAACATTTTTGCATACTTGTGCTCTGACCTGAATGTAGCGCCACCTCGTAGCTGTCGAAGGTAACTGCAGCTCACAAAATGTTTTATCAGAAGGCAAGTTGAGAGGAATCCAAGAGGCAGATGTCCATGGAAAGAGCCTCTCACTGCAGCAGGAAGGTTGGATGCTTGAAATTTGCATAGTTTCCTGTCCAACGTCCCGAACGCTCAAAAGCCTCACACCGGGCAAGCCCTCACCGGGTAGATCTCTGGCTCCCAGGTAAAGCCAAATCCTGAGCATGTTAGCGCTAGTATCACAGAGAGAGATATAGAGGGTTCAAGAGCTGCTGTCTTGATAAATGTTTGAAACGGCTAGTGCCTGAGAGTGTCTGGCTTTCAGTTATGACTGATTGTGAGAGGGGAAGATTAAGTTTTTCTGCACCCAGCATGCCTTGCGATATACTTAGGCAAATGAGGTGAGAGCCCGACCAATCCCACTCTACTCTGCTGAATGCTCCTTATTTGCATAAAGAGAACACTTTCACAACGGAGCAGAGTGGCGCAGCGGAAGCGTGCTGGGCCCATAACCCAGAGGTCGATGGATCGAAACCATCCTCTGCTAATTTTGCTTGATTTTTCTTCCAAGGACCAAGCTGTCATTCCCAGGCTGCCAGCAAGTAAAAGCGCAAGCTTTTGCCAGCTATGTGAGAAAAGACTTCTCAACTATCTGTGTCTGCTGAAATACAAGAGAGGGATCGTAAAAGGATCCACCCTGTACTTTGAAAGTAAAGACACACAATAATAAGCATAAATGACTGGTGGGACCTTCAAACACTTTTCTGGGCATGCTTTGAATTTCATTCTTCCCTTTTAGTTGTGCTATTATCTATCTCCTGGGCATTTCCTGGAATGTTCTCTCTTTCTCTTCCCTGCTTTGCTTCCCATGCTGCATCTATATGTTCATATCTATTATTTGTACTACTGCTTTCCATTCTTCTCTTCCGCACAGCTTTGACCTTGGTTTCAATCCCAGTTCCTTACCCACTGCTAAAAACTTTCTACTGCTTTTCATGTTGGTATCTAAACCAAATGCACCGTTGAAGCTGGTGCAAGATAGACATTGCACTCAGGGTCGTAATGTTTAGAACCGAGAGCATACAGATCATAGGGTGTTGGTGGTATAGTGGTGAGCATAGCTGCCTTCCAAGCAGTTGACCCGGGTTCGATTCCCGGCCAACGCAGTACAAATACTTATATATTCTGCAAGCTGGATATATTTTAATGCAATATGTCACAAAATGGAAATATCATGAACAGATTAATCAGCCAGATATAAAAAAATAAACAAATACGTAGGCAAACATCTCGATCGCCCCTTCTGCTATATTCATTGCCCTAATATATGATAAGTTCCATAAAGCAGAGTCACCACTCACATGTGCTGGTAATAAATATGTTACAGTGGGCAGACAATGAAAGGGCTGAGGCCCGACCAGACATTATAACTCCAGCATCTCTATGTTAAAAAGCATTTCTAGGCAATATCTAGCCTCTGAAAAAAATATGCAAGATCCACCGATAAATCTGGCAAAAGTCACTAACATTTTGGGCATACTTGTGCTCTCACCTGAATGTAGCGCCACCTTGTAGCCATCGGAGGTAACTGCAGCTCACAAAATGTTTCATAAGAGGGCAAGTTGAGAGGAATCCAAGAGGCAGATGTCCATAGAAAGAGCCTCTGACTACAGCAGGAAGGTTGGATGCTTCAAATTTGCATAGTTTCCTGTCCAACGTCCTCTCACGTCCCGAACGCCCACGTCACTCCACTGAATGCTCCTCATCTGCATAAAGAGAACACTTTTACAGAGGAGCAGAGTGGCGCAGCGGAAGCGTGCTGGGCCCATAACCCAGAGGTCGATGGATCGAAACCATCCTCTGCTAAATTTGCTTTATTTTCCTTCCAAGGACCAAGCTGTCATTTCCACGCTGCCAGAAAGGAAAAGCGCAAGCTTGCGCCAGCTATGTGAGAAAAGACTTCTCAACTATCTGTGTCTGCTGAAATACACGAGAGGGATCGTCAAAGGATCCACCCTTTACTTTGAAAGTAAAGAGACACAATAATAAGCATAAATGACAGAGGGCGTTGGTGGTATAGTGGTGAGCATAGCTGCCTTCCAAGCAGTTGACCCGGGTTCGATTCCCGGCCAACGCAGTGCAAATACTTATGTATTCTGCAAGCAGGATATATTTTAGTTCAACATGTCACAAAATGGAAATATCATGAACAGATTAATCAGCCATATATATAGAAATTAAAAAATACGTAGGCAAACATCTCAATCGCCCCTTCTGCTATATTCATTGTCCTAATATATGATAAGTTTCATAAAGCAGAGTCGCCATTCACATGTGCTGGTAATAAATATGTTATTTTGGGCAGGCAATGAAAGGGCTGAGGCCCGACCAGACATTATACCTCCAGCATCTCTATGTTAAAAAGCATTTCTAGGCAATTTCTAGCCTCTGAAAAAAATATGCAAGACCCACCGATAAATCTGGCCAAAGTCCGTAACATTTTTGCATACTTGTGCTCTGACCTGAATGTAGCGCCACCTCGTAGCTGTCGAAGGTAACTGCAGCTCACAAAATGTTTTATCAGAAGGCAAGTTGAGAGGAATCCAAGAGGCAGATTTCCATGGAAAGAGCCTCTCACTGCAGCAGGAAGGTTGGATGCTTGAAATTTGCATAGTTTCCTGTCCAACGTCCACTCACGTCCCGAACGCTCCCAAACGCTCAAAAGCCTCACACCGGGTAGATCTCTGGCTCCCAGGTAAAGCCAAATCCTGAGCATGTTAGCGCTAGTATCACAGAGAGAGATATAGAGGGTTCAAGAGCTGCTGTCTTGATAAATGTTTGAAACGGCTAGTGCCTGAGAGTGTCTGGCTTTCAGTTATGACTGATTGTGAGAGGGGAAGATTAAGTTTTTCTGCACCCAGCATGCCTTGCGATATACTTAGGCAAATGAGGTGAGAGCCCGACCAATCCCACTCTACTCTGCTGAATGCTCCTTATTTGCATAAAGAGAAAACTTTCACAACGGAGCAGAGTGGCGCAGCGGAAGCGTGCTGGGCCCATAACCCAGAGGTCGATGGATCGAAACCATCCTCTGCTAATTTTGCTTGATTTTTCTTCCAAGGACCAAGCTGTCATTCCCAGGCTGCCAGCAAGTAAAAGCGCAAGCTTTTGCCAGCTATGTGAGAAAAGACTTCTCAACTATCTGTGTCTGCTGAAATACAAGAGAGGGATCGTAAAAGGATCCACCCTGTACTTTGAAAGTAAAGACACACAATAATAAGCATAAATGACTGGTGGGACCTTCAAACACTTTTCTGGGCATGCTTTGAATTTCATTCTTCCCTTTTAGTTGTGCTATTATCTATCTCCTGGGCATTTCCTGGAATGTTCTCTCTTTCTCTTCCCTGCTTTGCTTCCCATGCTGCATCTATATGTTCATATCTATTATTTGTACTACTGCTTTCCATTCTTCTCTTCCGCACAGCTTTGACCTTGGTTTCAATCCCAGTTCCTTACCCTCTGCTAAAAACTTTCTACTGCTTTTCATGTTGGTATCTAAACCAAATGCACCGTTGAAGCTGGTGCAAGATAGACATTGCACTCAGGGTCGTAATGTTTAGAACCGAGAGCATACAGATCATAGGGTGTTGGTGGTATAGTGGTGAGCATAGCTGCCTTCCAAGCAGTTGACCCGGGTTCGATTCCCGGCCAACGCAGTACAAATACTTATATATTCTGCAAGCTGGATATATTTTAATGCAATATGTCACAAAATGGAAATATCATGAACAGATTAATCAGCCAGATATAAAAAAATAAACAAATACGTAGGCAAACATCTCGATCGCCCCTTCTGCTATATTCATTGCCCTAATATATGATAAGTTCCATAAAGCAGAGTCACCACTCACATGTGCTGGTAATAAATATGTTACAGTGGGCAGACAATGAAAGGGCTGAGGCCCGACCAGACATTATAACTCCAGCATCTCTATGTTAAAAAGCATTTCTAGGCAATATCTAGCCTCTGAAAAAAATATGCAAGATCCACCGATAAATCTGGCAAAAGTCACTAACATTTTGGGCATACTTGTGCTCTCACCTGAATGTAGCGCCACCTTGTAGCCATCGGAGGTAACTGCAGCTCACAAAATGTTTCATAAGAGGGCAAGTTGAGAGGAATCCAAGAGGCAGATGTCCATAGAAAGAGCCTCTGACTACAGCAGGAAGGTTGGATGCTTCAAATTTGCATAGTTTCCTGTCCAACGTCCTCTCACGTCCCGAACGCCCACGTCACTCCACTGAATGCTCCTCATCTGCATAAAGAGAACACTTTCACAGAGGAGCAGAGTGGCGCAGTGGAAGCGTGCTGGGCCCATAACCCAGAGGTCGATGGATCGAAACCATCCTCTGCTAAATTTGCTTTATTTTCCTTCCAAGGACCAAGCTGTCATTTCCACGCTGCCAGAAAGGAAAAGCGCAAGCTTGCGCCAGCTATGTGAGAAAAGACTTCTCAACTATCTGTGTCTGCTGAAATACAAGAGAGGGATCGTCAAAGGATCCACCCTTTACTTTGAAAGTAAAGAGACACAATAATAAGCATAAATGACAGAGGGCGTTGGTGGTATAGTGGTGAGCATAGCTGCCTTCCATGCAGTTGACCCGGGTTCGATTCCCGGCCAACGCAGTGCAAATACTTATGTATTCTGCAAGCAGGATATATTTTAGTTCAACATGTCACAAAATGGAAATATCATGAACAGATTAATCAGCCATATATATAGAAATTAAAAAATACGTAGGCAAACATCTCAATCGCCCCTTCTGCTATATTCATTGTCCTAATATATGATAAGTTTCATAAAGCAGAGTCGCCATTCACATGTGCTGGTAATAAATATGTTATTTTGGGCAGGCAATGAAAGGGCTGAGGCCCGACCAGACATTATACCTCCAGCATCTCTATGTTAAAAAGCATTTCTAGGCAATTTCTAGCCTCTGAAAAAAATATGCAAGACCCACCGATAAATCTGGCCAAAGTCCGTAACATTTTTGCATACTTGTGCTCTGACCTGAATGTAGCGCCACCTTGTAGCTGTCGAAGGTAACTGCAGCTCACAAAATGTTTTATCAGAAGGCAAGTTGAGAGGAATCCAAGAGGCAGATGTCCATGGAAAGAGCCTCTCACTGCAGCAGGAAGGTTGGATGCTTGAAATTTGCATAGTTTCCTGTCCAACGTCCCGAACGCTCCCAAACGCTCAAAAGCCTCACACCGGGCAAGCCCTCACCGGGTAGATCTCTGGCTCCCAGGTAAAGCCAAATCCTGAGCATGTTAGCGCTAGTATCACAGAGAGAGATATAGAGGGTTCAAGAGCTGCTGTCTTGATAAATGTTTGAAACGGCTAGTGCCTGAGAGTGTCTGGCTTTCAGTTATGACTGATTGTGAGAGGGGAAGATTAAGTTTTTCTGCACCCAGCATGCCTTGCGATATACTTAGGCAAATGAGGTGAGAGCCCGACCAATCCCACTCTACTCTGCTGAATGCTCCTTATTTGCATAAAGAGAACACTTTCACAACGGAGCAGAGTGGCGCAGCGGAAGCGTGCTGGGCCCATAACCCAGAGGTCGATGGATCGAAACCATCCTCTGCTAATTTTGCTTGATTTTTCTTCCAAGGACCAAGCTGTCATTCCCAGGCTGCCAGCAAGTAAAAGCGCAAGCTTTTGCCAGCTATGTGAGAAAAGACTTCTCAACTATCTGTGTCTGCTGAAATACAAGAGAGGGATCGTAAAAGGATCCACCCTGTACTTTGAAAGTAAAGACACACAATAATAAGCATAAATGACTGGTGGGACCTTCAAACACTTTTCTGGGCATGCTTTGAATTTCATTCTTCCCTTTTAGTTGTGCTATTATCTATCTCCTGGGCATTTCCTGGAATGTTCTCTCTTTCTCTTCCCTGCTTTGCTTCCCATGCTGCATCTATATGTTCATATCTATTATTTGTACTACTGCTTTCCATTCTTCTCTTCCGCACAGCTTTGACCTTGGTTTCAATCCCAGTTCCTTACCCACTGCTAAAAACTTTCTACTGCTTTTCATGTTGGTATCTAAACCAAATGCACCGTTGAAGCTGGTGCAAGATAGACATTGCACTCAGGGTCGTAATGTTTAGAACCGAGAGCATACAGATCATAGGGTGTTGGTGGTATAGTGGTGAGCATAGCTGCCTTCCAAGCAGTTGACCCGGGTTCGATTCCCGGCCAACGCAGTACAAATACTTATATATTCTGCAAGCTGGATATATTTTAATGCAATATGTCACAAAATGGAAATATCATGAACAGATTAATCAGCCAGATATAAAAAAATAAACAAATACGTAGGCAAACATCTCGATCGCCCCTTCTGCTATATTCATTGCCCTAATATATGATAAGTTCCATAAAGCAGAGTCACCACTCACATGTGCTGGTAATAAATATGTTACAGTGGGCAGACAATGAAAGGGCTGAGGCCCGACCAGACATTATAACTCCAGCATCTCTATGTTAAAAAGCATTTCTAGGCAATATCTAGCCTCTGAAAAAAATATGCAAGATCCACCGATAAATCTGGCAAAAGTCACTAACATTTTGGGCATACTTGTGCTCTCACCTGAATGTAGCGCCACCTTGTAGCCATCGGAGGTAACTGCAGCTCACAAAATGTTTCATAAGAGGGCAAGTTGAGAGGAATCCAAGAGGCAGATGTCCATAGAAAGAGCCTCTGACTACAGCAGGAAGGTTGGATGCTTCAAATTTGCATAGTTTCCTGTCCAACGTCCTCTCACGTCCCGAACGCCCACGTCACTCCACTGAATGCTCCTCATCTGCATAAAGAGAACACTTTTACAGAGGAGCAGAGTGGCGCAGCGGAAGCGTGCTGGGCCCATAACCCAGAGGTCGATGGATCGAAACCATCCTCTGCTAAATTTGCTTTATTTTCCTTCCAAGGACCAAGCTGTCATTTCCACGCTGCCAGAAAGGAAAAGCGCAAGCTTGCGCCAGCTATGTGAGAAAAGACTTCTCAACTATCTGTGTCTGCTGAAATACACGAGAGGGATCGTCAAAGGATCCACCCTTTACTTTGAAAGTAAAGAGACACAATAATAAGCATAAATGACAGAGGGCGTTGGTGGTATAGTGGTGAGCATAGCTGCCTTCCAAGCAGTTGACCCGGGTTCGATTCCCGGCCAACGCAGTGCAAATACTTATGTATTCTGCAAGCAGGATATATTTTAGTTCAACATGTCACAAAATGGAAATATCATGAACAGATTAATCAGCCATATATATAGAAATTAAAAAATACGTAGGCAAACATCTCAATCGCCCCTTCTGCTATATTCATTGTCCTAATATATGATAAGTTTCATAAAGCAGAGTCGCCATTCACATGTGCTGGTAATAAATATGTTATTTTGGGCAGGCAATGAAAGGGCTGAGGCCCGACCAGACATTATACCTCCAGCATCTCTATGTTAAAAAGCATTTCTAGGCAATTTCTAGCCTCTGAAAAAAATATGCAAGACCCACCGATAAATCTGGCCAAAGTCCGTAACATTTTTGCATACTTGTGCTCTGACCTGAATGTAGCGCCACCTCGTAGCTGTCGAAGGTAACTGCAGCTCACAAAATGTTTTATCAGAAGGCAAGTTGAGAGGAATCCAAGAGGCAGATTTCCATGGAAAGAGCCTCTCACTGCAGCAGGAAGGTTGGATGCTTGAAATTTGCATAGTTTCCTGTCCAACGTCCACTCACGTCCCGAACGCTCCCAAACGCTCAAAAGCCTCACACCGGGTAGATCTCTGGCTCCCAGGTAAAGCCAAATCCTGAGCATGTTAGCGCTAGTATCACAGAGAGAGATATAGAGGGTTCAAGAGCTGCTGTCTTGATAAATGTTTGAAACGGCTAGTGCCTGAGAGTGTCTGGCTTTCAGTTATGACTGATTGTGAGAGGGGAAGATTAAGTTTTTCTGCACCCAGCATGCCTTGCGATATACTTAGGCAAATGAGGTGAGAGCCCGACCAATCCCACTCTACTCTGCTGAATGCTCCTTATTTGCATAAAGAGAAAACTTTCACAACGGAGCAGAGTGGCGCAGCGGAAGCGTGCTGGGCCCATAACCCAGAGGTCGATGGATCGAAACCATCCTCTGCTAATTTTGCTTGATTTTTCTTCCAAGGACCAAGCTGTCATTCCCAGGCTGCCAGCAAGTAAAAGCGCAAGCTTTTGCCAGCTATGTGAGAAAAGACTTCTCAACTATCTGTGTCTGCTGAAATACAAGAGAGGGATCGTAAAAGGATCCACCCTGTACTTTGAAAGTAAAGACACACAATAATAAGCATAAATGACTGGTGGGACCTTCAAACACTTTTCTGGGCATGCTTTGAATTTCATTCTTCCCTTTTAGTTGTGCTATTATCTATCTCCTGGGCATTTCCTGGAATGTTCTCTCTTTCTCTTCCCTGCTTTGCTTCCCATGCTGCATCTATATGTTCATATCTATTATTTGTACTACTGCTTTCCATTCTTCTCTTCCGCACAGCTTTGACCTTGGTTTCAATCCCAGTTCCTTACCCTCTGCTAAAAACTTTCTACTGCTTTTCATGTTGGTATCTAAACCAAATGCACCGTTGAAGCTGGTGCAAGATAGACATTGCACTCAGGGTCGTAATGTTTAGAACCGAGAGCATACAGATCATAGGGTGTTGGTGGTATAGTGGTGAGCATAGCTGCCTTCCAAGCAGTTGACCCGGGTTCGATTCCCGGCCAACGCAGTACAAATACTTATATATTCTGCAAGCTGGATATATTTTAATGCAATATGTCACAAAATGGAAATATCATGAACAGATTAATCAGCCAGATATAAAAAAATAAACAAATACGTAGGCAAACATCTCGATCGCCCCTTCTGCTATATTCATTGCCCTAATATATGATAAGTTCCATAAAGCAGAGTCACCACTCACATGTGCTGGTAATAAATATGTTACAGTGGGCAGACAATGAAAGGGCTGAGGCCCGACCAGACATTATAACTCCAGCATCTCTATGTTAAAAAGCATTTCTAGGCAATATCTAGCCTCTGAAAAAAATATGCAAGATCCACCGATAAATCTGGCAAAAGTCACTAACATTTTGGGCATACTTGTGCTCTCACCTGAATGTAGCGCCACCTTGTAGCCATCGGAGGTAACTGCAGCTCACAAAATGTTTCATAAGAGGGCAAGTTGAGAGGAATCCAAGAGGCAGATGTCCATAGAAAGAGCCTCTGACTACAGCAGGAAGGTTGGATGCTTCAAATTTGCATAGTTTCCTGTCCAACGTCCTCTCACGTCCCGAACGCCCACGTCACTCCACTGAATGCTCCTCATCTGCATAAAGAGAACACTTTCACAGAGGAGCAGAGTGGCGCAGTGGAAGCGTGCTGGGCCCATAACCCAGAGGTCGATGGATCGAAACCATCCTCTGCTAAATTTGCTTTATTTTCCTTCCAAGGACCAAGCTGTCATTTCCACGCTGCCAGAAAGGAAAAGCGCAAGCTTGCGCCAGCTATGTGAGAAAAGACTTCTCAACTATCTGTGTCTGCTGAAATACAAGAGAGGGATCGTCAAAGGATCCACCCTTTACTTTGAAAGTAAAGAGACACAATAATAAGCATAAATGACAGAGGGCGTTGGTGGTATAGTGGTGAGCATAGCTGCCTTCCATGCAGTTGACCCGGGTTCGATTCCCGGCCAACGCAGTGCAAATACTTATGTATTCTGCAAGCAGGATATATTTTAGTTCAACATGTCACAAAATGGAAATATCATGAACAGATTAATCAGCCATATATATAGAAATTAAAAAATACGTAGGCAAACATCTCAATCGCCCCTTCTGCTATATTCATTGTCCTAATATATGATAAGTTTCATAAAGCAGAGTCGCCATTCACATGTGCTGGTAATAAATATGTTATTTTGGGCAGGCAATGAAAGGGCTGAGGCCCGACCAGACATTATACCTCCAGCATCTCTATGTTAAAAAGCATTTCTAGGCAATTTCTAGCCTCTGAAAAAAATATGCAAGACCCACCGATAAATCTGGCCAAAGTCCGTAACATTTTTGCATACTTGTGCTCTGACCTGAATGTAGCGCCACCTTGTAGCTGTCGAAGGTAACTGCAGCTCACAAAATGTTTTATCAGAAGGCAAGTTGAGAGGAATCCAAGAGGCAGATGTCCATGGAAAGAGCCTCTCACTGCAGCAGGAAGGTTGGATGCTTGAAATTTGCATAGTTTCCTGTCCAACGTCCCGAACGCTCCCAAACGCTCAAAAGCCTCACACCGGGCAAGCCCTCACCGGGTAGATCTCTGGCTCCCAGGTAAAGCCAAATCCTGAGCATGTTAGCGCTAGTATCACAGAGAGAGATATAGAGGGTTCAAGAGCTGCTGTCTTGATAAATGTTTGAAACGGCTAGTGCCTGAGAGTGTCTGGCTTTCAGTTATGACTGATTGTGAGAGGGGAAGATTAAGTTTTTCTGCACCCAGCATGCCTTGCGATATACTTAGGCAAATGAGGTGAGAGCCCGACCAATCCCACTCTACTCTGCTGAATGCTCCTTATTTGCATAAAGAGAACACTTTCACAACGGAGCAGAGTGGCGCAGCGGAAGCGTGCTGGGCCCATAACCCAGAGGTCGATGGATCGAAACCATCCTCTGCTAATTTTGCTTGATTTTTCTTCCAAGGACCAAGCTGTCATTCCCAGGCTGCCAGCAAGTAAAAGCGCAAGCTTTTGCCAGCTATGTGAGAAAAGACTTCTCAACTATCTGTGTCTGCTGAAATACAAGAGAGGGATCGTAAAAGGATCCACCCTGTACTTTGAAAGTAAAGACACACAATAATAAGCATAAATGACTGGTGGGACCTTCAAACACTTTTCTGGGCATGCTTTGAATTTCATTCTTCCCTTTTAGTTGTGCTATTATCTATCTCCTGGGCATTTCCTGGAATGTTCTCTCTTTCTCTTCCCTGCTTTGCTTCCCATGCTGCATCTATATGTTCATATCTATTATTTGTACTACTGCTTTCCATTCTTCTCTTCCGCACAGCTTTGACCTTGGTTTCAATCCCAGTTCCTTACCCACTGCTAAAAACTTTCTACTGCTTTTCATGTTGGTATCTAAACCAAATGCACCGTTGAAGCTGGTGCAAGATAGACATTGCACTCAGGGTCGTAATGTTTAGAACCGAGAGCATACAGATCATAGGGTGTTGGTGGTATAGTGGTGAGCATAGCTGCCTTCCAAGCAGTTGACCCGGGTTCGATTCCCGGCCAACGCAGTACAAATACTTATATATTCTGCAAGCTGGATATATTTTAATGCAATATGTCACAAAATGGAAATATCATGAACAGATTAATCAGCCAGATATAAAAAAATAAACAAATACGTAGGCAAACATCTCGATCGCCCCTTCTGCTATATTCATTGCCCTAATATATGATAAGTTCCATAAAGCAGAGTCACCACTCACATGTGCTGGTAATAAATATGTTACAGTGGGCAGACAATGAAAGGGCTGAGGCCCGACCAGACATTATAACTCCAGCATCTCTATGTTAAAAAGCATTTCTAGGCAATATCTAGCCTCTGAAAAAAATATGCAAGATCCACCGATAAATCTGGCAAAAGTCACTAACATTTTGGGCATACTTGTGCTCTCACCTGAATGTAGCGCCACCTTGTAGCCATCGGAGGTAACTGCAGCTCACAAAATGTTTCATAAGAGGGCAAGTTGAGAGGAATCCAAGAGGCAGATGTCCATAGAAAGAGCCTCTGACTACAGCAGGAAGGTTGGATGCTTCAAATTTGCATAGTTTCCTGTCCAACGTCCTCTCACGTCCCGAACGCCCACGTCACTCCACTGAATGCTCCTCATCTGCATAAAGAGAACACTTTCACAGAGGAGCAGAGTGGCGCAGCGGAAGCGTGCTGGGCCCATAACCCAGAGGTCGATGGATCGAAACCATCCTCTGCTAAATTTGCTTTATTTTCCTTCCAAGGACCAAGCTGTCATTTCCACGCTGCCAGAAAGGAAAAGCGCAAGCTTGCGCCAGCTATGTGAGAAAAGACTTCTCAACTATCTGTGTCTGCTGAAATACACGAGAGGGATCGTCAAAGGATCCACCCTTTACTTTGAAAGTAAAGAGACACAATAATAAGCATAAATGACAGAGGGCGTTGGTGGTATAGTGGTGAGCATAGCTGCCTTCCAAGCAGTTGACCCGGGTTCGATTCCCGGCCAACGCAGTGCAAATACTTATGTATTCTGCAAGCAGGATATATTTTAGTTCAACATGTCACAAAATGGAAATATCATGAACAGATTAATCAGCCATATATATAGAAATTAAAAAATACGTAGGCAAACATCTCAATCGCCCCTTCTGCTATATTCATTGTCCTAATATATGATAAGTTTCATAAAGCAGAGTCGCCATTCACATGTGCTGGTAATAAATATGTTATTTTGGGCAGGCAATGAAAGGGCTGAGGCCCGACCAGACATTATACCTCCAGCATCTCTATGTTAAAAAGCATTTCTAGGCAATTTCTAGCCTCTGAAAAAAATATGCAAGACCCACCGATAAATCTGGCCAAAGTCCGTAACATTTTTGCATACTTGTGCTCTGACCTGAATGTAGCGCCACCTCGTAGCTGTCGAAGGTAACTGCAGCTCACAAAATGTTTTATCAGAAGGCAAGTTGAGAGGAATCCAAGAGGCAGATTTCCATGGAAAGAGCCTCTCACTGCAGCAGGAAGGTTGGATGCTTGAAATTTGCATAGTTTCCTGTCCAACGTCCACTCACGTCCCGAACGCTCCCAAACGCTCAAAAGCCTCACACCGGGTAGATCTCTGGCTCCCAGGTAAAGCCAAATCCTGAGCATGTTAGCGCTAGTATCACAGAGAGAGATATAGAGGGTTCAAGAGCTGCTGTCTTGATAAATGTTTGAAACGGCTAGTGCCTGAGAGTGTCTGGCTTTCAGTTATGACTGATTGTGAGAGGGGAAGATTAAGTTTTTCTGCACCCAGCATGCCTTGCGATATACTTAGGCAAATGAGGTGAGAGCCCGACCAATCCCACTCTACTCTGCTGAATGCTCCTTATTTGCATAAAGAGAAAACTTTCACAACGGAGCAGAGTGGCGCAGCGGAAGCGTGCTGGGCCCATAACCCAGAGGTCGATGGATCGAAACCATCCTCTGCTAATTTTGCTTGATTTTTCTTCCAAGGACCAAGCTGTCATTCCCAGGCTGCCAGCAAGTAAAAGCGCAAGCTTTTGCCAGCTATGTGAGAAAAGACTTCTCAACTATCTGTGTCTGCTGAAATACAAGAGAGGGATCGTAAAAGGATCCACCCTGTACTTTGAAAGTAAAGACACACAATAATAAGCATAAATGACTGGTGGGACCTTCAAACACTTTTCTGGGCATGCTTTGAATTTCATTCTTCCCTTTTAGTTGTGCTATTATCTATCTCCTGGGCATTTCCTGGAATGTTCTCTCTTTCTCTTCCCTGCTTTGCTTCCCATGCTGCATCTATATGTTCATATCTATTATTTGTACTACTGCTTTCCATTCTTCTCTTCCGCACAGCTTTGACCTTGGTTTCAATCCCAGTTCCTTACCCTCTGCTAAAAACTTTCTACTGCTTTTCATGTTGGTATCTAAACCAAATGCACCGTTGAAGCTGGTGCAAGATAGACATTGCACTCAGGGTCGTAATGTTTAGAACCGAGAGCATACAGATCATAGGGTGTTGGTGGTATAGTGGTGAGCATAGCTGCCTTCCAAGCAGTTGACCCGGGTTCGATTCCCGGCCAACGCAGTACAAATACTTATATATTCTGCAAGCTGGATATATTTTAATGCAATATGTCACAAAATGGAAATATCATGAACAGATTAATCAGCCAGATATAAAAAAATAAACAAATACGTAGGCAAACATCTCGATCGCCCCTTCTGCTATATTCATTGCCCTAATATATGATAAGTTCCATAAAGCAGAGTCACCACTCACATGTGCTGGTAATAAATATGTTACAGTGGGCAGACAATGAAAGGGCTGAGGCCCGACCAGACATTATAACTCCAGCATCTCTATGTTAAAAAGCATTTCTAGGCAATATCTAGCCTCTGAAAAAAATATGCAAGATCCACCGATAAATCTGGCAAAAGTCACTAACATTTTGGGCATACTTGTGCTCTCACCTGAATGTAGCGCCACCTTGTAGCCATCGGAGGTAACTGCAGCTCACAAAATGTTTCATAAGAGGGCAAGTTGAGAGGAATCCAAGAGGCAGATGTCCATAGAAAGAGCCTCTGACTACAGCAGGAAGGTTGGATGCTTCAAATTTGCATAGTTTCCTGTCCAACGTCCTCTCACGTCCCGAACGCCCACGTCACTCCACTGAATGCTCCTCATCTGCATAAAGAGAACACTTTCACAGAGGAGCAGAGTGGCGCAGCTGAAGCGTGCTGGGCCCATAACCCAGAGGTCGATGGATCGAAACCATCCTCTGCTAAATTTGCTTTATTTTCCTTCCAAGGACCAAGCTGTCATTTCCACGCTGCCAGAAAGGAAAAGCGCAAGCTTGCGCCAGCTATGTGAGAAAAGACTTCTCAACTATCTGTGTCTGCTGAAATACAAGAGAGGGATCGTCAAAGGATCCACCCTTTACTTTGAAAGTAAAGAGACACAATAATAAGCATAAATGACAGAGGGCGTTGGTGGTATAGTGGTGAGCATAGCTGCCTTCCATGCAGTTGACCCGGGTTCGATTCCCGGCCAACGCAGTGCAAATACTTATGTATTCTGCAAGCAGGATATATTTTAGTTCAACATGTCACAAAATGGAAATATCATGAACAGATTAATCAGCCATATATATAGAAATTAAAAAATACGTAGGCAAACATCTCAATCGCCCCTTCTGCTATATTCATTGTCCTAATATATGATAAGTTTCATAAAGCAGAGTCGCCATTCACATGTGCTGGTAATAAATATGTTATTTTGGGCAGGCAATGAAAGGGCTGAGGCCCGACCAGACATTATACCTCCAGCATCTCTATGTTAAAAAGCATTTCTAGGCAATTTCTAGCCTCTGAAAAAAATATGCAAGACCCACCGATAAATCTGGCCAAAGTCCGTAACATTTTTGCATACTTGTGCTCTGACCTGAATGTAGCGCCACCTCGTAGCTGTCGAAGGTAACTGCAGCTCACAAAATGTTTTATCAGAAGGCAAGTTGAGAGGAATCCAAGAGGCAGATGTCCATGGAAAGAGCCTCTCACTGCAGCAGGAAGGTTGGATGCTTGAAATTTGCATAGTTTCCTGTCCAACGTCCCGAACGCTCCCAAACGCTCAAAAGCCTCACACCGGGCAAGCCCTCACCGGGTAGATCTCTGGCTCCCAGGTAAAGCCAAATCCTGAGCATGTTAGCGCTAGTATCACAGAGAGAGATATAGAGGGTTCAAGAGCTGCTGTCTTGATAAATGTTTGAAACGGCTAGTGCCTGAGAGTGTCTGGCTTTCAGTTATGACTGATTGTGAGAGGGGAAGATTAAGTTTTTCTGCACCCAGCATGCCTTGCGATATACTTAGGCAAATGAGGTGAGAGCCCGACCAATCCCACTCTACTCTGCTGAATGCTCCTTATTTGCATAAAGAGAACACTTTCACAACGGAGCAGAGTGGCGCAGCGGAAGCGTGCTGGGCCCATAACCCAGAGGTCGATGGATCGAAACCATCCTCTGCTAATTTTGCTTGATTTTTCTTCCAAGGACCAAGCTGTCATTCCCAGGCTGCCAGCAAGTAAAAGCGCAAGCTTTTGCCAGCTATGTGAGAAAAGACTTCTCAACTATCTGTGTCTGCTGAAATACAAGAGAGGGATCGTAAAAGGATCCACCCTGTACTTTGAAAGTAAAGACACACAATAATAAGCATAAATGACTGGTGGGACCTTCAAACACTTTTCTGGGCATGCTTTGAATTTCATTCTTCCCTTTTAGTTGTGCTATTATCTATCTCCTGGGCATTTCCTGGAATGTTCTCTCTTTCTCTTCCCTGCTTTGCTTCCCATGCTGCATCTATATGTTCATATCTATTATTTGTACTACTGCTTTCCATTCTTCTCTTCCGCACAGCTTTGACCTTGGTTTCAATCCCAGTTCCTTACCCTCTGCTAAAAACTTTCTACTGCTTTTCATGTTGGTATCTAAACCAAATGCACCGTTGAAGCTGGTGCAAGATAGACATTGCACTCAGGGTCGTAATGTTTAGAACCGAGAGCATACAGATCATAGGGCGTTGGTGGTATAGTGGTGAGCATAGCTGCCTTCCAAGCAGTTGACCCGGGTTCGATTCCCGGCCAACGCAGTACAAATACTTATATATTCTGCAAGCTGGATATATTTTAATGCAATATGTCACAAAATGGAAATATCATGAACAGATTAATCAGCCAGATATAAAAAAATAAACAAATACGTAGGCAAACATCTCGATCGCCCCTTCTGCTATATTCATTGCCCTAATATATGATAAGTTCCATAAAGCAGAGTCACCACTCACATGTGCTGGTAATAAATATGTTACAGTGGGCAGACAATGAAAGGGCTGAGGCCCGACCAGACATTATAACTCCAGCATCTCTATGTTAAAAAGCATTTCTAGGCAATATCTAGCCTCTGAAAAAAATATGCAAGATCCACCGATAAATCTGGCAAAAGTCACTAACATTTTGGGCATACTTGTGCTCTCACCTGAATGTAGCGCCACCTTGTAGCCATCGGAGGTAACTGCAGCTCACAAAATGTTTCATAAGAGGGCAAGTTGAGAGGAATCCAAGAGGCAGATGTCCATAGAAAGAGCCTCTGACTACAGCAGGAAGGTTGGATGCTTCAAATTTGCATAGTTTCCTGTCCAACGTCCTCTCACGTCCCGAACGCCCACGTCACTCCACTGAATGCTCCTCATCTGCATAAAGAGAACACTTTCACAGAGGAGCAGAGTGGCGCAGCGGAAGCGTGCTGGGCCCATAACCCAGAGGTCGATGGATCGAAACCATCCTCTGCTAAATTTGCTTTATTTTCCTTCCAAGGACCAAGCTGTCATTTCCACGCTGCCAGAAAGGAAAAGCGCAAGCTTGCGCCAGCTATGTGAGAAAAGACTTCTCAACTATCTGTGTCTGCTGAAATACAAGAGAGGGATCGTCAAAGGATCCACCCTTTACTTTGAAAGTAAAGAGACACAATAATAAGCATAAATGACAGAGGGCGTTGGTGGTATAGTGGTGAGCATAGCTGCCTTCCATGCAGTTGACCCGGGTTCGATTCCCGGCCTCGATTCCCGGCCAACGCAGTGCAAATACTTATGTATTCTGCAAGCAGGATATATTTTAGTTCAACATGTCACAAAATGGAAATATCATGAACAGATTAATCAGCCATATATATAGAAATTAAAAAATACGTAGGCAAACATCTCAATCGCCCCTTCTGCTATATTCATTGTCCTAATATATGATAAGTTTCATAAAGCAGAGTCGCCATTCACATGTGCTGGTAATAAATATGTTATTTTGGGCAGGCAATGAAAGGGCTGAGGCCCGACCAGACATTATACCTCCAGCATCTCTATGTTAAAAAGCATTTCTAGGCAATTTCTAGCCTCTGAAAAAAATATGCAAGACCCACCGATAAATCTGGCCAAAGTCCGTAACATTTTTGCATACTTGTGCTCTGACCTGAATGTAGCGCCACCTCGTAGCTGTCGAAGGTAACTGCAGCTCACAAAATGTTTTATCAGAAGGCAAGTTGAGAGGAATCCAAGAGGCAGATGTCCATGGAAAGAGCCTCTCACTGCAGCAGGAAGGTTGGATGCTTGAAATTTGCATAGTTTCCTGTCCAACGTCCCGAACGCTCCCAAACGCTCAAAAGCCTCACACCGGGCAAGCCCTCACCGGGTAGATCTCTGGCTCCCAGGTAAAGCCAAATCCTGAGCATGTTAGCGCTAGTATCACAGAGAGAGATATAGAGGGTTCAAGAGCTGCTGTCTTGATAAATGTTTGAAACGGCTAGTGCCTGAGAGTGTCTGGCTTTCAGTTATGACTGATTGTTAGAGGGGAAGATTAAGTTTTTCTGCACCCAGCATGCCTTGCGATATACTTAGGCAAATGAGGTGAGAGCCCGACCAATCCCACTCTACTCTGCTGAATGCTCCTTATTTGCATAAAGAGAACACTTTCACAACGGAGCAGAGTGGCGCAGCGGAAGCGTGCTGGGCCCATAACCCAGAGGTCGATGGATCGAAACCATCCTCTGCTAATTTTGCTTGATTTTTCTTCCAAGGACCAAGCTGTCATTCCCAGGCTGCCAGCAAGTAAAAGCGCAAGCTTTTGCCAGCTATGTGAGAAAAGACTTCTCAACTATCTGTGTCTGCTGAAATACAAGAGAGGGATCGTAAAAGGATCCACCCTGTACTTTGAAAGTAAAGACACACAATAATAAGCATAAATGACTGGTGGGACCTTCAAACACTTTTCTGGGCATGCTTTGAATTTCATTCTTCCCTTTTAGTTGTGCTATTATCTATCTCCTGGGCATTTCCTGGAATGTTCTCTCTTTCTCTTCCCTGCTTTGCTTCCCATGCTGCATCTATATGTTCATATCTATTATTTGTACTACTGCTTTCCATTCTTCTCTTCCGCACAGCTTTGACCTTGGTTTCAATCCCAGTTCCTTACCCTCTGCTAAAAACTTTCTACTGCTTTTCATGTTGGTATCTAAACCAAATGCACCGTTGAAGCTGGTGCAAGATAGACATTGCACTCAGGGTCGTAATGTTTAGAACCGAGAGCATACAGATCATAGGGCGTTGGTGGTATAGTGGTGAGCATAGCTGCCTTCCAAGCAGTTGACCCGGGTTCGATTCCTGGCCAACGCAGTACAAATACTTATATATTCTGCAAGCTGGATATATTTTAATGCAATATGTCACAAAATGGAAATATCATGAACAGATTAATCAGCCAGATATAAAAAAATAAACAAATACGTAGGCAAACATCTCGATCGCCCCTTCTGCTATATTCATTGCCCTAATATATGATAAGTTCCATAAAGCAGAGTCACCACTCACATGTGCTGGTAATAAATATGTTACAGTGGGCAGACAATGAAAGGGCTGAGGCCCGACCAGACATTATAACTCCAGCATCTCTATGTTAAAAAGCATTTCTAGGCAATATCTAGCCTCTGAAAAAAATATGCAAGATCCACCGATAAATCTGGCAAAAGTCACTAACATTTTGGGCATACTTGTGCTCTCACCTGAATGTAGTGCCACCTTGTAGCCATCGGAGGTAACTGCAGCTCACAAAATGTTTCATAAGAGGGCAAGTTGAGAGGAATCCAAGAGGCAGATGTCCATAGAAAGAGCCTCTGACTACAGCAGGAAGGTTGGATGCTTCAAATTTGCATAGTTTCCTGTCCAACGTCCTCTCACGTCCCGAACGCCCACGTCACTCCACTGAATGCTCCTCATCTGCATAAAGAGAACACTTTCACAGAGGAGCAGAGTGGCGCAGCGGAAGCGTGCTGGGCCCATAACCCAGAGGTCGATGGATCGAAACCATCCTCTGCTAAATTTGCTTTATTTTCCTTCCAAGGACCAAGCTGTCATTTCCACGCTGCCAGAAAGGAAAAGCGCAAGCTTGCGCCAGCTATGTGAGAAAAGACTTCTCAACTATCTGTGTCTGCTGAAATACAAGAGAGGGATCGTCAAAGGATCCACCCTTTACTTTGAAAGTAAAGAGACACAATAATAAGCATAAATGACAGAGGGCGTTGGTGGTATAGTGGTGAGCATAGCTGCCTTCCAAGCAGTTGACCCGGGTTCGATTCCCGGCCAACGCAGTGCAAATACTTATGTATTCTGCAAGCAGGATATATTTTAGTTCAACATGTCACAAAATGGAAATATCATGAACAGATTAATCAGCCATATATATAGAAATTAAAAAATACGTAGGCAAACATCTCAATCGCCCCTTCTGCTATATTCATTGTCCTAATATATGATAAGTTTCATAAAGCAGAGTCGCCATTCACATGTGCTGGTAATAAATATGTTATTTTGGGCAGGCAATGAAAGGGCTGAGGCCCGACCAGACATTATACCTCCAGCATCTCTATGTTAAAAAGCATTTCTAGGCAATTTCTAGCCTCTGAAAAAAATATGCAAGACCCACCGATAAATCTGGCCAAAGTCCGTAACATTTTTGCATACTTGTGCTCTGACCTGAATGTAGCGCCACCTCGTAGCTGTCGAAGGTAACTGCAGCTCACAAAATGTTTTATCAGAAGGCAAGTTGAGAGGAATCCAAGAGGCAGATGTCCATGGAAAGAGCCTCTCACTGCAGCAGGAAGGTTGGATGCTTGAAATTTGCATAGTTTCCTGTCCAACGTCCCGAACGCTCCCAAACGCTCAAAAGCCTCACACCGGGTAGATCTCTGGCTCCCAGGTAAAGCCAAATCCTGAGCATGTTAGCGCTAGTATCACAGAGAGAGATATAGAGGGTTCAAGAGCTGCTGTCTTGATAAATGTTTGAAACGGCTAGTGCCTGAGAGTGTCTGGCTTTCAGTTATGACTGATTGTTAGAGGGGAAGATTAAGTTTTTCTGCACCCAGCATGCCTTGCGATATACTTAGGCAAATGAGGTGAGAGCCCGACCAATCCCACTCTACTCTGCTGAATGCTCCTTATTTGCATAAAGAGAACACTTTCACAACGGAGCAGAGTGGCGCAGCGGAAGCGTGCTGGGCCCATAACCCAGAGGTCGATGGATCGAAACCATCCTCTGCTAATTTTGCTTGATTTTTCTTCCAAGGACCAAGCTGTCATTCCCAGGCTGCCAGCAAGTAAAAGCGCAAGCTTTTGCCAGCTATGTGAGAAAAGACTTCTCAACTATCTGTGTCTGCTGAAATACAAGAGAGGGATCGTAAAAGGATCCTCCCTGTACTTTGAAAGTAAAGACACACAATAATAAGCATAAATGACTGGTGGGACCTTCAAACACTTTTCTGGGCATGCTTTGAATTTCATTCTTCCCTTTTAGTTGTGCTATTATCTATCTCCTGGGCATTTCCTGGAATGTTCTCTCTTTCTCTTCCCTGCTTTGCTTCCCATGCTGCATCTATATGTTCATATCTATTATTTGTACTACTGCTTTCCATTCTTCTCTTCCGCACAGCTTTGACCTTGGTTTCAATCCCAGTTCCTTACCCTCTGCTAAAAACTTTCTACTGCTTTTCATGTTGGTATCTAAACCAAATGCACCGTTGAAGCTGGTGCAAGATAGACATTGCACTCAGGGTCGTAATGTTTAGAACCGAGAGCATACAGATCATAGGTCGTTGGTGGTATAGTGGTGAGCATAGCTGCCTTCCAAGCAGTTGACCCGGGTTCGATTCCCGGCCAACGCAGTACAAATACTTATATATTCTGCAAGCTGGATATATTTTAATGCAATATGTCACAAAATGGAAATATCATGAACAGATTAATCAGCCAGATATAAAAAAATAAACAAATACGTAGGCAAACATCTCGATCGCCCCTTCTGCTATATTCATTGCCCTAATATATGATAAGTTCCATAAAGCAGAGTCACCACTCACATGTGCTGGTAATAAATATGTTACAGTGGGCAGACAATGAAAGGGCTGAGGCCCGACCAGACATTATAACTCCAGCATCTCTATGTTAAAAAGCATTTCTAGGCAATATCTAGCCTCTGAAAAAAATATGCAAGATCCACCGATAAATCTGGCAAAAGTCACTAACATTTTGGGCATACTTGTGCTCTCACCTGAATGTAGTGCCACCTTGTAGCCATCGGAGGTAACTGCAGCTCACAAAATGTTTCATAAGAGGGCAAGTTGAGAGGAATCCAAGAGGCAGATGTCCATAGAAAGAGCCTCTGACTACAGCAGGAAGGTTGGATGCTTCAAATTTGCATAGTTTCCTGTCCAACGTCCTCTCACGTCCCGAACGCCCACGTCACTCCACTGAATGCTCCTCATCTGCATAAAGAGAACACTTTCACAGAGGAGCAGAGTGGCGCAGCGGAAGCGTGCTGGGCCCATAACCCAGAGGTCGATGGATCGAAACCATCCTCTGCTAAATTTGCTTTATTTTCCTTCCAAGGACCAAGCTGTCATTTCCACGCTGCCAGAAAGGAAAAGCGCAAGCTTGCGCCAGCTATGTGAGAAAAGACTTCTCAACTATCTGTGTCTGCTGAAATACAAGAGAGGGATCGTCAAAGGATCCACCCTTTACTTTGAAAGTAAAGAGACACAATAATAAGCATAAATGACAGAGGGCGTTGGTGGTATAGTGGTGAGCATAGCTGCCTTCCAAGCAGTTGACCCGGGTTCGATTCCCGGCCAACGCAGTGCAAATACTTATGTATTCTGCAAGCAGGATATATTTTAGTTCAACATGTCACAAAATGGAAATATCATGAACAGATTAATCAGCCATATATATAGAAATTAAAAAATACGTAGGCAAACATCTCAATCGCCCCTTCTGCTATATTCATTGTCCTAATATATGATAAGTTTCATAAAGCAGAGTCGCCATTCACATGTGCTGGTAATAAATATGTTATTTTGGGCAGGCAATGAAAGGGCTGAGGCCCGACCAGACATTATACCTCCAGCATCTCTATGTTAAAAAGCATTTCTAGGCAATTTCTAGCCTCTGAAAAAAATATGCAAGACCCACCGATAAATCTGGCCAAAGTCCGTAACATTTTTGCATACTTGTGCTCTGACCTGAATGTAGCGCCACCTCGTAGCTGTCGAAGGTAACTGCAGCTCACAAAATGTTTTATCAGAAGGCAAGTTGAGAGGAATCCAAGAGGCAGATGTCCATGGAAAGAGCCTCTCACTGCAGCAGGAAGGTTGGATGCTTGAAATTTGCATAGTTTCCTGTCCAACGTCCCGAACGCTCCCAAACGCTCAAAAGCCTCACCCTCACCGGGTAGATCTCTGGCTCCCAGGTAAAGCCAAATCCTGAGCATGTTAGCGCTAGTATCACAGAGAGAGATATAGAGGGTTCAAGAGCTGCTGTCTTGATAAATGTTTGAAACGGCTAGTGCCTGAGAGTGTCTGGCTTTCAGTTATGACTGATTGTTAGAGGGGAAGATTAAGTTTTTCTGCACCCAGCATGCCTTGCGATATACTTAGGCAAATGAGGTGAGAGCCCGACCAATCCCACTCTACTCTGCTGAATGCTCCTTATTTGCATAAAGAGAACACTTTCACAACGGAGCAGAGTGGCGCAGCGGAAGCGTGCTGGGCCCATAACCCAGAGGTCGATGGATCGAAACCATCCTCTGCTAATTTTGCTTGATTTTTCTTCCAAGGACCAAGCTGTCATTCCCAGGCTGCCAGCAAGTAAAAGCGCAAGCTTTTGCCAGCTATGTGAGAAAAGACTTCTCAACTATCTGTGTCTGCTGAAATACAAGAGAGGGATCGTAAAAGGATCCACCCTGTACTTTGAAAGTAAAGACACACAATAATAAGCATAAATGACTGGTGGGACCTTCAAACACTTTTCTGGGCATGCTTTGAATTTCATTCTTCCCTTTTAGTTGTGCTATTATCTATCTCCTGGGCATTTCCTGGAATGTTCTCTCTTTCTCTTCCCTGCTTTGCTTCCCATGCTGCATCTATATGTTCATATCTATTATTTGTACTACTGCTTTCCATTCTTCTCTTCCGCACAGCTTTGACCTTGGTTTCAATCCCAGTTCCTTACCCTCTGCTAAAAACTTTCTACTGCTTTTCATGTTGGTATCTAAACCAAATGCACCGTTGAAGCTGGTGCAAGATAGACATTGCACTCAGGGTCGTAATGTTTAGAACCGAGAGCATACAGATCATAGGGCGTTGGTGGTATAGTGGTGAGCATAGCTGCCTTCCAAGCAGTTGACCCGGGTTCGATTCCCGGCCAACGCAGTACAAATACTTATATATTCTGCAAGCTGGATATATTTTAATGCAATATGTCACAAAATGGAAATATCATGAACAGATTAATCAGCCAGATATAAAAAAATAAACAAATACGTAGGCAAACATCTCGATCGCCCCTTCTGCTATATTCATTGCCCTAATATATGATAAGTTCCATAAAGCAGAGTCACCACTCACATGTGCTGGTAATAAATATGTTACAGTGGGCAGACAATGAAAGGGCTGAGGCCCGACCAGACATTATAACTCCAGCATCTCTATGTTAAAAAGCATTTCTAGGCAATATCTAGCCTCTGAAAAAAATATGCAAGATCCACCGATAAATCTGGCAAAAGTCACTAACATTTTGGGCATACTTGTGCTCTCACCTGAATGTAGCGCCACCTTGTAGCCATCGGAGGTAACTGCAGCTCACAAAATGTTTCATAAGAGGGCAAGTTGAGAGGAATCCAAGAGGCAGATGTCCATAGAAAGAGCCTCTGACTACAGCAGGAAGGTTGGATGCTTCAAATTTGCATAGTTTCCTGTCCAACGTCCTCTCACGTCCCGAACGCCCACGTCACTCCACTGAATGCTCCTCATCTGCATAAAGAGAACACTTTCACAGAGGAGCAGAGTGGCGCAGCGGAAGCGTGCTGGGCCCATAACCCAGAGGTCGATGGATCGAAACCATCCTCTGCTAAATTTGCTTTATTTTCCTTCCAAGGACCAAGCTGTCATTTCCACGCTGCCAGAAAGGAAAAGCGCAAGCTTGCGCCAGCTATGTGAGAAAAGACTTCTCAACTATCTGTGTCTGCTGAAATACAAGAGAGGGATCGTCAAAGGATCCACCCTTTACTTTGAAAGTAAAGAGACACAATAATAAGCATAAATGACAGAGGGCGTTGGTGGTATAGTGGTGAGCATAGCTGCCTTCCAAGCAGTTGACCCGGGTTCGATTCCCGGCCAACGCAGTGCAAATACTTATGTATTCTGCAAGCAGGATATATTTTAGTTCAACATGTCACAAAATGGAAATATCATGAACAGATTAATCAGCCATATATATAGAAATTAAAAAATACGTAGGCAAACATCTCAATCGCCCCTTCTGCTATATTCATTGTCCTAATATATGATAAGTTTCATAAAGCAGAGTCGCCATTCACATGTGCTGGTAATAAATATGTTATTTTGGGCAGGCAATGAAAGGGCTGAGGCCCGACCAGACATTATACCTCCAGCATCTCTATGTTAAAAAGCATTTCTAGGCAATTTCTAGCCTCTGAAAAAAATATGCAAGACCCACCGATAAATCTGGCCAAAGTCCGTAACATTTTTGCATACTTGTGCTCTGACCTGAATGTAGCGCCACCTCGTAGCTGTCGAAGGTAACTGCAGCTCACAAAATGTTTTATCAGAAGGCAAGTTGAGAGGAATCCAAGAGGCAGATGTCCATGGAAAGAGCCTCTCACTGCAGCAGGAAGGTTGGATGCTTGAAATTTGCATAGTTTCCTGTCCAACGTCCACTCACGTCCCGAACGCTCCCAAACGCTCAAAAGCCTCACACCGGGTAGATCTCTGGCTCCCAGGTAAAGCCAAATCCTGAGCATGTTAGCGCTAGTATCACAGAGAGAGATATAGAGGGTTCAAGAGCTGCTGTCTTGATAAATGTTTGAAACGGCTAGTGCCTGAGAGTGTCTGGCTTTCAGTTATGACTGATTGTGAGAGGGGAAGATTAAGTTTTTCTGCACCCAGCATGCCTTGCGATATACTTAGGCAAATGAGGTGAGAGCCCGACCAATCCCACTCTACTCTGCTGAATGCTCCTTATTTGCATAAAGAGAACACTTTCACAACGGAGCAGAGTGGCGCAGCGGAAGCGTGCTGGGCCCATAACCCAGAGGTCGATGGATCGAAACCATCCTCTGCTAATTTTGCTTGATTTTTCTTCCAAGGACCAAGCTGTCATTCCCAGGCTGCCAGCAAGTAAAAGCGCAAGCTTTTGCCAGCTATGTGAGAAAAGACTTCTCAACTATCTGTGTCTGCTGAAATACAAGAGAGGGATCGTAAAAGGATCCACCCTGTACTTTGAAAGTAAAGACACACAATAATAAGCATAAATGACTGGTGGGACCTTCAAACACTTTTCTGGGCATGCTTTGAATTTCATTCTTCCCTTTTAGTTGTGCTATTATCTATCTCCTGGGCATTTCCTGGAATGTTCTCTCTTTCTCTTCCCTGCTTTGCTTCCCATGCTGCATCTATATGTTCATATCTATTATTTGTACTACTGCTTTCCATTCTTCTCTTCCGCACAGCTTTGACCTTGGTTTCAATCCCAGTTCCTTACCCTCTGCTAAAAACTTTCTACTGCTTTTCATGTTGGTATCTAAACCAAATGCACCGTTGAAGCTGGTGCAAGATAGACATTGCACTCAGGGTCGTAATGTTTAGAACCGAGAGCATACAGATCATAGGGCGTTGGTGGTATAGTGGTGAGCATAGCTGCCTTCCAAGCAGTTGACCCGGGTTCGATTCCCAGCCAACGCAGTACAAATACTTATATATTCTGCAAGCTGGATATATTTTAATGCAATATGTCACAAAATGGAAATATCATGAACAGATTAATCAGCCAGATATAAAAAAATAAACAAATACGTAGGCAAACATCTCGATCGCCCCTTCTGCTATATTCATTGCCCTAATATATGATAAGTTCCATAAAGCAGAGTCACCACTCACATGTGCTGGTAATAAATATGTTACAGTGGGCAGACAATGAAAGGGCTGAGGCCCGACCAGACATTATAACTCCAGCATCTCTATGTTAAAAAGCATTTCTAGGCAATATCTAGCCTCTGAAAAAAATATGCAAGATCCACCGATAAATCTGGCAAAAGTCACTAACATTTTGGGCATACTTGTGCTCTCACCTGAATGTAGCGCCACCTTGTAGCCATCGGAGGTAACTGCAGCTCACAAAATGTTTCATAAGAGGGCAAGTTGAGAGGAATCCAAGAGGCAGATGTCCATAGAAAGAGCCTCTGACTACAGCAGGAAGGTTGGATGCTTCAAATTTGCATAGTTTCCTGTCCAACGTCCTCTCACGTCCCGAACGCCCACGTCACTCCACTGAATGCTCCTCATCTGCATAAAGAGAACACTTTCACAGAGGAGCAGAGTGGCGCAGCGGAAGCGTGCTGGGCCCATAACCCAGAGGTCGATGGATCGAAACCATCCTCTGCTAAATTTGCTTTATTTTCCTTCCAAGGACCAAGCTGTCATTTCCACGCTGCCAGAAAGGAAAAGCGCAAGCTTGCGCCAGCTATGTGAGAAAAGACTTCTCAACTATCTGTGTCTGCTGAAATACAAGAGAGGGATCGTCAAAGGATCCACCCTTTACTTTGAAAGTAAAGAGACACAATAATAAGCATAAATGACAGAGGGCGTTGGTGGTATAGTGGTGAGCATAGCTGCCTTCCATGCAGTTGACACGGGTTTGATTCCCGGCCAACGCAGTGCAAATACTTATGTATTCTGCAAGCAGGATATATTTTAGTTCAACATGTCACAAAATGGAAATATCATGAACAGATTAATCAGCCATATATATAGAAATTAAAAAATACGTAGGCAAACATCTCAATCGCCCCTTCTGCTATATTCATTGTCCTAATATATGATAAGTTTCATAAAGCAGAGTCGCCATTCACATGTGCTGGTAATAAATATGTTATTTTGGGCAGGCAATGAAAGGGCTGAGGCCCGACCAGACATTATACCTCCAGCATCTCTATGTTAAAAAGCATTTCTAGGCAATTTCTAGCCTCTGAAAAAAATATGCAAGACCCACCGATAAATCTGGCCAAAGTCCGTAACATTTTTGCATACTTGTGCTCTGACCTGAATGTAGCGCCACCTCGTAGCTGTCGAAGGTAACTGCAGCTCACAAAATGTTTTATCAGAAGGCAAGTTGAGAGGAATCCAAGAGGCAGATGTCCATGGAAAGAGCCTCTCACTGCAGCAGGAAGGTTGGATGCTTGAAATTTGCATAGTTTCCTGTCCAACGTCCCGAACGCTCCCAAACGCTCAAAAGCCTCACACCGGGCAAGCCTCACCGGGTAGATCTCTGGCTCCCAGGTAAAGCCAAATCCTGAGCATGTTAGCGCTAGTATCACAGAGGGAGATATAGAGGGTTCAAGAGCTGCTGTCTTGATAAATGTTTGAAACGGCTAGTGCCTGAGAGTGTCTGGCTTTCAGTTATGACTGATTGTGAGAGGGGAAGATTAAGTTTTTCTGCACCCAGCATGCCTTGCGATATACTTAGGCAAATGAGGTGAGAGCCCGACCAATCCCACTCTACTCTGCTGAATGCTCCTTATTTGCATAAAGAGAACACTTTCACAACGGAGCAGAGTGGCGCAGCGGAAGCGTGCTGGGCCCATAACCCAGAGGTCGATGGATCGAAACCATCCTCTGCTAATTTTGCTTGATTTTTCTTCCAAGGACCAAGCTGTCATTCCCAGGCTGCCAGCAAGTAAAAGCGCAAGCTTTTGCCAGCTATGTGAGAAAAGACTTCTCAACTATCTGTGTCTGCTGAAATACAAGAGAGGGATCGTAAAAGGATCCACCCTGTACTTTGAAAGTAAAGACACACAATAATAAGCATAAATGACTGGTGGGACCTTCAAACACTTTTCTGGGCATGCTTTGAATTTCATTCTTCCCTTTTAGTTGTGCTATTATCTATCTCCTGGGCATTTCCTGGAATGTTCTCTCTTTCTCTTCCCTGCTTTGCTTCCCATGCTGCATCTATATGTTCATATCTATTATTTGTACTACTGCTTTCCATTCTTCTCTTCCGCACAGCTTTGACCTTGGTTTCAATCCCAGTTCCTTACCCTCTGCTAAAAACTTTCTACTGCTTTTCATGTTGGTATCTAAACCAAATGCACCGTTGAAGCTGGTGCAAGATAGACATTGCACTCAGGGTCGTAATGTTTAGAACCGAGAGCATACAGATCATAGGGCGTTGGTGGTATAGTGGTGAGCATAGCTGCCTTCCAAGCAGTTGACCCGGGTTCGATTCCCGGCCAACGCAGTACAAATACTTATATATTCTGCAAGCTGGATATATTTTAATGCAATATGTCACAAAATGGAAATATCATGAACAGATTAATCAGCCAGATATAAAAAAATAAACAAATACGTAGGCAAACATCTCGATCGCCCCTTCTGCTATATTCATTGCCCTAATATATGATAAGTTCCATAAAGCAGAGTCACCACTCACATGTGCTGGTAATAAATATGTTACAGTGGGCAGACAATGAAAGGGCTGAGGCCCGACCAGACATTATAACTCCAGCATCTCTATGTTAAAAAGCATTTCTAGGCAATATCTAGCCTCTGAAAAAAATATGCAAGATCCACCGATAAATCTGGCAAAAGTCACTAACATTTTGGGCATACTTGTGCTCTCACCTGAATGTAGCGCCACCTTGTAGCCATCGGAGGTAACTGCAGCTCACAAAATGTTTCATAAGAGGGCAAGTTGAGAGGAATCCAAGAGGCAGATGTCCATAGAAAGAGCCTCTGACTACAGCAGGAAGGTTGGATGCTTCAAATTTGCATAGTTTCCTGTCCAACGTCCTCTCACGTCCCGAACGCCCACGTCACTCCACTGAATGCTCCTCATCTGCATAAAGAGAACACTTTCACAGAGGAGCAGAGTGGCGCAGCGGAAGCGTGCTGGGCCCATAACCCAGAGGTCGATGGATCGAAACCATCCTCTGCTAAATTTGCTTTATTTTCCTTCCAAGGACCAAGCTGTCATTTCCACGCTGCCAGAAAGGAAAAGCGCAAGCTTGCGCCAGCTATGTGAGAAAAGACTTCTCAACTATCTGTGTCTGCTGAAATACAAGAGAGGGATCGTCAAAGGATCCACCCTTTACTTTGAAAGTAAAGAGACACAATAATAAGCATAAATGACAGAGGGCGTTGGTGGTATAGTGGTGAGCATAGCTGCCTTCCATGCAGTTGACCCGGGTTTGATTCCCGGCCAACGCAGTGCAAATACTTATGTATTCTGCAAGCAGGATATATTTTAGTTCAACATGTCACAAAATGGAAATATCATGAACAGATTAATCAGCCATATATATAGAAATTAAAAAATACATAGGCAAACATCTCAATCGCCCCTTCTGCTATATTCATTGTCCTAATATATGATAAGTTTCATAAAGCAGAGTCGCCATTCACATGTGCTGGTAATAAATATGTTATTTTGGGCAGGCAATGAAAGGGCTGAGGCCCGACCAGACATTATACCTCCAGCATCTCTATGTTAAAAAGCATTTCTAGGCAATTTCTAGCCTCTGAAAAAAATATGCAAGACCCACCGATAAATCTGGCCAAAGTCCGTAACATTTTTGCATACTTGTGCTCTGACCTGAATGTAGCGCCACCTCGTAGCTGTCGAAGGTAACTGCAGCTCACAAAATGTTTTATCAGAAGGCAAGTTGAGAGGAATCCAAGAGGCAGATGTCCATGGAAAGAGCCTCTCACTGCAGCAGGAAGGTTGGATGCTTGAAATTTGCATAGTTTCCTGTCCAACGTCCCGAACGCTCCCAAACGCTCAAAAGCCTCACACCGGGCAAGCCCTCACCGGGTAGATCTCTGGCTCCCAGGTAAAGCCAAATCCTGAGCATGTTAGCGCTAGTATCACAGAGAGAGATATAGAGGGTTCAAGAGCTGCTGTCTTGATAAATGTTTGAAACGGCTAGTGCCTGAGAGTGTCTGGCTTTCAGTTATGACTGATTGTTAGAGGGGAAGATTAAGTTTTTCTGCACCCAGCATGCCTTGCGATATACTTAGGCAAATGAGGTGAGAGCCCGACCAATCCCACTCTACTCTGCTGAATGCTCCTTATTTGCATAAAGAGAACACTTTCACAACGGAGCAGAGTGGCGCAGCGGAAGCGTGCTGGGCCCATAACCCAGAGGTCGATGGATCGAAACCATCCTCTGCTAATTTTGCTTGATTTTTCTTCCAAGGACCAAACTGTCATTCCCAGGCTGCCAGCAAGTAAAAGCGCAAGCTTTTGCCAGCTATGTGAGAAAAGACTTCTCAACTATCTGTGTCTGCTGAAATACAAGAGAGGGATCGTAAAAGGATCCACCCTGTACTTTGAAAGTAAAGACACACAATAATAAGCATAAATGACTGGTGGGACCTTCAAACACTTTTCTGGGCATGCTTTGAATTTCATTCTTCCCTTTTAGTTGTGCTATTATCTATCTCCTGGGCATTTCCTGGAATGTTCTCTCTTTCTCTTCCCTGCTTTGCTTCCCATGCTGCATCTATATGTTCATATCTATTATTTGTACTACTGCTTTCCATTCTTCTCTTCCGCACAGCTTTGACCTTGGTTTCAATCCCAGTTCCTTACTCTCTGCTAAAAACTTTCTACTGCTTTTCATGTTGGTATCTAAACCAAATGCACCGTTGAAGCTGGTGCAAGATAGACATTGCACTCAGGGTCGTAATGTTTAGAACCGAGAGCATACAGATCATAGGGCGTTGGTGGTATAGTGGTGAGCATAGCTGCCTTCCAAGCAGTTGACCCGGGTTCGATTCCCGGCCAACGCAGTACAAATACTTATATATTCTGCAAGCTGGATATATTTTAATGCAATATGTCACAAAATGGAAATATCATGAACAGATTAATCAGCCAGATATAAAAAAATAAACAAATACGTAGGCAAACATCTCGATCGCCCCTTCTGCTATATTCATTGCCCTAATATATGATAAGTTCCATAAAGCAGAGTCACCACTCACATGTGCTGGTAATAAATATGTTACAGTGGGCAGACAATGAAAGGGCTGAGGCCCGACCAGACATTATAACTCCAGCATCTCTATGTTAAAAAGCATTTCTAGGCAATATCTAGCCTCTGAAAAAAATATGCAAGATCCACCGATAAATCTGGCAAAAGTCACTAACATTTTGGGCATACTTGTGCTCTCACCTGAATGTAGCGCCACCTTGTAGCCATCGGAGGTAACTGCAGCTCACAAAATGTTTCATAAGAGGGCAAGTTGAGAGGAATCCAAGAGGCAGATGTCCATAGAAAGAGCCTCTGACTACAGCAGGAAGGTTGGATGCTTCAAATTTGCATAGTTTCCTGTCCAACGTCCTCTCACGTCCCGAACGCCCACGTCACTCCACTGAATGCTCCTCATCTGCATAAAGAGAACACTTTCACAGAGGAGCAGAGTGGCGCAGCGGAAGCGTGCTGGGCCCATAACCCAGAGGTCGATGGATCGAAACCATCCTCTGCTAAATTTGCTTTATTTTCCTTCCAAGGACCAAGCTGTCATTTCCACGCTGCCAGAAAGGAAAAGCGCAAGCTTGCGCCAGCTATGTGAGAAAAGACTTCTCAACTATCTGTGTCTGCTGAAATACAAGAGAGGGATCGTCAAAGGATCCACCCTTTACTTTGAAAGTAAAGAGACACAATAATAAGCATAAATGACAGAGGGCGTTGGTGGTATAGTGGTGAGCATAGCTGCCTTCCAAGCAGTTGACCCGGGTTCGATTCCCGGCCAACGCAGTGCAAATACTTATGTATTCTGCAAGCAGGATATATTTTAGTTCAACATGTCACAAAATGGAAATATCATGAACAGATTAATCAGCCATATATATAGAAATTAAAAAATACGTAGGCAAACATCTCAATCGCCCCTTCTGCTATATTCATTGTCCTAATATATGATAAGTTTCATAAAGCAGAGTCGCCATTCACATGTGCTGGTAATAAATATGTTATTTTGGGCAGGCAATGAAAGGGCTGAGGCCCGACCAGACATTATACCTCCAGCATCTCTATGTTAAAAAGCATTTCTAGTCAATTTCTAGCCTCTGAAAAAAATATGCAAGACCCACCGATAAATCTGGCCAAAGTCCGTAACATTTTTGCATACTTGTGCTCTGACCTGAATGTAGCGCCACCTCGTAGCTGTCGAAGGTAACTGCAGCTCACAAAATGTTTTATCAGAAGGCAAGTTGAGAGGAATCCAAGAGGCAGATGTCCATGGAAAGAGCCTCTCACTGCAGCAGGAAGGTTGGATGCTTGAAATTTGCATAGTTTCCTGTCCAACGTCCCGAACGCTCCCAAACGCTCAAAAGCCTCACACCGGGTAGATCTCTGGCTCCCAGGTAAAGCCAAATCCTGAGCATGTTAGCGCTAGTATCACAGAGAGAGATATAGAGGGTTCAAGAGCTGCTGTCTTGATAAATGTTTGAAACGGCTAGTGCCTGAGAGTGTCTGGCTTTCAGTTATGACTGATTGTGAGAGGGGAAGATTAAGTTTTTCTGCACCCAGCATGCCTTGCGATATACTTAGGCAAATGAGGTGAGAGCCCGACCAATCCCACTCTACTCTGCTGAATGCTCCTTATTTGCATAAAGAGAACACTTTCACAACGGAGCAGAGTGGCGCAGCGGAAGCGTGCTGGGCCCATAACCCAGAGGTCGATGGATCGAAACCATCCTCTGCTAATTTTGCTTGATTTTTCTTCCAAGGACCAAGCTGTCATTCCCAGGCTGCCAGCAAGTAAAAGCGCAAGCTTTTGCCAGCTATGTGAGAAAAGACTTCTCAACTATCTGTGTCTGCTGAAATACAAGAGAGGGATCGTAAAAGGATCCACCCTGTACTTTGAAAGTAAAGACACACAATAATAAGCATAAATGACTGGTGGGACCTTCAAACACTTTTCTGGGCATGCTTTGAATTTCATTCTTCCCTTTTAGTTGTGCTATTATCTATCTCCTGGGCATTTCCTGGAATGTTCTCTCTTTCTCTTCCCTGCTTTGCTTCCCATGCTGCATCTATATGTTCATATCTATTATTTGTACTACTGCTTTCCATTCTTCTCTTCCGCACAGCTTTGACCTTGGTTTCAATCCCAGTTCCTTACCCTCTGCTAAAAACTTTCTACTGCTTTTCATGTTGGTATCTAAACCAAATGCACCGTTGAAGCTGGTGCAAGATAGACATTGCACTCAGGGTCGTAATGTTTAGAACCGAGAGCATACAGATCATAGGGCGTTGGTGGTATAGTGGTGAGCATAGCTGCCTTCCAAGCAGTTGACCCGGGTTCGATTCCCGGCCAACGCAGTACAAATACTTATATATTCTGCAAGCTGGATATATTTTAATGCAATATGTCACAAAATGGAAATATCATGAACAGATTAATCAGCCAGATATAAAAAAATAAACAAATACGTAGGCAAACATCTCGATCGCCCCTTCTGCTATATTCATTGCCCTAATATATGATAAGTTCCTTAAAGCAGAGTCACCACTCACATGTGCTGGTAATAAATATGTTACAGTGGGCAGACAATGAAAGGGCTGAGGCCCGACCAGACATTATAACTCCAGCATCTCTATGTTAAAAAGCATTTCTAGGCAATATCTAGCCTCTGAAAAAAATATGCAAGATCCACCGATAAATCTGGCAAAAGTCACTAACATTTTGGGCATACTTGTGCTCTCACCTGAATGTAGCGCCACCTTGTAGCCATCGGAGGTAACTGCAGCTCACAAAATGTTTCATAAGAGGGCAAGTTGAGAGGAATCCAAGAGGCAGATGTCCATAGAAAGAGCCTCTGACTACAGCAGGAAGGTTGGATGCTTCAAATTTGCATAGTTTCCTGTCCAACGTCCTCTCACGTCCCGAACGCCCACGTCACTCCACTGAATGATCCTCATCTGCATAAAGAGAACACTTTCACAGAGGAGCAGAGTGGCGCAGCGGAAGCGTGCTGGGCCCATAACCCAGAGGTCGATGGATCGAAACCATCCTCTGCTAAATTTGCTTTATTTTCCTTCCAAGGACCAAGCTGTCATTTCCACGCTGCCAGAAAGGAAAAGCGCAAGCTTGCGCCAGCTATGTGAGAAAAGACTTCTCAACTATCTGTGTCTGCTGAAATACAAGAGAGGGATCGTCAAAGGATCCACCCTTTACTTTGAAAGTAAAGAGACACAATAATAAGCATAAATGACAGAGGGCGTTGGTGGTATAGTGGTGAGCATAGCTGCCTTCCATGCAGTTGACCCGGGTTTGATTCCCGGCCAACGCAGTGCAAATACTTATGTATTCTGCAAGCAGGATATATTTTAGTTCAACATGTCACAAAATGGAAATATCATGAACAGATTAATCAGCCATATATATAGAAATTAAAAAATACGTAGGCAAACATCTCAATCGCCCCTTCTGCTATATTCATTGTCCTAATATATGATAAGTTTCATAAAGCAGAGTCGCCATTCACATGTGCTGGTAATAAATATGTTATTTTGGGCAGGCAATGAAAGGGCTGAGGCCCGACCAGACATTATACCTCCAGCATCTCTATGTTAAAAAGCATTTCTAGGCAATTTCTAGCCTCTGAAAAAAATATGCAAGACCCACCGATAAATCTGGCCAAAGTCCGTAACATTTTTGCATACTTGTGCTCTGACCTGAATGTAGCGCCACCTCGTAGCTGTCGAAGGTAACTGCAGCTCACAAAATGTTTTATCAGAAGGCAAGTTGAGAGGAATCCAAGAGGCAGATGTCCATGGAAAGAGCCTCTCACTGCAGCAGGAAGGTTGGATGCTTGAAATTTGCATAGTTTCCTGTCCAACGTCCCGAACGCTCCCAAACGCTCAAAAGCCTCACACCGGGCAAGCCCTCACCGGGTAGATCTCTGGCTCCCAGGTAAAGCCAAATCCTGAGCATGTTAGCGCTAGTATCACAGAGAGAGATATAGAGGGTTCAAGAGCTGCTGTCTTGATAAATGTTTGAAACGGCTAGTGCCTGAGAGTGTCTGGCTTTCAGTTATGACTGATTGTTAGAGGGGAAGATTAAGTTTTTCTGCACCCAGCATGCCTTGCGATATACTTAGGCAAATGAGGTGAGAGCCCGACCAATCCCACTCTACTCTGCTGAATGCTCCTTATTTGCATAAAGAGAACACTTTCACAACGGAGCAGAGTGGCGCAGCGGAAGCGTGCTGGGCCCATAACCCAGAGGTCGATGGATCGAAACCATCCTCTGCTAATTTTGCTTGATTTTTCTTCCAAGGACCAAGCTGTCATTCCCAGGCTGCCAGCAAGTAAAAGCGCAAGCTTTTGCCAGCTATGTGAGAAAAGACTTCTCAACTATCTGTGTCTGCTGAAATACAAGAGAGGGATCGTAAAAGGATCCACCCTGTACTTTGAAAGTAAAGACACACAATAATAAGCATAAATGACTGGTGGGACCTTCAAACACTTTTCTGGGCATGCTTTGAATTTCATTCTTCCCTTTTAGTTGTGCTATTATCTATCTCCTGGGCATTTCCTGGAATGTTCTCTCTTTCTCTTCCCTGCTTTGCTTGCCATGCTGCATCTATATGTTCATATCTATTATTTGTACTACTGCTTTCCATTCTTCTCTTCCGCACAGCTTTGACCTTGGTTTCAATCCCAGTTCCTTACTCTCTGCTAAAAACTTTCTACTGCTTTTCATGTTGGTATCTAAACCAAATGCACCGTTGAAGCTGGTGCAAGATAGACATTGCACTCAGGGTCGTAATGTTTAGAACCGAGAGCATACAGATCATAGGGCGTTGGTGGTATAGTGGTGAGCATAGCTGCCTTCCAAGCAGTTGACCCGGGTTCGATTCCCGGCCAACGCAGTACAAATACTTATATATTCTGCAAGCTGGATATATTTTAATGCAATATGTCACAAAATGGAAATATCATGAACAGATTAATCAGCCAGATATAAAAAAATAAACAAATACGTAGGCAAACATCTCGATCGCCCCTTCTGCTATATTCATTGCCCTAATATATGATAAGTTCCATAAAGCAGAGTCACCACTCACATGTGCTGGTAATAAATATGTTACAGTGGGCAGACAATGAAAGGGCTGAGGCCCGACCAGACATTATAACTCCAGCATCTCTATGTTAAAAAGCATTTCTAGGCAATATCTAGCCTCTGAAAAAAATATGCAAGATCCACCGATAAATCTGGCAAAAGTCACTAACATTTTGGGCATACTTGTGCTCTCACCTGAATGTAGCGCCACCTTGTAGCCATCGGAGGTAACTGCAGCTCACAAAATGTTTCATAAGAGGGCAAGTTGAGAGGAATCCAAGAGGCAGATGTCCATAGAAAGAGCCTCTGACTACAGCAGGAAGGTTGGATGCTTCAAATTTGCATAGTTTCCTGTCCAACGTCCTCTCACGTCCCGAACGCCCACGTCACTCCACTGAATGCTCCTCATCTGCATAAAGAGAACACTTTCACAGAGGAGCAGAGTGGCGCAGCGGAAGCGTGCTGGGCCCATAACCCAGAGGTCGATGGATCGAAACCATCCTCTGCTAAATTTGCTTTATTTTCCTTCCAAGGACCAAGCTGTCATTTCCACGCTGCCAGAAAGGAAAAGCGCAAGCTTGCGCCAGCTATGTGAGAAAAGACTTCTCAACTATCTGTGTCTGCTGAAATACAAGAGAGGGATCGTCAAAGGATCCACCCTTTACTTTGAAAGTAAAGAGACACAATAATAAGCATAAATGACAGAGGGCGTTGGTGGTATAGTGGTGAGCATAGCTGCCTTCCAAGCAGTTGACCCGGGTTCGATTCCCGGCCAACGCAGTGCAAATACTTATGTATTCTGCAAGCAGGATATATTTTAGTTCAACATGTCACAAAATGGAAATATCATGAACAGATTAATCAGCCATATATATAGAAATTAAAAAATACGTAGGCAAACATCTCAATCGCCCCTTCTGCTATATTCATTGTCCTAATATATGATAAGTTTCATAAAGCAGAGTCGCCATTCACATGTGCTGGTAATAAATATGTTATTTTGGGCAGGCAATGAAAGGGCTGAGGCCCGACCAGACATTATACCTCCAGCATCTCTATGTTAAAAAGCATTTCTAGGCAATTTCTAGCCTCTGAAAAAAATATGCAAGACCCACCGATAAATCTGGCCAAAGTCCGTAACATTTTTGCATACTTGTGCTCTGACCTGAATGTAGCGCCACCTCGTAGCTGTCGAAGGTAACTGCAGCTCACAAAATGTTTTATCAGAAGGCAAGTTGAGAGGAATCCAAGAGGCAGATGTCCATGGAAAGAGCCTCTCACTGCAGCAGGAAGGTTGGATGCTTGAAATTTGCATAGTTTCCTGTCCAACGTCCACTCACGTCCCGAACGCTCCCAAACGCTCAAAAGCCTCACACCGGGTAGATCTCTGGCTCCCAGGTAAAGCCAAATCCTGAGCATGTTAGCGCTAGTATCACAGAGAGAGATATAGAGGGTTCAAGAGCTGCTGTCTTGATAAATGTTTGAAACGGCTAGTGCCTGAGAGTGTCTGGCTTTCAGTTATGACTGATTGTGAGAGGGGAAGATTAAGTTTTTCTGCACCCAGCATGCCTTGCGATATACTTAGGCAAATGAGGTGAGAGCCCGACCAATCCCACTCTACTCTGCTGAATGCTCCTTATTTGCATAAAGAGAACACTTTCACAACGGAGCAGAGTGGCGCAGCGGAAGCGTGCTGGGCCCATAACCCAGAGGTCGATGGATCGAAACCATCCTCTGCTAATTTTGCTTGATTTTTCTTCCAAGGACCAAGCTGTCATTCCCAGGCTGCCAGCAAGTAAAAGCGCAAGCTTTTGCCAGCTATGTGAGAAAAGACTTCTCAACTATCTGTGTCTGCTGAAATACAAGAGAGGGATCGTAAAAGGATCCACCCTGTACTTTGAAAGTAAAGACACACAATAATAAGCATAAATGACTGGTGGGACCTTCAAACACTTTTCTGGGCATGCTTTGAATTTCATTCTTCCCTTTTAGTTGTGCTATTATCTATCTCCTGGGCATTTCCTGGAATGTTCTCTCTTTCTCTTCCCTGCTTTGCTTCCCATGCTGCATCTATATGTTCATATCTATTATTTGTACTACTGCTTTCCATTCTTCTCTTCCGCACAGCTTTGACCTTGGTTTCAATCCCAGTTCCTTACCCTCTGCTAAAAACTTTCTACTGCTTTTCATGTTGGTATCTAAACCAAATGCACCGTTGAAGCTGGTGCAAGATAGACATTGCACTCAGGGTCGTAATGTTTAGAACCGAGAGCATACAGATCATAGGGCGTTGATGGTATAGTGGTGAGCATAGCTGCCTTCCAAGCAGTTGACCCGGGTTCGATTCCCGGCCAACGCAGTACAAATACTTATATATTCTGCAAGCTGGATATATTTTAATGCAATATGTCACAAAATGGAAATATCATGAACAGATTAATCAGCCAGATATAAAAAAATAAACAAATACGTAGGCAAACATCTCGATCGCCCCTTCTGCTATATTCATTGCCCTAATATATGATAAGTTCCATAAAGCAGAGTCACCACTCACATGTGCTGGTAATAAATATGTTACAGTGGGCAGACAATGAAAGGGCTGAGGCCCGACCAGACATTATAACTCCAGCATCTCTATGTTAAAAAGCATTTCTAGGCAATATCTAGCCTCTGAAAAAAATATGCAAGATCCACCGATAAATCTGGCAAAAGTCACTAACATTTTGGGCATACTTGTGCTCTCACCTGAATGTAGCGCCACCTTGTAGCCATCGGAGGTAACTGCAGCTCACAAAATGTTTCATAAGAGGGCAAGTTGAGAGGAATCCAAGAGGCAGATGTCCATAGAAAGAGCCTCTGACTACAGCAGGAAGGTTGGATGCTTCAAATTTGCATAGTTTCCTGTCCAACGTCCTCTCACGTCCCGAACGCCCACGTCACTCCACTGAATGCTCCTCATCTGCATAAAGAGAACACTTTCACAGAGGAGCAGAGTGGCGCAGCGGAAGCGTGCTGGGCCCATAACCCAGAGGTCGATGGATCGAAACCATCCTCTGCTAAATTTGCTTTATTTTCCTTCCAAGGACCAAGCTGTCATTTCCACGCTGCCAGAAAGGAAAAGCGCAAGCTTGCGCCAGCTATGTGAGAAAAGACTTCTCAACTATCTGTGTCTGCTGAAATACAAGAGAGGGATCGTCAAAGGATCCACCCTTTACTTTGAAAGTAAAGAGACACAATAATAAGCATAAATGACAGAGGGCGTTGGTGGTATAGTGGTGAGCATAGCTGCCTTCCAAGCAGTTGACCCGGGTTCGATTCCCGGCCAACGCAGTGCAAATACTTATGTATTCTGCAAGCAGGATATATTTTAGTTCAACATGTCACAAAATGGAAATATCATGAACAGATTAATCAGCCATATATATAGAAATTAAAAAATACGTAGGCAAACATCTCAATCGCCCCTTCTGCTATATTCATTGTCCTAATATATGATAAGTTTCATAAAGCAGAGTCGCCATTCACATGTGCTGGTAATAAATATGTTATTTTGGGCAGGCAATGAAAGGGCTGAGGCCCGACCAGACATTATACCTCCAGCATCTCTATGTTAAAAAGCATTTCTAGGCAATTTCTAGCCTCTGAAAAAAATATGCAAGACCCACCGATAAATCTGGCCAAAGTCCGTAACATTTTTGCATACTTGTGCTCTGACCTGAATGTAGCGCCACCTCGTAGCTGTCGAAGGTAACTGCAGCTCACAAAATGTTTTATCAGAAGGCAAGTTGAGAGGAATCCAAGAGGCAGATGTCCATGGAAAGAGCCTCTCACTGCAGCAGGAAGGTTGGATGCTTGAAATTTGCATAGTTTCCTGTCCAACGTCCACTCACGTCCCGAACGCTCCCAAACGCTCAAAAGCCTCACACCGGGTAGATCTCTGGCTCCCAGGTAAAGCCAAATCCTGAGCATGTTAGCGCTAGTATCACAGAGAGAGATATAGAGGGTTCAAGAGCTGCTGTCTTGATAAATGTTTGAAACGGCTAGTGCCTGAGAGTGTCTGGCTTTCAGTTATGACTGATTGTGAGAGGGGAAGATTAAGTTTTTCTGCACCCAGCATGCCTTGCGATATACTTAGGCAAATGAGGTGAGAGCCCGACCAATCCCACTCTACTCTGCTGAATGCTCCTTATTTGCATAAAGAGAACACTTTCACAACGGAGCAGAGTGGCGCAGCGGAAGCGTGCTGGGCCCATAACCCAGAGGTCGATGGATCGAAACCATCCTCTGCTAATTTTGCTTGATTTTTCTTCCAAGGACCAAGCTGTCATTCCCAGGCTGCCAGCAAGTAAAAGCGCAAGCTTTTGCCAGCTATGTGAGAAAAGACTTCTCAACTATCTGTGTCTGCTGAAATACAAGAGAGGGATCGTAAAAGGATCCACCCTGTACTTTGAAAGTAAAGACACACAATAATAAGCATAAATGACTGGTGGGACCTTCAAACACTTTTCTGGGCATGCTTTGAATTTCATTCTTCCCTTTTAGTTGTGCTATTATCTATCTCCTGGGCATTTCCTGGAATGTTCTCTCTTTCTCTTCCCTGCTTTGCTTGCCATGCTGCATCTATATGTTCATATCTATTATTTGTACTACTGCTTTCCATTCTTCTCTTCCGCACAGCTTTGACCTTGGTTTCAATCCCAGTTCCTTACTCTCTGCTAAAAACTTTCTACTGCTTTTCATGTTGGTATCTAAACCAAATGCACCGTTGAAGCTGGTGCAAGATAGACATTGCACTCAGGGTCGTAATGTTTAGAACCGAGAGCATACAGATCATAGGGCGTTGGTGGTATAGTGGTGAGCATAGCTGCCTTCCAAGCAGTTGACCCGGGTTCGATTCCCGGCCAACGCAGTACAAATACTTATATATTCTGCAAGCTGGATATATTTTAATGCAATATGTCACAAAATGGAAATATCATGAACAGATTAATCAGCCAGATATAAAAAAATAAACAAATACGTAGGCAAACATCTCGATCGCCCCTTCTGCTATATTCATTGCCCTAATATATGATAAGTTCCATAAAGCAGAGTCACCACTCACATGTGCTGGTAATAAATATGTTACAGTGGGCAGACAATGAAAGGGCTGAGGCCCGACCAGACATTATAACTCCAGCATCTCTATGTTAAAAAGCATTTCTAGGCAATATCTAGCCTCTGAAAAAAATATGCAAGATCCACCGATAAATCTGGCAAAAGTCACTAACATTTTGGGCATACTTGTGCTCTCACCTGAATGTAGCGCCACCTTGTAGCCATCGGAGGTAACTGCAGCTCACAAAATGTTTCATAAGAGGGCAAGTTGAGAGGAATCCAAGAGGCAGATGTCCATAGAAAGAGCCTCTGACTACAGCAGGAAGGTTGGATGCTTCAAATTTGCATAGTTTCCTGTCCAACGTCCTCTCACGTCCCGAACGCCCACGTCACTCCACTGAATGCTCCTCATCTGCATAAAGAGAACACTTTCACAGAGGAGCAGAGTGGCGCAGCGGAAGCGTGCTGGGCCCATAACCCAGAGGTCGATGGATCGAAACCATCCTCTGCTAAATTTGCTTTATTTTCCTTCCAAGGACCAAGCTGTCATTTCCACGCTGCCAGAAAGGAAAAGCGCAAGCTTGCGCCAGCTATGTGAGAAAAGACTTCTCAACTATCTGTGTCTGCTGAAATACAAGAGAGGGATCGTCAAAGGATCCACCCTTTACTTTGAAAGTAAAGAGACACAATAATAAGCATAAATGACAGAGGGCGTTGGTGGTATAGTGGTGAGCATAGCTGCCTTCCAAGCAGTTGACCCGGGTTCGATTCCCGGCCAACGCAGTGCAAATACTTATGTATTCTGCAAGCAGGATATATTTTAGTTCAACATGTCACAAAATGGAAATATCATGAACAGATTAATCAGCCATATATATAGAAATTAAAAAATACGTAGGCAAACATCTCAATCGCCCCTTCTGCTATATTCATTGTCCTAATATATGATAAGTTTCATAAAGCAGAGTCGCCATTCACATGTGCTGGTAATAAATATGTTATTTTGGGCAGGCAATGAAAGGGCTGAGGCCCGACCAGACATTATACCTCCAGCATCTCTATGTTAAAAAGCATTTCTAGGCAATTTCTAGCCTCTGAAAAAAATATGCAAGACCCACCGATAAATCTGGCCAAAGTCCGTAACATTTTTGCATACTTGTGCTCTGACCTGAATGTAGCGCCACCTCGTAGCTGTCGAAGGTAACTGCAGCTCACAAAATGTTTTATCAGAAGGCAAGTTGAGAGGAATCCAAGAGGCAGATGTCCATGGAAAGAGCCTCTCACTGCAGCAGGAAGGTTGGATGCTTGAAATTTGCATAGTTTCCTGTCCAACGTCCACTCACGTCCCGAACGCTCCCAAACGCTCAAAAGCCTCACACCGGGTAGATCTCTGGCTCCCAGGTAAAGCCAAATCCTGAGCATGTTAGCGCTAGTATCACAGAGAGAGATATAGAGGGTTCAAGAGCTGCTGTCTTGATAAATGTTTGAAACGGCTAGTGCCTGAGAGTGTCTGGCTTTCAGTTATGACTGATTGTGAGAGGGGAAGATTAAGTTTTTCTGCACCCAGCATGCCTTGCGATATACTTAGGCAAATGAGGTGAGAGCCCGACCAATCCCACTCTACTCTGCTGAATGCTCCTTATTTGCATAAAGAGAACACTTTCACAACGGAGCAGAGTGGCGCAGCGGAAGCGTGCTGGGCCCATAACCCAGAGGTCGATGGATCGAAACCATCCTCTGCTAATTTTGCTTGATTTTTCTTCCAAGGACCAAGCTGTCATTCCCAGGCTGCCAGCAAGTAAAAGCGCAAGCTTTTGCCAGCTATGTGAGAAAAGACTTCTCAACTATCTGTGTCTGCTGAAATACAAGAGAGGGATCGTAAAAGGATCCACCCTGTACTTTGAAAGTAAAGACACACAATAATAAGCATAAATGACTGGTGGGACCTTCAAACACTTTTCTGGGCATGCTTTGAATTTCATTCTTCCCTTTTAGTTGTGCTATTATCTATCTCCTGGGCATTTCCTGGAATGTTCTCTCTTTCTCTTCCCTGCTTTGCTTCCCATGCTGCATCTATATGTTCATATCTATTATTTGTACTACTGCTTTCCATTCTTCTCTTCCGCACAGCTTTGACCTTGGTTTCAATCCCAGTTCCTTACCCTCTGCTAAAAACTTTCTACTGCTTTTCATGTTGGTATCTAAACCAAATGCACCGTTGAAGCTGGTGCAAGATAGACATTGCACTCAGGGTCGTAATGTTTAGAACCGAGAGCATACAGATCATAGGGCGTTGATGGTATAGTGGTGAGCATAGCTGCCTTCCAAGCAGTTGACCCGGGTTCGATTCCCGGCCAACGCAGTACAAATACTTATATATTCTGCAAGCTGGATATATTTTAATGCAATATGTCACAAAATGGAAATATCATGAACAGATTAATCAGCCAGATATAAAAAAATAAACAAATACGTAGGCAAACATCTCGATCGCCCCTTCTGCTATATTCATTGCCCTAATATATGATAAGTTCCATAAAGCAGAGTCACCACTCACATGTGCTGGTAATAAATATGTTACAGTGGGCAGACAATGAAAGGGCTGAGGCCCGACCAGACATTATAACTCCAGCATCTCTATGTTAAAAAGCATTTCTAGGCAATATCTAGCCTCTGAAAAAAATATGCAAGATCCACCGATAAATCTGGCAAAAGTCACTAACATTTTGGGCATACTTGTGCTCTCACCTGAATGTAGCGCCACCTTGTAGCCATCGGAGGTAACTGCAGCTCACAAAATGTTTCATAAGAGGGCAAGTTGAGAGGAATCCAAGAGGCAGATGTCCATAGAAAGAGCCTCTGACTACAGCAGGAAGGTTGGATGCTTCAAATTTGCATAGTTTCCTGTCCAACGTCCTCTCACGTCCCGAACGCCCACGTCACTCCACTGAATGCTCCTCATCTGCATAAAGAGAACACTTTCACAGAGGAGCAGAGTGGCGCAGCGGAAGCGTGCTGGGCCCATAACCCAGAGGTCGATGGATCGAAACCATCCTCTGCTAAATTTGCTTTATTTTCCTTCCAAGGACCAAGCTGTCATTTCCACGCTGCCAGAAAGGAAAAGCGCAAGCTTGCGCCAGCTATGTGAGAAAAGACTTCTCAACTATCTGTGTCTGCTGAAATACAAGAGAGGGATCGTCAAAGGATCCACCCTTTACTTTGAAAGTAAAGAGACACAATAATAAGCATAAATGACAGAGGGCGTTGGTGGTATAGTGGTGAGCATAGCTGCCTTCCAAGCAGTTGACCCGGGTTCGATTCCCGGCCAACGCAGTGCAAATACTTATGTATTCTGCAAGCAGGATATATTTTAGTTCAACATGTCACAAAATGGAAATATCATGAACAGATTAATCAGCCATATATATAGAAATTAAAAAATACGTAGGCAAACATCTCAATCGCCCCTTCTGCTATATTCATTGTCCTAATATATGATAAGTTTCATAAAGCAGAGTCGCCATTCACATGTGCTGGTAATAAATATGTTATTTTGGGCAGGCAATGAAAGGGCTGAGGCCCGACCAGACATTATACCTCCAGCATCTCTATGTTAAAAAGCATTTCTAGGCAATTTCTAGCCTCTGAAAAAAATATGCAAGACCCACCGATAAATCTGGCCAAAGTCCGTAACATTTTTGCATACTTGTGCTCTGACCTGAATGTAGCGCCACCTCGTAGCTGTCGAAGGTAACTGCAGCTCACAAAATGTTTTATCAGAAGGCAAGTTGAGAGGAATCCAAGAGGCAGATGTCCATGGAAAGAGCCTCTCACTGCAGCAGGAAGGTTGGATGCTTGAAATTTGCATAGTTTCCTGTCCAACGTCCACTCACGTCCCGAACGCTCCCAAACGCTCAAAAGCCTCACACCGGGTAGATCTCTGGCTCCCAGGTAAAGCCAAATCCTGAGCATGTTAGCGCTAGTATCACAGAGAGAGATATAGAGGGTTCAAGAGCTGCTGTCTTGATAAATGTTTGAAACGGCTAGTGCCTGAGAGTGTCTGGCTTTCAGTTATGACTGATTGTGAGAGGGGAAGATTAAGTTTTTCTGCACCCAGCATGCCTTGCGATATACTTAGGCAAATGAGGTGAGAGCCCGACCAATCCCACTCTACTCTGCTGAATGCTCCTTATTTGCATAAAGAGAACACTTTCACAACGGAGCAGAGTGGCGCAGCGGAAGCGTGCTGGGCCCATAACCCAGAGGTCGATGGATCGAAACCATCCTCTGCTAATTTTGCTTGATTTTTCTTCCAAGGACCAAGCTGTCATTCCCAGGCTGCCAGCAAGTAAAAGCGCAAGCTTTTGCCAGCTATGTGAGAAAAGACTTCTCAACTATCTGTGTCTGCTGAAATACAAGAGAGGGATCGTAAAAGGATCCACCCTGTACTTTGAAAGTAAAGACACACAATAATAAGCATAAATGACTGGTGGGACCTTCAAACACTTTTCTGGGCATGCTTTGAATTTCATTCTTCCCTTTTAGTTGTGCTATTATCTATCTCCTGGGCATTTCCTGGAATGTTCTCTCTTTCTCTTCCCTGCTTTGCTTCCCATGCTGCATCTATATGTTCATATCTATTATTTGTACTACTGCTTTCCATTCTTCTCTTCCGCACAGCTTTGACCTTGGTTTCAATCCCAGTTCCTTACCCTCTGCTAAAAACTTTCTACTGCTTTTCATGTTGGTATCTAAACCAAATGCACCGTTGAAGCTGGTGCAAGATAGACATTGCACTCAGGGTCGTAATGTTTAGAACCGAGAGCATACAGATCATAGGGCGTTGATGGTATAGTGGTGAGCATAGCTGCCTTCCAAGCAGTTGACCCGGGTTCGATTCCCGGCCAACGCAGTACAAATACTTATATATTCTGCAAGCTGGATATATTTTAATGCAATATGTCACAAAATGGAAATATCATGAACAGATTAATCAGCCAGATATAAAAAAATAAACAAATACGTAGGCAAACATCTCGATCGCCCCTTCTGCTATATTCATTGCCCTAATATATGATAAGTTCCATAAAGCAGAGTCACCACTCACATGTGCTGGTAATAAATATGTTACAGTGGGCAGACAATGAAAGGGCTGAGGCCCGACCAGACATTATAACTCCAGCATCTCTATGTTAAAAAGCATTTCTAGGCAATATCTAGCCTCTGAAAAAAATATGCAAGATCCACCGATAAATCTGGCAAAAGTCACTAACATTTTGGGCATACTTGTGCTCTCACCTGAATGTAGCGCCACCTTGTAGCCATCGGAGGTAACTGCAGCTCACAAAATGTTTCATAAGAGGGCAAGTTGAGAGGAATCCAAGAGGCAGATGTCCATAGAAAGAGCCTCTGACTACAGCAGGAAGGTTGGATGCTTCAAATTTGCATAGTTTCCTGTCCAACGTCCTCTCACGTCCCGAACGCCCACGTCACTCCACTGAATGCTCCTCATCTGCATAAAGAGAACACTTTCACAGAGGAGCAGAGTGGCGCAGCGGAAGCGTGCTGGGCCCATAACCCAGAGGTCGATGGATCGAAACCATCCTCTGCTAAATTTGCTTTATTTTCCTTCCAAGGACCAAGCTGTCATTTCCACGCTGCCAGAAAGGAAAAGCGCAAGCTTGCGCCAGCTATGTGAGAAAAGACTTCTCAACTATCTGTGTCTGCTGAAATACAAGAGAGGGATCGTCAAAGGATCCACCCTTTACTTTGAAAGTAAAGAGACACAATAATAAGCATAAATGACAGAGGGCGTTGGTGGTATAGTGGTGAGCATAGCTGCCTTCCAAGCAGTTGACCCGGGTTCGATTCCCGGCCAACGCAGTGCAAATACTTATGTATTCTGCAAGCAGGATATATTTTAGTTCAACATGTCACAAAATGGAAATATCATGAACAGATTAATCAGCCATATATATAGAAATTAAAAAATACGTAGGCAAACATCTCAATCGCCCCTTCTGCTATATTCATTGTCCTAATATATGATAAGTTTCATAAAGCAGAGTCGCCATTCACATGTGCTGGTAATAAATATGTTATTTTGGGCAGGCAATGAAAGGGCTGAGGCCCGACCAGACATTATACCTCCAGCATCTCTATGTTAAAAAGCATTTCTAGGCAATTTCTAGCCTCTGAAAAAAATATGCAAGACCCACCGATAAATCTGGCCAAAGTCCGTAACATTTTTGCATACTTGTGCTCTGACCTGAATGTAGCGCCACCTCGTAGCTGTCGAAGGTAACTGCAGCTCACAAAATGTTTTATCAGAAGGCAAGTTGAGAGGAATCCAAGAGGCAGATGTCCATGGAAAGAGCCTCTCACTGCAGCAGGAAGGTTGGATGCTTGAAATTTGCATAGTTTCCTGTCCAACGTCCACTCACGTCCCGAACGCTCCCAAACGCTCAAAAGCCTCACACCGGGTAGATCTCTGGCTCCCAGGTAAAGCCAAATCCTGAGCATGTTAGCGCTAGTATCACAGAGAGAGATATAGAGGGTTCAAGAGCTGCTGTCTTGATAAATGTTTGAAACGGCTAGTGCCTGAGAGTGTCTGGCTTTCAGTTATGACTGATTGTGAGAGGGGAAGATTAAGTTTTTCTGCACCCAGCATGCCTTGCGATATACTTAGGCAAATGAGGTGAGAGCCCGACCAATCCCACTCTACTCTGCTGAATGCTCCTTATTTGCATAAAGAGAACACTTTCACAACGGAGCAGAGTGGCGCAGCGGAAGCGTGCTGGGCCCATAACCCAGAGGTCGATGGATCGAAACCATCCTCTGCTAATTTTGCTTGATTTTTCTTCCAAGGACCAAGCTGTCATTCCCAGGCTGCCAGCAAGTAAAAGCGCAAGCTTTTGCCAGCTATGTGAGAAAAGACTTCTCAACTATCTGTGTCTGCTGAAATACAAGAGAGGGATCGTAAAAGGATCCACCCTGTACTTTGAAAGTAAAGACACACAATAATAAGCATAAATGACTGGTGGGACCTTCAAACACTTTTCTGGGCATGCTTTGAATTTCATTCTTCCCTTTTAGTTGTGCTATTATCTATCTCCTGGGCATTTCCTGGAATGTTCTCTCTTTCTCTTCCCTGCTTTGCTTGCCATGCTGCATCTATATGTTCATATCTATTATTTGTACTACTGCTTTCCATTCTTCTCTTCCGCACAGCTTTGACCTTGGTTTCAATCCCAGTTCCTTACTCTCTGCTAAAAACTTTCTACTGCTTTTCATGTTGGTATCTAAACCAAATGCACCGTTGAAGCTGGTGCAAGATAGACATTGCACTCAGGGTCGTAATGTTTAGAACCGAGAGCATACAGATCATAGGGCGTTGGTGGTATAGTGGTGAGCATAGCTGCCTTCCAAGCAGTTGACCCGGGTTCGATTCCCGGCCAACGCAGTACAAATACTTATATATTCTGCAAGCTGGATATATTTTAATGCAATATGTCACAAAATGGAAATATCATGAACAGATTAATCAGCCAGATATAAAAAAATAAACAAATACGTAGGCAAACATCTCGATCGCCCCTTCTGCTATATTCATTGCCCTAATATATGATAAGTTCCATAAAGCAGAGTCACCACTCACATGTGCTGGTAATAAATATGTTACAGTGGGCAGACAATGAAAGGGCTGAGGCCCGACCAGACATTATAACTCCAGCATCTCTATGTTAAAAAGCATTTCTAGGCAATATCTAGCCTCTGAAAAAAATATGCAAGATCCACCGATAAATCTGGCAAAAGTCACTAACATTTTGGGCATACTTGTGCTCTCACCTGAATGTAGCGCCACCTTGTAGCCATCGGAGGTAACTGCAGCTCACAAAATGTTTCATAAGAGGGCAAGTTGAGAGGAATCCAAGAGGCAGATGTCCATAGAAAGAGCCTCTGACTACAGCAGGAAGGTTGGATGCTTCAAATTTGCATAGTTTCCTGTCCAACGTCCTCTCACGTCCCGAACGCCCACGTCACTCCACTGAATGCTCCTCATCTGCATAAAGAGAACACTTTCACAGAGGAGCAGAGTGGCGCAGCGGAAGCGTGCTGGGCCCATAACCCAGAGGTCGATGGATCGAAACCATCCTCTGCTAAATTTGCTTTATTTTCCTTCCAAGGACCAAGCTGTCATTTCCACGCTGCCAGAAAGGAAAAGCGCAAGCTTGCGCCAGCTATGTGAGAAAAGACTTCTCAACTATCTGTGTCTGCTGAAATACAAGAGAGGGATCGTCAAAGGATCCACCCTTTACTTTGAAAGTAAAGAGACACAATAATAAGCATAAATGACAGAGGGCGTTGGTGGTATAGTGGTGAGCATAGCTGCCTTCCAAGCAGTTGACCCGGGTTCGATTCCCGGCCAACGCAGTGCAAATACTTATGTATTCTGCAAGCAGGATATATTTTAGTTCAACATGTCACAAAATGGAAATATCATGAACAGATTAATCAGCCATATATATAGAAATTAAAAAATACGTAGGCAAACATCTCAATCGCCCCTTCTGCTATATTCATTGTCCTAATATATGATAAGTTTCATAAAGCAGAGTCGCCATTCACATGTGCTGGTAATAAATATGTTATTTTGGGCAGGCAATGAAAGGGCTGAGGCCCGACCAGACATTATACCTCCAGCATCTCTATGTTAAAAAGCATTTCTAGGCAATTTCTAGCCTCTGAAAAAAATATGCAAGACCCACCGATAAATCTGGCCAAAGTCCGTAACATTTTTGCATACTTGTGCTCTGACCTGAATGTAGCGCCACCTCGTAGCTGTCGAAGGTAACTGCAGCTCACAAAATGTTTTATCAGAAGGCAAGTTGAGAGGAATCCAAGAGGCAGATGTCCATGGAAAGAGCCTCTCACTGCAGCAGGAAGGTTGGATGCTTGAAATTTGCATAGTTTCCTGTCCAACGTCCACTCACGTCCCGAACGCTCCCAAACGCTCAAAAGCCTCACACCGGGTAGATCTCTGGCTCCCAGGTAAAGCCAAATCCTGAGCATGTTAGCGCTAGTATCACAGAGAGAGATATAGAGGGTTCAAGAGCTGCTGTCTTGATAAATGTTTGAAACGGCTAGTGCCTGAGAGTGTCTGGCTTTCAGTTATGACTGATTGTGAGAGGGGAAGATTAAGTTTTTCTGCACCCAGCATGCCTTGCGATATACTTAGGCAAATGAGGTGAGAGCCCGACCAATCCCACTCTACTCTGCTGAATGCTCCTTATTTGCATAAAGAGAACACTTTCACAACGGAGCAGAGTGGCGCAGCGGAAGCGTGCTGGGCCCATAACCCAGAGGTCGATGGATCGAAACCATCCTCTGCTAATTTTGCTTGATTTTTCTTCCAAGGACCAAGCTGTCATTCCCAGGCTGCCAGCAAGTAAAAGCGCAAGCTTTTGCCAGCTATGTGAGAAAAGACTTCTCAACTATCTGTGTCTGCTGAAATACAAGAGAGGGATCGTAAAAGGATCCACCCTGTACTTTGAAAGTAAAGACACACAATAATAAGCATAAATGACTGGTGGGACCTTCAAACACTTTTCTGGGCATGCTTTGAATTTCATTCTTCCCTTTTAGTTGTGCTATTATCTATCTCCTGGGCATTTCCTGGAATGTTCTCTCTTTCTCTTCCCTGCTTTGCTTGCCATGCTGCATCTATATGTTCATATCTATTATTTGTACTACTGCTTTCCATTCTTCTCTTCCGCACAGCTTTGACCTTGGTTTCAATCCCAGTTCCTTACTCTCTGCTAAAAACTTTCTACTGCTTTTCATGTTGGTATCTAAACCAAATGCACCGTTGAAGCTGGTGCAAGATAGACATTGCACTCAGGGTCGTAATGTTTAGAACCGAGAGCATACAGATCATAGGGCGTTGGTGGTATAGTGGTGAGCATAGCTGCCTTCCAAGCAGTTGACCCGGGTTCGATTCCCGGCCAACGCAGTACAAATACTTATATATTCTGCAAGCTGGATATATTTTAATGCAATATGTCACAAAATGGAAATATCATGAACAGATTAATCAGCCAGATATAAAAAAATAAACAAATACGTAGGCAAACATCTCGATCGCCCCTTCTGCTATATTCATTGCCCTAATATATGATAAGTTCCATAAAGCAGAGTCACCACTCACATGTGCTGGTAATAAATATGTTACAGTGGGCAGACAATGAAAGGGCTGAGGCCCGACCAGACATTATAACTCCAGCATCTCTATGTTAAAAAGCATTTCTAGGCAATATCTAGCCTCTGAAAAAAATATGCAAGATCCACCGATAAATCTGGCAAAAGTCACTAACATTTTGGGCATACTTGTGCTCTCACCTGAATGTAGCGCCACCTTGTAGCCATCGGAGGTAACTGCAGCTCACAAAATGTTTCATAAGAGGGCAAGTTGAGAGGAATCCAAGAGGCAGATGTCCATAGAAAGAGCCTCTGACTACAGCAGGAAGGTTGGATGCTTCAAATTTGCATAGTTTCCTGTCCAACGTCCTCTCACGTCCCGAACGCCCACGTCACTCCACTGAATGCTCCTCATCTGCATAAAGAGAACACTTTCACAGAGGAGCAGAGTGGCGCAGCGGAAGCGTGCTGGGCCCATAACCCAGAGGTCGATGGATCGAAACCATCCTCTGCTAAATTTGCTTTATTTTCCTTCCAAGGACCAAGCTGTCATTTCCACGCTGCCAGAAAGGAAAAGCGCAAGCTTGCGCCAGCTATGTGAGAAAAGACTTCTCAACTATCTGTGTCTGCTGAAATACAAGAGAGGGATCGTCAAAGGATCCACCCTTTACTTTGAAAGTAAAGAGACACAATAATAAGCATAAATGACAGAGGGCGTTGGTGGTATAGTGGTGAGCATAGCTGCCTTCCAAGCAGTTGACCCGGGTTCGATTCCCGGCCAACGCAGTGCAAATACTTATGTATTCTGCAAGCAGGATATATTTTAGTTCAACATGTCACAAAATGGAAATATCATGAACAGATTAATCAGCCATATATATAGAAATTAAAAAATACGTAGGCAAACATCTCAATCGCCCCTTCTGCTATATTCATTGTCCTAATATATGATAAGTTTCATAAAGCAGAGTCGCCATTCACATGTGCTGGTAATAAATATGTTATTTTGGGCAGGCAATGAAAGGGCTGAGGCCCGACCAGACATTATACCTCCAGCATCTCTATGTTAAAAAGCATTTCTAGGCAATTTCTAGCCTCTGAAAAAAATATGCAAGACCCACCGATAAATCTGGCCAAAGTCCGTAACATTTTTGCATACTTGTGCTCTGACCTGAATGTAGCGCCACCTCGTAGCTGTCGAAGGTAACTGCAGCTCACAAAATGTTTTATCAGAAGGCAAGTTGAGAGGAATCCAAGAGGCAGATGTCCATGGAAAGAGCCTCTCACTGCAGCAGGAAGGTTGGATGCTTGAAATTTGCATAGTTTCCTGTCCAACGTCCACTCACGTCCCGAACGCTCCCAAACGCTCAAAAGCCTCACACCGGGTAGATCTCTGGCTCCCAGGTAAAGCCAAATCCTGAGCATGTTAGCGCTAGTATCACAGAGAGAGATATAGAGGGTTCAAGAGCTGCTGTCTTGATAAATGTTTGAAACGGCTAGTGCCTGAGAGTGTCTGGCTTTCAGTTATGACTGATTGTGAGAGGGGAAGATTAAGTTTTTCTGCACCCAGCATGCCTTGCGATATACTTAGGCAAATGAGGTGAGAGCCCGACCAATCCCACTCTACTCTGCTGAATGCTCCTTATTTGCATAAAGAGAACACTTTCACAACGGAGCAGAGTGGCGCAGCGGAAGCGTGCTGGGCCCATAACCCAGAGGTCGATGGATCGAAACCATCCTCTGCTAATTTTGCTTGATTTTTCTTCCAAGGACCAAGCTGTCATTCCCAGGCTGCCAGCAAGTAAAAGCGCAAGCTTTTGCCAGCTATGTGAGAAAAGACTTCTCAACTATCTGTGTCTGCTGAAATACAAGAGAGGGATCGTAAAAGGATCCACCCTGTACTTTGAAAGTAAAGACACACAATAATAAGCATAAATGACTGGTGGGACCTTCAAACACTTTTCTGGGCATGCTTTGAATTTCATTCTTCCCTTTTAGTTGTGCTATTATCTATCTCCTGGGCATTTCCTGGAATGTTCTCTCTTTCTCTTCCCTGCTTTGCTTCCCATGCTGCATCTATATGTTCATATCTATTATTTGTACTACTGCTTTCCATTCTTCTCTTCCGCACAGCTTTGACCTTGGTTTCAATCCCAGTTCCTTACCCTCTGCTAAAAACTTTCTACTGCTTTTCATGTTGGTATCTAAACCAAATGCACCGTTGAAGCTGGTGCAAGATAGACATTGCACTCAGGGTCGTAATGTTTAGAACCGAGAGCATACAGATCATAGGGCGTTGATGGTATAGTGGTGAGCATAGCTGCCTTCCAAGCAGTTGACCCGGGTTCGATTCCCGGCCAACGCAGTACAAATACTTATATATTCTGCAAGCTGGATATATTTTAATGCAATATGTCACAAAATGGAAATATCATGAACAGATTAATCAGCCAGATATAAAAAAATAAACAAATACGTAGGCAAACATCTCGATCGCCCCTTCTGCTATATTCATTGCCCTAATATATGATAAGTTCCATAAAGCAGAGTCACCACTCACATGTGCTGGTAATAAATATGTTACAGTGGGCAGACAATGAAAGGGCTGAGGCCCGACCAGACATTATAACTCCAGCATCTCTATGTTAAAAAGCATTTCTAGGCAATATCTAGCCTCTGAAAAAAATATGCAAGATCCACCGATAAATCTGGCAAAAGTCACTAACATTTTGGGCATACTTGTGCTCTCACCTGAATGTAGCGCCACCTTGTAGCCATCGGAGGTAACTGCAGCTCACAAAATGTTTCATAAGAGGGCAAGTTGAGAGGAATCCAAGAGGCAGATGTCCATAGAAAGAGCCTCTGACTACAGCAGGAAGGTTGGATGCTTCAAATTTGCATAGTTTCCTGTCCAACGTCCTCTCACGTCCCGAACGCCCACGTCACTCCACTGAATGCTCCTCATCTGCATAAAGAGAACACTTTCACAGAGGAGCAGAGTGGCGCAGCGGAAGCGTGCTGGGCCCATAACCCAGAGGTCGATGGATCGAAACCATCCTCTGCTAAATTTGCTTTATTTTCCTTCCAAGGACCAAGCTGTCATTTCCACGCTGCCAGAAAGGAAAAGCGCAAGCTTGCGCCAGCTATGTGAGAAAAGACTTCTCAACTATCTGTGTCTGCTGAAATACAAGAGAGGGATCGTCAAAGGATCCACCCTTTACTTTGAAAGTAAAGAGACACAATAATAAGCATAAATGACAGAGGGCGTTGGTGGTATAGTGGTGAGCATAGCTGCCTTCCAAGCAGTTGACCCGGGTTCGATTCCCGGCCAACGCAGTGCAAATACTTATGTATTCTGCAAGCAGGATATATTTTAGTTCAACATGTCACAAAATGGAAATATCATGAACAGATTAATCAGCCATATATATAGAAATTAAAAAATACGTAGGCAAACATCTCAATCGCCCCTTCTGCTATATTCATTGTCCTAATATATGATAAGTTTCATAAAGCAGAGTCGCCATTCACATGTGCTGGTAATAAATATGTTATTTTGGGCAGGCAATGAAAGGGCTGAGGCCCGACCAGACATTATACCTCCAGCATCTCTATGTTAAAAAGCATTTCTAGGCAATTTCTAGCCTCTGAAAAAAATATGCAAGACCCACCGATAAATCTGGCCAAAGTCCGTAACATTTTTGCATACTTGTGCTCTGACCTGAATGTAGCGCCACCTCGTAGCTGTCGAAGGTAACTGCAGCTCACAAAATGTTTTATCAGAAGGCAAGTTGAGAGGAATCCAAGAGGCAGATGTCCATGGAAAGAGCCTCTCACTGCAGCAGGAAGGTTGGATGCTTGAAATTTGCATAGTTTCCTGTCCAACGTCCACTCACGTCCCGAACGCTCCCAAACGCTCAAAAGCCTCACACCGGGTAGATCTCTGGCTCCCAGGTAAAGCCAAATCCTGAGCATGTTAGCGCTAGTATCACAGAGAGAGATATAGAGGGTTCAAGAGCTGCTGTCTTGATAAATGTTTGAAACGGCTAGTGCCTGAGAGTGTCTGGCTTTCAGTTATGACTGATTGTGAGAGGGGAAGATTAAGTTTTTCTGCACCCAGCATGCCTTGCGATATACTTAGGCAAATGAGGTGAGAGCCCGACCAATCCCACTCTACTCTGCTGAATGCTCCTTATTTGCATAAAGAGAACACTTTCACAACGGAGCAGAGTGGCGCAGCGGAAGCGTGCTGGGCCCATAACCCAGAGGTCGATGGATCGAAACCATCCTCTGCTAATTTTGCTTGATTTTTCTTCCAAGGACCAAGCTGTCATTCCCAGGCTGCCAGCAAGTAAAAGCGCAAGCTTTTGCCAGCTATGTGAGAAAAGACTTCTCAACTATCTGTGTCTGCTGAAATACAAGAGAGGGATCGTAAAAGGATCCACCCTGTACTTTGAAAGTAAAGACACACAATAATAAGCATAAATGACTGGTGGGACCTTCAAACACTTTTCTGGGCATGCTTTGAATTTCATTCTTCCCTTTTAGTTGTGCTATTATCTATCTCCTGGGCATTTCCTGGAATGTTCTCTCTTTCTCTTCCCTGCTTTGCTTCCCATGCTGCATCTATATGTTCATATCTATTATTTGTACTACTGCTTTCCATTCTTCTCTTCCGCACAGCTTTGACCTTGGTTTCAATCCCAGTTCCTTACCCTCTGCTAAAAACTTTCTACTGCTTTTCATGTTGGTATCTAAACCAAATGCACCGTTGAAGCTGGTGCAAGATAGACATTGCACTCAGGGTCGTAATGTTTAGAACCGAGAGCATACAGATCATAGGGCGTTGGTGGTATAGTGGTGAGCATAGCTGCCTTCCAAGCAGTTGACCCGGGTTCGATTCCCGGCCAACGCAGTACAAATACTTATATATTCTGCAAGCTGGATATATTTTAATGCAATATGTCACAAAATGGAAATATCATGAACAGATTAATCAGCCAGATATAAAAAAATAAACAAATACGTAGGCAAACATCTCGATCGCCCCTTCTGCTATATTCATTGCCCTAATATATGATAAGTTCCATAAAGCAGAGTCACCACTCACATGTGCTGGTAATAAATATGTTACAGTGGGCAGACAATGAAAGGGCTGAGGCCCGACCAGACATTATAACTCCAGCATCTCTATGTTAAAAAGCATTTCTAGGCAATATCTAGCCTCTGAAAAAAATATGCAAGATCCACCGATAAATCTGGCAAAAGTCACTAACATTTTGGGCATACTTGTGCTCTCACCTGAATGTAGCGCCACCTTGTAGCCATCGGAGGTAACTGCAGCTCACAAAATGTTTCATAAGAGGGCAAGTTGAGAGGAATCCAAGAGGCAGATGTCCATAGAAAGAGCCTCTGACTACAGCAGGAAGGTTGGATGCTTCAAATTTGCATAGTTTCCTGTCCAACGTCCTCTCACGTCCCGAACGCCCACGTCACTCCACTGAATGCTCCTCATCTGCATAAAGAGAACACTTTCACAGAGGAGCAGAGTGGCGCAGCGGAAGCGTGCTGGGCCCATAACCCAGAGGTCGATGGATCGAAACCATCCTCTGCTAAATTTGCTTTATTTTCCTTCCAAGGACCAAGCTGTCATTTCCACGCTGCCAGAAAGGAAAAGCGCAAGCTTGCGCCAGCTATGTGAGAAAAGACTTCTCAACTATCTGTGTCTGCTGAAATACAAGAGAGGGATCGTCAAAGGATCCACCCTTTACTTTGAAAGTAAAGAGACACAATAATAAGCATAAATGACAGAGGGCGTTGGTGGTATAGTGGTGAGCATAGCTGCCTTCCATGCAGTTGACCCGGGTTTGATTCCCGGCCAACGCAGTGCAAATACTTATGTATTCTGCAAGCAGGATATATTTTAGTTCAACATGTCACAAAATGGAAATATCATGAACAGATTAATCAGCCATATATATAGAAATTAAAAAATACGTAGGCAAACATCTCAATCGCCCCTTCTGCTATATTCATTGTCCTAATATATGATAAGTTTCATAAAGCAGAGTCGCCATTCACATGTGCTGGTAATAAATATGTTATTTTGGGCAGGCAATGAAAGGGCTGAGGCCCGACCAGACATTATACCTCCAGCATCTCTATGTTAAAAAGCATTTCTAGGCAATTTCTAGCCTCTGAAAAAAATATGCAAGACCCACCGATAAATCTGGCCAAAGTCCGTAACATTTTTGCATACTTGTGCTCTGACCTGAATGTAGCGCCACCTCGTAGCTGTCGAAGGTAACTGCAGCTCACAAAATGTTTTATCAGAAGGCAAGTTGAGAGGAATCCAAGAGGCAGATGTCCATGGAAAGAGCCTCTCACTGCAGCAGGAAGGTTGGATGCTTGAAATTTGCATAGTTTCCTGTCCAACGTCCCGAACGCTCCCAAACGCTCAAAAGCCTCACACCGGGCAAGCCCTCACCGGGTAGATCTCTGGCTCCCAGGTAAAGCCAAATCCTGAGCATGTTAGCGCTAGTATCACAGAGAGAGATATAGAGGGTTCAAGAGCTGCTGTCTTGATAAATGTTTGAAACGGCTAGTGCCTGAGAGTGTCTGGCTTTCAGTTATGACTGATTGTTAGAGGGGAAGATTAAGTTTTTCTGCACCCAGCATGCCTTGCGATATACTTAGGCAAATGAGGTGAGAGCCCGACCAATCCCATTCTACTCTGCTGAATGCTCCTTATTTGCATAAAGAGAACACTTTCACAACGGAGCAGAGTGGCGCAGCGGAAGCGTGCTGGGCCCATAACCCAGAGGTCGATGGATCGAAACCATCCTCTGCTAATTTTGCTTGATTTTTCTTCCAAGGACCAAGCTGTCATTCCCAGGCTGCCAGCAAGTAAAAGCGCAAGCTTTTGCCAGCTATGTGAGAAAAGACTTCTCAACTATCTGTGTCTGCTGAAATACAAGAGAGGGATCGTAAAAGGATCCACCCTGTACTTTGAAAGTAAAGACACACAATAATAAGCATAAATGACTGGTGGGACCTTCAAACACTTTTCTGGGCATGCTTTGAATTTCATTCTTCCCTTTTAGTTGTGCTATTATCTATCTCCTGGGCATTTCCTGGAATGTTCTCTCTTTCTCTTCCCTGCTTTGCTTCCCATGCTGCATCTATATGTTCATATCTATTATTTGTACTACTGCTTTCCATTCTTCTCTTCCGCACAGCTTTGACCTTGGTTTCAATCCCAGTTCCTTACCCTCTGCTAAAAACTTTCTACTGCTTTTCATGTTGGTATCTAAACCAAATGCACCGTTGAAGCTGGTGCAAGATAGACATTGCACTCAGGGTCGTAATGTTTAGAACCGAGAGCATACAGATCATAGGGTGTTGGTGGTATAGTGGTGAGCATAGCTGCCTTCCAAGCAGTTGACCCGGGTTCGATTCCCGGCCAACGCAGTACAAATACTTATATATTCTGCAAGCTGGATATATTTTAATGCAATATGTCACAAAATGGAAATATCATGAACAGATTAATCAGCCAGATATAAAAAAATAAACAAATACGTAGGCAAACATCTCGATCGCCCCTTCTGCTATATTCATTGCCCTAATATATGATAAGTTCCATAAAGCAGAGTCACCACTCACATGTGCTGGTAATAAATATGTTACAGTGGGCAGACAATGAAAGGGCTGAGGCCCGACCAGACATTATAACTCCAGCATCTCTATGTTAAAAAGCATTTCTAGGCAATATCTAGCCTCTGAAAAAAATATGCAAGATCCACCGATAAATCTGGCAAAAGTCACTAACATTTTGGGCATACTTGTGCTCTCACCTGAATGTAGCGCCACCTTGTAGCCATCGGAGGTAACTGCAGCTCACAAAATGTTTCATAAGAGGGCAAGTTGAGAGGAATCCAAGAGGCAGATGTCCATAGAAAGAGCCTCTGACTACAGCAGGAAGGTTGGATGCTTCAAATTTGCATAGTTTCCTGTCCAACGTCCTCTCACGTCCCGAACGCCCACGTCACTCCACTGAATGCTCCTCATCTGCATAAAGAGAACACTTTCACAGAGGAGCAGAGTGGCGCAGCGGAAGCGTGCTGGGCCCATAACCCAGAGGTCGATGGATCGAAACCATCCTCTGCTAAATTTGCTTTATTTTCCTTCCAAGGACCAAGCTGTCATTTCCACGCTGCCAGAAAGGAAAAGCGCAAGCTTGCGCCAGCTATGTGAGAAAAGACTTCTCAACTATCTGTGTCTGCTGAAATACAAGAGAGGGATCGTCAAAGGATCCACCCTTTACTTTGAAAGTAAAGAGACACAATAATAAGCATAAATGACAGAGGGCGTTGGTGGTATAGTGGTGAGCATAGCTGCCTTCCATGCAGTTGACCCGGGTTTGATTCCCGGCCAACGCAGTGCAAATACTTATGTATTCTGCAAGCAGGATATATTTTAGTTCAACATGTCACAAAATGGAAATATCATGAACAGATTAATCAGCCATATATATAGAAATTAAAAAATACGTAGGCAAACATCTCAATCGCCCCTTCTGCTATATTCATTGTCCTAATATATGATAAGTTTCATAAAGCAGAGTCGCCATTCACATGTGCTGGTAATAAATATGTTATTTTGGGCAGGCAATGAAAGGGCTGAGGCCCGACCAGACATTATACCTCCAGCATCTCTATGTTAAAAAGCATTTCTAGGCAATTTCTAGCCTCTGAAAAAAATATGCAAGACCCACCGATAAATCTGGCCAAAGTCCGTAACATTTTTGCATACTTGTGCTCTGACCTGAATGTAGCGCCACCTCGTAGCTGTCGAAGGTAACTGCAGCTCACAAAATGTTTTATCAGAAGGCAAGTTGAGAGGAATCCAAGAGGCAGATGTCCATGGAAAGAGCCTCTCACTGCAGCAGGAAGGTTGGATGCTTGAAATTTGCATAGTTTCCTGTCCAACGTCCACTCACGTCCCGAACGCTCCCAAACGCTCAAAAGCCTCACACCGGGTAGATCTCTGGCTCCCAGGTAAAGCCAAATCCTGAGCATGTTAGCGCTAGTATCACAGAGAGAGATATAGAGGGTTCAAGAGCTGCTGTCTTGATAAATGTTTGAAACGGCTAGTGCCTGAGAGTGTCTGGCTTTCAGTTATGACTGATTGTGAGAGGGGAAGATTAAGTTTTTCTGCACCCAGCATGCCTTGCGATATACTTAGGCAAATGAGGTGAGAGCCCGACCAATCCCACTCTACTCTGCTGAATGCTCCTTATTTGCATAAAGAGAACACTTTCACAACGGAGCAGAGTGGCGCAGCGGAAGCGTGCTGGGCCCATAACCCAGAGGTCGATGGATCGAAACCATCCTCTGCTAATTTTGCTTGATTTTTCTTCCAAGGACCAAGCTGTCATTCCCAGGCTGCCAGCAAGTAAAAGCGCAAGCTTTTGCCAGCTATGTGAGAAAAGACTTCTCAACTATCTGTGTCTGCTGAAATACAAGAGAGGGATCGTAAAAGGATCCACCCTGTACTTTGAAAGTAAAGACACACAATAATAAGCATAAATGACTGGTGGGACCTTCAAACACTTTTCTGGGCATGCTTTGAATTTCATTCTTCCCTTTTAGTTGTGCTATTATCTATCTCCTGGGCATTTCCTGGAATGTTCTCTCTTTCTCTTCCCTGCTTTGCTTCCCATGCTGCATCTATATGTTCATATCTATTATTTGTACTACTGCTTTCCATTCTTCTCTTCCGCACAGCTTTGACCTTGGTTTCAATCCCAGTTCCTTACCCTCTGCTAAAAACTTTCTACTGCTTTTCATGTTGGTATCTAAACCAAATGCACCGTTGAAGCTGGTGCAAGATAGACATTGCACTCAGGGTCGTAATGTTTAGAACCGAGAGCATACAGATCATAGGGCGTTGATGGTATAGTGGTGAGCATAGCTGCCTTCCAAGCAGTTGACCCGGGTTCGATTCCCGGCCAACGCAGTACAAATACTTATATATTCTGCAAGCTGGATATATTTTAATGCAATATGTCACAAAATGGAAATATCATGAACAGATTAATCAGCCAGATATAAAAAAATAAACAAATACGTAGGCAAACATCTCGATCGCCCCTTCTGCTATATTCATTGCCCTAATATATGATAAGTTCCATAAAGCAGAGTCACCACTCACATGTGCTGGTAATAAATATGTTACAGTGGGCAGACAATGAAAGGGCTGAGGCCCGACCAGACATTATAACTCCAGCATCTCTATGTTAAAAAGCATTTCTAGGCAATATCTAGCCTCTGAAAAAAATATGCAAGATCCACCGATAAATCTGGCAAAAGTCACTAACATTTTGGGCATACTTGTGCTCTCACCTGAATGTAGCGCCACCTTGTAGCCATCGGAGGTAACTGCAGCTCACAAAATGTTTCATAAGAGGGCAAGTTGAGAGGAATCCAAGAGGCAGATGTCCATAGAAAGAGCCTCTGACTACAGCAGGAAGGTTGGATGCTTCAAATTTGCATAGTTTCCTGTCCAACGTCCTCTCACGTCCCGAACGCCCACGTCACTCCACTGAATGCTCCTCATCTGCATAAAGAGAACACTTTCACAGAGGAGCAGAGTGGCGCAGCGGAAGCGTGCTGGGCCCATAACCCAGAGGTCGATGGATCGAAACCATCCTCTGCTAAATTTGCTTTATTTTCCTTCCAAGGACCAAGCTGTCATTTCCACGCTGCCAGAAAGGAAAAGCGCAAGCTTGCGCCAGCTATGTGAGAAAAGACTTCTCAACTATCTGTGTCTGCTGAAATACAAGAGAGGGATCGTCAAAGGATCCACCCTTTACTTTGAAAGTAAAGAGACACAATAATAAGCATAAATGACAGAGGGCGTTGGTGGTATAGTGGTGAGCATAGCTGCCTTCCAAGCAGTTGACCCGGGTTCGATTCCCGGCCAACGCAGTGCAAATACTTATGTATTCTGCAAGCAGGATATATTTTAGTTCAACATGTCACAAAATGGAAATATCATGAACAGATTAATCAGCCATATATATAGAAATTAAAAAATACGTAGGCAAACATCTCAATCGCCCCTTCTGCTATATTCATTGTCCTAATATATGATAAGTTTCATAAAGCAGAGTCGCCATTCACATGTGCTGGTAATAAATATGTTATTTTGGGCAGGCAATGAAAGGGCTGAGGCCCGACCAGACATTATACCTCCAGCATCTCTATGTTAAAAAGCATTTCTAGGCAATTTCTAGCCTCTGAAAAAAATATGCAAGACCCACCGATAAATCTGGCCAAAGTCCGTAACATTTTTGCATACTTGTGCTCTGACCTGAATGTAGCGCCACCTCGTAGCTGTCGAAGGTAACTGCAGCTCACAAAATGTTTTATCAGAAGGCAAGTTGAGAGGAATCCAAGAGGCAGATGTCCATGGAAAGAGCCTCTCACTGCAGCAGGAAGGTTGGATGCTTGAAATTTGCATAGTTTCCTGTCCAACGTCCACTCACCTCCCGAACGCTCCCAAACGCTCAAAAGCCTCACACCGGGTAGATCTCTGGCTCCCAGGTAAAGCCAAATCCTGAGCATGTTAGCGCTAGTATCACAGAGAGAGATATAGAGGGTTCAAGAGCTGCTGTCTTGATAAATGTTTGAAACGGCTAGTGCCTGAGAGTGTCTGGCTTTCAGTTATGACTGATTGTGAGAGGGGAAGATTAAGTTTTTCTGCACCCAGCATGCCTTGCGATATACTTAGGCAAATGAGGTGAGAGCCCGACCAATCCCACTCTACTCTGCTGAATGCTCCTTATTTGCATAAAGAGAACACTTTCACAACGGAGCAGAGTGGCGCAGCGGAAGCGTGCTGGGCCCATAACCCAGAGGTCGATGGATCGAAACCATCCTCTGCTAATTTTGCTTGATTTTTCTTCCAAGGACCAAGCTGTCATTCCCAGGCTGCCAGCAAGTAAAAGCGCAAGCTTTTGCCAGCTATGTGAGAAAAGACTTCTCAACTATCTGTGTCTGCTGAAATACAAGAGAGGGATCGTAAAAGGATCCACCCTGTACTTTGAAAGTAAAGACACACAATAATAAGCATAAATGACTGGTGGGACCTTCAAACACTTTTCTGGGCATGCTTTGAATTTCATTCTTCCCTTTTAGTTGTGCTATTATCTATCTCCTGGGCATTTCCTGGAATGTTCTCTCTTTCTCTTCCCTGCTTTGCTTCCCATGCTGCATCTATATGTTCATATCTATTATTTGTACTACTGCTTTCCATTCTTCTCTTCCGCACAGCTTTGACCTTGGTTTCAATCCCAGTTCCTTACCCTCTGCTAAAAACTTTCTACTGCTTTTCATGTTGGTATCTAAACCAAATGCACCGTTGAAGCTGGTGCAAGATAGACATTGCACTCAGGGTCCTAATGTTTAGAACCGAGAGCATACAGATCATAGGGCGTTGATGGTATAGTGGTGAGCATAGCTGCCTTCCAAGCAGTTGACCCGGGTTTGATTCCCGGCCAACGCAGTACAAATACTTATATATTCTGCAAGCTGGATATATTTTAATGCAATATGTCACAAAATGGAAATATCATGAACAGATTAATCAGCCAGATATAAAAAAATAAACAAATACGTAGGCAAACATCTCGATCGCCCCTTCTGCTATATTCATTGCCCTAATATATGATAAGTTCCATAAAGCAGAGTCACCACTCACATGTGCTGGTAATAAATATGTTACAGTGGGCAGACAATGAAAGGGCTGAGGCCCGACCAGACATTATAACTCCAGCATCTCTATGTTAAAAAGCATTTCTAGGCAATATCTAGCCTCTGAAAAAAATATGCAAGATCCACCGATAAATCTGGCAAAAGTCACTAACATTTTGGGCATACTTGTGCTCTCACCTGAATGTAGCGCCACCTTGTAGCCATCGGAGGTAACTGCAGCTCACAAAATGTTTCATAAGAGGGCAAGTTGAGAGGAATCCAAGAGGCAGATGTCCATAGAAAGAGCCTCTGACTACAGCAGGAAGGTTGGATGCTTCAAATTTGCATAGTTTCCTGTCCAACGTCCTCTCACGTCCCGAACGCCCACGTCACTCCACTGAATGCTCCTCATCTGCATAAAGAGAACACTTTCACAGAGGAGCAGAGTGGCGCAGCGGAAGCGTGCTGGGCCCATAACCCAGAGGTCGATGGATCGAAACCATCCTCTGCTAAATTTGCTTTATTTTCCTTCCAAGGACCAAGCTGTCATTTCCACGCTGCCAGAAAGGAAAAGCGCAAGCTTGCGCCAGCTATGTGAGAAAAGACTTCTCAACTATCTGTGTCTGCTGAAATACAAGAGAGGGATCGTCAAAGGATCCACCCTTTACTTTGAAAGTAAAGAGACACAATAATAAGCATAAATGACAGAGGGCGTTGGTGGTATAGTGGTGAGCATAGCTGCCTTCCAAGCAGTTGACCCGGGTTCGATTCCCGGCCAACGCAGTGCAAATACTTATGTATTCTGCAAGCAGGATATATTTTAGTTCAACATGTCACAAAATGGAAATATCATGAACAGATTAATCAGCCATATATATAGAAATTAAAAAATACGTAGGCAAACATCTCAATCGCCCCTTCTGCTATATTCATTGTCCTAATATATGATAAGTTTCATAAAGCAGAGTCGCCATTCACATGTGCTGGTAATAAATATGTTATTTTGGGCAGGCAATGAAAGGGCTGAGGCCCGACCAGACATTATACCTCCAGCATCTCTATGTTAAAAAGCATTTCTAGGCAATTTCTAGCCTCTGAAAAAAATATGCAAGACCCACCGATAAATCTGGCCAAAGTCCGTAACATTTTTGCATACTTGTGCTCTGACCTGAATGTAGCGCCACCTCGTAGCTGTCGAAGGTAACTGCAGCTCACAAAATGTTTTATCAGAAGGCAAGTTGAGAGGAATCCAAGAGGCAGATGTCCATGGAAAGAGCCTCTCACTGCAGCAGGAAGGTTGGATGCTTGAAATTTGCATAGTTTCCTGTCCAACGTCCACTCACGTCCCGAACGCTCCCAAACGCTCAAAAGCCTCACACCGGGTAGATCTCTGGCTCCCAGGTAAAGCCAAATCCTGAGCATGTTAGCGCTAGTATCACAGAGAGAGATATAGAGGGTTCAAGAGCTGCTGTCTTGATAAATGTTTGAAACGGCTAGTGCCTGAGAGTGTCTGGCTTTCAGTTATGACTGATTGTGAGAGGGGAAGATTAAGTTTTTCTGCACCCAGCATGCCTTGCGATATACTTAGGCAAATGAGGTGAGAGCCCGACCAATCCCACTCTACTCTGCTGAATGCTCCTTATTTGCATAAAGAGAACACTTTCACAACGGAGCAGAGTGGCGCAGCGGAAGCGTGCTGGGCCCATAACCCAGAGGTCGATGGATCGAAACCATCCTCTGCTAATTTTGCTTGATTTTTCTTCCAAGGACCAAGCTGTCATTCCCAGGCTGCCAGCAAGTAAAAGCGCAAGCTTTTGCCAGCTATGTGAGAAAAGACTTCTCAACTATCTGTGTCTGCTGAAATACAAGAGAGGGATCGTAAAAGGATCCACCCTGTACTTTGAAAGTAAAGACACACAATAATAAGCATAAATGACTGGTGGGACCTTCAAACACTTTTCTGGGCATGCTTTGAATTTCATTCTTCCCTTTTAGTTGTGCTATTATCTATCTCCTGGGCATTTCCTGGAATGTTCTCTCTTTCTCTTCCCTGCTTTGCTTCCCATGCTGCATCTATATGTTCATATCTATTATTTGTACTACTGCTTTCCATTCTTCTCTTCCGCACAGCTTTGACCTTGGTTTCAATCCCAGTTCCTTACCCTCTGCTAAAAACTTTCTACTGCTTTTCATGTTGGTATCTAAACCAAATGCACCGTTGAAGCTGGTGCAAGATAGACATTGCACTCAGGGTCGTAATGTTTAGAACCGAGAGCATACAGATCATAGGGCGTTGGTGGTATAGTGGTGAGCATAGCTGCCTTCCAAGCAGTTGACCCGGGTTCGATTCCCGGCCAACGCAGTACAAATACTTATATATTCTGCAAGCTGGATATATTTTAATGCAATATGTCACAAAATGGAAATATCATGAACAGATTAATCAGCCAGATATAAAAAAATAAACAAATACGTAGGCAAACATCTCGATCGCCCCTTCTGCTATATTCATTGCCCTAATATATGATAAGTTCCATAAAGCAGAGTCACCACTCACATGTGCTGGTAATAAATATGTTACAGTGGGCAGACAATGAAAGGGCTGAGGCCCGACCAGACATTATAACTCCAGCATCTCTATGTTAAAAAGCATTTCTAGGCAATATCTAGCCTCTGAAAAAAATATGCAAGATCCACCGATAAATCTGGCAAAAGTCACTAACATTTTGGGCATACTTGTGCTCTCACCTGAATGTAGCGCCACCTTGTAGCCATCGGAGGTAACTGCAGCTCACAAAATGTTTCATAAGAGGGCAAGTTGAGAGGAATCCAAGAGGCAGATGTCCATAGAAAGAGCCTCTGACTACAGCAGGAAGGTTGGATGCTTCAAATTTGCATAGTTTCCTGTCCAACGTCCTCTCACGTCCCGAACGCCCACGTCACTCCACTGAATGCTCCTCATCTGCATAAAGAGAACACTTTCACAGAGGAGCAGAGTGGCGCAGCGGAAGCGTGCTGGGCCCATAACCCAGAGGTCGATGGATCAAAACCATCCTCTGCTAAATTTGCTTTATTTTCCTTCCAAGGACCAAGCTGTCATTTCCACGCTGCCAGAAAGGAAAAGCGCAAGCTTGCGCCAGCTATGTGAGAAAAGACCTCAACTATCTGTGTCTGCTGAAATACAAGAGAGGGATCGTCAAAGGATCCACCCTTTACTTTGAAAGTAAAGAGACACAATAATAAGCATAAATGACAGAGGGCGTTGGTGGTATAGTGGTGAGCATAGCTGCCTTCCATGCAGTTGACCCGGGTTTGATTCCCGGCCAACGCAGTGCAAATACTTATGTATTCTGCAAGCAGGATATATTTTAGTTCAACATGTCACAAAATGGAAATATCATGAACAGATTAATCAGCCATATATATAGAAATTAAAAAATACGTAGGCAAACATCTCAATCGCCCCTTCTGCTATATTCATTGTCCTAATATATGATAAGTTTCATAAAGCAGAGTCGCCATTCACATGTGCTGGTAATAAATATGTTATTTTGGGCAGGCAATGAAAGGGCTGAGGCCCGACCAGACATTATACCTCCAGCATCTCTATGTTAAAAAGCATTTCTAGGCAATTTCTAGCCTCTGAAAAAAATATGCAAGACCCACCGATAAATCTGGCCAAAGTCCGTAACATTTTTGCATACTTGTGCTCTGACCTGAATGTAGCGCCACCTCGTAGCTGTCGAAGGTAACTGCAGCTCACAAAATGTTTTATCAGAAGGCAAGTTGAGAGGAATCCAAGAGGCAGATGTCCATGGAAAGAGCCTCTCACTGCAGCAGGAAGGTTGGATGCTTGAAATTTGCATAGTTTCCTGTCCAACGTCCACTCACGTCCCGAACGCTCCCAAACGCTCAAAAGCCTCACACCGGGTAGATCTCTGGCTCCCAGGTAAAGCCAAATCCTGAGCATGTTAGCGCTAGTATCACAGAGAGAGATATAGAGGGTTCAAGAGCTGCTGTCTTGATAAATGTTTGAAACGGCTAGTGCCTGAGAGTGTCTGGCTTTCAGTTATGACTGATTGTGAGAGGGGAAGATTAAGTTTTTCTGCACCCAGCATGCCTTGCGATATACTTAGGCAAATGAGGTGAGAGCCCGACCAATCCCACTCTACTCTGCTGAATGCTCCTTATTTGCATAAAGAGAACACTTTCACAACGGAGCAGAGTGGCGCAGCGGAAGCGTGCTGGGCCCATAACCCAGAGGTCGATGGATCGAAACCATCCTCTGCTAATTTTGCTTGATTTTTCTTCCAAGGACCAAGCTGTCATTCCCAGGCTGCCAGCAAGTAAAAGCGCAAGCTTTTGCCAGCTATGTGAGAAAAGACTTCTCAACTATCTGTGTCTGCTGAAATACAAGAGAGGGATCGTAAAAGGATCCACCCTGTACTTTGAAAGTAAAGACACACAATAATAAGCATAAATGACTGGTGGGACCTTCAAACACTTTTCTGGGCATGCTTTGAATTTCATTCTTCCCTTTTAGTTGTGCTATTATCTATCTCCTGGGCATTTCCTGGAATGTTCTCTCTTTCTCTTCCCTGCTTTGCTTCCCATGCTGCATCTATATGTTCATATCTATTATTTGTACTACTGCTTTCCATTCTTCTCTTCCGCACAGCTTTGACCTTGGTTTCAATCCCAGTTCCTTACCCTCTGCTAAAAACTTTCTACTGCTTTTCATGTTGGTATCTAAACCAAATGCACCGTTGAAGCTGGTGCAAGATAGACATTGCACTCAGGGTCGTAATGTTTAGAACCGAGAGCATACAGATCATAGGGCGTTGATGGTATAGTGGTGAGCATAGCTGCCTTCCAAGCAGTTGACCCGGGTTCGATTCCCGGCCAACGCAGTACAAATACTTATATATTCTGCAAGCTGGATATATTTTAATGCAATATGTCACAAAATGGAAATATCATGAACAGATTAATCAGCCAGATATAAAAAAATAAACAAATACGTAGGCAAACATCTCGATCGCCCCTTCTGCTATATTCATTGCCCTAATATATGATAAGTTCCATAAAGCAGAGTCACCACTCACATGTGCTGGTAATAAATATGTTACAGTGGGCAGACAATGAAAGGGCTGAGGCCCGACCAGACATTATAACTCCAGCATCTCTATGTTAAAAAGCATTTCTAGGCAATATCTAGCCTCTGAAAAAAATATGCAAGATCCACCGATAAATCTGGCAAAAGTCACTAACATTTTGGGCATACTTGTGCTCTCACCTGAATGTAGCGCCACCTTGTAGCCATCGGAGGTAACTGCAGCTCACAAAATGTTTCATAAGAGGGCAAGTTGAGAGGAATCCAAGAGGCAGATGTCCATAGAAAGAGCCTCTGACTACAGCAGGAAGGTTGGATGCTTCAAATTTGCATAGTTTCCTGTCCAACGTCCTCTCACGTCCCGAACGCCCACGTCACTCCACTGAATGCTCCTCATCTGCATAAAGAGAACACTTTCACAGAGGAGCAGAGTGGCGCAGCGGAAGCGTGCTGGGCCCATAACCCAGAGGTCGATGGATCGAAACCATCCTCTGCTAAATTTGCTTTATTTTCCTTCCAAGGACCAAGCTGTCATTTCCACGCTGCCAGAAAGGAAAAGCGCAAGCTTGCGCCAGCTATGTGAGAAAAGACTTCTCAACTATCTGTGTCTGCTGAAATACAAGAGAGGGATCGTCAAAGGATCCACCCTTTACTTTGAAAGTAAAGAGACACAATAATAAGCATAAATGACAGAGGGCGTTGGTGGTATAGTGGTGAGCATAGCTGCCTTCCAAGCAGTTGACCCGGGTTCGATTCCCGGCCAACGCAGTGCAAATACTTATGTATTCTGCAAGCAGGATATATTTTAGTTCAACATGTCACAAAATGGAAATATCATGAACAGATTAATCAGCCATATATATAGAAATTAAAAAATACGTAGGCAAACATCTCAATCGCCCCTTCTGCTATATTCATTGTCCTAATATATGATAAGTTTCATAAAGCAGAGTCGCCATTCACATGTGCTGGTAATAAATATGTTATTTTGGGCAGGCAATGAAAGGGCTGAGGCCCGACCAGACATTATACCTCCAGCATCTCTATGTTAAAAAGCATTTCTAGGCAATTTCTAGCCTCTGAAAAAAATATGCAAGACCCACCGATAAATCTGGCCAAAGTCCGTAACATTTTTGCATACTTGTGCTCTGACCTGAATGTAGCGCCACCTCGTAGCTGTCGAAGGTAACTGCAGCTCACAAAATGTTTTATCAGAAGGCAAGTTGAGAGGAATCCAAGAGGCAGATGTCCATGGAAAGAGCCTCTCACTGCAGCAGGAAGGTTGGATGCTTGAAATTTGCATAGTTTCCTGTCCAACGTCCACTCACGTCCCGAACGCTCCCAAACGCTCAAAAGCCTCACACCGGGTAGATCTCTGGCTCCCAGGTAAAGCCAAATCCTGAGCATGTTAGCGCTAGTATCACAGAGAGAGATATAGAGGGTTCAAGAGCTGCTGTCTTGATAAATGTTTGAAACGGCTAGTGCCTGAGAGTGTCTGGCTTTCAGTTATGACTGATTGTGAGAGGGGAAGATTAAGTTTTTCTGCACCCAGCATGCCTTGCGATATACTTAGGCAAATGAGGTGAGAGCCCGACCAATCCCACTCTACTCTGCTGAATGCTCCTTATTTGCATAAAGAGAACACTTTCACAACGGAGCAGAGTGGCGCAGCGGAAGCGTGCTGGGCCCATAACCCAGAGGTCGATGGATCGAAACCATCCTCTGCTAATTTTGCTTGATTTTTCTTCCAAGGACCAAGCTGTCATTCCCAGGCTGCCAGCAAGTAAAAGCGCAAGCTTTTGCCAGCTATGTGAGAAAAGACTTCTCAACTATCTGTGTCTGCTGAAATACAAGAGAGGGATCGTAAAAGGATCCACCCTGTACTTTGAAAGTAAAGACACACAATAATAAGCATAAATGACTGGTGGGACCTTCAAACACTTTTCTGGGCATGCTTTGAATTTCATTCTTCCCTTTTAGTTGTGCTATTATCTATCTCCTGGGCATTTCCTGGAATGTTCTCTCTTTCTCTTCCCTGCTTTGCTTCCCATGCTGCATCTATATGTTCATATCTATTATTTGTACTACTGCTTTCCATTCTTCTCTTCCGCACAGCTTTGACCTTGGTTTCAATCCCAGTTCCTTACCCTCTGCTAAAAACTTTCTACTGCTTTTCATGTTGGTATCTAAACCAAATGCACCGTTGAAGCTGGTGCAAGATAGACATTGCACTCAGGGTCGTAATGTTTAGAACCGAGAGCATACAGATCATAGGGCGTTGGTGGTATAGTGGTGAGCATAGCTGCCTTCCAAGCAGTTGACCCGGGTTCGATTCCCGGCCAACGCAGTACAAATACTTATATATTCTGCAAGCTGGATATATTTTAATGCAATATGTCACAAAATGGAAATATCATGAACAGATTAATCAGCCAGATATAAAAAAATAAACAAATACGTAGGCAAACATCTCGATCGCCCCTTCTGCTATATTCATTGCCCTAATATATGATAAGTTCCATAAAGCAGAGTCACCACTCACATGTGCTGGTAATAAATATGTTACAGTGGGCAGACAATGAAAGGGCTGAGGCCCGACCAGACATTATAACTCCAGCATCTCTATGTTAAAAAGCATTTCTAGGGGGGGCGTGTCTAAGATGGCGGCGTGATCGGACGCAGGTCTCCGGAGCTCCCTGCCCGATCCCGCCATTCCGCCGTTTATTGCTGCAGTCTCCCCCATATCTGCACTTGGGGGCGAGGAGAAATTGCCTGCTTTAGTGCCCCCGCCACGGCTTTGCGATTCCTAGGGGCGGCGGGGGCGGAATCGCCGAGGACTCCGTTTGGCGCCCAGCAACAGCGGCCGCGCCGGCAAGTGAGGGTCCCCTTGGCGCCTCCGGGTGGACTGTGGCCCACCCCCGGGGGGGTGTCTCAACACACCGGCGAACGCCCGGTTGCCTCCCGCAGCTGCCGACACCCCCGCGAGGGCTCCCGGACACCACCAGCATCTCCGGCGCTCTGCCCGGAACCGGGACACTCCAGACCGGCTGCGCTGCCACGCGAGGCCCCGGCTTCGGGCCTGGACCTGGACCATCGGCGCCCTCTCCAGCAGCCATCCGGCGCACTCGGCGGCAAGTCGGGTCCCCTCCCGCACTGCGGGGCATGCTGCGAGCCCCCCCCTTGCCGCCATACCCTCTGGGGAGAGTAGCAGTCGCCGCCCAAAAGCCTCGGTAGCTGCCGGGGGACCTGGACCGGCGGAGAAGAAATCGAGGCCCCGGCTTGGGCCTATCACTCGTCCGGCCCGAGCTCACTTCGGAGGGGCCGGCCCGACCCGCCGGAAAGGTCCTGCATACGGCGTGCTCCAGCACCGACCCCCCACGTCTGCTGGTGGTCCCCGACAGCCCGGACCTGATCCTGTGGCCCTCCTGCATCACTGGGCAGCCTTCCTGACGCCGGACCGGCCTGGTACACGGTGACTCTCATGCGCGCCCGGCTCTACAGGTGAGAAGAGCGAGAGGGGGAGCGGGGAGAACTCGGGGGGCACGATCGAGCCTCCGGTGTGGGGATAACTGTGTGTGCTCCTACTGCCTGTTCTGGACCAACTCGGGGAGAGCCTCCCTAGCATCGGGGTGCAGCAGAACTCCTTGCGCCTGGGCTCCACACAGAACTGGGTGCCTGCAGACCTAGACGGGCGCCTTCCCTTTGCCCCCCTAGTCGAAGGGGGACTGAGCCCTAGCACCAGCCTTTGCCCACACGCCAGCCGGGGGACTGCCAAGGCGCTCTCACATTTGCCTCCCCATTCATCACTGCATTGTCCCTACCTACACGATTGCCCATCGGGCCCTCGCGCCCCCGCGCCATGGCAGGGCACCGCAGTAGGAAGGGGTCGCAAACTCTCCCGGAACTGTTAGCTAAATCGCAACCCAGAACTAGCAAAGACCCTCCATCCCCAGTGACGGGGAAGGCGCCACTTGCGGCTGTGGATGACCAGGTGCCTATCACCAAATCTTTTCTGGAGACATTATTCAACTCCCTCCGCGAAGACTTTAAGTCCCTGAAACAGGAGGTTGCAGGAGAAGTTAAGGAGCTCCGACGCGACGTAGAAGACCTAGGCGAACGGGTGGTCGCAGTTGAAGAGGCAGACCAAGCTAGAAGTGCCGAAATTGAACACCTCCAGCAAGAGGTCCTACGGCTCACTGACCAGCAACTGGATCTCCAGGCCCACGCCGAGGACTTGGAAAACCGCTCCCGTCGCAACAACGTACGGGTCCGGGGGGTCCCTCAGAAAGAAGAGGGGGCTGATGTCACTGCGTACCTGCAAGCCCTCTTCAGGAGCATTCTGGGGGAGGCAGAAGATTTCCACATCCGCATTGACAGGGCGCATCGCGTAGGACTGCCACGCAGAGCCCCAGCCCCACCGCCGGACATATTGGCCTTCCTTCCAGACTTCCCGCTCAAAGAGAGGATCCTCCGGGAAGCCCGGAGAGCTCAGCCCGTCCAGTTTCGCGGCCATCCCATTGCCCTGTACCAAGATCTTTCCGCCACGACTCTACAGAAAAGGAAGGACTTCAAGCCGGTCACGGACTTCCTGCGGGGTAAAGAAATCTCATATTCTTGGGGGCACCCCTTTCGAATCATATTCAAATGGAACGGACGGCTACAGCAGCTCCGATCTCTTAAGGATGCTTGTGGTCTCCTGGGTCTTGACCACGTAGATGATGAACCGGTTTTCAAGAGCTCGCAGGGCTCCTCCAGAGGGGGCTGGCAGACTGTAAGCCACAGACGATCCCCTCCTCGGCGCTTCAGGCCCGATGCCTCTGCCATCTCCCGGGAGCGTGAGACTGCGGTGGCGGAGGTGATCAGAGAGACTTCTTCCCCAGAGTGATACTACCTCTTGCTTTGGAGACTGTGTATCGCACCTGCTCAGCCCTGACGGCTGGCGGTTCGGGCGGGGAGCCCGGTGAAGCTGCCATCGGAGATGACCCCTTCATTGTTCTTAACCACGATCCTGTGTGCCTTGACAGGATTGGGACTACAATTTTTCCTTTTGTTGGGTTTGGGTGGGGGGGAACTGGGTTTGGGGTTTTGTTATTATGCCGCGGCCTGCTACTGTCCTTATTTGCCTGTGCTGAGTTGCATACTTTGGTGGCTGCCGGCTGTCTCTGGGAGGGATGTTGGGTTAGGGAGGGATCCGGGGTGGGGACCAGTGTGCCTCGTTACTTCAGCTTTCGCGCGTAGAGGCCCCTCACCAGGGTGCATGTGCCGACTTGGAGTCTTCGCCCACACGTTCGGCTTATACCTAGCCACAAACAGGGACCATACCATACACTACTCACCGAGAACTGCCATGTGCTCCCTTGACGTGCCTATGGCCCCCTCAGCGCTGCATCACACACCCACTGCGCGATGACAGACAACTCCCTTAAGATTATAACGCTTAATGTGAAGGGGCTCAACAACCCGATCAAGAGGAGAGCTGTTCTCTCTTACTTGGAAAACTCTGGAGCCACTATTTGCCTGCTACAAGAGACGCGTCTCCTCCAAAAGGACTGGCACAGAATGCGCTCGCGAGCCTTCCCGCAACAATTCTTTTCCTCCCTCCCAACAAAGAATGCTGGGGTTGCGATCCTAATCTCTAGCTCATTTAGGGGGAGGGTGGGTAATAAGGTGGGGGAAATCAAAGGCCGCCTCCTTGCATACACTCTCACCGTGGGTGACACAACGCTCACGATCGGCACCCTTTACGCTCCAAACACAGGTCAAGAGGCCTTCTTAAAAGGCGCCATTTCCGAAGCCCTCCAGACACCACACACACCCCTACTCCTGGGTGGGGACTTTAACATTGTTATGGATACACATGCCGATCGATCTGGCCACCGCTATGGGGACGTTGGGGCCCTGTCACCTGCCGGGCATGCTTGGCTATCCGAAAGGGGCTTGGTAGACCTCTGGAGGACACGTCATCCGACGGCCTCACGATTCACGTTCTACTCGCATGTGCACCACACCTACGCCAGACTCGATCATTTCCTGGGTTCTTCAGATCTCCTTACGACCATTGAGGACATTGCCATCACACCCGCAGCCCTCAGTGACCATGACGCGGTGGAACTTTCCCTCGCTCTCCGAGCACCTCGACGCCCTCGAGGCCCATGGCGCCTCCGCGAACCCTTGCTACAGCGCCCTGATGTCACCAAACGTATTGGGGAATGCATAGACACTTACCTATCTACCAACGACACACCGGGCATCTCAGCGACAGCTCTTTGGGGGGCTCTGAAATCGGTCGTGCGGGGCGAGCTCATAGCTATCTCGGCTGCGGAGGCTAAAGACCGCAAAAGCAAGAGGGAGGAACTTACGGCGCGGGTGGCGGAGCTGGAACGGGTGCATAGCCGCACATGTGCCCCTCGGGTGTGGAAACAGCTGAAAGCTGCTCGGGCCCAACTTGCCAGTCTGGACACGGACAGGGCGGAGTTTGCGGCTCTTCGCCTACGGCATACTTATTATGTTGGAGGGAACAAAACTGGGCGACTACTGGCCAGTGCTCTACGGGCTAAGACCCAACGGGCTAAACTCACCTCTTTGGTTGGCACCAATGGTGAAGTGCTCACAGACGATGCCCAAGTGGCTGAGGCGTTTCGTTCCTACTACGCTTCCCTGTACGGGGGGGAGGATGTCTCGCCCGGGGATATTGAAGCGTACCTCAATACTGTGGCTATCACAAAGATCCCTGAGTCCACCGCGGACGCTCTTGATGCCCCCATAAGCCAGGAAGAAATCTTAGCTGCCATCTCTCGACTGCGCCCCCTTAAATCCCCGGGCCCGGACGGCTTCTCGGCGGGCTTCTATAAGCTCTTCAATCGACGTTTGGCCCCGGTGCTCGCTCGCCTCTTCAACTCTTTCGAAGGGGCGGCTTCCATACCTCCGGACATGCTAGCCGCTGAAGTGGTAGTGCTTCCTAAACCCGGGAAGGAACCCACGCACTGCTCTGCGTTCCGCCCAATCTCGTTACTGAACCTGGACCTGAAACTTTTTACGGGCATCCTCGCTGCCCGCCTTGGTCCGTGCCTTCCTGGTCTTTTGGAACCGGACCAATCTGGCTTTGTTCCAGGCCGCCAGTGTGCAGACAATACCAAACGGGTGCTCCACCTTATTGACAAAACGCATTCTCGAGCTTCGGACTCTGCGCTTCTGGCCATCGACGCGGAGAAAGCGTTCGATCGCGTGAACTGGGATTATATGCAACTTGTACTCCGCCGGTTCGGTCTCAGTGACCGTTTTTGCTCGCGCATAGCGGGCTGCTATCATCATCCACAGGCCACGGTTCGCCTGGGGAGCCTGCGCTCGCCCCCGTTCGAGATCCAACGGGGTACCAGGCAGGGGTGCCCCCTCTCCCCCCTCCTATTCGCGATGTATATCGAGCCTCTAGCACAGAGAGTCCGCGACAATCCGAGGGTGGAAGGCATCGACTTCGGGCGCGAACCCCATCCTATCAGTTTATACGCGGACGATGTCATAGCCACTGTACATAGCCCTGCTACTTCGGTGCCTGCCTTCATGGAGGAACTTGACTCGTTTGGGGCTGTTTCAGGCTTCCGCGTTAATATCGCAAAATCCCTCATCTTACCTCTAGGTAAACATGCGCGCCCGCAGGCCCCGACATTGGGTCACCTCAGCGGCCTACTGGTGGTCGACCGGGTACCATACCTAGGCATCACCCTGACTCCCTCAACTGACCTCACGGTCTCCACTAATTACGCAGCTCTTGTCACCCGGATCCGCTCAGACCTGGCTAGATGGTCCAAACAACCTCTTTCTCTGCTGGGGAGAGTGGCGGCTATAAAAATGTCAGTCCTGCCGCGGATTTTATATTTATTTCAAACGATTCCCATTGTGCCTCCTGCGGGCACGTTGAAAACCTTACAAGAATTACTGTCTGGCTTTATTTGGGAGGGGAGGAGAGCCCGACTTCACAAATCGCTCGCATACAAGAGCATGGATGAGGGCGGTCTCGGAATCCCGGACTTGACGCGGTACTTCCAGGCATCCCAACTCCGATACCTGGTGGAGTGGTACAGGCCTGAATCAGAAAAGAGATGGCTTTTCCAAGATAGAGCTATGGCTCAGACGCCGCTGTGGCGGATTCCATTCCTGGCCAAACGCCACAGGCCCAGTTATATGTCACGGTCCCCGATCACTCGCACGACCCTGCAGGTGTGGAACCGGGTAGCGCTCAAATGCGGACTGACTACTTTCCCTTCCCCTTTCACTCCCCTTCTGGACAACCCTGACTTCCCCCCAGGTGAGGGCCCAGGTGCATTTTCTCAATGGCGGGGCTCGGCGTGCCGAGCTGCGGGACATCTTTTTGACATGAACGGATTCCTTTCCTTCGACGACATTAAACAAGGATACGGGATAGAACACCCCCACTTCTTCCAATACCTCCAGCTCCGACACTGGCTCACAGACCCGAACGTCATTGCCCTGGTGGGACGCCCCATGACGGACTTCGAGAGGTGGCTGCTTACTAAGTCCACAGATAAGCGCCTCGTCTCCGAACTCTATAAAATGCTTGCCCCTCCACCCTCTCAGGCTAAATCACCTGGTCAAAGGCGCTGGGAGGCTGAACTTGGGAGGACCTTGTCATCCAAAGAATGGGGATACATCTACCATAGAGCCTCACACACTACACGAAACACCAAAGCAAGGGAAACTGCAGTCAAACTCGCCATATATTGGCACCTTACCCCGGTCCGATTACACCAGGGAAACCCGGGGCGCAGCGACCTTTGCTGGAGAGGGTGCGGGGAACGTGGTACCTTGACTCACATCCTCTGGGGGTGCCCCGAGCTGGGAGATTTTTGGAAACAGGTCCTAGATGACATAGACTCCACTTTCGAGACTGAAGTCCCGAGATTCCCAGCATACACCGTGTTGGGTCTGCCCAATGCTTTAATGTTTCCCCTCAAATCACTACGCGGCCGGCAGATGGGCGTCGCTATGCAGGCAGCCACACAGCACATCTTGTCACTATGGGGCACTACAACCAAACCTACGCACACGGGATGGCTCCACAAACTGTGGTTCACCCTTGGGATGGAGCGTATCCATGCCACTCTCACCAGCTCCACAGACGCCTTTCGCAAGACATGGCTCCCCTTGCTGACCCTCTTATCCAAGGAGTTCAATGAAATCACCTGCCCCAGGTATCTTAGGATTTTACGTCTCACTGACACCACCGGTGACTCCCGGTGACTCTACTAATTATGGCCTCGTCTTGCTCCCGCGACTCCATGCAGGTGTCACTGACCTTCGTGGGCACACTGGTCGGGGCGGGGGGAGGGGGGTTTTTGTGGGGGAGGGGGGGGGGGGGGTTTGGTTCGTGTTTTCTTCCTTATGTCGATCTTTTGTTCTTCCATGCGTGACATTGCATCGCTACTTGGGCGTACCTTCCTTGCTCCATTTGATACACAAGGGAAGACATGCTTGTCTGTCCCGCCCGCACTGTGCGCTCTGAGTTTACTTCTCTCACAAGAACTGTCTTATTATATGCCTGTTACGAATTTCAATAAAAACACTTTTGAAACTAAAAAGCATTTCTAGGCAATATCTAGCCTCTGAAAAAAATATGCAAGATCCACCGATAAATCTGGCAAAAGTCACTAACATTTTGGGCATACTTGTGCTCTCACCTGAATGTAGCGCCACCTTGTAGCCATCGGAGGTAACTGCAGCTCACAAAATGTTTCATAAGAGGGCAAGTTGAGAGGAATCCAAGAGGCAGATGTCCATAGAAAGAGCCTCTGACTACAGCAGGAAGGTTGGATGCTTCAAATTTGCATAGTTTCCTGTCCAACGTCCTCTCACGTCCCGAACGCCCACGTCACTCCACTGAATGCTCCTCATCTGCATAAAGAGAACACTTTCACAGAGGAGCAGAGTGGCGCAGCGGAAGCGTGCTGGGCCCATAACCCAGAGGTCGATGGATCAAAACCATCCTCTGCTAAATTTGCTTTATTTTCCTTCCAAGGACCAAGCTGTCATTTCCACGCTGCCAGAAAGGAAAAGCGCAAGCTTGCGCCAGCTATGTGAGAAAAGACTTCTCAACTATCTGTGTCTGCTGAAATACAAGAGAGGGATCGTCAAAGGATCCACCCTTTACTTTGAAAGTAAAGAGACACAATAATAAGCATAAATGACAGAGGGCGTTGGTGGTATAGTGGTGAGCATAGCTGCCTTCCATGCAGTTGACCCGGGTTTGATTCCCGGCCAACGCAGTGCAAATACTTATGTATTCTGCAAGCAGGATATATTTTAGTTCAACATGTCACAAAATGGAAATATCATGAACAGATTAATCAGCCATATATATAGAAATTAAAAAATACGTAGGCAAACATCTCAATCGCCCCTTCTGCTATATTCATTGTCCTAATATATGATAAGTTTCATAAAGCAGAGTCGCCATTCACATGTGCTGGTAATAAATATGTTATTTTGGGCAGGCAATGAAAGGGCTGAGGCCCGACCAGACATTATACCTCCAGCATCTCTATGTTAAAAAGCATTTCTAGGCAATTTCTAGCCTCTGAAAAAAATATGCAAGACCCACCGATAAATCTGGCCAAAGTCCGTAACATTTTTGCATACTTGTGCTCTGACCTGAATGTAGCGCCACCTCGTAGCTGTCGAAGGTAACTGCAGCTCACAAAATGTTTTATCAGAAGGCAAGTTGAGAGGAATCCAAGAGGCAGATGTCCATGGAAAGAGCCTCTCACTGCAGCAGGAAGGTTGGATGCTTGAAATTTGCATAGTTTCCTGTCCAACGTCCCGAACGCTCCCAAACGCTCAAAAGCCTCGCCCTCACCGGGTAGATCTCTGGCTCCCAGGTAAAGCCAAATCCTGAGCATGTTAGCGCTAGTATCACAGAGAGAGATATAGAGGGTTCAAGAGCTGCTGTCTTGATAAATGTTTGAAACGGCTAGTGCCTGAGAGTGTCTGGCTTTCAGTTATGACTGATTGTTAGAGGGGAAGATTAAGTTTTTCTGCACCCAGCATGCCTTGCGATATACTTAGGCAAATGAGGTGAGAGCCCGACCAATCCCACTCTACTCTGCTGAATGCTCCTTATTTGCATAAAGAGAACACTTTCACAACGGAGCAGAGTGGCGCAGCGGAAGCGTGCTGGGCCCATAACCCAGAGGTCGATGGATTGAAACCATCCTCTGCTAATTTTGCTTGATTTTTCTTCCAAGGACCAAGCTGTCATTCCCAGGCTGCCAGCAAGTAAAAGCGCAAGCTTTTGCCAGCTATGTGAGAAAAGACTTCTCAACTATCTGTGTCTGCTGAAATACAAGAGAGGGATCGTAAAAGGATCCACCCTGTACTTTGAAAGTAAAGACACACAATAATAAGCATAAATGACTGGTGGGACCTTCAAACACTTTTCTGGGCATGCTTTGAATTTCATTCTTCCCTTTTAGTTGTGCTATTATCTATCTCCTGGGCATTTCCTGGAATGTTCTCTCTTTCTCTTCCCTGCTTTGCTTCCCATGCTGCATCTATATGTTCATATCTATTATTTGTACTACTGCTTTCCATTCTTCTCTTCCGCACAGCTTTGACCTTGGTTTCAATCCCAGTTCCTTACCCTCTGCTAAAAACTTTCTACTGCTTTTCATGTTGGTATCTAAACCAAATGCACCGTTGAAGCTGGTGCAAGATAGACATTGCACTCAGGGTCGTAATGTTTAGAACCGAGAGCATACAGATCATAGGGTGTTGGTGGTATAGTGGTGAGCATAGCTGCCTTCCAAGCAGTTGACCCGGGTTCGATTCCCGGCCAACGCAGTACAAATACTTATATATTCTGCAAGCTGGATATATTTTAATGCAATATGTCACAAAATGGAAATATCATGAACAGATTAATCAGCCAGATATAAAAAAATAAACAAATACGTAGGCAAACATCTCGATCGCCCCTTCTGCTATATTCATTGCCCTAATATATGATAAGTTCCATAAAGCAGAGTCACCACTCACATGTGCTGGTAATAAATATGTTACAGTGGGCAGACAATGAAAGGGCTGAGGCCCGACCAGACATTATAACTCCAGCATCTCTATGTTAAAAAGCATTTCTAGGCAATATCTAGCCTCTGAAAAAAATATGCAAGATCCACCGATAAATCTGGCAAAAGTCACTAACATTTTGGGCATACTTGTGCTCTCACCTGAATGTAGCGCCACCTTGTAGCCATCGGAGGTAACTGCAGCTCACAAAATGTTTCATAAGAGGGCAAGTTGTGAGGAATCCAAGAGGCAGATGTCCATAGAAAGAGCCTCTGACTACAGCAGGAAGGTTGGATGCTTCAAATTTGCATAGTTTCCTGTCCAACGTCCTCTCACGTCCCGAACGCCCACGTCACTCCACTGAATGCTCCTCATCTGCATAAAGAGAACACTTTCACAGAGGAGCAGAGTGGCGCAGCGGAAGCGTGCTGGGCCCATAACCCAGAGGTCGATGGATCGAAACCATCCTCTGCTAAATTTGCTTTATTTTCCTTCCAAGGACCAAGCTGTCATTTCCACGCTGCCAGAAAGGAAAAGCGCAAGCTTGCGCCAGCTATGTGAGAAAAGACTTCTCAACTATCTGTGTCTGCTGAAATACAAGAGAGGGATCGTCAAAGGATCCACCCTTTACTTTGAAAGTAAAGAGACACAATAATAAGCATAAATGACAGAGGGCGTTGGTGGTATAGTGGTGAGCATAGCTGCCTTCCATGCAGTTGACCCGGGTTTGATTCCCGGCCAACGCAGTGCAAATACTTATGTATTCTGCAAGCAGGATATATTTTAGTTCAACATGTCACAAAATGGAAATATCATGAACAGATTAATCAGCCATATATATAGAAATTAAAAAATACGTAGGCAAACATCTCAATCGCCCCTTCTGCTATATTCATTGTCCTAATATATGATAAGTTTCATAAAGCAGAGTCGCCATTCACATGTGCTGGTAATAAATATGTTATTTTGGGCAGGCAATGAAAGGGCTGAGGCCCGACCAGACATTATACCTCCAGCATCTCTATGTTAAAAAGCATTTCTAGGCAATTTCTAGCCTCTGAAAAAAATATGCAAGACCCACCGATAAATCTGGCCAAAGTCCGTAACATTTTTGCATACTTGTGCTCTGACCTGAATGTAGCGCCACCTCGTAGCTGTCGAAGGTAACTGCAGCTCACAAAATGTTTTATCAGAAGGCAAGTTGAGAGGAATCCAAGAGGCAGATGTCCATGGAAAGAGCCTCTCACTGCAGCAGGATGGTTGGATGCTTGAAATTTGCATAGTTTCCTGTCCAACGTCCCGAACGCTCCCAAACGCTCAAAAGCCTCACACCGGGCAAGCCCTCACCGGGTAGATCTCTGGCTCCCAGGTAAAGCCAAATCCTGAGCATGTTAGCGCTAGTATCACAGAGAGAGATATAGAGGGTTCAAGAGCTGCTGTCTTGATAAATGTTTGAAACGGCTAGTGCCTGAGAGTGTCTGGCTTTCAGTTATGACTGATTGTTAGAGGGGAAGATTAAGTTTTTCTGCACCCAGCATGCCTTGCGATATACTTAGGCAAATGAGGTGAGAGCCCGACCAATCCCACTCTACTCTGCTGAATGCTCCTTATTTGCATAAAGAGAACACTTTCACAACGGAGCAGAGTGGCGCAGCGGAAGCGTGCTGGGCCCATAACCCAGAGGTCGATGGATCGAAACCATCCTCTGCTAATTTTGCTTGATTTTTCTTCCAAGGACCAAGCTGTCATTCCCAGGCTGCCAGCAAGTAAAAGCGCAAGCTTTTGCCAGCTGTGTGAGAAAAGACTTCTCAACTATCTGTGTCTGCTGAAATACAAGAGAGGGATCGTAAAAGGATCCACCCTGTACTTTGAAAGTAAAGACACACAATAATAAGCATAAATGACTGGTGGGACCTTCAAACACTTTTCTGGGCATGCTTTGAATTTCATTCTTCCCTTTTAGTTGTGCTATTATCTATCTCCTGGGCATTTCCTGGAATGTTCTCTCTTTCTCTTCCCTGCTTTGCTTCCCATGCTGCATCTATATGTTCATATCTATTATTTGTACTACTGCTTTCCATTCTTCTCTTCCGCACAGCTTTGACCTTGGTTTCAATCCCAGTTCCTTACTCTCTGCTAAAAACTTTCTACTGCTTTTCATGTTGGTATCTAAACCAAATGCACCGTTGAAGCTGGTGCAAGATAGACATTGCACTCAGGGTCGTAATGTTTAGAACCGAGAGCATACAGATCATAGGGCGTTGGTGGTATAGTGGTGAGCATAGCTGCCTTCCAAGCAGTTGACCCGGGTTTGATTCCCGGCCAACGCAGTACAAATACTTATATATTCTGCAAGCTGGATATATTTTAATGCAATATGTCACAAAATGGAAATATCATGAACAGATTAATCAGCCAGATATAAAAAAATAAACAAATACGTAGGCAAACATCTCGATCGCCCCTTCTGCTATATTCATTGCCCTAATATATGATAAGTTCCATAAAGCAGAGTCACCACTCACATGTGCTGGTAATAAATATGTTACAGTGGGCAGACAATGAAAGGGCTGAGGCCCGACCAGACATTATAACTCCAGCATCTCTATGTTAAAAAGCATTTCTAGGCAATATCTAGCCTCTGAAAAAAATATGCAAGATCCACCGATAAATCTGGCAAAAGTCACTAACATTTTGGGCATACTTGTGCTCTCACCTGAATGTAGCGCCACCTTGTAGCCATCGGAGGTAACTGCAGCTCACAAAATGTTTCATAAGAGGGCAAGTTGAGAGGAATCCAAGAGGCAGATGTCCATAGAAAGAGCCTCTGACTACAGCAGGAAGGTTGGATGCTTCAAATTTGCATAGTTTCCTGTCCAACGTCCTCTCACGTCCCGAACGCCCACGTCACTCCACTGAATGCTCCTCATCTGCATAAAGAGAACACTTTCACAGAGGAGCAGAGTGGCGCAGCGGAAGCGTGCTGGGCCCATAACCCAGAGGTCGATGGATCGAAACCATCCTCTGCTAAATTTGCTTTATTTTCCTTCCAAGGACCAAGCTGTCATTTCCACGCTGCCAGAAAGGAAAAGCGCAAGCTTGCGCCAGCTATGTGAGAAAAGACTTCTCAACTATCTGTGTCTGCTGAAATACAAGAGAGGGATCGTCAAAGGATCCACCCTTTACTTTGAAAGTAAAGAGACACAATAATAAGCATAAATGACAGAGGGCGTTGGTGGTATAGTGGTGAGCATAGCTGCCTTCCAAGCAGTTGACCCGGGTTCGATTCCCGGCCAACGCAGTGCAAATACTTATGTATTCTGCAAGCAGGATATATTTTAGTTCAACATGTCACAAAATGGAAATATCATGAACAGATTAATCAGCCATATATATAGAAATTAAAAAATACGTAGGCAAACATCTCAATCGCCCCTTCTGCTATATTCATTGTCCTAATATATGATAAGTTTCATAAAGCAGAGTCGCCATTCACATGTGCTGGTAATAAATATGTTATTTTGGGCAGGCAATGAAAGGGCTGAGGCCCGACCAGACATTATACCTCCAGCATCTCTATGTTAAAAAGCATTTCTAGGCAATTTCTAGCCTCTGAAAAAAATATGCAAGACCCACCGATAAATCTGGCCAAAGTCCGTAACATTTTTGCATACTTGTGCTCTGACCTGAATGTAGCGCCACCTCGTAGCTGTCGAAGGTAACTGCAGCTCACAAAATGTTTTATCAGAAGGCAAGTTGAGAGGAATCCAAGAGGCAGATGTCCATGGAAAGAGCCTCTCACTGCAGCAGGAAGGTTGGATGCTTGAAATTTGCATAGTTTCCTGTCCAACGTCCACTCACGTCCCGAACGCTCCCAAACGCTCAAAAGCCTCACACCGGGTAGATCTCTGGCTCCCAGGTAAAGCCAAATCCTGAGCATGTTAGCGCTAGTATCACAGAGAGAGATATAGAGGGTTCAAGAGCTGCTGTCTTGATAAATGTTTGAAACGGCTAGTGCCTGAGAGTGTCTGGCTTTCAGTTATGACTGATTGTGAGAGGGGAAGATTAAGTTTTTCTGCACCCAGCATGCCTTGCGATATACTTAGGCAAATGAGGTGAGAGCCCGACCAATCCCACTCTACTCTGCTGAATGCTCCTTATTTGCATAAAGAGAACATTTTCACAACGGAGCAGAGTGGCGCAGCGGAAGCGTGCTGGGCCCATAACCCAGAGGTCGATGGATCGAAACCATCCTCTGCTAATTTTGCTTGATTTTTCTTCCAAGGACCAAGCTGTCATTCCCAGGCTGCCAGCAAGTAAAAGCGCAAGCTTTTGCCAGCTATGTGAGAAAAGACTTCTCAACTATCTGTGTCTGCTGAAATACAAGAGAGGGATCGTAAAAGGATCCACCCTGTACTTTGAAAGTAAAGACACACAATAATAAGCATAAATGACTGGTGGGACCTTCAAACACTTTTCTGGGCATGCTTTGAATTTCATTCTTCCCTTTTAGTTGTGCTATTATCTATCTCCTGGGCATTTCCTGGAATGTTCTCTCTTTCTCTTCCCTGCTTTGCTTCCCATGCTGCATCTATATGTTCATATCTATTATTTGTACTACTGCTTTCCATTCTTCTCTTCCGCACAGCTTTGACCTTGGTTTCAATCCCAGTTCCTTACCCTCTGCTAAAAACTTTCTACTGCTTTTCATGTTGGTATCTAAACCAAATGCACCGTTGAAGCTGGTGCAAGATAGACATTGCACTCAGGGTCGTAATGTTTAGAACCGAGAGCATACAGATCATAGGGCGTTGGTGGTATAGTGGTGAGCATAGCTGCCTTCCAAGCAGTTGACCCGGGTTCGATTCCCGGCCAACGCAGTACAAATACTTATATATTCTGCAAGCTGGATATATTTTAATGCAATATGTCACAAAATGGAAATATCATGAACAGATTAATCAGCCAGATATAAAAAAATAAACAAATACGTAGGCAAACATCTCGATCGCCCCTTCTGCTATATTCATTGCCCTAATATATGATAAGTTCCATAAAGCAGAGTCACCACTCACATGTGCTGGTAATAAATATGTTACAGTGGGCAGACAATGAAAGGGCTGAGGCCCGACCAGACATTATAACTCCAGCATCTCTATGTTAAAAAGCATTTCTAGGCAATATCTAGCCTCTGAAAAAAATATGCAAGATCCACCGATAAATCTGGCAAAAGTCACTAACATTTTGGGCATACTTGTGCTCTCACCTGAATGTAGCGCCACCTTGTAGCCATCGGAGGTAACTGCAGCTCACAAAATGTTTCATAAGAGGGCAAGTTGAGAGGAATCCAAGAGGCAGATGTCCATAGAAAGAGCCTCTGACTACAGCAGGAAGGTTGGATGCTTCAAATTTGCATAGTTTCCTGTCCAACGTCCTCTCACGTCCCGAACGCCCACGTCACTCCACTGAATGCTCCTCATCTGCATAAAGAGAACACTTTCACAGAGGAGCAGAGTGGCGCAGCGGAAGCGTGCTGGGCCCATAACCCAGAGGTCGATGGATCGAAACCATCCTCTGCTAAATTTGCTTTATTTTCCTTCCAAGGACCAAGCTGTCATTTCCACGCTGCCAGAAAGGAAAAGCGCAAGCTTGCGCCAGCTATGTGAGAAAAGACTTCTCAACTATCTGTGTCTGCTGAAATACAAGAGAGGGATCGTCAAAGGATCCACCCTTTACTTTGAAAGTAAAGAGACACAATAATAAGCATAAATGACAGAGGGCGTTGGTGGTATAGTGGTGAGCATAGCTGCCTTCCATGCAGTTGACCCGGGTTTGATTCCCGGCCAACGCAGTGCAAATACTTATGTATTCTGCAAGCAGGATATATTTTAGTTCAACATGTCACAAAATGGAAATATCATGAACAGATTAATCAGCCATATATATAGAAATTAAAAAATACGTAGGCAAACATCTCAATCGCCCCTTCTGCTATATTCATTGTCCTAATATATGATAAGTTTCATAAAGCAGAGTCGCCATTCACATGTGCTGGTAATAAATATGTTATTTTGGGCAGGCAATGAAAGGGCTGAGGCCCGACCAGACATTATACCTCCAGCATCTCTATGTTAAAAAGCATTTCTAGGCAATTTCTAGCCTCTGAAAAAAATATGCAAGACCCACCGATAAATCTGGCCAAAGTCCGTAACATTTTTGCATACTTGTGCTCTGACCTGAATGTAGCGCCACCTCGTAGCTGTCGAAGGTAACTGCAGCTCACAAAATGTTTTATCAGAAGGCAAGTTGAGAGGAATCCAAGAGGCAGATGTCCATGGAAAGAGCCTCTCACTGCAGCAGGAAGGTTGGATGCTTGAAATTTGCATAGTTTCCTGTCCAACGTCCCGAACGCTCCCAAACGCTCAAAAGCCTCACACCGGGCAAGCCCTCACCGGGTAGATCTCTGGCTCCCAGGTAAAGCCAAATCCTGAGCATGTTAGCGCTAGTATCACAGAGAGAGATATAGAGGGTTCAAGAGCTGCTGTCTTGATAAATGTTTGAAACGGCTAGTGCCTGAGAGTGTCTGGCTTTCAGTTATGACTGATTGTTAGAGGGGAAGATTAAGTTTTTCTGCACCCAGCATGCCTTGCGATATACTTAGGCAAATGAGGTGAGAGCCCGACCAATCCCACTCTACTCTGCTGAATGCTCCTTATTTGCATAAAGAGAACACTTTCACAACGGAGCAGAGTGGCGCAGCGGAAGCGTGCTGGGCCCATAACCCAGAGGTCGATGGATCGAAACCATCCTCTGCTAATTTTGCTTGATTTTTCTTCCAAGGACCAAGCTGTCATTCCCAGGCTGCCAGCAAGTAAAAGCGCAAGCTTTTGCCAGCTATGTGAGAAAAGACTTCTCAACTATCTGTGTCTGCTGAAATACAAGAGAGGGATCGTAAAAGGATCCACCCTGTACTTTGAAAGTAAAGACACACAATAATAAGCATAAATGACTGGTGGGACCTTCAAACACTTTTCTGGGCATGCTTTGAATTTCATTCTTCCCTTTTAGTTGTGCTATTATCTATCTCCTGGGCATTTCCTGGAATGTTCTCTCTTTCTCTTCCCTGCTTTGCTTGCCATGCTGCATCTATATGTTCATATCTATTATTTGTACTACTGCTTTCCATTCTTCTCTTCCGCACAGCTTTGACCTTGGTTTCAATCCCAGTTCCTTACTCTCTGCTAAAAACTTTCTACTGCTTTTCATGTTGGTATCTAAACCAAATGCACCGTTGAAGCTGGTGCAAGATAGACATTGCACTCAGGGTCGTAATGTTTAGAACCGAGAGCATACAGATCATAGGGCGTTGGTGGTATAGTGGTGAGCATAGCTGCCTTCCAAGCAGTTGACCCGGGTTCGATTCCCGGCCAACGCAGTACAAATACTTATATATTCTGCAAGCTGGATATATTTTAATGCAATATGTCACAAAATGGAAATATCATGAACAGATTAATCAGCCAGATATAAAAAAATAAACAAATACGTAGGCAAACATCTCGATCGCCCCTTCTGCTATATTCATTGCCCTAATATATGATAAGTTCCATAAAGCAGAGTCACCACTCACATGTGCTGGTAATAAATATGTTACAGTGGGCAGACAATGAAAGGGCTGAGGCCCGACCAGACATTATAACTCCAGCATCTCTATGTTAAAAAGCATTTCTAGGCAATATCTAGCCTCTGAAAAAAATATGCAAGATCCACCGATAAATCTGGCAAAAGTCACTAACATTTTGGGCATACTTGTGCTCTCACCTGAATGTAGCGCCACCTTGTAGCCATCGGAGGTAACTGCAGCTCACAAAATGTTTCATAAGAGGGCAAGTTGAGAGGAATCCAAGAGGCAGATGTCCATAGAAAGAGCCTCTGACTACAGCAGGAAGGTTGGATGCTTCAAATTTGCATAGTTTCCTGTCCAACGTCCTCTCACGTCCCGAACGCCCACGTCACTCCACTGAATGCTCCTCATCTGCATAAAGAGAACACTTTCACAGAGGAGCAGAGTGGCGCAGCGGAAGCGTGCTGGGCCCATAACCCAGAGGTCGATGGATCGAAACCATCCTCTGCTAAATTTGCTTTATTTTCCTTCCAAGGACCAAGCTGTCATTTCCACGCTGCCAGAAAGGAAAAGCGCAAGCTTGCGCCAGCTATGTGAGAAAAGACTTCTCAACTATCTGTGTCTGCTGAAATACAAGAGAGGGATCGTCAAAGGATCCACCCTTTACTTTGAAAGTAAAGAGACACAATAATAAGCAGAAATGACAGAGGGCGTTGGTGGTATAGTGGTGAGCATAGCTGCCTTCCAAGCAGTTGACCCGGGTTCGATTCCCGGCCAACGCAGTGCAAATACTTATGTATTCTGCAAGCAGGATATATTTTAGTTCAACATGTCACAAAATGGAAATATCATGAACAGATTAATCAGCCATATATATAGAAATTAAAAAATACGTAGGCAAACATCTCAATCGCCCCTTCTGCTATATTCATTGTCCTAATATATGATAAGTTTCATAAAGCAGAGTCGCCATTCACATGTGCTGGTAATAAATATGTTATTTTGGGCAGGCAATGAAAGGGCTGAGGCCCGACCAGACATTATACCTCCAGCATCTCTATGTTAAAAAGCATTTCTAGGCAATTTCTAGCCTCTGAAAAAAATATGCAAGACCCACCGATAAATCTGGCCAAAGTCCGTAACATTTTTGCATACTTGTGCTCTGACCTGAATGTAGCGCCACCTCGTAGCTGTCGAAGGTAACTGCAGCTCACAAAATGTTTTATCAGAAGGCAAGTTGAGAGGAATCCAAGAGGCAGATGTCCATGGAAAGAGCCTCTCACTGCAGCAGGAAGGTTGGATGCTTGAAATTTGCATAGTTTCCTGTCCAACGTCCACTCACGTCCCGAACGCTCCCAAACGCTCAAAAGCCTCACACCGGGTAGATCTCTGGCTCCCAGGTAAAGCCAAATCCTGAGCATGTTAGCGCTAGTATCACAGAGAGAGATATAGAGGGTTCAAGAGCTGCTGTCTTGATAAATGTTTGAAACGGCTAGTGCCTGAGAGTGTCTGGCTTTCAGTTATGACTGATTGTGAGAGGGGAAGATTAAGTTTTTCTGCACCCAGCATGCCTTGCGATATACTTAGGCAAATGAGGTGAGAGCCCGACCAATCCCACTCTACTCTGCTGAATGCTCCTTATTTGCATAAAGAGAACACTTTCACAACGGAGCAGAGTGGCGCAGCGGAAGCGTGCTGGGCCCATAACCCAGAGGTCGATGGATCGAAACCATCCTCTGCTAATTTTGCTTGATTTTTCTTCCAAGGACCAAGCTGTCATTCCCAGGCTGCCAGCAAGTAAAAGCGCAAGCTTTTGCCAGCTATGTGAGAAAAGACTTCTCAACTATCTGTGTCTGCTGAAATACAAGAGAGGGATCGTAAAAGGATCCACCCTGTACTTTGAAAGTAAAGACACACAATAATAAGCATAAATGACTGGTGGGACCTTCAAACACTTTTCTGGGCATGCTTTGAATTTCATTCTTCCCTTTTAGTTGTGCTATTATCTATCTCCTGGGCATTTCCTGGAATGTTCTCTCTTTCTCTTCCCTGCTTTGCTTCCCATGCTGCATCTATATGTTCATATCTATTATTTGTACTACTGCTTTCCATTCTTCTCTTCCGCACAGCTTTGACCTTGGTTTCAATCCCAGTTCCTTACCCTCTGCTAAAAACTTTCTACTGCTTTTCATGTTGGTATCTAAACCAAATGCACCGTTGAAGCTGGTGCAAGATAGACATTGCACTCAGGGTCGTAATGTTTAGAACCGAGAGCATACAGATCATAGGGCGTTGATGGTATAGTGGTGAGCATAGCTGCCTTCCAAGCAGTTGACCCGGGTTCGATTCCCGGCCAACGCAGTACAAATACTTATATATTCTGCAAGCTGGATATATTTTAATGCAATATGTCACAAAATGGAAATATCATGAACAGATTAATCAGCCAGATATAAAAAAATAAACAAATACGTAGGCAAACATCTCGATCGCCCCTTCTGCTATATTCATTGCCCTAATATATGATAAGTTCCATAAAGCAGAGTCACCACTCACATGTGCTGGTAATAAATATGTTACAGTGGGCAGACAATGAAAGGGCTGAGGCCCGACCAGACATTATAACTCCAGCATCTCTATGTTAAAAAGCATTTCTAGGCAATATCTAGCCTCTGAAAAAAATATGCAAGATCCACCGATAAATCTGGCAAAAGTCACTAACATTTTGGGCATACTTGTGCTCTCACCTGAATGTAGCGCCACCTTGTAGCCATCGGAGGTAACTGCAGCTCACAAAATGTTTCATAAGAGGGCAAGTTGAGAGGAATCCAAGAGGCAGATGTCCATAGAAAGAGCCTCTGACTACAGCAGGAAGGTTGGATGCTTCAAATTTGCATAGTTTCCTGTCCAACGTCCTCTCACGTCCCGAACGCCCACGTCACTCCACTGAATGCTCCTCATCTGCATAAAGAGAACACTTTCACAGAGGAGCAGAGTGGCGCAGCGGAAGCGTGCTGGGCCCATAACCCAGAGGTCGATGGATCGAAACCATCCTCTGCTAAATTTGCTTTATTTTCCTTCCAAGGACCAAGCTGTCATTTCCACGCTGCCAGAAAGGAAAAGCGCAAGCTTGCGCCAGCTATGTGAGAAAAGACTTCTCAACTATCTGTGTCTGCTGAAATACAAGAGAGGGATCGTCAAAGGATCCACCCTTTACTTTGAAAGTAAAGAGACACAATAATAAGCATAAATGACAGAGGGCGTTGGTGGTATAGTGGTGAGCATAGCTGCCTTCCAAGCAGTTGACCCGGGTTCGATTCCCGGCCAACGCAGTGCAAATACTTATGTATTCTGCAAGCAGGATATATTTTAGTTCAACATGTCACAAAATGGAAATATCATGAACAGATTAATCAGCCATATATATAGAAATTAAAAAATACGTAGGCAAACATCTCAATCGCCCCTTCTGCTATATTCATTGTCCTAATATATGATAAGTTTCATAAAGCAGAGTCGCCATTCACATGTGCTGGTAATAAATATGTTATTTTGGGCAGGCAATGAAAGGGCTGAGGCCCGACCAGACATTATACCTCCAGCATCTCTATGTTAAAAAGCATTTCTAGGCAATTTCTAGCCTCTGAAAAAAATATGCAAGACCCACCGATAAATCTGGCCAAAGTCCGTAACATTTTTGCATACTTGTGCTCTGACCTGAATGTAGCGCCACCTCGTAGCTGTCGAAGGTAACTGCAGCTCACAAAATGTTTTATCAGAAGGCAAGTTGAGAGGAATCCAAGAGGCAGATGTCCATGGAAAGAGCCTCTCACTGCAGCAGGAAGGTTGGATGCTTGAAATTTGCATAGTTTCCTGTCCAACGTCCACTCACGTCCCGAACGCTCCCAAACGCTCAAAAGCCTCACACCGGGTAGATCTCTGGCTCCCAGGTAAAGCCAAATCCTGAGCATGTTAGCGCTAGTATCACAGAGAGAGATATAGAGGGTTCAAGAGCTGCTGTCTTGATAAATGTTTGAAACGGCTAGTGCCTGAGAGTGTCTGGCTTTCAGTTATGACTGATTGTGAGAGGGGAAGATTAAGTTTTTCTGCACCCAGCATGCCTTGCGATATACTTAGGCAAATGAGGTGAGAGCCCGACCAATCCCACTCTACTCTGCTGAATGCTCCTTATTTGCATAAAGAGAACATTTTCACAACGGAGCAGAGTGGCGCAGCGGAAGCGTGCTGGGCCCATAACCCAGAGGTCGATGGATCGAAACCATCCTCTGCTAATTTTGCTTGATTTTTCTTCCAAGGACCAAGCTGTCATTCCCAGGCTGCCAGCAAGTAAAAGCGCAAGCTTTTGCCAGCTATGTGAGAAAAGACTTCTCAACTATCTGTGTCTGCTGAAATACAAGAGAGGGATCGTAAAAGGATCCACCCTGTACTTTGAAAGTAAAGACACACAATAATAAGCATAAATGACTGGTGGGACCTTCAAACACTTTTCTGGGCATGCTTTGAATTTCATTCTTCCCTTTTAGTTGTGCTATTATCTATCTCCTGGGCATTTCCTGGAATGTTCTCTCTTTCTCTTCCCTGCTTTGCTTCCCATGCTGCATCTATATGTTCATATCTATTATTTGTACTACTGCTTTCCATTCTTCTCTTCCGCACAGCTTTGACCTTGGTTTCAATCCCAGTTCCTTACCCTCTGCTAAAAACTTTCTACTGCTTTTCATGTTGGTATCTAAACCAAATGCACCGTTGAAGCTGGTGCAAGATAGACATTGCACTCAGGGTCGTAATGTTTAGAACCGAGAGCATACAGATCATAGGGCGTTGGTGGTATAGTGGTGAGCATAGCTGCCTTCCAAGCAGTTGACCCGGGTTCGATTCCCGGCCAACGCAGTACAAATACTTATATATTCTGCAAGCTGGATATATTTTAATGCAATATGTCACAAAATGGAAATATCATGAACAGATTAATCAGCCAGATATAAAAAAATAAACAAATACGTAGGCAAACATCTCGATCGCCCCTTCTGCTATATTCATTGCCCTAATATATGATAAGTTCCATAAAGCAGAGTCACCACTCACATGTGCTGGTAATAAATATGTTACAGTGGGCAGACAATGAAAGGGCTGAGGCCCGACCAGACATTATAACTCCAGCATCTCTATGTTAAAAAGCATTTCTAGGCAATATCTAGCCTCTGAAAAAAATATGCAAGATCCACCGATAAATCTGGCAAAAGTCACTAACATTTTGGGCATACTTGTGCTCTCACCTGAATGTAGCGCCACCTTGTAGCCATCGGAGGTAACTGCAGCTCACAAAATGTTTCATAAGAGGGCAAGTTGAGAGGAATCCAAGAGGCAGATGTCCATAGAAAGAGCCTCTGACTACAGCAGGAAGGTTGGATGCTTCAAATTTGCATAGTTTCCTGTCCAACGTCCTCTCACGTCCCGAACGCCCACGTCACTCCACTGAATGCTCCTCATCTGCATAAAGAGAACACTTTCACAGAGGAGCAGAGTGGCGCAGCGGAAGCGTGCTGGGCCCATAACCCAGAGGTCGATGGATCGAAACCATCCTCTGCTAAATTTGCTTTATTTTCCTTCCAAGGACCAAGCTGTCATTTCCACGCTGCCAGAAAGGAAAAGCGCAAGCTTGCGCCAGCTATGTGAGAAAAGACTTCTCAACTATCTGTGTCTGCTGAAATACAAGAGAGGGATCGTCAAAGGATCCACCCTTTACTTTGAAAGTAAAGAGACACAATAATAAGCATAAATGACAGAGGGCGTTGGTGGTATAGTGGTGAGCATAGCTGCCTTCCATGCAGTTGACCCGGGTTTGATTCCCGGCCAACGCAGTGCAAATACTTATGTATTCTGCAAGCAGGATATATTTTAGTTCAACATGTCACAAAATGGAAATATCATGAACAGATTAATCAGCCATATATATAGAAATTAAAAAATACGTAGGCAAACATCTCAATCGCCCCTTCTGCTATATTCATTGTCCTAATATATGATAAGTTTCATAAAGCAGAGTCGCCATTCACATGTGCTGGTAATAAATATGTTATTTTGGGCAGGCAATGAAAGGGCTGAGGCCCGACCAGACATTATACCTCCAGCATCTCTATGTTAAAAAGCATTTCTAGGCAATTTCTAGCCTCTGAAAAAAATATGCAAGACCCACCGATAAATCTGGCCAAAGTCCGTAACATTTTTGCATACTTGTGCTCTGACCTGAATGTAGCGCCACCTCGTAGCTGTCGAAGGTAACTGCAGCTCACAAAATGTTTTATCAGAAGGCAAGTTGAGAGGAATCCAAGAGGCAGATGTCCATGGAAAGAGCCTCTCACTGCAGCAGGAAGGTTGGATGCTTGAAATTTGCATAGTTTCCTGTCCAACGTCCCGAACGCTCCCAAACGCTCAAAAGCCTCACACCGGGCAAGCCCTCACCGGGTAGATCTCTGGCTCCCAGGTAAAGCCAAATCCTGAGCATGTTAGCGCTAGTATCACAGAGAGAGATATAGAGGGTTCAAGAGCTGCTGTCTTGATAAATGTTTGAAACGGCTAGTGCCTGAGAGTGTCTGGCTTTCAGTTATGACTGATTGTTAGAGGGGAAGATTAAGTTTTTCTGCACCCAGCATGCCTTGCGATATACTTAGGCAAATGAGGTGAGAGCCCGACCAATCCCACTCTACTCTGCTGAATGCTCCTTATTTGCATAAAGAGAACACTTTCACAACGGAGCAGAGTGGCGCAGCGGAAGCGTGCTGGGCCCATAACCCAGAGGTCGATGGATCGAAACCATCCTCTGCTAATTTTGCTTGATTTTTCTTCCAAGGACCAAGCTGTCATTCCCAGGCTGCCAGCAAGTAAAAGCGCAAGCTTTTGCCAGCTATGTGAGAAAAGACTTCTCAACTATCTGTGTCTGCTGAAATACAAGAGAGGGATCGTAAAAGGATCCACCCTGTACTTTGAAAGTAAAGACACACAATAATAAGCATAAATGACTGGTGGGACCTTCAAACACTTTTCTGGGCATGCTTTGAATTTCATTCTTCCCTTTTAGTTGTGCTATTATCTATCTCCTGGGCATTTCCTGGAATGTTCTCTCTTTCTCTTCCCTGCTTTGCTTGCCATGCTGCATCTATATGTTCATATCTATTATTTGTACTACTGCTTTCCATTCTTCTCTTCCGCACAGCTTTGACCTTGGTTTCAATCCCAGTTCCTTACTCTCTGCTAAAAACTTTCTACTGCTTTTCATGTTGGTATCTAAACCAAATGCACCGTTGAAGCTGGTGCAAGATAGACATTGCACTCAGGGTCGTAATGTTTAGAACCGAGAGCATACAGATCATAGGGCGTTGGTGGTATAGTGGTGAGCATAGCTGCCTTCCAAGCAGTTGACCCGGGTTCGATTCCCGGCCAACGCAGTACAAATACTTATATATTCTGCAAGCTGGATATATTTTAATGCAATATGTCACAAAATGGAAATATCATGAACAGATTAATCAGCCAGATATAAAAAAATAAACAAATACGTAGGCAAACATCTCGATCGCCCCTTCTGCTATATTCATTGCCCTAATATATGATAAGTTCCATAAAGCAGAGTCACCACTCACATGTGCTGGTAATAAATATGTTACAGTGGGCAGACAATGAAAGGGCTGAGGCCCGACCAGACATTATAACTCCAGCATCTCTATGTTAAAAAGCATTTCTAGGCAATATCTAGCCTCTGAAAAAAATATGCAAGATCCACCGATAAATCTGGCAAAAGTCACTAACATTTTGGGCATACTTGTGCTCTCACCTGAATGTAGCGCCACCTTGTAGCCATCGGAGGTAACTGCAGCTCACAAAATGTTTCATAAGAGGGCAAGTTGAGAGGAATCCAAGAGGCAGATGTCCATAGAAAGAGCCTCTGACTACAGCAGGAAGGTTGGATGCTTCAAATTTGCATAGTTTCCTGTCCAACGTCCTCTCACGTCCCGAACGCCCACGTCACTCCACTGAATGCTCCTCATCTGCATAAAGAGAACACTTTCACAGAGGAGCAGAGTGGCGCAGCGGAAGCGTGCTGGGCCCATAACCCAGAGGTCGATGGATCGAAACCATCCTCTGCTAAATTTGCTTTATTTTCCTTCCAAGGACCAAGCTGTCATTTCCACGCTGCCAGAAAGGAAAAGCGCAAGCTTGCGCCAGCTATGTGAGAAAAGACTTCTCAACTATCTGTGTCTGCTGAAATACAAGAGAGGGATCGTCAAAGGATCCACCCTTTACTTTGAAAGTAAAGAGACACAATAATAAGCAGAAATGACAGAGGGCGTTGGTGGTATAGTGGTGAGCATAGCTGCCTTCCAAGCAGTTGACCCGGGTTCGATTCCCGGCCAACGCAGTGCAAATACTTATGTATTCTGCAAGCAGGATATATTTTAGTTCAACATGTCACAAAATGGAAATATCATGAACAGATTAATCAGCCATATATATAGAAATTAAAAAATACGTAGGCAAACATCTCAATCGCCCCTTCTGCTATATTCATTGTCCTAATATATGATAAGTTTCATAAAGCAGAGTCGCCATTCACATGTGCTGGTAATAAATATGTTATTTTGGGCAGGCAATGAAAGGGCTGAGGCCCGACCAGACATTATACCTCCAGCATCTCTATGTTAAAAAGCATTTCTAGGCAATTTCTAGCCTCTGAAAAAAATATGCAAGACCCACCGATAAATCTGGCCAAAGTCCGTAACATTTTTGCATACTTGTGCTCTGACCTGAATGTAGCGCCACCTCGTAGCTGTCGAAGGTAACTGCAGCTCACAAAATGTTTTATCAGAAGGCAAGTTGAGAGGAATCCAAGAGGCAGATGTCCATGGAAAGAGCCTCTCACTGCAGCAGGAAGGTTGGATGCTTGAAATTTGCATAGTTTCCTGTCCAACGTCCACTCACGTCCCGAACGCTCCCAAACGCTCAAAAGCCTCACACCGGGTAGATCTCTGGCTCCCAGGTAAAGCCAAATCCTGAGCATGTTAGCGCTAGTATCACAGAGAGAGATATAGAGGGTTCAAGAGCTGCTGTCTTGATAAATGTTTGAAACGGCTAGTGCCTGAGAGTGTCTGGCTTTCAGTTATGACTGATTGTGAGAGGGGAAGATTAAGTTTTTCTGCACCCAGCATGCCTTGCGATATACTTAGGCAAATGAGGTGAGAGCCCGACCAATCCCACTCTACTCTGCTGAATGCTCCTTATTTGCATAAAGAGAACACTTTCACAACGGAGCAGAGTGGCGCAGCGGAAGCGTGCTGGGCCCATAACCCAGAGGTCGATGGATCGAAACCATCCTCTGCTAATTTTGCTTGATTTTTCTTCCAAGGACCAAGCTGTCATTCCCAGGCTGCCAGCAAGTAAAAGCGCAAGCTTTTGCCAGCTATGTGAGAAAAGACTTCTCAACTATCTGTGTCTGCTGAAATACAAGAGAGGGATCGTAAAAGGATCCACCCTGTACTTTGAAAGTAAAGACACACAATAATAAGCATAAATGACTGGTGGGACCTTCAAACACTTTTCTGGGCATGCTTTGAATTTCATTCTTCCCTTTTAGTTGTGCTATTATCTATCTCCTGGGCATTTCCTGGAATGTTCTCTCTTTCTCTTCCCTGCTTTGCTTCCCATGCTGCATCTATATGTTCATATCTATTATTTGTACTACTGCTTTCCATTCTTCTCTTCCGCACAGCTTTGACCTTGGTTTCAATCCCAGTTCCTTACCCTCTGCTAAAAACTTTCTACTGCTTTTCATGTTGGTATCTAAACCAAATGCACCGTTGAAGCTGGTGCAAGATAGACATTGCACTCAGGGTCGTAATGTTTAGAACCGAGAGCATACAGATCATAGGGCGTTGATGGTATAGTGGTGAGCATAGCTGCCTTCCAAGCAGTTGACCCGGGTTCGATTCCCAGCCAACGCAGTACAAATACTTATATATTCTGCAAGCTGGATATATTTTAATGCAATATGTCACAAAATGGAAATATCATGAACAGATTAATCAGCCAGATATAAAAAAATAAACAAATACGTAGGCAAACATCTCGATCGCCCCTTCTGCTATATTCATTGCCCTAATATATGATAAGTTCCATAAAGCAGAGTCACCACTCACATGTGCTGGTAATAAATATGTTACAGTGGGCAGACAATGAAAGGGCTGAGGCCCGACCAGACATTATAACTCCAGCATCTCTATGTTAAAAAGCATTTCTAGGCAATATCTAGCCTCTGAAAAAAATATGCAAGATCCACCGATAAATCTGGCAAAAGTCACTAACATTTTGGGCATACTTGTGCTCTCACCTGAATGTAGCGCCACCTTGTAGCCATCGGAGGTAACTGCAGCTCACAAAATGTTTCATAAGAGGGCAAGTTGAGAGGAATCCAAGAGGCAGATGTCCATAGAAAGAGCCTCTGACTACAGCAGGAAGGTTGGATGCTTCAAATTTGCATAGTTTCCTGTCCAACGTCCTCTCACGTCCCGAACGCCCACGTCACTCCACTGAATGCTCCTCATCTGCATAAAGAGAACACTTTCACAGAGGAGCAGAGTGGCGCAGCGGAAGCGTGCTGGGCCCATAACCCAGAGGTCGATGGATCGAAACCATCCTCTGCTAAATTTGCTTTATTTTCCTTCCAAGGACCAAGCTGTCATTTCCACGCTGCCAGAAAGGAAAAGCGCAAGCTTGCGCCAGCTATGTGAGAAAAGACTTCTCAACTATCTGTGTCTGCTGAAATACAAGAGAGGGATCGTCAAAGGATCCACCCTTTACTTTGAAAGTAAAGAGACACAATAATAAGCATAAATGACAGAGGGCGTTGGTGGTATAGTGGTGAGCATAGCTGCCTTCCAAGCAGTTGACCCGGGTTCGATTCCCGGCCAACGCAGTGCAAATACTTATGTATTCTGCAAGCAGGATATATTTTAGTTCAACATGTCACAAAATGGAAATATCATGAACAGATTAATCAGCCATATATATAGAAATTAAAAAATACGTAGGCAAACATCTCAATCGCCCCTTCTGCTATATTCATTGTCCTAATATATGATAAGTTTCATAAAGCAGAGTCGCCATTCACATGTGCTGGTAATAAATATGTTATTTTGGGCAGGCAATGAAAGGGCTGAGGCCCGACCAGACATTATACCTCCAGCATCTCTATGTTAAAAAGCATTTCTAGGCAATTTCTAGCCTCTGAAAAAAATATGCAAGACCCACCGATAAATCTGGCCAAAGTCCGTAACATTTTTGCATACTTGTGCTCTGACCTGAATGTAGCGCCACCTCGTAGCTGTCGAAGGTAACTGCAGCTCACAAAATGTTTTATCAGAAGGCAAGTTGAGAGGAATCCAAGAGGCAGATGTCCATGGAAAGAGCCTCTCACTGCAGCAGGAAGGTTGGATGCTTGAAATTTGCATAGTTTCCTGTCCAACGTCCACTCACGTCCCGAACGCTCCCAAACGCTCAAAAGCCTCACACCGGGTAGATCTCTGGCTCCCAGGTAAAGCCAAATCCTGAGCATGTTAGCGCTAGTATCACAGAGAGAGATATAGAGGGTTCAAGAGCTGCTGTCTTGATAAATGTTTGAAACGGCTAGTGCCTGAGAGTGTCTGGCTTTCAGTTATGACTGATTGTGAGAGGGGAAGATTAAGTTTTTCTGCACCCAGCATGCCTTGCGATATACTTAGGCAAATGAGGTGAGAGCCCGACCAATCCCACTCTACTCTGCTGAATGCTCCTTATTTGCATAAAGAGAACACTTTCACAACGGAGCAGAGTGGCGCAGCGGAAGCGTGCTGGGCCCATAACCCAGAGGTCGATGGATCGAAACCATCCTCTGCTAATTTTGCTTGATTTTTCTTCCAAGGACCAAGCTGTCATTCCCAGGCTGCCAGCAAGTAAAAGCGCAAGCTTTTGCCAGCTATGTGAGAAAAGACTTCTCAACTATCTGTGTCTGCTGAAATACAAGAGAGGGATCGTAAAAGGATCCACCCTGTACTTTGAAAGTAAAGACACACAATAATAAGCATAAATGACTGGTGGGACCTTCAAACACTTTTCTGGGCATGCTTTGAATTTCATTCTTCCCTTTTAGTTGTGCTATTATCTATCTCCTGGGCATTTCCTGGAATGTTCTCTCTTTCTCTTCCCTGCTTTGCTTCCCATGCTGCATCTATATGTTCATATCTATTATTTGTACTACTGCTTTCCATTCTTCTCTTCCGCACAGCTTTGACCTTGGTTTCAATCCCAGTTCCTTACCCTCTGCTAAAAACTTTCTACTGCTTTTCATGTTGGTATCTAAACCAAATGCACCGTTGAAGCTGGTGCAAGATAGACATTGCACTCAGGGTCGTAATGTTTAGAACCGAGAGCATACAGATCATAGGGCGTTGGTGGTATAGTGGTGAGCATAGCTGCCTTCCAAGCAGTTGACCCGGGTTCGATTCCCGGCCAACGCAGTACAAATACTTATATATTCTGCAAGCTGGATATATTTTAATGCAATATGTCACAAAATGGAAATATCATGAACAGATTAATCAGCCAGATATAAAAAAATAAACAAATACGTAGGCAAACATCTCGATCGCCCCTTCTGCTATATTCATTGCCCTAATATATGATAAGTTCCATAAAGCAGAGTCACCACTCACATGTGCTGGTAATAAATATGTTACAGTGGGCAGACAATGAAAGGGCTGAGGCCCGACCAGACATTATAACTCCAGCATCTCTATGTTAAAAAGCATTTCTAGGCAATATCTAGCCTCTGAAAAAAATATGCAAGATCCACCGATAAATCTGGCAAAAGTCACTAACATTTTGGGCATACTTGTGCTCTCACCTGAATGTAGCGCCACCTTGTAGCCATCGGAGGTAACTGCAGCTCACAAAATGTTTCATAAGAGGGCAAGTTGAGAGGAATCCAAGAGGCAGATGTCCATAGAAAGAGCCTCTGACTACAGCAGGAAGGTTGGATGCTTCAAATTTGCATAGTTTCCTGTCCAACGTCCTCTCACGTCCCGAACGCCCACGTCACTCCACTGAATGCTCCTCATCTGCATAAAGAGAACACTTTCACAGAGGAGCAGAGTGGCGCAGCGGAAGCGTGCTGGGCCCATAACCCAGAGGTCGATGGATCGAAACCATCCTCTGCTAAATTTGCTTTATTTTCCTTCCAAGGACCAAGCTGTCATTTCCACGCTGCCAGAAAGGAAAAGCGCAAGCTTGCGCCAGCTATGTGAGAAAAGACTTCTCAACTATCTGTGTCTGCTGAAATACAAGAGAGGGATCGTCAAAGGATCCACCCTTTACTTTGAAAGTAAAGAGACACAATAATAAGCATAAATGACAGAGGGCGTTGGTGGTATAGTGGTGAGCATAGCTGCCTTCCATACAGTTGACCCGGGTTCGATTCCCGGCCAACGCAGTGCAAATACTTATGTATTCTGCAAGCAGGATATATTTTAGTTCAACATGTCACAAAATGGAAATATCATGAACAGATTAATCAGCCATATATATAGAAATTAAAAAATACGTAGGCAAACATCTCAATCGCCCCTTCTGCTATATTCATTGTCCTAATATATGATAAGTTTCATAAAGCAGAGTCGCCATTCACATGTGCTGGTAATAAATATGTTATTTTGGGCAGGCAATGAAAGGGCTGAGGCCCGACCAGACATTATACCTCCAGCATCTCTATGTTAAAAAGCATTTCTAGGCAATTTCTAGCCTCTGAAAAAAATATGCAAGACCCACCGATAAATCTGGCCAAAGTCCGTAACATTTTTGCATACTTGTGCTCTGACCTGAATGTAGCGCCACCTCGTAGCTGTCGAAGGTAACTGCAGCTCACAAAATGTTTTATCAGAAGGCAAGTTGAGAGGAATCCAAGAGGCAGATGTCCATGGAAAGAGCCTCTCACTGCAGCAGGAAGGTTGGATGCTTGAAATTTGCATAGTTTCCTGTCCAACGTCCCGAACGCTCCCAAACGCTCAAAAGCCTCACACCGGGCAAGCCCTCACCGGGTAGATCTCTGGCTCCCAGGTAAAGCCAAATCCTGAGCATGTTAGCGCTAGTATCACAGAGAGAGATATAGAGGGTTCAAGAGCTGCTGTCTTGATAAATGTTTGAAACGGCTAGTGCCTGAGAGTGTCTGGCTTTCAGTTATGACTGATTGTTAGAGGGGAAGATTAAGTTTTTCTGCACCCAGCATGCCTTGCGATATACTTAGGCTAATGAGGTGAGAGCCCGACCAATCCCACTCTACTCTGCTGAATGCTCCTTATTTGCATAAAGAGAACACTTTCACAACGGAGCAGAGTGGCGCAGCGGAAGCGTGCTGGGCCCATAACCCAGAGGTCGATGGATCGAAACCATCCTCTGCTAATTTTGCTTGATTTTTCTTCCAAGGAGCAAGCTGTCATTCCCAGGCTGCCAGCAAGTAAAAGCGCAAGCTTTTGCCAGCTATGTGAGAAAAGACTTCTCAACTATCTGTGTCTGCTGAAATACAAGAGAGGGATCGTAAAAGGATCCACCCTGTACTTTGAAAGTAAAGACACACAATAATAAGCATAAATGACTGGTGGGACCTTCAAACACTTTTCTGGGCATGCTTTGAATTTCATTCTTCCCTTTTAGTTGTGCTATTATCTATCTCCTGGGCATTTCCTGGAATGTTCTCTCTTTCTCTTCCCTGCTTTGCTTCCCATGCTGCATCTATATGTTCATATCTTTATTTGTACTACTGCTTTCCATTCTTCTCTTCCGCACAGCTTTGACCTTGGTTTCAATCCCAGTTCCTTACCCTCTGCTAAAAACCTTCTACTGCTTTTCATGTTGGTATCTAAACCAAATGCACCGTTGAAGCTGGTGCAAGATAGACATTGCACTCAGGGTCGTAATGTTTAGAACCGAGAGCATACAGATCATAGGGCGTTGGTGGTATAGTGGTGAGCATAGCTGCCTTCCAAGCAGTTGACCCGGGTTCGATTCCCGGCCAACGCAGTACAAATACTTATATATTCTGCAAGCTGGATATATTTTAATGCAATATGTCACAAAATGGAAATATCATGAACAGATTAATCAGCCAGATATAAAAAAATAAACAAATACGTAGGCAAACATCTCGATCGCCCCTTCTGCTATATTCATTGCCCTAATATATGATAAGTTCCATAAAGCAGAGTCACCACTCACATGTGCTGGTAATAAATATGTTACAGTGGGCAGACAATGAAAGGGCTGAGGCCCGACCAGACATTATAACTCCAGCATCTCTATGTTAAAAAGCATTTCTAGGCAATATCTAGCCTCTGAAAAAAATATGCAAGATCCACCGATAAATCTGGCAAAAGTCACTAACATTTTGGGCATACTTGTGCTCTCACCTGAATGTAGCGCCACCTTGTAGCCATCGGAGGTAACTGCAGCTCACAAAATGTTTCATAAGAGGGCAAGTTGAGAGGAATCCAAGAGGCAGATGTCCATAGAAAGAGCCTCTGACTACAGCAGGAAGGTTGGATGCTTCAAATTTGCATAGTTTCCTGTCCAACGTCCTCTCACGTCCCGAACGCCCACGTCACTCCACTGAATGCTCCTCATCTGCATAAAGAGAACACTTTCACATAGGAGCAGAGTGGCGCAGCGGAAGCGTGCTGGGCCCATAACCCAGAGGTCGATGGATCGAAACCATCCTCTGCTAAATTTGCTTTATTTTCCTTCCAAGGACCAAGCTGTCATTTCCACGCTGCCAGAAAGGAAAAGCGCAAGCTTGCGCCAGCTATGTGAGAAAAGACTTCTCAACTATCTGTGTCTGCTGAAATACAAGAGAGGGATCGTCAAAGGATCCACCCTTTACTTTGAAAGTAAAGAGACACAATAATAAGCATAAATGACAGAGGGCGTTGGTGGTATAGTGGTGAGCATAGCTGCCTTCCAAGCAGTTGACCCGGGTTCGATTCCCGGCCAACGCAGTGCAAATACTTATGTATTCTGCAAGCAGGATATATTTTAGTTCAACATGTCACAAAATGGAAATATCATGAACAGATTAATCAGCCATATATATAGAAATTAAAAAATACGTAGGCAAACATCTCAATCGCCCCTTCTGCTATATTCATTGTCCTAATATATGATAAGTTTCATAAAGCAGAGTCGCCATTCACATGTGCTGGTAATAAATATGTTATTTTGGGCAGGCAATGAAAGGGCTGAGGCCCGACCAGACATTATACCTCCAGCATCTCTATGTTAAAAAGCATTTCTAGGCAATTTCTAGCCTCTGAAAAAAATATGCAAGACCCACCGATAAATCTGGCCAAAGTCCGTAACATTTTTGCATACTTGTGCTCTGACCTGAATGTAGCGCCACCTCGTAGCTGTCGAAGGTAACTGCAGCTCACAAAATGTTTTATCAGAAGGCAAGTTGAGAGGAATCCAAGAGGCAGATGTCCATGGAAAGAGCCTCTCACTGCAGCAGGAAGGTTGGATGCTTGAAATTTGCATAGTTTCCTGTCCAACGTCCCGAACGCTCCCAAACGCTCAAAAGCCTCACACCGGGTAGATCTCTGGCTCCCAGGTAAAGCCAAATCCTGAGCATGTTAGCGCTAGTATCACAGAGAGAGATATAGAGGGTTCAAGAGCTGCTGTCTTGATAAATGTTTGAAACGGCTAGTGCCTGAGAGTGTCTGGCTTTCAGTTATGACTGATTGTGAGAGGGGAAGATTAAGTTTTTCTGCACCCAGCATGCCTTGCGATATACTTAGGCAAATGAGGTGAGAGCCCGACCAATCCCACTCTACTCTGCTGAATGCTCCTTATTTGCATAAAGAGAACACTTTCACAACGGAGCAGAGTGGCGCAGCGGAAGCGTGCTGGGCCCATAACCCAGAGGTCGATGGATCGAAACCATCCTCTGCTAATTTTGCTTGATTTTTCTTCCAAGGACCAAGCTGTCATTCCCAGGCTGCCAGCAAGTAAAAGCGCAAGCTTTTGCCAGCTATGTGAGAAAAGACTTCTCAACTATCTGTGTCTGCTGAAATACAAGAGAGGGATCGTAAAAGGATCCACCCTGTACTTTGAAAGTAAAGACACACAATAATAAGCATAAATGACTGGTGGGACCTTCAAACACTTTTCTGGGCATGCTTTGAATTTCATTCTTCCCTTTTAGTTGTGCTATTATCTATCTCCTGGGCATTTCCTGGAATGTTCTCTCTTTCTCTTCCCTGCTTTGCTTCCCATGCTGCATCTATATGTTCATATCTATTATTTGTACTACTGCTTTCCATTCTTCTCTTCCGCACAGCTTTGACCTTGGTTTCAATCCCAGTTCCTTACCCTCTGCTAAAAACTTTCTACTGCTTTTCATGTTGGTATCTAAACCAAATGCACCGTTGAAGCTGGTGCAAGATAGACATTGCACTCAGGGTCGTAATGTTTAGAACCGAGAGCATACAGATCATAGGGCGTTGGTGGTATAGTGGTGAGCATAGCTGCCTTCCAAGCAGTTGACCCGGGTTCGATTCCCGGCCAACGCAGTACAAATACTTATATATTCTGCAAGCTGGATATATTTTAATGCAATATGTCACAAAATGGAAATATCATGAACAGATTAATCAGCCAGATATAAAAAAATAAACAAATACGTAGGCAAACATCTCGATCGCCCCTTCTGCTATATTCATTGCCCTAATATATGATAAGTTCCATAAAGCAGAGTCACCACTCACATGTGCTGGTAATAAATATGTTACAGTGGGCAGACAATGAAAGGGCTGAGGCCCGACCAGACATTATAACTCCAGCATCTCTATGTTAAAAAGCATTTCTAGGCAATATCTAGCCTCTGAAAAAAATATGCAAGATCCACCGATAAATCTGGCAAAAGTCACTAACATTTTGGGCATACTTGTGCTCTCACCTGAATGTAGCGCCACCTTGTAGCCATCGGAGGTAACTGCAGCTCACAAAATGTTTCATAAGAGGGCAAGTTGAGAGGAATCCAAGAGGCAGATGTCCATAGAAAGAGCCTCTGACTACAGCAGGAAGGTTGGATGCTTCAAATTTGCATAGTTTCCTGTCCAACGTCCTCTCACGTCCCGAACGCCCACGTCACTCCACTGAATGCTCCTCATCTGCATAAAGAGAACACTTTCACAGAGGAGCAGAGTGGCGCAGCGGAAGCGTGCTGGGCCCATAACCCAGAGGTCGATGGATCGAAACCATCCTCTGCTAAATTTGCTTTATTTTCCTTCCAAGGACCAAGCTGTCATTTCCACGCTGCCAGAAAGGAAAAGCGCAAGCTTGCGCCAGCTATGTGAGAAAAGACTTCTCAACTATCTGTGTCTGCTGAAATACAAGAGAGGGATCGTCAAAGGATCCACCCTTTACTTTGAAAGTAAAGAGACACAATAATAAGCATAAATGACAGAGGGCGTTGGTGGTATAGTGGTGAGCATAGCTGCCTTCCATGCAGTTGACCCGGGTTCAATTCCCGGCCAACGCAGTGCAAATACTTATGTATTCTGCAAGCAGGATATATTTTAGTTCAACATGTCACAAAATGGAAATATCATGAACAGATTAATCAGCCATATATATAGAAATTAAAAAATACGTAGGCAAACATCTCAATCACCCCTTCTGCTATATTCATTGTCCTAATATATGATAAGTTTCATAAAGCAGAGTCGCCATTCACATGTGCTGGTAATAAATATGTTATTTTGGGCAGGCAATGAAAGGGCTGAGGCCCGACCAGACATTATACCTCCAGCATCTCTATGTTAAAAAGCATTTCTAGGCAATTTCTAGCCTCTGAAAAAAATATGCAAGACCCACCGATAAATCTGGCCAAAGTCCGTAACATTTTTGCATACTTGTGCTCTGACCTGAATGTAGCGCCACCTCGTAGCTGTCGAAGGTAACTGCAGCTCACAAAATGTTTTATCAGAAGGCAAGTTGAGAGGAATCCAAGAGGCAGATGTCCATGGAAAGAGCCTCTCACTGCAGCAGGAAGGTTGGATGCTTGAAATTTGCATAGTTTCCTGTCCAACGTCCCGAACGCTCCCAAACGCTCAAAAGCCTCGTCCTCACCGGGTAGATCTCTGGCTCCCAGGTAAAGCCAAATCCTGAGCATGTTAGCGCTAGTATCACAGAGAGAGATATAGAGGGTTCAAGAGCTGCTGTCTTGATAAATGTTTGAAACGGCTAGTGCCTGAGAGTGTCTGGCTTTCAGTTATGACTGATTGTGAGAGGGGAAGATTAAGTTTTTCTGCACCCAGCATGCCTTGCGATATACTTAGGCAAATGAGGTGAGAGCCCGACCAATCCCACTCTACTCTGCTGAATGCTCCTTATTTGCATAAAGAGAACACTTTCACAACGGAGCAGAGTGGCGCAGCGGAAGCGTGCTGGGCCCATAACCCAGAGGTCGATGGATCGAAACCATCCTCTGCTAATTTTGCTTGATTTTTCTTCCAAGGACCAAGCTGTCATTCCCAGGCTGCCAGCAAGTAAAAGCGCAAGCTTTTGCCAGCTATGTGAGAAAAGACTTCTCAACTATCTGTGTCTGCTGAAATACAAGAGAGGGATCGTAAAAGGATCCACCCTGTACTTTGAAAGTAAAGACACACAATAATAAGCATAAATGACTGGTGGGACCTTCAAACACTTTTCTGGGCATGCTTTGAATTTCATTCTTCCCTTTTAGTTGTGCTATTATCTATCTCCTGGGCATTTCCTGGAATGTTCTCTCTTTCTCTTCCCTGCTTTGCTTCCCATGCTGCATCTATATGTTCATATCTATTATTTGTACTACTGCTTTCCATTCTTCTCTTCCGCACAGCTTTGACCTTGGTTTCAATCCCAGTTCCTTACCCTCTGCTAAAAACTTTCTACTGCTTTTCATGTTGGTATCTAAACCAAATGCACCGTTGAAGCTGGTGCAAGATAGACATTGCACTCAGGGTCGTAATGTTTAGAACCGAGAGCATACAGATCATAGGGCGTTGGTGGTATAGTGGTGAGCATAGCTGCCTTCCAAGCAGTTGACCCGGGTTCGATTCCCGGCCAACGCAGTACAAATACTTATATATTCTGCAAGCTGGATATATTTTAATGCAATATGTCACAAAATGGAAATATCATGAACAGATTAATCAGCCAGATATAAAAAAATAAACAAATACGTAGGCAAACATCTCGATCGCCCCTTCTGCTATATTCATTGCCCTAATATATGATAAGTTCCATAAAGCAGAGTCACCACTCACATGTGCTGGTAATAAATATGTTACAGTGGGCAGACAATGAAAGGGCTGAGGCCCGACCAGACATTATAACTCCAGCATCTCTATGTTAAAAAGCATTTCTAGGCAATATCTAGCCTCTGAAAAAAATATGCAAGATCCACCGATAAATCTGGCAAAAGTCACTAACATTTTGGGCATACTTGTGCTCTCACCTGAATGTAGCGCCACCTTGTAGCCATCGGAGGTAACTGCAGCTCACAAAATGTTTCATAAGAGGGCAAGTTGAGAGGAATCCAAGAGGCAGATGTCCATAGAAAGAGCCTCTGACTACAGCAGGAAGGTTGGATGCTTCAAATTTGCATAGTTTCCTGTCCAACGTCCTCTCACGTCCCGAACGCCCACGTCACTCCACTGAATGCTCCTCATCTGCATAAAGAGAACACTTTCACAGAGGAGCAGAGTGGCGCAGCGGAAGCGTGCTGGGCCCATAACCCAGAGGTCGATGGATCGAAACCATCCTCTGCTAAATTTGCTTTATTTTCCTTCCAAGGACCAAGCTGTCATTTCCACGCTGCCAGAAAGGAAAAGCGCAAGCTTGCGCCAGCTATGTGAGAAAAGACTTCTCAACTATCTGTGTCTGCTGAAATACAAGAGAGGGATCGTCAAAGGATCCACCCTTTACTTTGAAAGTAAAGAGACACAATAATAAGCATAAATGACAGAGGGCGTTGGTGGTATAGTGGTGAGCATAGCTGCCTTCCATGCAGTTGACCCGGGTTCGATTCCCGGCCAACGCAGTGCAAATACTTATGTATTCTGCAAGCAGGATATATTTTAGTTCAACATGTCACAAAATGGAAATATCATGAACAGATTAATCAGCCATATATATAGAAATTAAAAAATACGTAGGCAAACATCTCAATCGCCCCTTCTGCTATATTCATTGTCCTAATATATGATAAGTTTCATAAAGCAGAGTCGCCATTCACATGTGCTGGTAATAAATATGTTATTTTGGGCAGGCAATGAAAGGGCTGAGGCCCGACCAGACATTATACCTCCAGCATCTCTATGTTAAAAAGCATTTCTAGGCAATTTCTAGCCTCTGAAAAAAATATGCAAGACCCACCGATAAATCTGGCCAAAGTCCGTAACATTTTTGCATACTTGTGCTCTGACCTGAATGTAGCGCCACCTCGTAGCTGTCGAAGGTAACTGCAGCTCACAAAATGTTTTATCAGAAGGCAAGTTGAGAGGAATCCAAGAGGCAGATGTCCATGGAAAGAGCCTCTCACTGCAGCAGGAAGGTTGGATGCTTGAAATTTGCATAGTTTCCTGTCCAACGTCCACAACGCTCCCAAACGCTCAAAAGCCTCACACCGGGTAGATCTCTGGCTCCCAGGTAAAGCCAAATCCTGAGCATGTTAGCGCTAGTATCACAGAGAGAGATATAGAGGGTTCAAGAGCTGCTGTCTTGATAAATGTTTGAAACGGCTAGTGCCTGAGAGTGTCTGGCTTTCAGTTATGACTGATTGTGAGAGGGGAAGATTAAGTTTTTCTGCACCCAGCATGCCTTGCGATATACTTAGGCAAATGAGGTGAGAGCCCGACCAATCCCACTCTACTCTGCTGAATGCTCCTTATTTGCATAAAGAGAACACTTTCACAACGGAGCAGAGTGGCGCAGCGGAAGCGTGCTGGGCCCATAACCCAGAGGTTGATGGATCGAAACCATCCTCTGCTAATTTTGCTTGATTTTTCTTCCAAGGACCAAGCTGTCATTCCCAGGCTGCCAGCAAGTAAAAGCGCAAGCTTTTGCCAGCTATGTGAGAAAAGACTTCTCAACTATCTGTGTCTGCTGAAATACAAGAGAGGGATCGTAAAAGGATCCACCCTGTACTTTGAAAGTAAAGACACACAATAATAAGCATAAATGACTGGTGGGACCTTCAAACACTTTTCTGGGCATGCTTTGAATTTCATTCTTCCCTTTTAGTTGTGCTATTATCTATCTCCTGGGCATTTCCTGGAATGTTCTCTCTTTCTCTTCCCTGCTTTGCTTCCCATGCTGCATCTATATGTTCATATCTATTATTTGTACTACTGCTTTCCATTCTTCTCTTCCGCACAGCTTTGACCTTGGTTTCAATCCCAGTTCCTTACCCTCTGCTAAAAACTTTCTACTGCTTTTCATGTTGGTATCTAAACCAAATGCACCGTTGAAGCTGGTGCAAGATAGACATTGCACTCAGGGTCGTAATGTTTAGAACCGAGAGCATACAGATCATAGGGCGTTGGTGGTATAGTGGTGAGCATAGCTGCCTTCCAAGCAGTTGACCCGGGTTCGATTCCCGGCCAACGCAGTACAAATACTTATATATTCTGCAAGCTGGATATATTTTAATGCAATATGTCACAAAATGGAAATATCATGAACAGATTAATCAGCCAGATATAAAAAAATAAACAAATACGTAGGCAAACATCTCGATCGCCCCTTCTGCTATATTCATTGCCCTAATATATGATAAGTTCCATAAAGCAGAGTCACCACTCACATGTGCTGGTAATAAATATGTTACAGTGGGCAGACAATGAAAGGGCTGAGGCCCGACCAGACATTATAACTCCAGCATCTCTATGTTAAAAAGCATTTCTAGGCAATATCTAGCCTCTGAAAAAAATATGCAAGATCCACCGATAAATCTGGCAAAAGTCACTAACATTTTGGGCATACTTGTGCTCTCACCTGAATGTAGCGCCACCTTGTAGCCATCGGAGGTAACTGCAGCTCACAAAATGTTTCATAAGAGGGCAAGTTGAGAGGAATCCAAGAGGCAGATGTCCATAGAAAGAGCCTCTGACTACAGCAGGAAGGTTGGATGCTTCAAATTTGCATAGTTTCCTGTCCAACGTCCTCTCACGTCCCGAACGCCCACGTCACTCCACTGAATGCTCCTCATCTGCATAAAGAGAACACTTTCACAGAGGAGCAGAGTGGCGCAGCGGAAGCGTGCTGGGCCCATAACCCAGAGGTCGATGGATCGAAACCATCCTCTGCTAAATTTGCTTTATTTTCCTTCCAAGGACCAAGCTGTCATTTCCACGCTGCCAGAAAGGAAAAGCGCAAGCTTGCGCCAGCTATGTGAGAAAAGACTTCTCAACTATCTGTGTCTGCTGAAATACAAGAGAGGGATCGTCAAAGGATCCACCCTTTACTTTGAAAGTAAAGAGACACAATAATAAGCATAAATGACAGAGGGCGTTGGTGGTATAGTGGTGAGCATAGCTGCCTTCCATGCAGTTGACCCGGGTTCGATTCCCGGCCAACGCAGTGCAAATACTTATGTATTCTGCAAGCAGGATATATTTTAGTTCAACATGTCACAAAATGGAAATATCATGAACAGATTAATCAGCCATATATATAGAAATTAAAAAATACGTAGGCAAACATCTCAATCGCCCCTTCTGCTATATTCATTGTCCTAATATATGATAAGTTTCATAAAGCAGAGTCGCCATTCACATGTGCTGGTAATAAATATGTTATTTTGGGCAGGCAATGAAAGGGCTGAGGCCCGACCAGACATTATACCTCCAGCATCTCTATGTTAAAAAGCATTTCTAGGCAATTTCTAGCCTCTGAAAAAAATATGCAAGACCCACCGATAAATCTGGCCAAAGTCCGTAACATTTTTGCATACTTGTGCTCTGACCTGAATGTAGCGCCACCTCGTAGCTGTCGAAGGTAACTGCAGCTCACAAAATGTTTTATCAGAAGGCAAGTTGAGAGGAATCCAAGAGGCAGATGTCCATGGAAAGAGCCTCTCACTGCAGCAGGAAGGTTGGATGCTTGAAATTTGCATAGTTTCCTGTCCAACGTCCACAACGCTCCCAAACGCTCAAAAGCCTCACACCGGGTAGATCTCTGGCTCCCAGGTAAAGCCAAATCCTGAGCATGTTAGCGCTAGTATCACAGAGAGAGATATAGAGGGTTCAAGAGCTGCTGTCTTGATAAATGTTTGAAACGGCTAGTGCCTGAGAGTGTCTGGCTTTCAGTTATGACTGATTGTGAGAGGGGAAGATTAAGTTTTTCTGCACCCAGCATGCCTTGCGATATACTTAGGCAAATGAGGTGAGAGCCCGACCAATCCCACTCTACTCTGCTGAATGCTCCTTATTTGCATAAAGAGAACACTTTCACAACGGAGCAGAGTGGCGCAGCGGAAGCGTGCTGGGCCCATAACCCAGAGGTCGATGGATCGAAACCATCCTCTGCTAATTTTGCTTGATTTTTCTTCCAAGGACCAAGCTGTCATTCCCAGGCTGCCAGCAAGTAAAAGCGCAAGCTTTTGCCAGCTATGTGAGAAAAGACTTCTCAACTATCTGTGTCTGCTGAAATACAAGAGAGGGATCGTAAAAGGATCCACCCTGTACTTTGAAAGTAAAGACACACAATAATAAGCATAAATGACTGGTGGGACCTTCAAACACTTTTCTGGGCATGCTTTGAATTTCATTCTTCCCTTTTAGTTGTGCTATTATCTATCTCCTGGGCATTTCCTGGAATGTTCTCTCTTTCTCTTCCCTGCTTTGCTTCCCATGCTGCATCTATATGTTCATATCTATTATTTGTACTACTGCTTTCCATTCTTCTCTTCCGCACAGCTTTGACCTTGGTTTCAATCCCAGTTCCTTACCCTCTGCTAAAAACTTTCTACTGCTTTTCATGTTGGTATCTAAACCAAATGCACCGTTGAAGCTGGTGCAAGATAGACATTGCACTCAGGGTCGTAATGTTTAGAACCGAGAGCATACAGATCATAGGGCGTTGGTGGTATAGTGGTGAGCATAGCTGCCTTCCAAGCAGTTGACCCGGGTTCGATTCCCGGCCAACGCAGTACAAATACTTATATATTCTGCAAGCTGGATATATTTTAATGCAATATGTCACAAAATGGAAATATCATGAACAGATTAATCAGCCAGATATAAAAAAATAAACAAATACGTAGGCAAACATCTCGATCGCCCCTTCTGCTATATTCATTGCCCTAATATATGATAAGTTCCATAAAGCAGAGTCACCACTCACATGTGCTGGTAATAAATATGTTACAGTGGGCAGACAATGAAAGGGCTGAGGCCCGACCAGACATTATAACTCCAGCATCTCTATGTTAAAAAGCATTTCTAGGCAATATCTAGCCTCTGAAAAAAATATGCAAGATCCACCGATAAATCTGGCAAAAGTCACTAACATTTTGGGCATACTTGTGCTCTCACCTGAATGTAGCGCCACCTTGTAGCCATCGGAGGTAACTGCAGCTCACAAAATGTTTCATAAGAGGGCAAGTTGAGAGGAATCCAAGAGGCAGATGTCCATAGAAAGAGCCTCTGACTACAGCAGGAAGGTTGGATGCTTCAAATTTGCATAGTTTCCTGTCCAACGTCCTCTCACGTCCCGAACGCCCACGTCACTCCACTGAATGCTCCTCATCTGCATAAAGAGAACACTTTCACAGAGGAGCAGAGTGGCGCAGCGGAAGCGTGCTGGGCCCATAACCCAGAGGTCGATGGATCGAAACCATCCTCTGCTAAATTTGCTTTATTTTCCTTCCAAGGACCAAGCTGTCATTTCCACGCTGCCAGAAAGAAAAAGCGCAAGCTTGCGCCAGCTATGTGAGAAAAGACTTCTCAACTATCTGTGTCTGCTGAAATACAAGAGAGGGATCGTCAAAGGATCCACCCTTTACTTTGAAAGTAAAGAGACACAATAATAAGCATAAATGACAGAGGGCGTTGGTGGTATAGTGGTGAGCATAGCTGCCTTCCATGCAGTTGACCCGGGTTCGATTCCCGGCCAACGCAGTGCAAATACTTATGTATTCTGCAAGCAGGATATATTTTAGTTCAACATGTCACAAAATGGAAATATCATGAACAGATTAATCAGCCATATATATAGAAATTAAAAAATACGTAGGCAAACATCTCAATCGCCCCTTCTGCTATATTCATTGTCCTAATATATGATAAGTTTCATAAAGCAGAGTCGCCATTCACATGTGCTGGTAATAAATATGTTATTTTGGGCAGGCAATGAAAGGGCTGAGGCCCGACCAGACATTATACCTCCAGCATCTCTATGTTAAAAAGCATTTCTAGGCAATTTCTAGCCTCTGAAAAAAATATGCAAGACCCACCGATAAATCTGGCCAAAGTCCGTAACATTTTTGCATACTTGTGCTCTGACCTGAATGTAGCGCCACCTCGTAGCTGTCGAAGGTAACTGCAGCTCACAAAATGTTTTATCAGAAGGCAAGTTGAGAGGAATCCAAGAGGCAGATGTCCATGGAAAGAGCCTCTCACTGCAGCAGGAAGGTTGGATGCTTGAAATTTGCATAGTTTCCTGTCCAACGTCCCGAACGCTCCCAAACGCTCAAAAGCCTCGCCCTCACCGGGTAGATCTCTGGCTCCCAGGTAAAGCCAAATCCTGAGCATGTTAGCGCTAGTATCACAGAGAGAGATATAGAGGGTTCAAGAGCTGCTGTCTTGATAAATGTTTGAAACGGCTAGTGCCTGAGAGTGTCTGGCTTTCAGTTATGACTGATTGTGAGAGGGGAAGATTAAGTTTTTCTGCACCCAGCATGCCTTGCGATATACTTAGGCAAATGAGGTGAGAGCCCGACCAATCCCACTCTACTCTGCTGAATGCTCCTTATTTGCATAAAGAGAACACTTTCACAACGGAGCAGAGTGGTGCAGCGGAAGCGTGCTGGGCCCATAACCCAGAGGTCGATGGATCGAAACCATCCTCTGCTAATTTTGCTTGATTTTTCTTCCAAGGACCAAGCTGTCATTCCCAGGCTGCCAGCAAGTAAAAGCGCAAGCTTTTGCCAGCTATGTGAGAAAAGACTTCTCAACTATCTGTGTCTGCTGAAATACAAGAGAGGGATCGTAAAAGGATCCACCCTGTACTTTGAAAGTAAAGACACACAATAATAAGCATAAATGACTGGTGGGACCTTCAAACACTTTTCTGGGCATGCTTTGAATTTCATTCTTCCCTTTTAGTTGTGCTATTATCTATCTCCTGGGCATTTCCTGGAATGTTCTCTCTTTCTCTTCCCTGCTTTGCTTCCCATGCTGCATCTATATGTTCATATCTATTATTTGTACTACTGCTTTCCATTCTTCTCTTCCGCACAGCTTTGACCTTGGTTTCAATCCCAGTTCCTTACCCTCTGCTAAAAACTTTCTACTGCTTTTCATGTTGGTATCTAAACCAAATGCACCGTTGAAGCTGGTGCAAGATAGACATTGCACTCAGGGTCGTAATGTTTAGAACCGAGAGCATACAGATCATAGGGCGTTGGTGGTATAGTGGTGAGCATAGCTGCCTTCCAAGCAGTTGACCCGGGTTCGATTCCCGGCCAACGCAGTACAAATACTTATATATTCTGCAAGCTGGATATATTTTAATGCAATATGTCACAAAATGGAAATATCATGAACAGATTAATCAGCCAGATATAAAAAAATAAACAAATACGTAGGCAAACATCTCGATCGCCCCTTCTGCTATATTCATTGCCCTAATATATGATAAGTTCCATAAAGCAGAGTCACCACTCACATGTGCTGGTAATAAATATGTTACAGTGGGCAGACAATGAAAGGGCTGAGGCCCGACCAGACATTATAACTCCAGCATCTCTATGTTAAAAAGCATTTCTAGGCAATATCTAGCCTCTGAAAAAAATATGCAAGATCCACCGATAAATCTGGCAAAAGTCACTAACATTTTGGGCATACTTGTGCTCTCACCTGAATGTAGCGCCACCTTGTAGCCATCGGAGGTAACTGCAGCTCACAAAATGTTTCATAAGAGGGCAAGTTGAGAGGAATCCAAGAGGCAGATGTCCATAGAAAGAGCCTCTGACTACAGCAGGAAGGTTGGATGCTTCAAATTTGCATAGTTTCCTGTCCAACGTCCTCTCACGTCCCGAACGCCCACGTCACTCCACTGAATGCTCCTCATCTGCATAAAGAGAACACTTTCACAGAGGAGCAGAGTGGCGCAGCGGAAGCGTGCTGGGCCCATAACCCAGAGGTCGATGGATCGAAACCATCCTCTGCTAAATTTGCTTTATTTTCCTTCCAAGGACCAAGCTGTCATTTCCACGCTGCCAGAAAGGAAAAGCACAAGCTTGCTCCAGCTATGTGAGAAAAGACTTCTCAACTATCTGTGTCTGCTGAAATACAAGAGAGGGATCGTCAAAGGATCCACCCTTTACTTTGAAAGTAAAGAGACACAATAATAAGCATAAATGACAGAGGGCGTTGGTGGTATAGTGGTGAGCATAGCTGCCTTCCATGCAGTTGACCCGGGTTCGATTCCCGGCCAACGCAGTGCAAATACTTATGTATTCTGCAAGCAGGATATATTTTAGTTCAACATGTCACAAAATGGAAATATCATGAACAGATTAATCAGCCATATATATAGAAATTAAAAAATACGTAGGCAAACATCTCAATCGCCCCTTCTGCTATATTCATTGTCCTAATATATGATAAGTTTCATAAAGCAAAGTCGCCATTCACATGTGCTGGTAATAAATATGTTATTTTGGGCAGGCAATGAAAGGGCTGAGGCCCGACCAGACATTATACCTCCAGCATCTCTATGTTAAAAAGCATTTCTAGGCAATTTCTAGCCTCTGAAAAAAATATGCAAGACCCACCGATAAATCTGGCCAAAGTCCGTAACATTTTTGCATACTTGTGCTCTGACCTGAATGTAGCGCCACCTCGTAGCTGTCGAAGGTAACTGCAGCTCACAAAATGTTTTATCAGAAGGCAAGTTGAGAGGAATCCAAGAGGCAGATGTCCATGGAAAGAGCCTCTCACTGCAGCAGGAAGGTTGGATGCTTGAAATTTGCATAGTTTCCTGTCCAACGTCCCGAACGCTCCCAAACGCTCAAAAGCCTCACACCGGGCAAGCCCTCACCGGGTAGATCTCTGGCTCCCAGGTAAAGCCAAATCCTGAGCATGTTAGCGCTAGTATCACAGAGAGAGATATAGAGGGTTCAAGAGCTGCTGTCTTGATAAATGTTTGAAACGGCTAGTGCCTGAGAGTGTCTGGCTTTCAGTTATGACTGATTGTTAGAGGGGAAGATTAAGTTTTTCTGCACCCAGCATGCCTTGCGATATACTTAGGCAAATGAGGTGAGAGCCCGACCAATCCCACTCTACTCTGCTGAATGCTCCTTATTTGCATAAAGAGAACACTTTCACAACGGAGCAGAGTGGCGCAGCGGAAGCGTGCTGGGCCCATAACCCAGAGGTCGATGGATCGAAACCATCCTCTGCCAATTTTGCTTGATTTTTCTTCCAAGGACCAAGCTGTCATTCCCAGGCTGCCAGCAAGTAAAAGCGCAAGCTTTTGCCAGCTATGTGAGAAAAGACTTCTCAACTATCTGTGTCTGCTGAAATACAAGAGAGGGATCGTAAAAGGATCCACCCTGTACTTTGAAAGTAAAGACACACAATAATAAGCATAAATGACTGGTGGGACCTTCAAACACTTTTCTGGGCATGCTTTGAATTTCATTCTTCCCTTTTAGTTGTGCTATTATCTATCTCCTGGGCATTTCCTGGAATGTTCTCTCTTTCTCTTCCCTGCTTTGCTTCCCATGCTGCATCTATATGTTCATATCTATTATTTGTACTACTGCTTTCCATTCTTCTCTTCCGCACAGCTTTGACCTTGGTTTCAATCCCAGTTCCTTACTCTCTGCTAAAAACTTTCTACTGCTTTTCATGTTGGTATCTAAACCAAATGCACCGTTGAAGCTGGTGCAAGATAGACATTGCACTCAGGGTCGTAATGTTTAGAACCGAGAGCATATAGATCATAGGGCGTTGGTGGTATAGTGGTGAGCATAGCTGCCTTCCAAGCAGTTGACCCGGGTTCGATTCCCGGCCAACGCAGTACAAATACTTATATATTCTGCAAGCTGGATATATTTTAATGCAATATGTCACAAAATGGAAATATCATGAACAGATTAATCAGCCAGATATAAAAAAATAAACAAATACGTAGGCAAACATCTCGATCGCCCCTTCTGCTATATTCATTGCCCTAATATATGATAAGTTCCATAAAGCAGAGTCACCACTCACATGTGCTGGTAATAAATATGTTACAGTGGGCAGACAATGAAAGGGCTGAGGCCCGACCAGACATTATAACTCCAGCATCTCTATGTTAAAAAGCATTTCTAGGCAATATCTAGCCTCTGAAAAAAATATGCAAGATCCACCGATAAATCTGGCAAAAGTCACTAACATTTTGGGCATACTTGTGCTCTCACCTGAATGTAGCGCCACCTTGTAGCCATCGGAGGTAACTGCAGCTCACAAAATGTTTCATAAGAGGGCAAGTTGAGAGGAATCCAAGAGGCAGATGTCCATAGAAAGAGCCTCTGACTACAGCAGGAAGGTTGGATGCTTCAAATTTGCATAGTTTCCTGTCCAACGTCCTCTCACGTCCCGAACGCCCACGTCACTCCACTGAATGCTCCTCATCTGCATAAAGAGAACACTTTCACAGAGGAGCAGAGTGGCGCAGCGGAAGCGTGCTGGGCCCATAACCCAGAGGTCGATGGATCGAAACCATCCTCTGCTAAATTTGCTTTATTTTCCTTCCAAGGACCAAGCTGTCATTTCCACGCTGCCAGAAAGGAAAAGCGCAAGCTTGCGCCAGCTATGTGAGAAAAGACTTCTCAACTATCTGTGTCTGCTGAAATACAAGAGAGGGATCGTCAAAGGATCCACCCTTTACTTTGAAAGTAAAGAGACACAATAATAAGCATAAATGACAGAGGGCGTTGGTGGTATAGTGGTGAGCATAGCTGCCTTCCAAGCAGTTGACCCGGGTTCGATTCCCGGCCAACGCAGTGCAAATACTTATGTATTCTGCAAGCAGGATATATTTTAGTTCAACATGTCACAAAATGGAAATATCATGAACAGATTAATCAGCCATATATATAGAAATTAAAAAATACGTAGGCAAACATCTCAATCGCCCCTTCTGCTATATTCATTGTCCTAATATATGATAAGTTTCATAAAGCAGAGTCGCCATTCACATGTGCTGGTAATAAATATGTTATTTTGGGCAGGCAATGAAAGGGCTGAGGCCCGACCAGACATTATACCTCCAGCATCTCTATGTTAAAAAGCATTTCTAGGCAATTTCTAGCCTCTGAAAAAAATATGCAAGACCCACCGATAAATCTGGCCAAAGTCCGTAACATTTTTGCATACTTGTGCTCTGACCTGAATGTAGCGCCACCTCGTAGCTGTCGAAGGTAACTGCAGCTCACAAAATGTTTTATCAGAAGGCAAGTTGAGAGGAATCCAAGAGGCAGATGTCCATGGAAAGAGCCTCTCACTGCAGCAGGAAGGTTGGATGCTTGAAATTTGCATAGTTTCCTGTCCAACGTCCACTCACGTCCCGAACGCTCCCAAACGCTCAAAAGCCTCACACCGGGTAGATCTCTGGCTCCCAGGTAAAGCCAAATCCTGAGCATGTTAGCGCTAGTATCACAGAGAGAGATATAGAGGGTTCAAGAGCTGCTGTCTTGATAAATGTTTGAAACGGCTAGTGCCTGAGAGTGTCTGGCTTTCAGTTATGACTGATTGTGAGAGGGGAAGATTAAGTTTTTCTGCACCCAGCATGCCTTGCGATATACTTAGGCAAATGAGGTGAGAGCCCGACCAATCCCACTCTACTCTGCTGAATGCTCCTTATTTGCATAAAGAGAACACTTTCACAACGGAGCAGAGTGGCGCAGCGGAAGCGTGCTGGGCCCATAACCCAGAGGTCGATGGATCGAAACCATCCTCTGCTAATTTTGCTTGATTTTTCTTCCAAGGACCAAGCTGTCATTCCCAGGCTGCCAGCAAGTAAAAGCGCAAGCTTTTGCCAGCTATGTGAGAAAAGACTTCTCAACTATCTGTGTCTGCTGAAATACAAGAGAGGGATCGTAAAAGGATCCACCCTGTACTTTGAAAGTAAAGACACACAATAATAAGCATAAATGACTGGTGGGACCTTCAAACACTTTTCTGGGCATGCTTTGAATTTCATTCTTCCCTTTTAGTTGTGCTATTATCTATCTCCTGGGCATTTCCTGGAATGTTCTCTCTTTCTCTTCCCTGCTTTGCTTCCCATGCTGCATCTATATGTTCATATCTATTATTTGTACTACTGCTTTCCATTCTTCTCTTCCGCACAGCTTTGACCTTGGTTTCAATCCCAGTTCCTTACCCTCTGCTAAAAACTTTCTACTGCTTTTCATGTTGGTATCTAAACCAAATGCACCGTTGAAGCTGGTGCAAGATAGACATTGCACTCAGGGTCGTAATGTTTAGAACCGAGAGCATACAGATCATAGGGCGTTGGTGGTATAGTGGTGAGCATAGCTGCCTTCCAAGCAATTGACCCGGGTTCGATTCCCGGCCAACGCAGTACAAATACTTATATATTCTGCAAGCTGGATATATTTTAATGCAATATGTCACAAAATGGAAATATCATGAACAGATTAATCAGCCAGATATAAAAAAATAAACAAATACGTAGGCAAACATCTCAATCGCCCCTTCTGCTATATTCATTGCCCTAATATATGATAAGTTCCATAAAGCAGAGTCACCACTCACATGTGCTGGTAATAAATATGTTACAGTGGGCAGACAATGAAAGGGCTGAGGCCCGACCAGACATTATAACTCCAGCATCTCTATGTTAAAAAGCATTTCTAGGCAATATCTAGCCTCTGAAAAAAATATGCAAGATCCACCGATAAATCTGGCAAAAGTCACTAACATTTTGGGCATACTTGTGCTCTCACCTGAATGTAGCGCCACCTTGTAGCCATCGGAGGTAACTGCAGCTCACAAAATGTTTCATAAGAGGGCAAGTTGAGAGGAATCCAAGAGGCAGATGTCCATAGAAAGAGCCTCTGACTACAGCAGGAAGGTTGGATGCTTCAAATTTGCATAGTTTCCTGTCCAACGTCCTCTCACGTCCCGAACGCCCACGTCACTCCACTGAATGCTCCTCATCTGCATAAAGAGAACACTTTCACAGAGGAGCAGAGTGGCGCAGCGGAAGCGTGCTGGGCCCATAACCCAGAGGTCGATGGATCGAAACCATCCTCTGCTAAATTTGCTTTATTTTCCTTCCAAGGACCAAGCTGTCATTTCCACGCTGCCAGAAAGGAAAAGCGCAAGCTTGCCCCAGCTATGTGAGAAAAGACTTCTCAACTATCTGTGTCTGCTGAAATACAAGAGAGGGATCGTCAAAGGATCCACCCTTTACTTTGAAAGTAAAGAGACACAATAATAAGCATAAATGACAGAGGGCGTTGGTGGTATAGTGGTGAGCATAGCTGCCTTCCATGCAGTTGACCCGGGTTCGATTCCCGGCCAACGCAGTGCAAATACTTATGTATTCTGCAAGCAGGATATATTTTAGTTCAACATGTCACAAAATGGAAATATCATGAACAGATTAATCAGCCATATATATAGAAATTAAAAAATACGTAGGCAAACATCTCAATCGCCCCTTCTGCTATATTCATTGTCCTAATATATGATAAGTTTCATAAAGCAGAGTCGCCATTCACATGTGCTGGTAATAAATATGTTATTTTGGGCAGGCAATGAAAGGGCTGAGGCCCGACCAGACATTATACCTCCAGCATCTCTATGTTAAAAAGCATTTCTAGGCAATTTCTAGCCTCTGAAAAAAATATGCAAGACCCACCGATAAATCTGGCCAAAGTCCGTAACATTTTTGCATACTTGTGCTCTGACCTGAATGTAGCGCCACCTCGTAGCTGTCGAAGGTAACTGCAGCTCACAAAATGTTTTATCAGAAGGCAAGTTGAGAGGAATCCAAGAGGCAGATGTCCATGGAAAGAGCCTCTCACTGCAGCAGGAAGGTTGGATGCTTGAAATTTGCATAGTTTCCTGTCCAACGTCCCGAACGCTCCCAAACGCTCAAAAGCCTCACACCGGGCAAGCCCTCACCGGGTAGATCTCTGGCTCCCAGGTAAAGCCAAATCCTGAGCATGTTAGCGCTAGTATCACAGAGAGAGATATAGAGGGTTCAAGAGCTGCTGTCTTGATAAATGTTTGAAACGGCTAGTGCCTGAGAGTGTCTGGCTTTCAGTTATGACTGATTGTGAGAGGGGAAGATTAAGTTTTTCTGCACCCAGCATGCCTTGCGATATACTTAGGCAAATGAGGTGAGAGCCCGACCAATCCCACTCTACTCTGCTGAATGCTCCTTATTTGCATAAAGAGAACACTTTCACAACGGAGCAGAGTGGCGCAGCGGAAGCGTGCTGGGCCCATAACCCAGAGGTCGATGGATCGAAACCATCCTCTGCTAATTTTGCTTGATTTTTCTTCCAAGGACCAAGCTGTCATTCCCAGGCTGCCAGCAAGTAAAAGCGCAAGCTTTTGCCAGCTATGTGAGAAAAGACTTCTCAACTATCTGTGTCTGCTGAAATACAAGAGAGGGATCGTAAAAGGATCCACCCTGTACTTTGAAAGTAAAGACACACAATAATAAGCATAAATGACTGGTGGGACCTTCAAACACTTTTCTGGGCATGCTTTGAATTTCATTCTTCCCTTTTAGTTGTGCTATTATCTATCTCCTGGGCATTTCCTGGAATGTTCTCTCTTTCTCTTCCCTGCTTTGCTTCCCATGCTGCATCTATATGTTCATATCTATTATTTGTACTACTGCTTTCCATTCTTCTCTTCCGCACAGCTTTGACCTTGGTTTCAATCCCAGTTCCTTACCCTCTGCTAAAAACTTTCTACTGCTTTTCATGTTGGTATCTAAACCAAATGCACCGTTGAAGCTGGTGCAAGATAGACATTGCACTCAGGGTCGTAATGTTTAGAACCGAGAGCATACAGATCATAGGGCGTTGGTGGTATAGTGGTGAGCATAGCTGCCTTCCAAGCAGTTGACCCGGGTTCGATTCCCGGCCAACGCAGTACAAATACTTATATATTCTGCAAGCTGGATATATTTTAATGCAATATGTCACAAAATGGAAATATCATGAACAGATTAATCAGCCAGATATAAAAAAATAAACAAATACGTAGGCAAACATCTCGATCGCCCCTTCTGCTATATTCATTGCCCTAATATATGATAAGTTCCATAAAGCAGAGTCACCACTCACATGTGCTGGTAATAAATATGTTACAGTGGGCAGACAATGAAAGGGCTGAGGCCCGACCAGACATTATAACTCCAGCATCTCTATGTTAAAAAGCATTTCTAGGCAATATCTAGCCTCTGAAAAAAATATGCAAGATCCACCGATAAATCTGGCAAAAGTCACTAACATTTTGGGCATACTTGTGCTCTCACCTGAATGTAGCGCCACCTTGTAGCCATCGGAGGTAACTGCAGCTCACAAAATGTTTCATAAGAGGGCAAGTTGAGAGGAATCCAAGAGGCAGATGTCCATAGAAAGAGCCTCTGACTACAGCAGGAAGGTTGGATGCTTCAAATTTGCATAGTTTCCTGTCCAACGTCCTCTCACGTCCCGAACGCCCACGTCACTCCACTGAATGCTCCTCATCTGCATAAAGAGAACACTTTCACAGAGGAGCAGAGTGGCGCAGCGGAAGCGTGCTGGGCCCATAACCCAGAGGTCGATGGATCGAAACCATCCTCTGCTAAATTTGCTTTATTTTCCTTCCAAGGACCAAGCTGTCATTTCCACGCTGCCAGAAAGGAAAAGCGCAAGCTTGCGCCAGCTATGTGAGAAAAGACTTCTCAACTATCTGTGTCTGCTGAAATACAAGAGAGGGATCGTCAAAGGATCCACCCTTTACTTTGAAAGTAAAGAGACACAATAATAAGCATAAATGACAGAGGGCGTTGGTGGTATAGTGGTGAGCATAGCTGCCTTCCATGCAGTTGACCCGGGTTCGATTCCCGGCCAACGCAGTGCAAATACTTATGTATTCTGCAAGCAGGATATATTTTAGTTCAACATGTCACAAAATGGAAATATCATGAACAGATTAATCAGCCATATATATAGAAATTAAAAAATACGTAGGCAAACATCTCAATCGCCCCTTCTGCTATATTCATTGTCCTAATATATGATAAGTTTCATAAAGCAGAGTCGCCATTCACATGTGCTGGTAATAAATATGTTATTTTGGGCAGGCAATGAAAGGGCTGAGGCCCGACCAGACATTATACCTCCAGCATCTCTATGTTAAAAAGCATTTCTAGGCAATTTCTAGCCTCTGAAAAAAATATGCAAGACCCACCGATAAATCTGGCCAAAGTCCGTAACATTTTTGCATACTTGTGCTCTGACCTGAATGTAGCGCCACCTCGTAGCTGTCGAAGGTAACTGCAGCTCACAAAATGTTTTATCAGAAGGCAAGTTGAGAGGAATCCAAGAGGCAGATGTCCATGGAAAGAGCCTCTCACTGCAGCAGGAAGGTTGGATGCTTGAAATTTGCATAGTTTCCTGTCCAACGTCCCGAACGCTCCCAAACGCTCAAAAGCCTCACACCGGGCAAGCCCTCACCGGGTAGATCTCTGGCTCCCAGGTAAAGCCAAATCCTGAGCATGTTAGCGCTAGTATCACAGAGAGAGATATAGAGGGTTCAAGAGCTGCTGTCTTGATAAATGTTTGAAACGGCTAGTGCCTGAGAGTGTCTGGCTTTCAGTTATGACTGATTGTGAGAGGGGAAGATTAAGTTTTTCTGCACCCAGCATGCCTTGCGATATACTTAGGCAAATGAGGTGAGAGCCCGACCAATCCCACTCTACTCTGCTGAATGCTCCTTATTTGCATAAAGAGAACACTTTCACAACGGAGCAGAGTGGCGCAGCGGAAGCGTGCTGGGCCCATAACCCAGAGGTCGATGGATCGAAACCATCCTCTGCTAATTTTGCTTGATTTTTCTTCCAAGGACCAAGCTGTCATTCCCAGGCTGCCAGCAAGTAAAAGCGCAAGCTTTTGCCAGCTATGTGAGAAAAGACTTCTCAACTATCTGTGTCTGCTGAAATACAAGAGAGGGATCGTAAAAGGATCCACCCTGTACTTTGAAAGTAAAGACACACAATAATAAGCATAAATGACTGGTGGGACCTTCAAACACTTTTCTGGGCATGCTTTGAATTTCATTCTTCCCTTTTAGTTGTGCTATTATCTATCTCCTGGGCATTTCCTGGAATGTTCTCTCTTTCTCTTCCCTGCTTTGCTTCCCATGCTGCATCTATATGTTCATATCTATTATTTGTACTACTGCTTTCCATTCTTCTCTTCCGCACAGCTTTGACCTTGGTTTCAATCCCAGTTCCTTACCCTCTGCTAAAAACTTTCTACTGCTTTTCATGTTGGTATCTAAACCAAATGCACAGTTGAAGCTGGTGCAAGATAGACATTGCACTCAGGGTCGTAATGTTTAGAACCGAGAGCATACAGATCATAGGGCGTTGGTGGTATAGTGGTGAGCATAGCTGCCTTCCAAGCAGTTGACCCGGGTTCGATTCCCGGCCAACGCAGTACAAATACTTATATATTCTGCAAGCTGGATATATTTTAATGCAATATGTCACAAAATGGAAATATCATGAACAGATTAATCAGCCAGATATAAAAAAATAAACAAATACGTAGGCAAACATCTCGATCGCCCCTTCTGCTATATTCATTGCCCTAATATATGATAAGTTCCATAAAGCAGAGTCACCACTCACATGTGCTGGTAATAAATATGTTACAGTGGGCAGACAATGAAAGGGCTGAGGCCCGACCAGACATTATAACTCCAGCATCTCTATGTTAAAAAGCATTTCTAGGCAATATCTAGCCTCTGAAAAAAATATGCAAGATCCACCGATAAATCTGGCAAAAGTCACTAACATTTTGGGCATACTTGTGCTCTCACCTGAATGTAGCGCCACCTTGTAGCCATCGGAGGTAACTGCAGCTCACAAAATGTTTCATAAGAGGGCAAGTTGAGAGGAATCCAAGAGGCAGATGTCCATAGAAAGAGCCTCTGACTACAGCATCAAGGTTGGATGCTTCAAATTTGCATAGTTTCCTGTCCAACGTCCTCTCACGTCCCGAACGCCCACGTCACTCCACTGAATGCTCCTCATCTGCATAAAGAGAACACTTTCACAGAGGAGCAGAGTGGCGCAGCGGAAGCGTGCTGGGCCCATAACCCAGAGGTCGATGGATCGAAACCATCCTCTGCTAAATTTGCTTTATTTTCCTTCCAAGGACCAAGCTGTCATTTCCACGCTGCCAGAAAGGAAAAGCGCAAGCTTGCGCCAGCTATGTGAGAAAAGACTTCTCAACTATCTGTGTCTGCTGAAATACAAGAGAGGGATCGTCAAAGGATCCACCCTTTACTTTGAAAGTAAAGAGACACAATAATAAGCATAAATGACAGAGGGCGTTGGTGGTATAGTGGTGAGCATAGCTGCCTTCCAAGCAGTTGACCCGGGTTCGATTCCCGGCCAACGCAGTGCAAATACTTATGTATTCTGCAAGCAGGATATATTTTAGTTCAACATGTCACAAAATGGAAATATCATGAACAGATTAATCAGCCATATATATAGAAATTAAAAAATACGTAGGCAAACATCTCAATCGCCCCTTCTGCTATATTCATTGTCCTAATATATGATAAGTTTCATAAAGCAGAGTCGCCATTCACATGTGCTGGTAATAAATATGTTATTTTGGGCAGGCAATGAAAGGGCTGAGGCCCGACCAGACATTATACCTCCAGCATCTCTATGTTAAAAAGCATTTCTAGGCAATTTCTAGCCTCTGAAAAAAATATGCAAGACCCACCGATAAATCTGGCCAAAGTCCGTAACATTTTTGCATACTTGTGCTCTGACCTGAATGTAGCGCCACCTCGTAGCTGTCGAAGGTAACTGCAGCTCACAAAATGTTTTATCAGAAGGCAAGTTGAGAGGAATCCAAGAGGCAGATGTCCATGGAAAGAGCCTCTCACTGCAGCAGGAAGGTTGGATGCTTGAAATTTGCATAGTTTCCTGTCCAACGTCCCGAACGCTCCCAAACGCTCAAAAGCCTCACACCGGGCAAGCCCTCACCGGGTAGATCTCTGGCTCCCAGGTAAAGCCAAATCCTGAGCATGTTAGCGCTAGTATCACAGAGAGAGATATAGAGGGTTCAAGAGCTGCTGTCTTGATAAATGTTTGAAACGGCTAGTGCCTGAGAGTGTCTGGCTTTCAGTTATGACTGATTGTTAGAGGGGAAGATTAAGTTTTTCTGCACCCAGCATGCCTTGCGATATACTTAGGCAAATGAGGTGAGAGCCCGACCAATCCCACTCTACTCTGCTGAATGCTCCTTATTTGCATAAAGAGAACACTTTCACAACGGAGCAGAGTGGCGCAGCGGAAGCGTGCTGGGCCCATAACCCAGAGGTCGATGGATCGAAACCATCCTCTGCTAATTTTGCTTGATTTTTCTTCCAAGGACCAAGCTGTCATTCCCAGGCTGCCAGCAAGTAAAAGCGCAAGCTTTTGCCAGCTATGTGAGAAAAGACTTCTCAACTATCTGTGTCTGCTGAAATACAAGAGAGGGATCGTAAAAGGATCCACCCTGTACTTTGAAAGTAAAGACACACAATAATAAGCATAAATGACTGGTGGGACCTTCAAACACTTTTCTGGGCATGCTTTGAATTTCATTCTTCCCTTTTAGTTGTGCTATTATCTATCTCCTGGGCATTTCCTGGAATGTTCTCTCTTTCTCTTCCCTGCTTTGCTTCCCATGCTGCATCTATATGTTCATATCTATTATTTGTACTACTGCTTTCCATTCTTCTCTTCCGCACAGCTTTGACCTTGGTTTCAATCCCAGTTCCTTACCCTCTGCTAAAAACTTTCTACTGCTTTTCATGTTGGTATCTAAACCAAATGCACCGTTGAAGCTGGTGCAAGATAGACATTGCACTCAGGGTCGTAATGTTTAGAACCGAGAGCATACAGATCATAGGGCGTTGGTGGTATAGTGGTGAGCATAGCTGCCTTCCAAGCAGTTGACCCGGGTTCGATTCCCGGCCAACGCAGTACAAATACTTATATATTCTGCAAGCTGGATATATTTTAATGCAATATGTCACAAAATGGAAATATCATGAACAGATTAATCAGCCAGATATAAAAAAATAAACAAATACGTAGGCAAACATCTCGATCGCCCCTTCTGCTATATTCATTGCCCTAATATATGATAAGTTCCATAAAGCAGAGTCACCACTCACATGTGCTGGTAATAAATATGTTACAGTGGGCAGACAATGAAAGGGCTGAGGCCCGACCAGACATTATAACTCCAGCATCTCTATGTTAAAAAGCATTTCTAGGCAATATCTAGCCTCTGAAAAAAATATGCAAGATCCACCGATAAATCTGGCAAAAGTCACTAACATTTTGGGCATACTTGTGCTCTCACCTGAATGTAGCGCCACCTTGTAGCCATCGGAGGTAACTGCAGCTCACAAAATGTTTCATAAGAGGGCAAGTTGAGAGGAATCCAAGAGGCAGATGTCCATAGAAAGAGCCTCTGACTACAGCATCAAGGTTGGATGCTTCAAATTTGCATAGTTTCCTGTCCAACGTCCTCTCACGTCCCGAACGCCCACGTCACTCCACTGAATGCTCCTCATCTGCATAAAGAGAACACTTTCACAGAGGAGCAGAGTGGCGCAGCGGAAGCGTGCTGGGCCCATAACCCAGAGGTCGATGGATCGAAACCATCCTCTGCTAAATTTGCTTTATTTTCCTTCCAAGGACCAAGCTGTCATTTCCACGATGCCAGAAAGGAAAAGCGCAAGCTTGCGCCAGCTATGTGAGAAAAGACTTCTCAACTATCTGTGTCTGCTGAAATACAAGAGAGGGATCGTCAAAGGATCCACCCTTTACTTTGAAAGTAAAGAGACACAATAATAAGCATAAATGACAGAGGGCGTTGGTGGTATAGTGGTGAGCATAGCTGCCTTCCAAGCAGTTGACCCGGGTTCGATTCCCGGCCAACGCAGTGCAAATACTTATGTATTCTGCAAGCAGGATATATTTTAGTTCAACATGTCACAAAATGGAAATATCATGAACAGATTAATCAGCCATATATATAGAAATTAAAAAATACGTAGGCAAACATCTCAATCGCCCCTTCTGCTATATTCATTGTCCTAATATATGATAAGTTTCATAAAGCAGAGTCGCCATTCACATGTGCTGGTAATAAATATGTTATTTTGGGCAGGCAATGAAAGGGCTGAGGCCCGACCAGACATTATACCTCCAGCATCTCTATGTTAAAAAGCATTTCTAGGCAATTTCTAGCCTCTGAAAAAAATATGCAAGACCCACCGATAAATCTGGCCAAAGTCCGTAACATTTTTGCATACTTGTGCTCTGACCTGAATGTAGCGCCACCTCGTAGCTGTCGAAGGTAACTGCAGCTCACAAAATGTTTTATCAGAAGGCAAGTTGAGAGGAATCCAAGAGGCAGATGTCCATGGAAAGAGCCTCTCACTGCAGCAGGAAGGTTGGATGCTTGAAATTTGCATAGTTTCCTGTCCAACGTCCCGAACGCTCCCAAACGCTCAAAAGCCTCACACCGGGCAAGCCCTCACCGGGTAGATCTCTGGCTCCCAGGTAAAGCCAAATCCTGAGCATGTTAGCGCTAGTATCACAGAGAGAGATATAGAGGGTTCAAGAGCTGCTGTCTTGATAAATGTTTGAAACGGCTAGTGCCTGAGAGTGTCTGGCTTTCAGTTATGACTGATTGTTAGAGGGGAAGATTAAGTTTTTCTGCACCCAGCATGCCTTGCGATATACTTAGGCAAATGAGGTGAGAGCCCGACCAATCCCACTCTACTCTGCTGAATGCTCCTTATTTGCATAAAGAGAACACTTTCACAACGGAGCAGAGTGGCGCAGCGGAAGTGTGCTGGGCCCATAACCCAGAGGTCGATGGATCGAAACCATCCTCTGCTAATTTTGCTTGATTTTTCTTCCAAGGACCAAGCTGTCATTCCCAGGCTGCCAGCAAGTAAAAGCGCAAGCTTTTGCCAGCTATGTGAGAAAAGACTTCTCAACTATCTGTGTCTGCTGAAATACAAGAGAGGGATCGTAAAAGGATCCACCCTGTACTTTGAAAGTAAAGACACACAATAATAAGCATAAATGACTGGTGGGACCTTCAAACACTTTTCTGGGCATGCTTTGAGTTTCATTCTTCCCTTTTAGTTGTGCTATTATCTATCTCCTGGGCATTTCCTGGAATGTTCTCTCTTTCTCTTCCCTGCTTTGCTTCCCATGCTGCATCTATATGTTCATATCTATTATTTGTACTACTGCTTTCCATTCTTCTCTTCCGCACAGCTTTGACCTTGGTTTCAATCCCAGTTCCTTACCCTCTGCTAAAAACTTTCTACTGCTTTTCATGTTGGTATCTAAACCAAATGCACCGTTGAAGCTGGTGCAAGATAGACATTGCACTCAGGGTCGTAATGTTTAGAACCGAGAGCATACAGATCATAGGGCGTTGGTGGTATAGTGGTGAGCATAGCTGCCTTCCAAGCAGTTGACCCGGGTTCGATTCCCGGCCAACGCAGTACAAATACTTATATATTCTGCAAGCTGGATATATTTTAATGCAATATGTCACAAAATGGAAATATCATGAACAGATTAATCAGCCAGATATAAAAAAATAAACAAATACGTAGGCAAACATCTCGATCGCCCCTTCTGCTATATTCATTGCCCTAATATATGATAAGTTCCATAAAGCAGAGTCACCACTCACATGTGCTGGTAATAAATATGTTACAGTGGGCAGACAATGAAAGGGCTGAGGCCCGACCAGACATTATAACTCCAGCATCTCTATGTTAAAAAGCATTTCTAGGCAATATCTAGCCTCTGAAAAAAATATGCAAGATCCACCGATAAATCTGGCAAAAGTCACTAACATTTTGGGCATACTTATGCTCTCACCTGAATGTAGCGCCACCTTGTAGCCATCGGAGGTAACTGCAGCTCACAAAATGTTTCATAAGAGGGCAAGTTGAGAGGAATCCAAGAGGCAGATGTCCATAGAAAGAGCCTCTGACTACAGCAGGAAGGTTGGATGCTTCAAATTTGCATAGTTTCCTGTCCAACGTCCTCTCACGTCCCGAACGCCCACGTCACTCCACTGAATGCTCCTCATCTGCATAAAGAGAACACTTTCACAGAGGAGCAGAGTGGCGCAGCGGAAGCGTGCTGGGCCCATAACCCAGAGGTCGATGGATCGAAACCATCCTCTGCTAAATTTGCTTTATTTTCCTTCCAAGGACCAAGCTGTCATTTCCACGCTGCCAGAAAGGAAAAGCGCAAGCTTGCGCCAGCTATGTGAGAAAAGACTTCTCAACTATCTGTGTCTGCTGAAATACAAGAGAGGGATCGTCAAAGGATCCACCCTTTACTTTGAAAGTAAAGAGACACAATAATAAGCATAAATGACAGAGGGCGTTGGTGGTATAGTGGTGAGCATAGCTGCCTTCCAAGCAGTTGACCCAGGTTCGATTCCCGGCCAACGCAGTGCAAATACTTATGTATTCTGCAAGCAGGATATATTTTAGTTCAACATGTCACAAAATGGAAATATCATGAACAGATTAATCAGCCATATATATAGAAATTAAAAAATACGTAGGCAAACATCTCAATCGCCCCTTCTGCTATATTCATTGTCCTAATATATGATAAGTTTCATAAAGCAGAGTCGCCATTCACATGTGCTGGTAATAAATATGTTATTTTGGGCAGGCAATGAAAGGGCTGAGGCCCGACCAGACATTATACCTCCAGCATCTCTATGTTAAAAAGCATTTCTAGGCAATTTCTAGCCTCTGAAAAAAATATGCAAGACCCACCGATAAATCTGGCCAAAGTCCGTAACATTTTTGCATACTTGTGCTCTGACCTGAATGTAGCGCCACCTCGTAGCTGTCGAAGGTAACTGCAGCTCACAAAATGTTTTATCAGAAGGCAAGTTGAGAGGAATCCAAGAGGCAGATGTCCATGGAAAGAGCCTCTCACTGCAGCAGGAAGGTTGGATGCTTGAAATTTGCATAGTTTCCTGTCCAACGTCCCGAACGCTCCCAAACGCTCAAAAGCCTCGCCCTCACCGGGTAGATCTCTGGCTCCCAGGTAAAGCCAAATCCTGAGCATGTTAGCGCTAGTATCACAGAGAGAGATATAGAGGGTTCAAGAGCTGCTGTCTTGATAAATGTTTGAAACGGCTAGTGCCTGAGAGTGTCTGGCTTTCAGTTATGACTGATTGTGAGAGGGGAAGATTAAGTTTTTCTGCACCCAGCATGCCTTGCGATATACTTAGGCAAATGAGGTGAGAGCCCGACCAATCCCACTCTACTCTGCTGAATGCTCCTTATTTGCATAAAGAGAACACTTTCACAACGGAGCAGAGTGGCGCAGCGGAAGCGTGCTGGGCCCATAACCCAGAGGTCGATGGATCGAAACCATCCTCTGCTAATTTTGCTTGATTTTTCTTCCAAGGACCAAGCTGTCATTCCCAGGCTGCCAGCAAGTAAAAGCGCAAGCTTTTGCCAGCTATGTGAGAAAAGACTTCTCAACTATCTGTGTCTGCTGAAATACAAGAGAGGGATCGTAAAAGGATCCACCCTGTACTTTGAAAGTAAAGACACACAATAATAAGCATAAATGACTGGTGGGACCTTCAAACACTTTTCTGGGCATGCTTTGAATTTCATTCTTCCCTTTTAGTTGTGCTATTATCTATCTCCTGGGCATTTCCTGGAATGTTCTCTCTTTCTCTTCCCTGCTTTGCTTCCCATGCTGCATCTATATGTTCATATCTATTATTTGTACTACTGCTTTCCATTCTTCTCTTCCGCACAGCTTTGACCTTGGTTTCAATCCCAGTTCCTTACCCTCTGCTAAAAACTTTCTACTGCTTTTCATGTTGGTATCTAAACCAAATGCACAGTTGAAGCTGGTGCAAGATAGACATTGCACTCAGGGTCGTAATGTTTAGAACCGAGAGCATACAGATCATAGGGCGTTGGTGGTATAGTGGTGAGCATAGCTGCCTTCCAAGCAGTTGACCCGGGTTCGATTCCCGGCCAACTCAGTACAAATACTTATATATTCTGCAAGCTGGATATATTTTAATGCAATATGTCACAAAATGGAAATATCATGAACAGATTAATCAGCCAGATATAAAAAAATAAACAAATACGTAGGCAAACATCTCGATCGCCCCTTCTGCTATATTCATTGCCCTAATATATGGTAAGTTCCATAAAGCAGAGTCACCACTCACATGTGCTGGTAATAAATATGTTACAGTGGGCAGACAATGAAAGGGCTGAGGCCCGACCAGACATTATAACTCCAGCATCTCTATGTTAAAAAGCATTTCTAGGCAATATCTAGCCTCTGAAAAAAATATGCAAGATCCACCGATAAATCTGGCAAAAGTCACTAACATTTTGGGCATACTTGTGCTCTCACCTGAATGTAGCGCCACCTTGTAGCCATCGGAGGTAACTGCAGCTCACAAAATGTTTCATAAGAGGGCAAGTTGAGAGGAATCCAAGAGGCAGATGTCCATAGAAAGAGCCTCTGACTACAGCATCAAGGTTGGATGCTTCAAATTTGCATAGTTTCCTGTCCAACGTCCTCTCACGTCCCGAACGCCCACGTCACTCCACTGAATGCTCCTCATCTGCATAAAGAGAACACTTTCACAGAGGAGCAGAGTGGCGCAGCGGAAGCGTGCTGGGCCCATAACCCAGAGGTCGATGGATCGAAACCATCCTCTGCTAAATTTGCTTTATTTTCCTTCCAAGGACCAAGCTGTCATTTCCACGCTGCCAGAAAGGAAAAGCGCAAGCTTGCGCCAGCTATGTGAGAAAAGACTTCTCAACTATCTGTGTCTGCTGAAATACAAGAGAGGGATCGTCAAAGGATCCACCCTTTACTTTGAAAGTAAAGAGACACAATAATAAGCATAAATGACAGAGGGCGTTGGTGGTATAGTGGTGAGCATAGCTGCCTTCCAAGCAGTTGACCCGGGTTCGATTCCCGGCCAACGCAGTGCAAATACTTATGTATTCTGCAAGCAGGATATATTTTAGTTCAACATGTCACAAAATGGAAATATCATGAACAGATTAATCAGCCATATATATAGAAATTAAAAAATACGTAGGCAAACATCTCAATCGCCCCTTCTGCTATATTCATTGTCCTAATATATGATAAGTTTCATAAAGCAGAGTCGCCATTCACATGTGCTGGTAATAAATATGTTATTTTGGGCAGGCAATGAAAGGGCTGAGGCCCGACCAGACATTATACCTCCAGCATCTCTATGTTAAAAAGCATTTCTAGGCAATTTCTAGCCTCTGAAAAAAATATGCAAGACCCACCGATAAATCTGGCCAAAGTCCGTAACATTTTTGCATACTTGTGCTCTGACCTGAATGTAGCGCCACCTCGTAGCTGTCGAAGGTAACTGCAGCTCACAAAATGTTTTATCAGAAGGCAAGTTGAGAGGAATCCAAGAGGCAGATGTCCATGGAAAGAGCCTCTCACTGCAGCAGGAAGGTTGGATGCTTGAAATTTGCATAGTTTCCTGTCCAACGTCCCGAACGCTCCCAAACGCTCAAAAGCCTCACACCGGGCAAGCCCTCACCGGGTAGATCTCTGGCTCCCAGGTAAAGCCAAATCCTGAGCATGTTAGCGCTAGTATCACAGAGAGAGATATAGAGGGTTCAAGAGCTGCTGTCTTGATAAATGTTTGAAACGGCTAGTGCCTGAGAGTGTCTGGCTTTCAGTTATGACTGATTGTTAGAGGGGAAGATTAAGTTTTTCTGCACCCAGCATGCCTTGCGATATACTTAGGCAAATGAGGTGAGAGCCCGACCAATCCCACTCTACTCTGCTGAATGCTCCTTATTTGCATAAAGAGAACACTTTCACAACGGAGCAGAGTGGCGCAGCGGAAGCGTGCTGGGCCCATAACCCAGAGGTCGATGGATCGAAACCATCCTCTGCTAATTTTGCTTGATTTTTCTTCCAAGGACCAAGCTGTCATTCCCAGGCTGCCAGCAAGTAAAAGCGCAAGCTTTTGCCAGCTATGTGAGAAAAGACTTCTCAACTATCTGTGTCTGCTGAAATACAAGAGAGGGATCGTAAAAGGATCCACCCTGTACTTTGAAAGTAAAGACACACAATAATAAGCATAAATGACTGGTGGGACCTTCAAACACTTTTCTGGGCATGCTTTGAATTTCATTCTTCCCTTTTAGTTGTGCTATTATCTATCTCCTGGGCATTTCCTGGAATGTTCTCTCTTTCTCTTCCCTGCTTTGCTTCCCATGCTGCATCTATATGTTCATATCTATTATTTGTACTACTGCTTTCCATTCTTCTCTTCCGCACAGCTTTGACCTTGGTTTCAATCCCAGTTCCTTACCCTCTGCTAAAAACTTTCTACTGCTTTTCATGTTGGTATCTAAACCAAATGCACCGTTGAAGCTGGTGCAAGATAGACATTGCACTCAGGGTCGTAATGTTTAGAACCGAGAGCATACAGATCATAGGGCGTTGGTGGTATAGTGGTGAGCATAGCTGCCTTCCAAGCAGTTGACCCGGGTTCGATTCCCGGCCAACGCAGTACAAATACTTATATATTCTGCAAGCTGGATATATTTTAATGCAATATGTCACAAAATGGAAATATCATGAACAGATTAATCAGCCAGATATAAAAAAATAAACAAATACGTAGGCAAACATCTCGATCGCCCCTTCTGCTATATTCATTGCCCTAATATATGATAAGTTCCATAAAGCAGAGTCACCACTCACATGTGCTGGTAATAAATATGTTACAGTGGGCAGACAATGAAAGGGCTGAGGCCCGACCAGACATTATAACTCCAGCATCTCTATGTTAAAAAGCATTTCTAGGCAATATCTAGCCTCTGAAAAAAATATGCAAGATCCACCGATAAATCTGGCAAAAGTCACTAACATTTTGGGCATACTTGTGCTCTCACCTGAATGTAGCGCCACCTTGTAGCCATCGGAGGTAACTGCAGCTCACAAAATGTTTCATAAGAGGGCAAGTTGAGAGGAATCCAAGAGGCAGATGTCCATAGAAAGAGCCTCTGACTACAGCATCAAGGTTGGATGCTTCAAATTTGCATAGTTTCCTGTCCAACGTCCTCTCACGTCCCGAACGCCCACGTCACTCCACTGAATGCTCCTCATCTGCATAAAGAGAACACTTTCACAGAGGAGCAGAGTGGCGCAGCGGAAGCGTGCTGGGCCCATAACCCAGAGGTCGATGGATCGAAACCATCCTCTGCTAAATTTGCTTTATTTTCCTTCCAAGGACCAAGCTGTCATTTCCACGCTGCCAGAAAGGAAAAGCGCAAGCTTGCGCCAGCTATGTGAGAAAAGACTTCTCAACTATCTGTGTCTGCTGAAATACAAGAGAGGGATCGTCAAAGGATCCACCCTTTACTTTGAAAGTAAAGAGACACAATAATAAGCATAAATGACAGAGGGCGTTGGTGGTATAGTGGTGAGCATAGCTGCCTTCCAAGCAGTTGACCCGGGTTCGATTCCCGGCCAACGCAGTGCAAATACTTATGTATTCTGCAAGCAGGATATATTTTAGTTCAACATGTCACAAAATGGAAATATCATGAACAGATTAATCAGCCATATATATAGAAATTAAAAAATACGTAGGCAAACATCTCAATCGCCCCTTCTGCTATATTCATTGTCCTAATATATGATAAGTTTCATAAAGCAGAGTCGCCATTCACATGTGCTGGTAATAAATATGTTATTTTGGGCAGGCAATGAAAGGGCTGAGGCCCGACCAGACATTATACCTCCAGCATCTCTATGTTAAAAAGCATTTCTAGGCAATTTCTAGCCTCTGAAAAAAATATGCAAGACCCACCGATAAATCTGGCCAAAGTCCGTAACATTTTTGCATACTTGTGCTCTGACCTGAATGTAGCGCCACCTCGTAGCTGTCGAAGGTAACTGCAGCTCACAAAATGTTTTATCAGAAGGCAAGTTGAGAGGAATCCAAGAGGCAGATGTCCATGGAAAGAGCCTCTCACTGCAGCAGGAAGGTTGGATGCTTGAAATTTGCATAGTTTCCTGTCCAACGTCCCAAACGCTCCCAAACGCTCAAAAGCCTCACACCGGGCAAGCCCTCACCGGGTAGATCTCTGGCTCCCAGGTAAAGCCAAATCCTGAGCATGTTAGCGCTAGTATCACAGAGAGAGATATAGAGGGTTCAAGAGCTGCTGTCTTGATAAATGTTTGAAACGGCTAGTGCCTGAGAGTGTCTGGCTTTCAGTTATGACTGATTGTTAGAGGGGAAGATTAAGTTTTTCTGCACCCAGCATGCCTTGCGATATACTTAGGCAAATGAGGTGAGAGCCCGACCAATCCCACTCTACTCTGCTGAATGCTCCTTATTTGCATAAAGAGAACACTTTCACAACGGAGCAGAGTGGCGCAGCGGAAGTGTGCTGGGCCCATAACCCAGAGGTCGATGGATCGAAACCATCCTCTGCTAATTTTGCTTGATTTTTCTTCCAAGGACCAAGCTGTCATTCCCAGGCTGCCAGCAAGTAAAAGCGCAAGCTTTTGCCAGCTATGTGAGAAAAGACTTCTCAACTATCTGTGTCTGCTGAAATACAAGAGAGGGATCGTAAAAGGATCCACCCTGTACTTTGAAAGTAAAGACACACAATAATAAGCATAAATGACTGGTGGGACCTTCAAACACTTTTCTGGGCATGCTTTGAGTTTCATTCTTCCCTTTTAGTTGTGCTATTATCTATCTCCTGGGCATTTCCTGGAATGTTCTCTCTTTCTCTTCCCTGCTTTGCTTCCCATGCTGCATCTATATGTTCATATCTATTATTTGTACTACTGCTTTCCATTCTTCTCTTCCGCACAGCTTTGACCTTGGTTTCAATCCCAGTTCCTTACCCTCTGCTAAAAACTTTCTACTGCTTTTCATGTTGGTATCTAAACCAAATGCACCGTTGAAGCTGGTGCAAGATAGACATTGCACTCAGGGTCGTAATGTTTAGAACCGAGAGCATACAGATCATAGGGCGTTGGTGGTATAGTGGTGAGCATAGCTGCCTTCCAAGCAGTTGACCCGGGTTCGATTCCCGGCCAACGCAGTACAAATACTTATATATTCTGCAAGCTGGATATATTTTAATGCAATATGTCACAAAATGGAAATATCATGAACAGATTAATCAGCCAGATATAAAAAAATAAACAAATACGTAGGCAAACATCTCGATCGCCCCTTCTGCTATATTCATTGCCCTAATATATGATAAGTTCCATAAAGCAGAGTCACCACTCACATGTGCTGGTAATAAATATGTTACAGTGGGCAGACAATGAAAGGGCTGAGGCCCGACCAGACATTATAACTCCAGCATCTCTATGTTAAAAAGCATTTCTAGGCAATATCTAGCCTCTGAAAAAAATATGCAAGATCCACCGATAAATCTGGCAAAAGTCACTAACATTTTGGGCATACTTATGCTCTCACCTGAATGTAGCGCCACCTTGTAGCCATCGGAGGTAACTGCAGCTCACAAAATGTTTCATAAGAGGGCAAGTTGAGAGGAATCCAAGAGGCAGATGTCCATAGAAAGAGCCTCTGACTACAGCAGGAAGGTTGGATGCTTCAAATTTGCATAGTTTCCTGTCCAACGTCCTCTCACGTCCCGAACGCCCACGTCACTCCACTGAATGCTCCTCATCTGCATAAAGAGAACACTTTCACAGAGGAGCAGAGTGGCGCAGCGGAAGCGTGCTGGGCCCATAACCCAGAGGTCGATGGATCGAAACCATCCTCTGCTAAATTTGCTTTATTTTCCTTCCAAGGACCAAGCTGTCATTTCCACGCTGCCAGAAAGGAAAAGCGCAAGCTTGCGCCAGCTATGTGAGAAAAGACTTCTCAACTATCTGTGTCTGCTGAAATACAAGAGAGGGATCGTCAAAGGATCCACCCTTTACTTTGAAAGTAAAGAGACACAATAATAAGCATAAATGACAGAGGGCGTTGGTGGTATAGTGGTGAGCATAGCTGCCTTCCAAGCAGTTGACCCAGGTTCGATTCCCGGCCAACGCAGTGCAAATACTTATGTATTCTGCAAGCAGGATATATTTTAGTTCAACATGTCACAAAATGGAAATATCATGAACAGATTAATCAGCCATATATATAGAAATTAAAAAATACGTAGGCAAACATCTCAATCGCCCCTTCTGCTATATTCATTGTCCTAATATATGATAAGTTTCATAAAGCAGAGTCGCCATTCACATGTGCTGGTAATAAATATGTTATTTTGGGCAGGCAATGAAAGGGCTGAGGCCCGACCAGACATTATACCTCCAGCATCTCTATGTTAAAAAGCATTTCTAGGCAATTTCTAGCCTCTGAAAAAAATATGCAAGACCCACCGATAAATCTGGCCAAAGTCCGTAACATTTTTGCATACTTGTGCTCTGACCTGAATGTAGCGCCACCTCGTAGCTGTCGAAGGTAACTGCAGCTCACAAAATGTTTTATCAGAAGGCAAGTTGAGAGGAATCCAAGAGGCAGATGTCCATGGAAAGAGCCTCTCACTGCAGCAGGAAGGTTGGATGCTTGAAATTTGCATAGTTTCCTGTCCAACGTCCCGAACGCTCCCAAACGCTCAAAAGCCTCACACCGGGCAAGCCCTCACCGGGTAGATCTCTGGCTCCCAGGTAAAGCCAAATCCTGAGCATGTTAGCGCTAGTATCACAGAGAGAGATATAGAGGGTTCAAGAGCTGCTGTCTTGATAAATGTTTGAAACGGCTAGTGCCTGAGAGTGTCTGGCTTTCAGTTATGACTGATTGTGAGAGGGGAAGATTAAGTTTTTCTGCACCCAGCATGCCTTGCGATATACTTAGGCAAATGAGGTGAGAGCCCGACCAATCCCACTCTACTCTGCTGAATGCTCCTTATTTGCATAAAGAGAACACTTTCACAACGGAGCAGAGTGGCGCAGCGGAAGCGTGCTGGGCCCATAACCCAGAGGTCGATGGATCGAAACCATCCTCTGCTAATTTTGCTTGATTTTTCTTCCAAGGACCAAGCTGTCATTCCCAGGCTGCCAGCAAGTAAAAGCGCAAGCTTTTGCCAGCTATGTGAGAAAAGACTTCTCAACTATCTGTGTCTGCTGAAATACAAGAGAGGGATCGTAAAAGGATCCACCCTGTACTTTGAAAGTAAAGACACACAATAATAAGCATAAATGACTGGTGGGACCTTCAAACACTTTTCTGGGCATGCTTTGAATTTCATTCTTCCCTTTTAGTTGTGCTATTATCTATCTCCTGGGCATTTCCTGGAATGTTCTCTCTTTCTCTTCCCTGCTTTGCTTCCCATGCTGCATCTATATGTTCATATCTATTATTTGTACTACTGCTTTCCATTCTTCTCTTCCGCACAGCTTTGACCTTGGTTTCAATCCCAGTTCCTTACCCTCTGCTAAAAACTTTCTACTGCTTTTCATGTTGGTATCTAAACCAAATGCACCGTTGAAGCTGGTGCAAGATAGACATTGCACTCAGGGTCGTAATGTTTAGAACCGAGAGCATACAGATCATAGGGTGTTGGTGGTATAGTGGTGAGCATAGCTGCCTTCCAAGCAGTTGACCCGGGTTCGATTCCCGGCCAACGCAGTACAAATACTTATATATTCTGCAAGCTGGATATATTTTAATGCAATATGTCACAAAATGGAAATATCATGAACAGATTAATCAGCCAGATATAAAAAAATAAACAAATACGTAGGCAAACATCTCGATCGCCCCTTCTGCTATATTCATTGCCCTAATATATGATAAGTTCCATAAAGCAGAGTCACCACTCACATGTGCTGGTAATAAATATGTTACAGTGGGCAGACAATGAAAGGGCTGAGGCCCGACCAGACATTATAACTCCAGCATCTCTATGTTAAAAAGCATTTCTAGGCAATATCTAGCCTCTGAAAAAAATATGCAAGATCCACCGATAAATCTGGCAAAAGTCACTAACATTTTGGGCATACTTGTGCTCTCACCTGAATGTAGCGCCACCTTGTAGCCATCGGAGGTAACTGCAGCTCACAAAATGTTTCATAAGAGGGCAAGTTGAGAGGAATCCAAGAGGCAGATGTCCATAGAAAGAGCCTCTGACTACAGCATCAAGGTTGGATGCTTCAAATTTGCATAGTTTCCTGTCCAACGTCCTCTCACGTCCCGAACGCCCACGTCACTCCACTGAATGCTCCTCATCTGCATAAAGAGAACACTTTCACAGAGGAGCAGAGTGGCGCAGCGGAAGCGTGCTGGGCCCATAACCCAGAGGTCGATGGATCGAAACCATCCTCTGCTAAATTTGCTTTATTTTCCTTCCAAGGACCAAGCTGTCATTTCCACGCTGCCAGAAAGGAAAAGCGCAAGCTTGCGCCAGCTATGTGAGAAAAGACTTCTCAACTATCTGTGTCTGCTGAAATACAAGAGAGGGATCGTCAAAGGATCCACCCTTTACTTTGAAAGTAAAGAGACACAATAATAAGCATAAATGACAGAGGGCGTTGGTGGTATAGTGGTGAGCATAGCTGCCTTCCAAGCAGTTGACCCGGGTTCGATTCCCGGCCAACGCAGTGCAAATACTTATGTATTCTGCAAGCAGGATATATTTTAGTTCAACATGTCACAAAATGGAAATATCATGAACAGATTAATCAGCCATATATATAGAAATTAAAAAATACGTAGGCAAACATCTCAATCGCCCCTTCTGCTATATTCATTGTCCTAATATATGATAAGTTTCATAAAGCAGAGTCGCCATTCACATGTGCTGGTAATAAATATGTTATTTTGGGCAGGCAATGAAAGGGCTGAGGCCCGACCAGACATTATACCTCCAGCATCTCTATGTTAAAAAGCATTTCTAGGCAATTTCTAGCCTCTGAAAAAAATATGCAAGACCCACCGATAAATCTGGCCAAAGTCCGTAACATTTTTGCATACTTGTGCTCTGACCTGAATGTAGCGCCACCCCGTAGCTGTCGAAGGTAACTGCAGCTCACAAAATGTTTTATCAGAAGGCAAGTTGAGAGGAATCCAAGAGGCAGATGTCCATGGAAAGAGCCTCTCACTGCAGCAGGAAGGTTGGATGCTTCAAATTTGCATAGTTTCCTGTCCAACGTCCTCTCACGTCCCGAACGCCCACGTCACTCCACTGAATGCTCCTCATCTGCATAAAGAGAACACTTTCACAGAGGAGCAGAGTGGCGCAGCGGAAGCGTGCTGGGCCCATAACCCAGAGGTCGATGGATCGAAACCATCCTCTGCTAAATTTGCTTTATTTTCCTTCCAAGGACCAAGCTGTCATTTCCACGCTGCCAGAAAGGAAAAGCGCAAGCTTGCGCCAGCTATGTGAGAAAAGACTTCTCAACTATCTGTGTCTGCTGAAATACAAGAGAGGGATCGTCAAAGGATCCACCCTTTAATTTGAAAGTAAAGAGACACAATAATAAGCATAAATGACAGAGGGCGTTGGTGGTATAGTGGTGAGCATAGCTGCCTTCCAAGCAGTTGACCCGGGTTCGATTCCCGGCCAACGCAGTGCAAATACTTATGTATTCTGCAAGCAGGATATATTTTAGTTCAACATGTCACAAAATGGAAATATCATGAACAGATTAATCAGCCATATATATAGAAATTAAAAAATACGTAGGCAAACATCTCAATCGCCCCTTCTGCTATATTCATTGTCCTAATATATGATAAGTTTCATAAAGCAGAGTCGCCATTCACATGTGCTGGTAATAAATATGTTATTTTGGGCAGGCAATGAAAGGGCTGAGGCCCGACCAGACATTATACCTCCAGCATCTCTATGTTAAAAAGCATTTCTAGGCAATTTCTAGCCTCTGAAAAAAATATGCAAGACCCACCGATAAATCTGGCCAAAGTCCGTAACATTTTTGCAAACTTGTGCTCTGACCTGAATGTAGCGCCACCTCGTAGCTGTCGAAGGTAACTGCAGCTCACAAAATGTTTTATCAGAAGGCAAGTTGAGAGGAATCCAAGAGGCAGATGTCCATGGAAAGAGCCTCTCACTGCAGCAGGAAGGTTGGATGCTTGAAATTTGCATAGTTTCCTGTCCAACGTCCCGAACGCTCCCAAACGCTCAAAAGCCTCACACCGGGCAAGCCCTCACCGGGTAGATCTCTGGCTCCCAGGTAAAGCCAAATCCTGAGCATGTTAGCGCTAGTATCACAGAGAGAGATATAGAGGGTTCAAGAGCTGCTGTCTTGATAAATGTTTGAAACGGCTAGTGCCTGAGAGTGTCTGGCTTTCAGTTATGACTGATTGTTAGAGGGGAAGATTAAGTTTTTCTGCACCCAGCATGCCTTGCGATATACTTAGGCAAATGAGGTGAGAGCCCGACCAATCCCACTCTACTCTGCTGAATGCTCCTTATTTGCATAAAGAGAACACTTTCACAACGGAGCAGAGTGGCGCAGCGGAAGCGTGCTGGGCCCATAACCCAGAGGTCGATGGATCGAAACCATCCTCTGCTAATTTTGCTTGATTTTTCTTCCAAGGACCAAGCTGTCATTCCCAGGCTGCCAGCAAGTAAAAGCGCAAGCTTTTGCCAGCTATGTGAGAAAAGACTTCTCAACTATCTGTGTCTGCTGAAATACAAGAGAGGGATCGTAAAAGGATCCACCCTGTACTTTGAAAGTAAAGACACACAATAATAAGCATAAATGACTGGTGGGACCTTCAAACACTTTTCTGGGCATGCTTTGAGTTTCATTCTTCCCTTTTAGTTGTGCTATTATCTATCTCCTGGGCATTTCCTGGAATGTTCTCTCTTTCTCTTCCCTGCTTTGCTTCCCATGCTGCATCTATATGTTCATATCTATTATTTGTACTACTGCTTTCCATTCTTCTCTTCCGCACAGCTTTGACCTTGGTTTCAATCCCAGTTCCTTACCCTCTGCTAAAAACTTTCTACTGCTTTTCATGTTGGTATCTAAACCAAATGCACCGTTGAAGCTGGTGCAAGATAGACATTGCACTCAGGGTCGTAATGTTTAGAACCGAGAGCATACAGATCATAGGGCGTTGGTGGTATAGTGGTGAGCATAGCTGCCTTCCAAGCAGTTGACCCGGGTTCGATTCCCGGCCAACGCAGTACAAATACTTATATATTCTGCAAGCTGGATATATTTTAATGCAATATGTCACAAAATGGAAATATCATGAACAGATTAATCAGCCAGATATAAAAAAATAAACAAATACGTAGGCAAACATCTCGATCGCCCCTTCTGCTATATTCATTGCCCTAATATATGATAAGTTCCATAAAGCAGAGTCACCACTCACATGTGCTGGTAATAAATATGTTACAGTGGGCAGACAATGAAAGGGCTGAGGCCCGACCAGACATTATAACTCCAGCATCTCTATGTTAAAAAGCATTTCTAGGCAATATCTAGCCTCTGAAAAAAATATGCAAGATCCACCGATAAATCTGGCAAAAGTCACTAACATTTTGGGCATACTTGTGCTCTCACCTGAATGTAGCGCCACCTTGTAGCCATCGGAGGTAACTGCAGCTCACAAAATGTTTCATAAGAGGGCAAGTTGAGAGGAATCCAAGAGGCAGATGTCCATAGAAAGAGCCTCTGACTACAGCAGGAAGGTTGGATGCTTCAAATTTGCATAGTTTCCTGTCCAACGTCCTCTCACGTCCCGAACGCCCACGTCACTCCACTGAATGCTCCTCATCTGCATAAAGAGAACACTTTCACAGAGGAGCAGAGTGGCGCAGCGGAAGCGTGCTGGGCCCATAACCCAGAGGTCGATGGATCGAAACCATCCTCTGCTAAATTTGCTTTATTTTCCTTCCAAGGACCAAGCTGTCATTTCCACGCTGCCAGAAAGGAAAAGCGCAAGCTTGCGCCAGCTATGTGAGAAAAGACTTCTCAACTATCTGTGTCTGCTGAAATACAAGAGAGGGATCGTCAAAGGATCCACCCTTTACTTTGAAAGTAAAGAGACACAATAATAAGCATAAATGACAGAGGGCGTTGGTGGTATAGTGGTGAGCATAGGTGCCTTCCAAGCAGTTGACCCGGGTTCGATTCCCGGCCAACGCAGTGCAAATACTTATGTATTCTGCAAGCAGGATATATTTTAGTTCAACATGTCACAAAATGGAAATATCATGAACAGATTAATCAGCCATATATATAGAAATTAAAAAATACGTAGGCAAACATCTCAATCGCCCCTTCTGCTATATTCATTGTCCTAATATATGATAAGTTTCATAAAGCAGAGTCGCCATTCACATGTGCTGGTAATAAATATGTTATTTTGGGCAGGCAATGAAAGGGCTGAGGCCCGACCAGACATTATACCTCCAGCATCTCTATGTTAAAAAGCATTTCTAGGCAATTTCTAGCCTCTGAAAAAAATATGCAAGACCCACCGATAAATCTGGCCAAAGTCCGTAACATTTTTGCATACTTGTGCTCTGACCTGAATGTAGCGCCACCTCGTAGCTGTCGAAGGTAACTGCAGCTCACAAAATGTTTTATCAGAAGGCAAGTTGAGAGGAATCCAAGAGGCAGATGTCCATGGAAAGAGCCTCTCACTGCAGCAGGAAGGTTGGATGCTTGAAATTTGCATAGTTTCCTGTCCAACGTCCCGAACGCTCCCAAACGCTCAAAAGCCTCGCCCTCACCGGGTAGATCTCTGGCTCCCAGGTAAAGCCAAATCCTGAGCATGTTAGCGCTAGTATCACAGAGAGAGATATAGAGGGTTCAAGAGCTGCTGTCTTGATAAATGTTTGAAACGGCTAGTGCCTGAGAGTGTCTGGCTTTCAGTTATGACTGATTGTGAGAGGGGAAGATTAAGTTTTTCTGCACCCAGCATGCCTTGCGATATACTTAGGCAAATGAGGTGAGAGCCCGACCAATCCCACTCTACTCTGCTGAATGCTCCTTATTTGCATAAAGAGAACACTTTCACAACGGAGCAGAGTGGCGCAGCGGAAGCGTGCTGGGCCCATAACCCAGAGGTCGATGGATCGAAACCATCCTCTGCTAATTTTGCTTGATTTTTCTTCCAAGGACCAAGCTGTCATTCCCAGGCTGCCAGCAAGTAAAAGCGCAAGCTTTTGCCAGCTATGTGAGAAAAGACTTCTCAACTATCTGTGTCTGCTGAAATACAAGAGAGGGATCGTAAAAGGATCCACCCTGTACTTTGAAAGTAAAGACACACAATAATAAGCATAAATGACTGGTGGGACCTTCAAACACTTTTCTGGGCATGCTTTGAATTTCATTCTTCCCTTTTAGTTGTGCTATTATCTATCTCCTGGGCATTTCCTGGAATGTTCTCTCTTTCTCTTCCCTGCTTTGCTTCCCATGCTGCATCTATATGTTCATATCTATTATTTGTACTACTGCTTTCCATTCTTCTCTTCCGCACAGCTTTGACCTTGGTTTCAATCCCAGTTCCTTACCCTCTGCTAAAAACTTTCTACTGCTTTTCATGTTGGTATCTAAACCAAATGCACCGTTGAAGCTGGTGCAAGATAGACATTGCACTCAGGGTCGTAATGTTTAGAACCGAGAGCATACAGATCATATGGCGTTGGTGGTATAGTGGTGAGCATAGCTGCCTTCCAAGCAGTTGACCCGGGTTCGATTCCCGGCCAACGCAGTACAAATACTTATATATTCTGCAAGCTGGATATATTTTAATGCAATATGTCACAAAATGGAAATATCATGAACAGATTAATCAGCCAGATATAAAAAAATAAACAAATACGTAGGCAAACATCTCGATCGCCCCTTCTGCTATATTCATTGCCCTAATATATGATAAGTTCCATAAAGCAGAGTCACCACTCACATGTGCTGGTAATAAATATGTTACAGTGGGCAGACAATGAAAGGGCTGAGGCCCGACCAGACATTATAACTCCAGCATCTCTATGTTAAAAAGCATTTCTAGGCAATATCTAGCCTCTGAAAAAAATATGCAAGATCCACCGATAAATCTGGCAAAAGTCACTAACATTTTGGGCATACTTGTGCTCTCACCTGAATGTAGCGCCACCTTGTAGCCATCGGAGGTAACTGCAGCTCACAAAATGTTTCATAAGAGGGCAAGTTGAGAGGAATCCAAGAGGCAGATGTCCATAGAAAGAGCCTCTGACTACAGCAGGAAGGTTGGATGCTTCAAATTTGCATAGTTTCCTGTCCAACGTCCTCTCACGTCCCGAACGCCCACGTCACTCCACTGAATGCTCCTCATCTGCATAAAGAGAACACTTTCACAGAGGAGCAGAGTGGCGCAGCGGAAGCGTGCTGGGCCCATAACCCAGAGGTCAATGGATCGAAACCATCCTCTGCTAAATTTGCTTTATTTTCCTTCCAAGGACCAAGCTGTCATTTCCACGCTGCCAGAAAGGAAAAGCGCAAGCTTGCGCCAGCTATGTGAGAAAAGACTTCTCAACTATCTGTGTCTGCTGAAATACAAGAGAGGGATCGTCAAAGGATCCACCCTTTACTTTGAAAGTAAAGAGACACAATAATAAGCATAAATGACAGAGGGCGTTGGTGGTATAGTGGTGAGCATAGCTGCCTTCCAAGCAGTTGACCCGGGTTCGATTCCCGGCCAACGCAGTGCAAATACTTATGTATTCTGCAAGCAGGATATATTTTAGTTCAACATGTCACAAAATGGAAATATCATGAACAGATTAATCAGCCATATATATAGAAATTAAAAAATACGTAGGCAAACATCTCAATCGCCCCTTCTGCTATATTCATTGTCCTAATATATGATAAGTTTCATAAAGCAGAGTCGCCATTCACATGTGCTGGTAATAAATATGTTATTTTGGGCAGGCAATGAAAGGGCTGAGGCCCGACCAGACATTATACCTCCAGCATCTCTATGTTAAAAAGCATTTCTAGGCAATTTCTAGCCTCTGAAAAAAATATGCAAGACCCACCGATAAATCTGGCCAAAGTCCGTAACATTTTTGCATACTTGTGCTCTGACCTGAATGTAGCGCCACCTCGTAGCTGTCGAAGGTAACTGCAGCTCACAAAATGTTTTATCAGAAGGCAAGTTGAGAGGAATCCAAGAGGCAGATGTCCATGGAAAGAGCCTCTCACTGCAGCAGGAAGGTTGGATGCTTGAAATTTGCATAGTTTCCTGTCCAACGTCCCGAACGCTCCCAAACGCTCAAAAGCCTCACACCGGGCAAGCCCTCACCGGGTAGATCTCTGGCTCCCAGGTAAAGCCAAATCCTGAGCATGTTAGCGCTAGTATCACAGAGAGAGATATAGAGGGTTCAAGAGCTGCTGTCTTGATAAATGTTTGAAACGGCTAGTGCCTGAGAGTGTCTGGCTTTCAGTTATGACTGATTGTTAGAGGGGAAGATTAAGTTTTTCTGCACCCAGCATGCCTTGCGATATACTTAGGCAAATGAGGTGAGAGCCCGACCAATCCCACTCTACTCTGCTGAATGCTCCTTATTTGCATAAAGAGAACACTTTCACAACGGAGCAGAGTGGCGCAGCGGAAGCGTGCTGGGCCCATAACCCAGAGGTTGATGGATCGAAACCATCCTCTGCTAATTTTGCTTGATTTTTCTTCCAAGGACCAAGCTGTCATTCCCAGGCTGCCAGCAAGTAAAAGCGCAAGCTTTTGCCAGCTATGTGAGAAAAGACTTCTCAACTATCTGTGTCTGCTGAAATACAAGAGAGGGATCGTAAAAGGATCCACCCTGTACTTTGAAAGTAAAGACACACAATAATAAGCATAAATGACTGGTGGGACCTTCAAACACTTTTCTGGGCATGCTTTGAGTTTCTTTCTTCCCTTTTAGTTGTGCTATTATCTATCTCCTGGGCATTTCCTGGAATGTTCTCTCTTTCTCTTCCCCGCTTTGCTTCCCATGCTGCATCTATATGTTCATATCTATTATTTGTACTACTGCTTTCCATTCTTCTCTTCCGCACAGCTTTGACCTTGGTTTCAATCCCAGTTCCTTACCCTCTGCTAAAAACTTTCTACTGCTTTTCATGTTGGTATCTAAACCAAATGCACCGTTGAAGCTGGTGCAAGATAGACATTGCACTCAGGGTCGTAATGTTTAGAACCGAGAGCATACAGATCATAGGGCGTTGGTGGTATAGTGGTGAGCATAGCTGCCTTCCAAGCAGTTGACCCGGGTTCGATTCCCGGCCAACGCAGTACAAATACTTATATATTCTGCAAGCTGGATATATTTTAATGCAATATGTCACAAAATGGAAATATCATGAACAGATTAATCAGCCAGATATAAAAAAATAAACAAATACGTAGGCAAACATCTCGATCGCCCCTTCTGCTATATTCATTGCCCTAATATATGATAAATTCCATAAAGCAGAGTCACCACTCACATGTGCTGGTAATAAATATGTTACAGTGGGCAGACAATGAAAGGGCTGAGGCCCGACCAGACATTATAACTCCAGCATCTCTATGTTAAAAAGCATTTCTAGGCAATATCTAGCCTCTGAAAAAAATATGCAAGATCCACCGATAAATCTGGCAAAAGTCACTAACATTTTGGGCATACTTGTGCTCTCACCTGAATGTAGCGCCACCTTGTAGCCATCGGAGGTAACTGCAGCTCACAAAATGTTTCATAAGAGGGCAAGTTGAGAGGAATCCAAGAGGCAGATGTCCATAGAAAGAGCCTCTGACTACAGCAGGAAGGTTGGATGCTTCAAATTTGCATAGTTTCCTGTCCAACGTCCTCTCACGTCCCGAACGCCCACGTCACTCCACTGAATGCTCCTCATCTGCATAAAGAGAACACTTTCACAGAGGAGCAGAGTGGCGCAGCGGAAGCGTGCTGGGCCCATAACCCAGAGGTCGATGGATCGAAACCATCCTCTGCTAAATTTGCTTTATTTTCCTTCCAAGGACCAAGCTGTCATTTCCACGCTGCCAGAAAGGAAAAGCGCAAGCTTGCGCCAGCTATGTGAGAAAAGACTTCTCAACTATCTGTGTCTGCTGAAATACAAGAGAGGGATCGTCAAAGGATCCACCCTTTACTTTGAAAGTAAAGAGACACAATAATAAGCATAAATGACAGAGGGCGTTGGTGGTATAGTGGTGAGCATAGCTGCCTTCCAAGCAGCTGACCCGGGTTCGATTCCCGGCCAACGCAGTGCAAATACTTATGTATTCTGCAAGCAGGATATATTTTAGTTCAACATGTCACAAAATGGAAATATCATGAACAGATTAATCAGCCATATATATAGAAATTAAAAAATACGTAAGCAAACATCTCAATCGCCCCTTCTGCTATATTCATTGTCCTAATATATGATAAGTTTCATAAAGCAGAGTCGCCATTCACATGTGCTGGTAATAAATATGTTATTTTGGGCAGGCAATGAAAGGGCTGAGGCCCGACCAGACATTATACCTCCAGCATCTCTATGTTAAAAAGCATTTCTAGGCAATTTCTAGCCTCTGAAAAAAATATGCAAGACCCACCGATAAATCTGGCCAAAGTCCGTAACATTTTTGCATACTTGTGCTCTGACCTGAATGTAGCGCCACCTCGTAGCTGTCGAAGGTAACTGCAGCTCACAAAATGTTTTATCAGAAGGCAAGTTGAGAGGAATCCAAGAGGCAGATGTCCATGGAAAGAGCCTCTCACTGCAGCAGGAAGGTTGGATGCTTGAAATTTGCATAGTTTCCTGTCCAACGTCCCGAACGCTCCCAAACACTCAAAAGCCTCGCCCTCACCGGGTAGATCTCTGGCTCCCAGGTAAAGCCAAATCCTGAGCATGTTAGCGCTAGTATCACAGAGAGAGATATAGAGGGTTCAAGAGCTGCTGTCTTGATAAATGTTTGAAACGGCTAGTGCCTGAGAGTGTCTGGCTTTCAGTTATGACTGATTGTGAGAGGGGAAGATTAAGTTTTTCTGCACCCAGCATGCCTTGCGATATACTTAGGCAAATGAGGTGAGAGCCCGACCAATCCCACTCTACTCTGCTGAATGCTCCTTATTTGCATAAAGAGAACACTTTCACAACGGAGCAGAGTGGCGCAGCGGAAGCGTGCTGGGCCCATAACCCAGAGGTCGATGGATCGAAACCATCCTCTGCTAATTTTGCTTGATTTTTCTTCCAAGGACCAAGCTGTCATTCCCAGGCTGCCAGCAAGTAAAAGCGCAAGCTTTTGCCAGCTATGTGAGAAAAGACTTCTCAACTATCTGTGTCTGCTGAAATACAAGAGAGGGATCGTAAAAGGATCCACCCTGTACTTTGAAAGTAAAGACACACAATAATAAGCATAAATGACTGGTGGGACCTTCAAACACTTTTCTGGGCATGCTTTGAGTTTCATTCTTCCCTTTTAGTTGTGCTATTATCTATCTCCTGGGCATTTCCTGGAATGTTCTCTCTTTCTCTTCCCTGCTTTGCTTCCCATGCTGCATCTATATGTTCATATCTATTATTTGTACTACTGCTTTCCATTCTTCTCTTCCGCACAGCTTTGACCTTGGTTTCAATCCCAGTTCCTTACCCTCTGCTAAAAACTTTCTACTGCTTTTCATGTTGGTATCTAAACCAAATGCACCGTTGAAGCTGGTGCAAGATAGACATTGCACTCAGGGTCGTAATGTTTAGAACCGAGAGCATACAGATCATAGGGCGTTGGTGGTATAGTGGTGAGCATAGCTGCCTTCCAAGCAGTTGACCCGGGTTCGATTCCCGGCCAACGCAGTACAAATACTTATATATTCTGCAAGCTGGATATATTTTAATGCAATATGTCACAAAATGGAAATATCATGAACAGATTAATCAGCCAGATATAAAAAAATAAACAAATACGTAGGCAAACATCTCGATCGCCCCTTCTGCTATATTCATTGCCCTAATATATGATAAGTTCCATAAAGCAGAGTCACCACTCACATGTGCTGGTAATAAATATGTTACAGTGGGCAGACAATGAAAGGGCTGAGGCCCGACCAGACATTATAACTCCAGCATCTCTATGTTAAAAAGCATTTCTAGGCAATATCTAGCCTCTGAAAAAAATATGCAAGATCCACCGATAAATCTGGCAAAAGTCACTAACATTTTGGGCATACTTGTGCTCTCACCTGAATGTAGCGCCACCTTGTAGCCATCGGAGGTAACTGCAGCTCACAAAATGTTTCATAAGAGGGCAAGTTGAGAGGAATCCAAGAGGCAGATGTCCATAGAAAGAGCCTCTGACTACAGCAGGAAGGTTGGATGCTTCAAATTTGCATAGTTTCCTGTCCAACGTCCTCTCACGTCCCGAACGCCCACGTCACTCCACTGAATGCTCCTCATCTGCATAAAGAGAACACTTTCACAGAGGAGCAGAGTGGCGCAGCGGAAGCGTGCTGGGCCCATAACCCAGAGGTCGATGGATCGAAACCATCCTCTGCTAAATTTGCTTTATTTTCCTTCCAAGGACCAAGCTGTCATTTCCACGCTGCCAGAAAGGAAAAGCGCAAGCTTGCGCCAGCTATGTGAGAAAAGACTTCTCAACTATCTGTGTCTGCTGAAATACAAGAGAGGGATCGTCAAAGGATCCACCCTTTACTTTGAAAGTAAAGAGACACAATAATAAGCATAAATGACAGAGGGCGTTGGTGGTATAGTGGTGAGCATAGCTGCCTTCCAAGCAGTTGACCCGGGTTCGATTCCCGGCCAACGCAGTGCAAATACTTATGTATTCTGCAAGCAGGATATATTTTAGTTCAACATGTCACAAAATGGAAATATCATGAACAGATTAATCAGCCATATATATAGAAATTAAAAAATACGTAGGCAAACATCTCAATCGCCCCTTCTGCTATATTCATTGTCCTAATATATGATAAGTTTCATAAAGCAGAGTGGCCATTCACATGTGCTGGTAATAAATATGTTATTTTGGGCAGGCAATGAAAGGGCTGAGGCCCGACCAGACATTATACCTCCAGCATCTCTATGTTAAAAAGCATTTCTAGGCAATTTCTAGCCTCTGAAAAAAATATGCAAGACCCACCGATAAATCTGGCCAAAGTCCGTAACATTTTTGCATACTTGTGCTCTGACCTGAATGTAGCGCCACCTCGTAGCTGTCGAAGGTAACTGCAGCTCACAAAATGTTTTATCAGAAGGCAAGTTGAGAGGAATCCAAGAGGCAGATGTCCATGGAAAGAGCCTCTCACTGCAGCAGGAAGGTTGGATGCTTGAAATTTGCATAGTTTCCTGTCCAACGTCCCGAACGCTCCCAAACGCTCAAAAGCCTCACACCGGGCAAGCCCTCACCGGGTAGATCTCTGGCTCCCAGGTAAAGCCAAATCCTGAGCATGTTAGCGCTAGTATCACAGAGAGAGATATAGAGGGTTCAAGAGCTGCTGTCTTGATAAATGTTTGAAACGGCTAGTGCCTGAGAGTGTCTGGCTTTCAGTTATGACTGATTGTGAGAGGGGAAGATTAAGTTTTTCTGCACCCAGCATGCCTTGCGATATACTTAGGCAAATGAGGTGAGAGCCCGACCAATCCCACTCTACTCTGCTGAATGCTCCTTATTTGCATAAAGAGAACACTTTCACAACGGAGCAGAGTGGCGCAGCGGAAGCGTGCTGGGCCCATAACCCAGAGGTCGATGGATCGAAACCATCCTCTGCTAATTTTGCTTGATTTTTCTTCCAAGGACCAAGCTGTCATTCCCAGGCTGCCAGCAAGTAAAAGCGCAAGCTTTTGCCAGCTATGTGAGAAAAGACTTCTCAACTATCTGTGTCTGCTGAAATACAAGAGAGGGATCGTAAAAGGATCCACCCTGTACTTTGAAAGTAAAGACACACAATAATAAGCATAAATGACTGGTGGGACCTTCAAACACTTTTCTGGGCATGCTTTGAATTTCATTCTTGCCTTTTAGTTGTGCTATTATCTATCTCCTGGGCATTTCCTGGAATGTTCTCTCTTTCTCTTCCCTGCTTTGCTTCCCATGCTGCATCTATATGTTCATATCTATTATTTGTACTACTGCTTTCCATTCTTCTCTTCCGCACAGCTTTGACCTTGGTTTCAATCCCAGTTCCTTACCCTCTGCTAAAAACTTTCTACTGCTTTTCATGTTGGTATCTAAACCAAATGCACCGTTGAAGCTGGTGCAAGATAGACATTGCACTCAGGGTCGTAATGTTTAGAACCGAGAGCATACAGATCATAGGGCGTTGGTGGTATAGTGGTGAGCATAGCTGCCTTCCAAGCAGTTGACCCGGGTTCGATTCCCGGCCAACGCAGTACAAATACTTATATATTCTGCAAGCTGGATATATTTTAATGCAATATGTCACAAAATGGAAATATCATGAACAGATTAATCAGCCAGATATAAAAAAATAAACAAATACGTAGGCAAACATCTCGATCGCCCCTTCTGCTATATTCATTGCCCTAATATATGATAAGTTCCATAAAGCAGAGTCACCACTCACATGTGCTGGTAATAAATATGTTACAGTGGGCAGACAATGAAAGGGCTGAGGCCCGACCAGACATTATAACTCCAGCATCTCTATGTTAAAAAGCATTTCTAGGCAATATCTAGCCTCTGAAAAAAATATGCAAGATCCACCGATAAATCTGGCAAAAGTCACTAACATTTTGGGCATACTTGTGCTCTCACCTGAATGTAGCGCCACCTTGTAGCCATCGGAGGTAACTGCAGCTCACAAAATGTTTCATAAGAGGGCAAGTTGAGAGGAATCCAAGAGGCAGATGTCCATAGAAAGAGCCTCTGACTACAGCAGGAAGGTTGGATGCTTCAAATTTGCATAGTTTCCTGTCCAACGTCCTCTCACGTCCCGAACGCCCACGTCACTCCACTGAATGCTCCTCATCTGCATAAAGAGAACACTTTCACAGAGGAGAAGAGTGGCGCAGCGGAAGCGTGCTGGGCCCATAACCCAGAGGTCGATGGATCGAAACCATCCTCTGCTAAATTTGCTTTATTTTCCTTCCAAGGACCAAGCTGTCATTTCCACGCTGCCAGAAAGGAAAAGCGCAAGCTTGCGCCAGCTATGTGAGAAAAGACTTCTCAACTATCTGTGTCTGCTGAAATACAAGAGAGGGATCGTCAAAGGATCCACCCTTTACTTTGAAAGTAAAGAGACACAATAATAAGCATAAATGACAGAGGGCGTTGGTGGTATAGTGGTGAGCATAGCTGCCTTCCATGCAGTTGACCCGGGTTCGATTCCCGGCCAACGCAGTGCAAATACTTATGTATTCTGCAAGCAGGATATATTTTAGTTCAACATGTCACAAAATGGAAATATCATGAACAGATTAATCAGCCATATATATAGAAATTAAAAAATACGTAGGCAAACATCTCAATCGCCCCTTCTGCTATATTCATTGTCCTAATATATGATAAGTTTCATAAAGCAGAGTGGCCATTCACATGTGCTGGTAATAAATATGTTATTTTGGGCAGGCAATGAAAGGGCTGAGGCCCGACCAGACATTATACCTCCAGCATCTCTATGTTAAAAAGCATTTCTAGGCAATTTCTAGCCTCTGAAAAAAATATGCAAGACCCACCGATAAATCTGGCCAAAGTCCGTAACATTTTTGCATACTTGTGCTCTGACCTGAATGTAGCGCCACCTCGTAGCTGTCGAAGGTAACTGCAGCTCACAAAATGTTTTATCAGAAGGCAAGTTGAGAGGAATCCAAGAGGCAGATGTCCATGGAAAGAGCCTCTCACTGCAGCAGGAAGGTTGGATGCTTGAAATTTGCATAGTTTCCTGTCCAACGTCCCGAACGCTCCCAAACGCTCAAAAGCCTCACACCGGGCAAGCCCTCACCGGGTAGATCTCTGGCTCCCAGGTAAAGCCAAATCCTGAGCATGTTAGCGCTAGTATCACAGAGAGAGATATAGAGGGTTCAAGAGCTGCTGTCTTGATAAATGTTTGAAACGGCTAGTGCCTGAGAGTGTCTGGCTTTCAGTTATGACTGATTGTGAGAGGGGAAGATTAAGTTTTTCTGCACCCAGCATGCCTTGCGATATACTTAGGCAAATGAGGTGAGAGCCCGACCAATCCCACTCTACTCTGCTGAATGCTCCTTATTTGCATAAAGAGAACACTTTCACAACGGAGCAGAGTGGCGCAGCGGAAGCGTGCTGGGCCCATAACCCAGAGGTCGATGGATCGAAACCATCCTCTGCTAATTTTGCTTGATTTTTCTTCCAAGGACCAAGCTGTCATTCCCAGGCTGCCAGCAAGTAAAAGCGCAAGCTTTTGCCAGCTATGTGAGAAAAGACTTCTCAACTATCTGTGTCTGCTGAAATACAAGAGAGGGATCGTAAAAGGATCCACCCTGTACTTTGAAAGTAAAGACACACAATAATAAGCATAAATGACTGGTGGGACCTTCAAACACTTTTCTGGGCATGCTTTGAATTTCATTCTTCCCTTTTAGTTGTGCTATTATCTATCTCCTGGGCATTTCCTGGAATGTTCTCTCTTTCTCTTCCCTGCTTTGCTTCCCATGCTGCATCTATATGTTCATATCTATTATTTGTACTACTGCTTTCCATTCTTCTCTTCCGCACAGCTTTGACCTTGGTTTCAATCCCAGTTCCTTACCCTCTGCTAAAAACTTTCTACTGCTTTTCATGTTGGTATCTAAACCAAATGCACCGTTGAAGCTGGTGCAAGATAGACATTGCACTCAGGGTCGTAATGTTTAGAACCGAGAGCATACAGATCATAGGGCGTTGGTGGTATAGTGGTGAGCATAGCTGCCTTCCAAGCAGTTGACCCGGGTTCGATTCCCGGCCAACGCAGTACAAATACTTATATATTCTGCAAGCTGGATATATTTTAATGCAATATGTCACAAAATGGAAATATCATGAACAGATTAATCAGCCAGATATAAAAAAATAAACAAATACGTAGGCAAACATCTCGATCGCCCCTTCTGCTATATTCATTGCCCTAATATATGATAAGTTCCATAAAGCAGAGTCACCACTCACATGTGCTGGTAATAAATATGTTACAGTGGGCAGACAATGAAAGGGCTGAGGCCCGACCAGACATTATAACTCCAGCATCTCTATGTTAAAAAGCATTTCTAGGCAATATCTAGCCTCTGAAAAAAATATGCAAGATCCACCGATAAATCTGGCAAAAGTCACTAACATTTTGGGCATACTTGTGCTCTCACCTGAATGTAGCGCCACCTTGTAGCCATCGGAGGTAACTGCAGCTCACAAAATGTTTCATAAGAGGGCAAGTTGAGAGGAATCCAAGAGGCAGATGTCCATAGAAAGAGCCTCTGACTACAGCAGGAAGGTTGGATGCTTCAAATTTGCATAGTTTCCTGTCCAACGTCCTCTCACGTCCCGAACGCCCACGTCACTCCACTGAATGCTCCTCATCTGCATAAAGAGAACACTTTCACAGAGGAGCAGAGTGGCGCAGCGGAAGCGTGCTGGGCCCATAACCCAGAGGTCGATGGATCGAAACCATCCTCTGCTAAATTTGCTTTATTTTCCTTCCAAGGACCAAGCTGTCATTTCCACGCTGCCAGAAAGGAAAAGCGCAAGCTTGCGCCAGCTATGTGAGAAAAGACTTCTCAACTATCTGTGTCTGCTGAAATACAAGAGAGGGATCGTCAAAGGATCCACCCTTTACTTTGAAAGTAAAGAGACACAATAATAAGCATAAATGACAGAGGGCGTTGGTGGTATAGTGGTGAGCATAGCTGCCTTCCATGCAGTTGACCCGGGTTCGATTCCCGGCCAACGCAGTGCAAATACTTATGTATTCTGCAAGCAGGATATATTTTAGTTCAACATGTCACAAAATGGAAATATCATGAACAGATTAATCAGCCATATATATAGAAATTAAAAAATACGTAGGCAAACATCTCAATCGCCCCTTCTGCTATATTCATTGTCCTAATATATGATAAGTTTCATAAAGCAGAGTCGCCATTCACATGTGCTGGTAATAAATATGTTATTTTGGGCAGGCAATGAAAGGGCTGAGGCCCGACCAGACATTATACCTCCAGCATCTCTATGTTAAAAAGCATTTCTAGGCAATTTCTAGCCTCTGAAAAAAATATGCAAGACCCACCGATAAATCTGGCCAAAGTCCGTAACATTTTTGCATACTTGTGCTCTGACCTGAATGTAGCGCCACCTCGTAGCTGTCGAAGGTAACTGCAGCTCACAAAATGTTTTATCAGAAGGCAAGTTGAGAGGAATCCAAGAGGCAGATGTCCATGGAAAGAGCCTCTCACTGCAGCAGGAAGGTTGGATGCTTGAAATTTGCATAGTTTCCTGTCCAACGTCCCGAACGCTCCCAAACGCTCAAAAGCCTCACACCGGGCAAGCCCTCACCGGGTAGATCTCTGGCTCCCAGGTAAAGCCAAATCCTGAGCATGTTAGCGCTAGTATCACAGAGAGAGATATAGAGGGTTCAAGAGCTGCTGTCTTGATAAATGTTTGAAACGGCTAGTGCCTGAGAGTGTCTGGCTTTCAGTTATGACTGATTGTGAGAGGGGAAGATTAAGTTTTTCTGCACCCAGCATGCCTTGCGATATACTTAGGCAAATGAGGTGAGAGCCCGACCAATCCCACTCTACTCTGCTGAATGCTCCTTATTTGCATAAAGAGAACACTTTCACAACGGAGCAGAGTGGCGCAGCGGAAGCGTGCTGGGCCCATAACCCAGAGGTCGATGGATCGAAACCATCCTCTGCTAATTTTGCTTGATTTTTCTTCCAAGGACCAAGCTGTCATTCCCAGGCTGCCAGCAAGTAAAAGCGCAAGCTTTTGCCAGCTATGTGAGAAAAGACTTCTCAACTATCTGTGTCTGCTGAAATACAAGAGAGGGATCGTAAAAGGATCCACCCTGTACTTTGAAAGTAAAGACACACAATAATAAGCATAAATGACTGGTGGGACCTTCAAACACTTTTCTGGGCATGCTTTGAATTTCATTCTTCCCTTTTAGTTGTGCTATTATCTATCTCCTGGGCATTTCCTGGAATGTTCTCTCTTTCTCTTCCCTGCTTTGCTTCCCATGCTGCATCTATATGTTCATATCTATTATTTGTACTACTGCTTTCCATTCTTCTCTTCCGCACAGCTTTGACCTTGGTTTCAATCCCAGTTCCTTACCCTCTGCTAAAAACTTTCTACTGCTTTTCATGTTGGTATCTAAACCAAATGCACCGTTGAAGCTGGTGCAAGATAGACATTGCACTCAGGGTCGTAATGTTTAGAACCGAGAGCATACAGATCATAGGGCGTTGGTGGTATAGTGGTGAGCATAGCTGCCTTCCAAGCAGTTGACCCGGGTTTGATTCCCGGCCAACGCAGTACAAATACTTATATATTCTGCAAGCTGGATATATTTTAATGCAATATGTCACAAAATGGAAATATCATGAACAGATTAATCAGCCAGATATAAAAAAATAAACAAATACGTAGGCAAACATCTCGATCGCCCCTTCTGCTATATTCATTGCCCTAATATATGATAAGTTCCATAAAGCAGAGTCACCACTCACATGTGCTGGTAATAAATATGTTACAGTGGGCAGACAATGAAAGGGCTGAGGCCCGACCAGACATTATAACTCCAGCATCTCTATGTTAAAAAGCATTTCTAGGCAATATCTAGCCTCTGAAAAAAATATGCAAGATCCACCGATAAATCTGGCAAAAGTCACTAACATTTTGGGCATACTTGTGCTCTCACCTGAATGTAGCGCCACCTTGTAGCCATCGGAGGTAACTGCAGCTCACAAAATGTTTCATAAGAGGGCAAGTTGAGAGGAATCCAAGAGGCAGATGTCCATAGAAAGAGCCTCTGACTACAGCAGGAAGGTTGGATGCTTCAAATTTGCATAGTTTCCTGTCCAACGTCCTCTCACGTCCCGAACGCCCACGTCACTCCACTGAATGCTCCTCATCTGCATAAAGAGAACACTTTCACAGAGGAGCAGAGTGGCGCAGCGGAAGCGTGCTGGGCCCATAACCCAGAGGTCGATGGATCGAAACCATCCTCTGCTAAATTTGCTTTATTTTCCTTCCAAGGACCAAGCTGTCATTTCCACGCTGCCAGAAAGGAAAAGCGCAAGCTTTTGCCAGCTATGTGAGAAAAGACTTCTCAACTATCTGTGTCTGCTGAAATACAAGAGAGGGATCGTCAAAGGATCCACCCTTTACTTTGAAAGTAAAGAGACACAATAATAAGCATAAATGACAGAGGGCGTTGGTGGTATAGTGGTGAGCATAGCTGCCTTCCATGCAGTTGACCCGGGTTCGATTCCTGGCCAACGCAGTGCAAATACTTATGTATTCTGCAAGCAGGATATATTTTAGTTCAACATGTCACAAAATGGAAATATCATGAACAGATTAATCAGCCATATATATAGAAATTAAAAAATACGTAGGCAAACATCTCAATCGCCCCTTCTGCTATATTCATTGTCCTAATATATGATAAGTTTCATAAAGCAGAGTCGCCATTCACATGTGCTGGTAATAAATATGTTATTTTGGGCAGGCAATGAAAGGGCTGAGGCCCGACCAGACATTATACCTCCAGCATCTCTATGTTAAAAAGCATTTCTAGGCAATTTCTAGCCTCTGAAAAAAATATGCAAGACCCACCGATAAATCTGGCCAAAGTCCGTAACATTTTTGCATACTTGTGCTCTGACCTGAATGTAGCGCCACCTCGTAGCTGTCGAAGGTAACTGCAGCTCACAAAATGTTTTATCAGAAGGCAAGTTGAGAGGAATCCAAGAGGCAGATGTCCATGGAAAGAGCCTCTCACTGCAGCAGGAAGGTTGGATGCTTGAAATTTGCATAGTTTCCTGTCCAACGTCCCGAACGCTCCCAAACGCTCAAAAGCCTCACACCGGGCAAGCCCTCACCGGGTAGATCTCTGGCTCCCAGGTAAAGCCAAATCCTGAGCATGTTAGCGCTAGTATCACAGAGAGAGATATAGAGGGTTCAAGAGCTGCTGTCTTGATAAATGTTTGAAACGGCTAGTGCCTGAGAGTGTCTGGCTTTCAGTTATGACTGATTGTGAGAGGGGAAGATTAAGTTTTTCTGCACCCAGCATGCCTTGCGATATACTTAGGCAAATGAGGTGAGAGCCCGACCAATCCCACTCTACTCTGCTGAATGCTCCTTATTTGCATAAAGAGAACACTTTCACAACGGAGCAGAGTGGCGCAGCGGAAGCGTGCTGGGCCCATAACCCAGAGGTCGATGGATCGAAACCATCCTCTGCTAATTTTGCTTGATTTTTCTTCCAAGGACCAAGCTGTCATTCCCAGGCTGCCAGCAAGTAAAAGCGCAAGCTTTTGCCAGCTATGTGAGAAAAGACTTCTCAACTATCTGTGTCTGCTGAAATACAAGAGAGGGATCGTAAAAGGATCCACCCTGTACTTTGAAAGTAAAGACACACAATAATAAGCATAAATGACTGGTGGGACCTTCAAACACTTTTCTGGGCATGCTTTGAATTTCATTCTTCCCTTTTAGTTGTGCTATTATCTATCTCCTGGGCATTTCCTGGAATGTTCTCTCTTTCTCTTCCCTGCTTTGCTTCCCATGCTGCATCTATATGTTCATATCTATTATTTGTACTACTGCTTTCCATTCTTCTCTTCCGCACAGCTTTGACCTTGGTTTCAATCCCAGTTCCTTACCCTCTGCTAAAAACTTTCTACTGCTTTTCATGTTGGTATCTAAACCAAATGCACCGTTGAAGCTGGTGCAAGATAGACATTGCACTCAGGGTCGTAATGTTTAGAACCGAGAGCATACAGATCATAGGGCGTTGGTGGTATAGTGGTGAGCATAGCTGCCTTCCAAGCAGTTGACCCGGGTTCGATTCCCGGCCAACGCAGTACAAATACTTATATATTCTGCAAGCTGGATATATTTTAATGCAATATGTCACAAAATGGAAATATCATGAACAGATTAATCAGCCAGATATAAAAAAATAAACAAATACGTAGGCAAACATCTCGATCGCCCCTTCTGCTATATTCATTGCCCTAATATATGATAAGTTCCATAAAGCAGAGTCACCACTCACATGTGCTGGTAATAAATATGTTACAGTGGGCAGACAATGAAAGGGCTGAGGCCCGACCAGACATTATAACTCCAGCATCTCTATGTTAAAAAGCATTTCTAGGCAATATCTAGCCTCTGAAAAAAATATGCAAGATCCACCGATAAATCTGGCAAAAGTCACTAACATTTTGGGCATACTTGTGCTCTCACCTGAATGTAGCGCCACCTTGTAGCCATCGGAGGTAACTGCAGCTCACAAAATGTTTCATAAGAGGGCAAGTTGAGAGGAATCCAAGAGGCAGATGTCCATAGAAAGAGCCTCTGACTACAGCAGGAAGGTTGGATGCTTCAAATTTGCATAGTTTCCTGTCCAACGTCCTCTCACGTCCCGAACGCCCACGTCACTCCACTGAATGCTCCTCATCTGCATAAAGAGAACACTTTCACAGAGGAGCAGAGTGGCGCAGCGGAAGCGTGCTGGGCCCATAACCCAGAGGTCGATGGATCGAAACCATCCTCTGCTAAATTTGCTTTATTTTCCTTCCAAGGACCAAGCTGTCATTTCCACGCTGCCAGAAAGGAAAAGCGCAAGCTTTTGCCAGCTATGTGAGAAAAGACTTCTCAACTATCTGTGTCTGCTGAAATACAAGAGAGGGATCGTCAAAGGATCCACCCTTTACTTTGAAAGTAAAGAGACACAATAATAAGCATAAATGACAGAGGGCGTTGGTGGTATAGTGGTGAGCATAGCTGCCTTCCATGCAGTTGACCCGGGTTCGATTCCCGGCCAACGCAGTGCAAATACTTATGTATTCTGCAAGCAGGATATATTTTAGTTCAACATGTCACAAAATGGAAATATCATGAACAGATTAATCAGCCATATATATAGAAATTAAAAAATACGTAGGCAAACATCTCAATCGCCCCTTCTGCTATATTCATTGTCCTAATATATGATAAGTTTCATAAAGCAGAGTCGCCATTCACATGTGCTGGTAATAAATATGTTATTTTGGGCAGGCAATGAAAGGGCTGAGGCCCGACCAGACATTATACCTCCAGCATCTCTATGTTAAAAAGCATTTCTAGGCAATTTCTAGCCTCTGAAAAAAATATGCAAGACCCACCGATAAATCTGGCCAAAGTCCGTAACATTTTTGCATACTTGTGCTCTGACCTGAATGTAGCGCCACCTCGTAGCTGTCGAAGGTAACTGCAGCTCACAAAATGTTTTATCAGAAGGCAAGTTGAGAGGAATCCAAGAGGCAGATGTCCATGGAAAGAGCCTCTCACTGCAGCAGGAAGGTTGGATGCTTGAAATTTGCATAGTTTCCTGTCCAACGTCCCGAACGCTCCCAAACGCTCAAAAGCCTCGCCCTCACCGGGTAGATCTCTGGCTCCCAGGTAAAGCCAAATCCTGAGCATGTTAGCGCTAGTATCACAGAGAGAGATATAGAGGGTTCAAGAGCTGCTGTCTTGATAAATGTTTGAAACGGCTAGTGCCTGAGAGTGTCTGGCTTTCAGTTATGACTGATTGTGAGAGGGGAAGATTAAGTTTTTCTGCACCCAGCATGCCTTGCGATATACTTAGGCAAATGAGGTGAGAGCCCGACCAATCCCACTCTACTCTGCTGAATGCTCCTTATTTGCATAAAGAGAACACTTTCACAACGGAGCAGAGTGGCGCAGCGGAAGCGTGCTGGGCCCATAACCCAGAGGTCGATGGATCGAAACCATCCTCTGCTAATTTTGCTTGATTTTTCTTCCAAGGACCAAGCTGTCATTCCCAGGCTGCCAGCAAGTAAAAGCGCAAGCTTTTGCCAGCTATGTGAGAAAAGACTTCTCAACTATCTGTGTCTGCTGAAATACAAGAGAGGGATCGTAAAAGGATCCACCCTGTACTTTGAAAGTAAAGACACACAATAATAAGCATAAATGACTGGTGGGACCTTCAAACACTTTTCTGGGCATGCTTTGAATTTCATTCTTCCCTTTTAGTTGTGCTATTATCTATCTCCTGGGCATTTCCTGGAATGTTCTCTCTTTCTCTTCCCTGCTTTGCTTCCCATGCTGCATCTATATGTTCATATCTATTATTTGTACTACTGCTTTCCATTCTTCTCTTCCGCACAGCTTTGACCTTGGTTTCAATCCCAGTTCCTTACCCTCTGCTAAAAACTTTCTACTGCTTTTCATGTTGGTATCTAAACCAAATGCACCGTTGAAGCTGGTGCAAGATAGACATTGCACTCAGGGTCGTAATGTTTAGAACCGAGAGCATACAGATCATAGGGCATTGGTGGTATAGTGGTGAGCATAGCTGCCTTCCAAGCAGTTGACCCGGGTTCGATTCCCGGCCAACGCAGTACAAATACTTATATATTCTGCAAGCTGGATATATTTTAATGCAATATGTCACAAAATGGAAATATCATGAACAGATTAATCAGCCAGATATAAAAAAATAAACAAATACGTAGGCAAACATCTCGATCGCCCCTTCTGCTATATTCATTGCCCTAATATATGATAAGTTCCATAAAGCAGAGTCACCACTCACATGTGCTGGTAATAAATATGTTACAGTGGGCAGACAATGAAAGGGCTGAGGCCCGACCAGACATTATAACTCCAGCATCTCTATGTTAAAAAGCATTTCTAGGCAATATCTAGCCTCTGAAAAAAATATGCAAGATCCACCGATAAATCTGGCAAAAGTCACTAACATTTTGGGCATACTTGTGCTCTCACCTGAATGTAGCGCCACCTTGTAGCCATCGGAGGTAACTGCAGCTCACAAAATGTTTCATAAGAGGGCAAGTTGAGAGGAATCCAAGAGGCAGATGTCCATAGAAAGAGCCTCTGACTACAGCAGGAAGGTTGGATGCTTCAAATTTGCATAGTTTCCTGTCCAACGTCCTCTCACGTCCCGAACGCCCACGTCACTCCACTGAATGCTCCTCATCTGCATAAAGAGAACACTTTCACAGAGGAGCAGAGTGGCGCAGCGGAAGCGTGCTGGGCCCATAACCCAGAGGTCGATGGATCGAAACCATCCTCTGCTAAATTTGCTTTATTTTCCTTCCAAGGACCAAGCTGTCATTTCCACGCTGCCAGAAAGGAAAAGCGCAAGCTTGCGCCAGCTATGTGAGAAAAGACTTCTCAACTATCTGTGTCTGCTGAAATACAAGAGAGGGATCGTCAAAGGATCCACCCTTTACTTTGAAAGTAAAGAGACACAATAATAAGCATAAATGACAGAGGGCGTTGGTGGTATAGTGGTGAGCATAGCTGCCTTCCATGCAGTTGACCCGGGTTCGATTCCCGGCCAACGCAGTGCAAATACTTATGTATTCTGCAAGCAGGATATATTTTAGTTCAACATGTCACAAAATGGAAATATCATGAACAGATTAATCAGCCATATATATAGAAATTAAAAAATACGTAGGCAAACATCTCAATCGCCCCTTCTGCTATATTCATTGTCCTAATATATGATAAGTTTCATAAAGCAGAGTCGCCATTCACATGTGCTGGTAATAAATATGTTATTTTGGGCAGGCAATGAAAGGGCTGAGGCCCGACCAGACATTATACCTCCAGCATCTCTATGTTAAAAAGCATTTCTAGGCAATTTCTAGCCTCTGAAAAAAATATGCAAGACCCACCGATAAATCTGGCCAAAGTCCGTAACATTTTTGCATACTTGTGCTCTGACCTGAATGTAGCGCCACCTCGTAGCTGTCGAAGGTAACTGCAGCTCACAAAATGTTTTATCAGAAGGCAAGTTGAGAGGAATCCAAGAGGCAGATGTCCATGGAAAGAGCCTCTCACTGCAGCAGGAAGGTTGGATGCTTGAAATTTGCATAGTTTCCTGTCCAACGTCCCGAACGCTCCCAAACGCTCAAAAGCCTCACACCGGGCAAGCCCTCACCGGGTAGATCTCTGGCTCCCAGGTAAAGCCAAATCCTGAGCATGTTAGCGCTAGTATCACAGAGAGAGATATAGAGGGTTCAAGAGCTGCTGTCTTGATAAATGTTTGAAACGGCTAGTGCCTGAGAGTGTCTGGCTTTCAGTTATGACTGATTGTGAGAGGGGAAGATTAAGTTTTTCTGCACCCAGCATGCCTTGCGATATACTTAGGCAAATGAGGTGAGAGCCCGACCAATCCCACTCTACTCTGCTGAATGCTCCTTATTTGCATAAAGAGAACACTTTCACAACGGAGCAGAGTGGCGCAGCGGAAGCGTGCTGGGCCCATAACCCAGAGGTCGATGGATCGAAACCATCCTCTGCTAATTTTGCTTGATTTTTCTTCCAAGGACCAAGCTGTCATTCCCAGGCTGCCAGCAAGTAAAAGCGCAAGCTTTTGCCAGCTATGTGAGAAAAGACTTCTCAACTATCTGTGTCTGCTGAAATACAAGAGAGGGATCGTAAAAGGATCCACCCTGTACTTTGAAAGTAAAGACACACAATAATAAGCATAAATGACTGGTGGGACCTTCAAACACTTTTCTGGGCATGCTTTGAATTTCATTCTTCCCTTTTAGTTGTGCTATTATCTATCTGCTGGGCATTTCCTGGAATGTTCTCTCTTTCTCTTCCCTGCTTTGCTTCCCATGCTGCATCTATATGTTCATATCTATTATTTGTACTACTGCTTTCCATTCTTCTCTTCCGCACAGCTTTGACCTTGGTTTCAATCCCAGTTCCTTACCCTCTGCTAAAAACTTTCTACTGCTTTTCATGTTGGTATCTAAACCAAATGCACCGTTGAAGCTGGTGCAAGATAGACATTGCACTCAGGGTCGTAATGTTTAGAACCAAGAGCATACAGATCATAGGGCGTTGGTGGTATAGTGGTGAGCATAGCTGCCTTCCAAGCAGTTGACCCGGGTTCGATTCCCGGCCAACGCAGTACAAATACTTATATATTCTGCAAGCTGGATATATTTTAATGCAATATGTCACAAAATGGAAATATCATGAACAGATTAATCAGCCAGATATAAAAAAATAAACAAATACGTAGGCAAACATCTCGATCGCCCCTTCTGCTATATTCATTGCCCTAATATATGATAAGTTCCATAAAGCAGAGTCACCACTCACATGTGCTGGTAATAAATATGTTACAGTGGGCAGACAATGAAAGGGCTGAGGCCCGACCAGACATTATAACTCCAGCATCTCTATGTTAAAAAGCATTTCTAGGCAATATCTAGCCTCTGAAAAAAATATGCAAGATCCACCGATAAATCTGGCAAAAGTCACTAACATTTTGGGCATACTTGTGCTCTCACCTGAATGTAGCGCCACCTTGTAGCCATCGGAGGTAACTGCAGCTCACAAAATGTTTCATAAGAGGGCAAGTTGAGAGGAATCCAAGAGGCAGATGTCCATAGAAAGAGCCTCTGACTACAGCAGGAAGGTTGGATGCTTCAAATTTGCATAGTTTCCTGTCCAACGTCCTCTCACGTCCCGAACGCCCACGTCACTCCACTGAATGCTCCTCATCTGCATAAAGAGAACACTTTCACAGAGGAGCAGAGTGGCGCAGCGGAAGCGTGCTGGGCCCATAACCCAGAGGTCGATGGATCGAAACCATCCTCTGCTAAATTTGCTTTATTTTCCTTCCAAGGACCAAGCTGTCATTTCCACGCTGCCAGAAAGGAAAAGCGCAAGCTTGCGCCAGCTATGTGAGAAAAGACTTCTCAACTATCTGTGTCTGCTGAAATACAAGAGAGGGATCGTCAAAGGATCCACCCTTTACTTTGAAAGTAAAGAGACACAATAATAAGCATAAATGACAGAGGGCGTTGGTGGTATAGTGGTGAGCATAGCTGCCTTCCATGCAGTTGACCCGGGTTCGATTCCCGGCCAACGCAGTGCAAATACTTATGTATTCTGCAAGCAGGATATATTTTAGTTCAACATGTCACAAAATGGAAATATCATGAACAGATTAATCAGCCATATATATAGAAATTAAAAAATACGTAGGCAAACATCTCAATCGCCCCTTCTGCTATATTCATTGTCCTAATATATGATAAGTTTCATAAAGCAGAGTCGCCATTCACATGTGCTGGTAATAAATATGTTATTTTGGGCAGGCAATGAAAGGGCTGAGGCCCGACCAGACATTATACCTCCAGCATCTCTATGTTAAAAAGCATTTCTAGGCAATTTCTAGCCTCTGAAAAAAATATGCAAGACCCACCGATAAATCTGGCCAAAGTCCGTAACATTTTTGCATACTTGTGCTCTGACCTGAATGTAGCGCCACCTCGTAGCTGTCGAAGGTAACTGCAGCTCACAAAATGTTTTATCAGAAGGCAAGTTGAGAGGAATCCAAGAGGCAGATGTCCATGGAAAGAGCCTCTCACTGCAGCAGGAAGGTTGGATGCTTGAAATTTGCATAGTTTCCTGTCCAACGTCCACAACGCTCCCAAACGCTCAAAAGCCTCACACCGGGCAAGCCCTCACCGGGTAGATCTCTGGCTCCCAGGTAAAGCCAAATCCTGAGCATGTTAGCGCTAGTATCACAGAGAGAGATATAGAGGGTTCAAGAGCTGCTGTCTTGATAAATGTTTGAAACGGCTAGTGCCTGAGAGTGTCTGGCTTTCAGTTATGACTGATTGTGAGAGGGGAAGATTAAGTTTTTCTGCACCCAGCATGCCTTGCGATATACTTAGGCAAATGAGGTGAGAGCCCGACCAATCCCACTCTACTCTGCTGAATGCTCCTTATTTGCATAAAGAGAACACTTTCACAACGGAGCAGAGTGGCGCAGCGGAAGCGTGCTGGGCCCATAACCCAGAGGTCGATGGATCGAAACCATCCTCTGCTAATTTTGCTTGATTTTTCTTCCAAGGACCAAGCTGTCATTCCCAGGCTGCCAGCAAGTAAAAGCGCAAGCTTTTGCCAGCTATGTGAGAAAAGACTTCTCAACTATCTGTGTCTGCTGAAATACAAGAGAGGGATCGTAAAAGGATCCACCCTGTACTTTGAAAGTAAAGACACACAATAATAAGCATAAATGACTGGTGGGACCTTCAAACACTTTTCTGGGCATGCTTTGAATTTCATTCTTCCCTTTTAGTTGTGCTATTATCTATCTCCTGGGCATTTCCTGGAATGTTCTCTCTTTCTCTTCCCTGCTTTGCTTCCCATGCTGCATCTATATGTTCATATCTATTATTTGTACTACTGCTTTCCATTCTTCTCTTCCGCACAGCTTTGACCTTGGTTTCAATCCCAGTTCCTTACCCTCTGCTAAAAACTTTCTACTGCTTTTCATGTTGGTATCTAAACCAAATGCACCGTTGAAGCTGGTGCAAGATAGACATTGCACTCAGGGTCGTAATGTTTAGAACCGAGAGCATACAGATCATAGGGCGTTGGTGGTATAGTGGTGAGCATAGCTGCCTTCCAAGCAGTTGACCCGGGTTCGATTCCCGGTCAACGCAGTACAAATACTTATATATTCTGCAAGCTGGATATATTTTAATGCAATATGTCACAAAATGGAAATATCATGAACAGATTAATCAGCCAGATATAAAAAAATAAACAAATACGTAGGCAAACATCTCGATCGCCCCTTCTGCTATATTCATTGCCCTAATATATGATAAGTTCCATAAAGCAGAGTCACCACTCACATGTGCTGGTAATAAATATGTTACAGTGGGCAGACAATGAAAGGGCTGAGGCCCGACCAGACATTATAACTCCAGCATCTCTATGTTAAAAAGCATTTCTAGGCAATATCTAGCCTCTGAAAAAAATATGCAAGATCCACCGATAAATCTGGCAAAAGTCACTAACATTTTGGGCATACTTGTGCTCTCACCTGAATGTAGCGCCACCTTGTAGCCATCGGAGGTAACTGCAGCTCACAAAATGTTTCATAAGAGGGCAAGTTGAGAGGAATCCAAGAGGCAGATGTCCATAGAAAGAGCCTCTGACTACAGCAGGAAGGTTGGATGCTTCAAATTTGCATAGTTTCCTGTCCAACGTCCTCTCACGTCCCGAACGCCCACGTCACTCCACTGAATGCTCCTCATCTGCATAAAGAGAACACTTTCACAGAGGAGCAGAGTGGAGCAGCGGAAGCGTGCTGGGCCCATAACCCAGAGGTCGATGGATCGAAACCATCCTCTGCTAAATTTGCTTTATTTTCCTTCCAAGGACCAAGCTGTCATTTCCACGCTGCCAGAAAGGAAAAGTGCAAGCTTGCGCCAGCTATGTGAGAAAAGACTTCTCAACTATCTGTGTCTGCTGAAATACAAGAGAGGGATCGTCAAAGGATCCACCCTTTACTTTGAAAGTAAAGAGACACAATAATAAGCATAAATGACAGAGGGCGTTGGTGGTATAGTGGTGAGCATAGCTGCCTTCCATGCAGTTGACCCGGGTTCGATTCCCGGCCAACGCAGTGCAAATACTTATGTATTCTGCAAGCAGGATATATTTTAGTTCAACATGTCACAAAATGGAAATATCATGAACAGATTAATCAGCCATATATATAGAAATTAAAAAATACGTAGGCAAACATCTCAATCGCCCCTTCTGCTATATTCATTGTCCTAATATATGATAAGTTTCATAAAGCAGAGTCGCCATTCACATGTGCTGGTAATAAATATGTTATTTTGGGCAGGCAATGAAAGGGCTGAGGCCCGACCAGACATTATACCTCCAGCATCTCTATGTTAAAAAGCATTTCTAGGCAATTTCTAGCCTCTGAAAAAAATATGCAAGACCCACCGATAAATCTGGCCAAAGTCCGTAACATTTTTGCATACTTGTGCTCTGACCTGAATGTAGCGCCACCTCGTAGCTGTCGAAGGTAACTGCAGCTGACAAAATGTTTTATCAGAAGGCAAGTTGAGAGGAATCCAAGAGGCAGATGTCCATGGAAAGAGCCTCTCACTGCAGCAGGAAGGTTGGATGCTTGAAATTTGCATAGTTTCCTGTCCAACGTCCCGAACGCTCCCAAACGCTCAAAAGCCTCACACAAGGCAAGCCCTCACCGGGTAGATCTCTGGCTCCCAGGTAAAGCCAAATCCTGAGCATGTTAGCGCTAGTATCACAGAGAGAGATATAGAGGGTTCAAGAGCTGCTGTCTTGATAAATGTTTGAAACGGCTAGTGCCTGAGAGTGTCTGGCTTTCAGTTATGACTGATTGTGAGAGGGGAAGATTACGTTTTTCTGCACCCAGCATGCCTTGCGATATACTTAGGCAAATGAGGTGAGAGCCCGACCAATCCCACTCTACTCTGCTGAATGCTCCTTATTTGCATAAAGAGAGCACTTTCACAACGGAGCAGAGTGGCGCAGCGGAAGCGTGCTGGGCCCATAACCCAGAGGTCGATGGATCGAAACCATCCTCTGCTAATTTTGCTTGATTTTTCTTCCAAGGACCAAGCTGTCATTCCCAGGCTGCCAGCAAGTAAAAGCGCAAGCTTTTGCCAGCTATGTGAGAAAAGACTTCTCAACTATCTGTGTCTGCTGAAATACAAGAGAGGGATCGTAAAAGGATCCACCCTGTACTTTGAAAGTAAAGACACACAATAATAAGCATAAATGACTGGTGGGACCTTCAAACACTTTTCTGGGCATGCTTTGAATTTCATTCTTCCCTTTTAGTTGTGCTATTATCTATCTCCTGGGCATTTCCTGGAATGTTCTCTCTTTCTCTTCCCTGCTTTGCTTCCCATGCTGCATCTATATGTTCATATCTATTATTTGTACTACTGCTTTCCATTCTTCTCTTCCGCACAGCTTTGACCTTGGTTTCAATCCCAGTTCCTTACCCTCTGCTAAAAACTTTCTACTGCTTTTCATGTTGGTATCTAAACCAAATGCACCGTTGAAGCTGGTGCAAGATAGACATTGCACTCAGGGTCGTAATGTTTAGAACCGAGAGCATACAGATCATAGGGCGTTGGTGGTATAGTGGTGAGCATAGCTGCCTTCCAAGCAGTTGACCCGGGTTCGATTCCCGGCCAACGCAGTACAAATACTTATATATTCTGCAAGCTGGATATATTTTAATGCAATATGTCACAAAATGGAAATATCATGAACAGATTAATCAGCCAGATATAAAAAAATAAACAAATACGTAGGCAAACATCTCGATCGCCCCTTCTGCTATATTCATTGCCCTAATATATGATAAGTTCCATAAAGCAGAGTCACCACTCACATGTGCTGGTAATAAATATGTTACAGTGGGCAGACAATGAAAGGGCTGAGGCCCGACCAGACATTATAACTCCAGCATCTCTATGTTAAAAAGCATTTCTAGGCAATATCTAGCCTCTGAAAAAAATATGCAAGATCCACCGATAAATCTGGCAAAAGTCACTAACATTTTGGGCATACTTGTGCTCTCACCTGAATGTAGCGCCACCTTGTAGCCATCGGAGGTAACTGCAGCTCACAAAATGTTTCATAAGAGGGCAAGTTGAGAGGAATCCAAGAGGCAGATGTCCATAGAAAGAGCCTCTGACTACAGCAGGAAGGTTGGATGCTTCAAATTTGCATAGTTTCCTGTCCAACGTCCTCTCACGTCCCGAACGCCCACGTCACTCCACTGAATGCTCCTCATCTGCATAAAGAGAACACTTTCACAGAGGAGCAGAGTGGCGCAGCGGAAGCGTGCTGGGCCTATAACCCAGAAGTCGATGGATCGAAACCATCCTCTGCTAAATTTGCTTTATTTTCCTTCCAAGGACCAAGCTGTCATTTCCACGCTGCCAGAAAGGAAAAGCGCAAGCTTGCGCCAGCTATGTGAGAAAAGACTTCTCAACTATCTGTGTCTGCTGAAATACAAGAGAGGGATCGTCAAAGGATCCACCCTTTACTTTGAAAGTAAAGAGACACAATAATAAGCATAAATGACAGAGGGCGTTGGTGGTATAGTGGTGAGCATAGCTGCCTTCCATGCAGTTGACCCGGGTTCGATTCCCGGCCAACGCAGTGCAAATACTTATGTATTCTGCAAGCAGGATATATTTTAGTTCAACATGTCACAAAATGGAAATATCATGAACAGATTAATCAGCCATATATATAGAAATTAAAAAATACGTAGGCAAACATCTCAATCGCCCCTTCTGCTATATTCATTGTCCTAATATATGATAAGTTTCATAAAGCAGAGTCGCCATTCACATGTGCTGGTAATAAATATGTTATTTTGGGCAGGCAATGAAAGGGCTGAGGCCCGACCAGACATTATACCTCCAGCATCTCTATGTTAAAAAGCATTTCTAGGCAATTTCTAGCCTCTGAAAAAAATATGCAAGACCCACCGATAAATCTGGCCAATGTCCGTAACATTTTTGCATACTTGTGCTCTGACCTGAATGTAGCGCCACCTCGTAGCTGTCGAAGGTAACTGCAGCTCACAAAATGTTTTATCAGAAGGCAAGTTGAGAGGAATCCAAGAGGCAGATGTCCATGGAAAGAGCCTCTCACTGAAGCAGGAAGGTTGGATGCTTGAAATTTGCATAGTTTCCTGTCCAACGTCCCGAACGCTCAAAAGCCTCACACCGGGCAAGCCCTCACCGGGTAGATCTCTGGCTCCCAGGTAAAGCCAAATCCTGAGCATGTTAGCGCTAGTATCACAGAGAGAGATATAGAGGGTTCAAGAGCTGCTGTCTTGATAAATGTTTGAAACGGCTAGTGCCTGAGAGTGTCTGGCTTTCAGTTATGACTGATTGTGAGAGGGGAAGATTAAGTTTTTCTGCAGCCAGCATGCCTTGCGATATACTTAGGCAAATGAGGTGAGAGCCCGACCAATCCCACTCTACTCTGCTGAATGCTCCTTATTTGCATAAAGAGAGCACTTTCACAACGGAGCAGAGTGGCGCAGCGGAAGCGTGCTGGGCCCATAACCCAGAGGTCGATGGATCGAAACCATCCTCTGCTAATTTTGCTTGATTTTTCTTCCAAGGACCAAGCTGTCATTCCCAGGCTGCCAGCAAGTAAAAGCGCAAGCTTTTGCCAGCTATGTGAGAAAAGACTTCTCAACTATCTGTGTCTGCTGAAATACAAGAGAGGGATCGTAAAAGGATCCACCCTGTACTTTGAAAGTAAAGACACACAATAATAAGCATAAATGACTGGTGGGACCTTCAAACACTTTTCTGGGCATGCTTTGAATTTCATTCTTCCCTTTTAGTTGTGCTATTATCTATCTCCTGGGCATTTCCTGGAATGTTCTCTCTTCCTCTTCCCTGCTTTGCTTCCCATGCTGCATCTATATGTTCATATCTATTATTTGTACTACTGCTTTCCATTCTTCTCTTCCGCACAGCTTTGACCTTGGTTTCAATCCCAGTTCCTTACCCTCTGCTAAAAACTTTCTACTGCTTTTCATGTTGGTATCTAAACCAAATGCACCGTTGAAGCTGGTGCAAGATAGACATTGCACTCAGGGTCGTAATGTTTAGAACCGAGAGCATACAGATCATAGGGCGTTGGTGGTATAGTGGTGAGCATAGCTGCCTTCCAAGCAGTTGACCCGGGTTCGATTCCCGGCCAACGCAGTACAAATACTTATATATTCTGCAAGCTGGATATATTTTAATGCAATATGTCACAAAATGGAAATATCATGAACAGATTAATCAGCCAGATATAAAAAAATAAACAAATACGTAGGCAAACATCTCGATCGCCCCTTCTGCTATATTCATTGCCCTAATATATGATAAGTTCCATAAAGCAGAGTCACCACTCACATGTGCTGGTAATAAATATGTTACAGTGGGCAGACAATGAAAGGGCTGAGGCCCGACCAGACATTATAACTCCAGCATCTCTATGTTAAAAAGCATTTCTAGGCAATATCTAGCCTCTGAAAAAAATATGCAAGATCCACCGATAAATCTGGCAAAAGTCACTAACATTTTGGGCATACTTGTGCTCTCACCTGAATGTAGCGCCACCTTGTAGCCATCGGAGGTAACTGCAGCTCACAAAATGTTTCATAAGAGGGCAAGTTGAGAGGAATCCAAGAGGCAGATGTCCATAGAAAGAGCCTCTGACTACAGCAGGAAGGTTGGATGCTTCAAATTTGCATAGTTTCCTGTCCAACGTCCTCTCACGTCCCGAACGCCCACGTCACTCCACTGAATGCTCCTCATCTGCATAAAGAGAACACTTTCACAGAGGAGCAGAGTGGCGCAGCGGAAGCGTGCTGGGCCCATAACCCAGAGGTCGATGGATCGAAACCATCCTCTGATAAATTTGCTTTATTTTCCTTCCAAGGACCAAGCTGTCATTTCCACGCTGCCAGAAAGGAAAAGCGCAAGCTTGCGCCAGCTATGTGAGAAAAGACTTCTCAACTATCTGTGTCTGCTGAAATACAAGAGAGGGATCGTCAAAGGATCCACCCTTTACTTTGAAAGTAAAGAGACACAATAATAAGCATAAATGACAGAGGGCGTTGGTGATATAGTGGTGAGCATAGCTGCCTTCCATACAGTTGACCCGGGTTCGATTCCCGGCCAACGCAGTGCAAATACTTATGTATTCTGCAAGCAGGATATATTTTAGTTCAACATGTCACAAAATGGAAATATCATGAACAGATTAATCAGCCATATATATAGAAATAAAAAAATACGTAGGCAAACATCTCAATCGCCCCTTCTGCTATATTCATTGTCCTAATATATGATAAGTTTCATAAAGCAGAGTCGCCATTCACATGTGCTGGTAATAAATATGTTATTTTGGGCAGGCAATGAAAGGGCTGAGGCCCGACCAGACATTATACCTCCAGCATCTCTATGTTAAAAAGCATTTCTAGGCAATTTCTAGCCTCTGAAAAAAATATGCAAGACCCACCGATAAATCTGGCCAAAGTCCGTAACATTTTTGCATACTTGTGCTCTGACCTGAATGTAGCGCCACCTCGTAGCTGTCGAAGGTAACTGCAGCTCACAAAATGTTTTATCAGAAGGCAAGTTGAGAGGAATCCAAGAGGCAGATGTCCATGGAAAGAGCCTCTCACTGCAGCAGGAAGGTTGGATGCTTGAAATTTGCATAGTTTCCTGTCCAACGTCCCGAACGCTCCCAAACGCTCAAAAGCCTCACACCGGGCAAGCCCTCACCGGGTAGATCTCTGGCTCCCATGTAAAGCCAAATCCTGAGCATGTTAGCGCTAGTATCACAGAGAGAGATATAGAGGGTTCAAGAGTTGCTGTCTTGATAAATGTTTGAAACGGCTAGTGCCTGAGAGTGTCTGGCTTTCAGTTATGACTGATTGTGAGAGGGGAAGATTAAGTTTTTCTGCACCCAGCATGCCTTGCGATATACTTAGGCAAATGAGGTGAGAGCCCGACCAATCCCACTCTACTCTGCTGAATGCTCCTTATTTGCATAAAGAGAGCACTTTCACAACGGAGCAGAGTGGCGCAGCGGAAGCGTGCTGGGCCCATAACCCAGAGGTCGATGGATCGAAACCATCCTCTGCTAATTTTGCTTGATTTTTCTTCCAAGGACCAAGCTGTCATTCCCAGGCTGCCAGCAAGTAAAAGCGCAAGCTTTTGCCAGCTATGTGAGAAAAGACTTCTCAACTATCTGTGTCTGCTGAAATACAAGAGAGGGATCGTAAAAGGATCCACCCTGTACTTTGAAAGTAAAGACACACAATAATAAGCATAAATGACTGGTGGGACCTTCAAACACTTTTCTGGGCATGCTTTGAATTTCATTCTTCCCTTTTAGTTGTGCTATTATCTATCTCCTGGGCATTTCCTGGAATGTTCTCTCTTTCTCTTCCCTGCTTTGCTTCCCATGCTGCATCTATATGTTCATATCTATTATTTGTACTACTGCTTTCCATTCTTCTCTTCCGCACAGCTTTGACCTTGGTTTCAATCCCAGTTCCTTACCCTCTGCTAAAAACTTTCTACTGCTTTTCATGTTGGTATCTAAACCAAATGCACCGTTGAAGCTGGTGCAAGATAGACATTGCACTCAGGGTCGTAATGTTTAGAACCGAGAGCATACAGATCATAGGGCGTTGGTGGTATAGTGGTGAGCATAGCTGCCTTCCAAGCAGTTGACCCGGGTTCGATTCCCGGTCAACGCAGTACAAATACTTATATATTCTGCAAGCTGGATATATTTTAATGCAATATGTCACAAAATGGAAATATCATGAACAGATTAATCAGCCAGATATAAAAAAATAAACAAATACGTAGGCAAACATCTCGATCGCCCCTTCTGCTATATTCATTGCCCTAATATATGATAAGTTCCATAAAGCAGAGTCACCACTCACATGTGCTGGTAATAAATATGTTACAGTGGGCAGACAATGAAAGGGCTGAGGCCCGACCAGACATTATAACTCCAGCATCTCTATGTTAAAAAGCATTTCTAGGCAATATCTAGCCTCTGAAAAAAATATGCAAGATCCACCGATAAATCTGGCAAAAGTCACTAACATTTTGGGCATACTTGTGCTCTCACCTGAATGTAGCGCCACCTTGTAGCCATCGGAGGTAACTGCAGCTCACAAAATGTTTCATAAGAGGGCAAGTTGAGAGGAATCCAAGAGGCAGATGTCCATAGAAAGAGCCTCTGACTACAGCAGGAAGGTTGGATGCTTCAAATTTGCATAGTTTCCTGTCCAACGTCCTCTCACGTCCCGAACGCCCACGTCACTCCACTGAATGCTCCTCATCTGCATAAAGAGAACACTTTCACAGAGGAGCAGAGTGGCGCAGCGGAAGCGTGCTGGGCCCATAACCCAGAGGTCGATGGATCGAAACCATCCTCTGCTAAATTTGCTTTATTTTCCTTCCAAGGACCAAGCTGTCATTTCCACGCTGCCAGAAAGGAAAAGCGCAAGCTTGCGCCAGCTATGTGAGAAAAGACTTCTCAACTATCTGTGTCTGCTGAAATACAAGAGAGGGATCGTCAAAGGATCCACCCTTTACTTTGAAAGTAAAGAGACACAATAATAAGCATAAATGACAGAGGGCGTTGGTGGTATAGTGGTGAGCATAGCTGCCTTCCATGCAGTTGACCCAGGTTCGATTCCCGGCCAACGCAGTGCAAATACTTATGTATTCTGCAAGCAGGATATATTTTAGTTCAACATGTCACAAAATGGAAATATCATGAACAGATTAATCAGCCATATATATAGAAATTAAAAAATACGTAGGCAAACATCTCAATCGCCCCTTCTGCTATATTCATTGTCCTAATATATGATAAGTTTCATAAAGCAGAGTCGCCATTCACATGTGCTGGTAATAAATATGTTATTTTGGGCAGGCAATGAAAGGGCTGAGGCCCGACCAGACATTATACCTCCAGCATCTCTATGTTAAAAAGCATTTCTAGGCAATTTCTAGCCTCTGAAAAAAATATGCAAGACCCACCGATAAATCTGGCCAAAGTCCGTAACATTTTTGCATACTTGTGCTCTGACCTGAATGTAGCGCCACCTCGTAGCTGTCGAAGGTAACTGCAGCTCACAAAATGTTTTATCAGAAGGCAAGTTGAGAGGAATCCAAGAGGCAGATGTCCATGGAAAGAGCCTCTCACTGCAGCAGGAAGGTTGGATGCTTGAAATTTGCATAGTTTCCTGTCCAACGTCCCGAACGCTCCCAAACGCTCAAAAGCCTCGCCCTCACCGGGTAGATCTCTGGCTCCCAGGTAAAGCCAAATCCTGAGCATGTTAGCGCTAGTATCACAGAGAGAGATATAGAGGGTTCAAGAGCTGCTGTCTTGATAAATGTTTGAAACGGCTAGTGCCTGAGAGTGTCTGGCTTTCAGTTATGACTGATTGTGAGAGGGGAAGATTAAGTTTTTCTGCACCCAGCATGCCTTGCGATATACTTAGGCAAATGAGGTGAGAGCCCGACCAATCCCACTCTACTCTGCTGAATGCTCCTTATTTGCATAAAGAGAACACTTTCACAACGGAGCAGAGTGGCGCAGCGGAAGCGTGCTGGGCCCATAACCCAGAGGTCGATGGATCGAAACCATCCTCTGCTAATTTTGCTTGATTTTTCTTCCAAGGACCAAGCTGTCATTCCCAGGCTGCCAGCAAGTAAAAGCGCAAGCTTTTGCCAGCTATGTGAGAAAAGACTTCTCAACTATCTGTGTCTGCTGAAATACAAGAGAGGGATCGTAAAAGGATCCACCCTGTACTTTGAAAGTAAAGACACACAATAATAAGCATAAATGACTGGTGGGACCTTCAAACACTTTTCTGGGCATGCTTTGAATTTCATTCTTCCCTTTTAGTTGTGCTATTGTCTATCTCCTGGGCATTTCCTGGAATGTTCTCTCTTTCTCTTCCCTGCTTTGCTTCCCATGCTGCATCTATATGTTCATATCTATTATTTGTACTACTGCTTTCCATTCTTCTCTTCCGCACAGCTTTGACCTTGGTTTCAATCCCAGTTCCTTACCCTCTGCTAAAAACTTTCTACTGCTTTTCATGTTGGTATCTAAACCAAATGCACCGTTGAAGCTGGTGCAAGATAGACATTGCACTCAGGGTCGTAATGTTTAGAACCGAGAGCATACAGATCATAGGGCGTTGGTGGTATAGTGGTGAGCATAGCTGCCTTCCAAGCAGTTGACCCGGGTTCGATTCCCGGCCAACGCAGTACAAATACTTATATATTCTGCAAGCTGGATATATTTTAATGCAATATGTCACAAAATGGAAATATCATGAACAGATTAATCAGCCAGATATAAAAAAATAAACAAATACGTAGGCAAACATCTCGATCGCCCCTTCTGCTATATTCATTGCCCTAATATATGATAAGTTCCATAAAGCAGAGTCACCACTCACATGTGCTGGTAATAAATATGTTACAGTGGGCAGACAATGAAAGGGCTGAGGCCCGACCAGACATTATAACTCCAGCATCTCTATGTTAAAAAGCATTTCTAGGCAATATCTAGCCTCTGAAAAAAATATGCAAGATCCACCGATAAATCTGGCAAAAGTCACTAACATTTTGGGCATACTTGTGCTCTCACCTGAATGTAGCGCCACCTTGTAGCCATCGGAGGTAACTGCAGCTCACAAAATGTTTCATAAGAGGGCAAGTTGAGAGGAATCCAAGAGGCAGATGTCCATAGAAAGAGCCTCTGACTACAGCAGGAAGGTTGGATGCTTCAAATTTGCATAGTTTCCTGTCCAACGTCCTCTCACGTCCCGAACGCCCACGTCACTCCACTGAATGCTCCTCATCTGCATAAAGAGAACACTTTCACAGAGGAGCAGAGTGGCGCAGCGGAAGCGTGCTGGGCCCATAACCCAGAGGTCGATGGATCGAAACCATCCTCTGCTAAATTTGCTTTATTTTCCTTCCAAGGACCAAGCTGTCATTTCCACGCTGCCAGAAAGGAAAAGCGCAAGCTTGCGCCAGCTATGTGAGAAAAGACTTCTCAACTATCTGTGTCTGCTGAAATACAAGAGAGGGATCGTCAAAGGATCCACCCTTTACTTTGAAAGTAAAGAGACACAATAATAAGCATAAATGACAGAGGGCGTTGGTGGTATAGTGGTGAGCATAGCTGCCTTCCATGCAGTTGACCCGGGTTCGATTCCCGGCCAACGCAGTGCAAATACTTATGTATTCTGCAAGCAGGATATATTTTAGTTCAACATGTCACAAAATGGAAATATCATGAACAGATTAATCAGCCATATATATAGAAATTAAAAAATACGTAGGCAAACATCTCAATCGCCCCTTCTGCTATATTCATTGTCCTAATATATGATAAGTTTCATAAAGCAGAGTCGCCATTCACATGTGCTGGTAATAAATATGTTATTTTGGGCAGGCAATGAAAGGGCTGAGGCCCGACCAGACATTATACCTCCAGCATCTCTATGTTAAAAAGCATTTCTAGGCAATTTCTAGCCTCTGAAAAAAATATGCAAGACCCACCGATAAATCTGGCCAAAGTCCGTAACATTTTTGCATACTTGTGCTCTGACCTGAATGTAGCGCCACCTCGTAGCTGTCGAAGGTAACTGCAGCTCACAAAATGTTTTATCAGAAGGCAAGTTGAGAGGAATCCAAGAGGCAGATGTCCATGGAAAGAGCCTCTCACTGCAGCAGGAAGGTTGGATGCTTGAAATTTGCATAGTTTCCTGTCCAACGTCCCGAACGCTCCCAAACGCTCAAAAGCCTCACACCGGGCAAGCCCTCACCGGGTAGATCTCTGGCTCCCAGGTAAAGCCAAATCCTGAGCATGTTAGCGCTAGTATCACAGAGAGAGATATAGAGGGTTCAAGAGCTGCTGTCTTGATAAATGTTTGAAACGGCTAGTGCCTGAGAGTGTCTGGCTTTCAGTTATGACTGATTGTGAGAGGGGAAGATTAAGTTTTTCTGCACCCAGCATGCCTTGCGATATACTTAGGCAAATGAGGTGAGAGCCCGACCAATCCCACTCTACTCTGCTGAATGCTCCTTATTTGCATAAAGAGAACACTTTCACAACGGAGCAGAGTGGCGCAGCGGAAGCGTGCTGGGCCCATAACCCAGAGGTCGATGGATCGAAACCATCCTCTGCTAATTTTGCTTGATTTTTCTTCCAAGGACCAAGATGTCATTCCCAGGCTGCCAGCAAGTAAAAGCGCAAGCTTTTGCCAGCTATGTGAGAAAAGACTTCTCAACTATCTGTGTCTGCTGAAATACAAGAGAGGGATCGTAAAAGGATCCACCCTGTACTTTGAAAGTAAAGACACACAATAATAAGCATAAATGACTGGTGGGACCTTCAAACACTTTTCTGGGCATGCTTTGAATTTCATTCTTCCCTTTTAGTTGTGCTATTATCTATCTCCTGGGCATTTCCTGGAATGTTCTCTCTTTCTCTTCCCTGCTTTGCTTCCCATGCTGCATCTATATGTTCATATCTATTATTTGTACTACTGCTTTCCATTCTTCTCTTCCGCACAGCTTTGACCTTGGTTTCAATCCCAGTTCCTTACCCTCTGCTAAAAACTTTCTACTGCTTTTCATGTTGGTATCTAAACCAAATGCACCGTTGAAGCTGGTGCAAGATAGACATTGCACTCAGGGTCGTAATGTTTAGAACCGAGAGCATACAGATCATAGGGCGTTGGTGGTATAGTGGTGAGCATAGCTGCCTTCCAAGCAGTTGACCCGGGTTCGATTCCCGGCCAACGCAGTACAAATACTTATATATTCTGCAAGCTGGATATATTTTAATGCAATATGTCACAAAATGGAAATATCATGAACAGATTAATCAGCTAGATATAAAAAAATAAACAAATACGTAGGCAAACATCTCGATCGCCCCTTCTGCTATATTCATTGCCCTAATATATGATAAGTTCCATAAAGCAGAGTCACCACTCACATGTGCTGGTAATAAATATGTTACAGTGGGCAGACAATGAAAGGGCTGAGGCCCGACCAGACATTATAACTCCAGCATCTCTATGTTAAAAAGCATTTCTAGGCAATATCTAGCCTCTGAAAAAAATATGCAAGATCCACCGATAAATCTGGCAAAAGTCACTAACATTTTGGGCATACTTGTGCTCTCACCTGAATGTAGCGCCACCTTGTAGCCATCGGAGGTAACTGCAGCTCACAAAATGTTTCATAAGAGGGCAAGTTGAGAGGAATCCAAGAGGCAGATGTCCATAGAAAGAGCCTCTGACTACAGCAGGAAGGTTGGATGCTTCAAATTTGCATAGTTTCCTGTCCAACGTCCTCTCACGTCCCGAACGCCCACGTCACTCCACTGAATGCTCCTCATCTGCATAAAGAGAACACTTTCACAGAGGAGCAGAGTGGCGCAGCGGAAGCGTGCTGGGCCCATAACCCAGAGGTCGATGGATCGAAACCATCCTCTGCTAAATTTGCTTTATTTTCCTTCCAAGGACCAAGCTGTCATTTCCACGCTGCCAGAAAGGAAAAGCGCAAGCTTGCGCCAGCTATGTGAGAAAAGACTTCTCAACTATCTGTGTCTGCTGAAATACAAGAGAGGGATCGTCAAAGGATCCACCCTTTACTTTGAAAGTAAAGAGACACAATAATAAGCATAAATGACAGAGGGCGTTGGTGGTATAGTGGTGAGCATAGCTGCCTTCCATGCAGTTGACCCGGGTTCGATTCCCGGCCAACGCAGTGCAAATACTTATGTATTCTGCAAGCAGGATATATTTTAGTTCAACATGTCACAAAATGGAAATATCATGAACAGATTAATCAGCCATATATATAGAAATTAAAAAATACGTAGGCAAACATCTCAATCGCCCCTTCTGCTATATTCATTGTCCTAATATATGATAAGTTTCATAAAGCAGAGTCGCCATTCACATGTGCTGGTAATAAATATGTTATTTTGGGCAGGCAATGAAAGGGCTGAGGCCCGACCAGACATTATACCTCCAGCATCTCTATGTTAAAAAGCATTTCTAGGCAATTTCTAGCCTCTGAAAAAAATATGCAAGACCCACCGATAAATCTGGCCAAAGTCCGTAACATTTTTGCATACTTGTGCTCTGACCTGAATGTAGCGCCACCTCGTAGCTGTCGAAGGTAACTGCAGCTCACAAAATGTTTTATCAGAAGGCAAGTTGAGAGGAATCCAAGAGGCAGATGTCCATGGAAAGAGCCTCTCACTGCAGCAGGAAGGTTGGATGCTTGAAATTTGCATAGTTTCCTGTCCAACGTCCCGAACGCTCCCAAACGCTCAAAAGCCTCACACCGGGCAAGCCCTCACCGGGTAGATCTCTGGCTCCCAGGTAAAGCCAAATCCTGAGCATGTTAGCGCTAGTATCACAGAGAGAGATATAGAGGGTTCAAGAGCTGCTGTCTTGATAAATGTTTGAAACGGCTAGTGCCTGAGAGTGTCTGGCTTTCAGTTATGACTGATTGTGAGAGGGGAAGATTAAGTTTTTCTGCACCCAGCATGCCTTGCGATATACTTAGGCAAATGAGGTGAGAGCCCGACCAATCCCACTCTACTCTGCTGAATGCTCCTTATTTGCATAAAGAGAACACTTTCACAACGGAGCAGAGTGGCGCAGCGGAAGCGTGCTGGGCCCATAACCCAGAGGTCGATGGATCGAAACCATCCTCTGCTAATTTTGCTTGATTTTTCTTCCAAGGACCAAGCTGTCATTCCCAGGCTGCCAGCAAGTAAAAGCGCAAGCTTTTGCCAGCTATGTGAGAAAAGACTTCTCAACTATCTGTGTCTGCTGAAATACAAGAGAGGAATCGTAAAAGGATCCACCCTGTACTTTGAAAGTAAAGACACACAATAATAAGCATAAATGACTGGTGGGACCTTCAAACACTTTTCTGGGCATGCTTTGAATTTCATTCTTCCCTTTTAGTTGTGCTATTGTCTATCTCCTGGGCATTTCCTGGAATGTTCTCTCTTTCTCTTCCCTGCTTTGCTTCCCATGCTGCATCTATATGTTCATATCTATTATTTGTACTACTGCTTTCCATTCTTCTCTTCCGCACAGCTTTGACCTTGGTTTCAATCCCAGTTCCTTACCCTCTGCTAAAAACTTTCTACTGCTTTTCATGTTGGTATCTAAACCAAATGCACCGTTGAAGCTGGTGCAAGATAGACATTGCACTCAGGGTCGTAATGTTTAGAACCGAGAGCATACAGATCATAGGGCGTTGGTGGTATAGTGGTGAGCATAGCTGCCTTCCAAGCAGTTGACCCGGGTTCGATTCCCGGCCAACGCAGTACAAATACTTATATATTCTGCAAGCTGGATATATTTTAATGCAATATGTCACAAAATGGAAATATCATGAACAGATTAATCAGCCAGATATAAAAAAATAAACAAATACGTAGGCAAACATCTCGATCGCCCCTTCTGCTATATTCATTGCCCTAATATATGATAAGTTCCATAAAGCAGAGTCACCACTCACATGTGCTGGTAATAAATATGTTACAGTGGGCAGACAATGAAAGGGCTGAGGCCCGACCAGACATTATAACTCCAGCATCTCTATGTTAAAAAGCATTTCTAGGCAATATCTAGCCTCTGAAAAAAATATGCAAGATCCACCGATAAATCTGGCAAAAGTCACTAACATTTTGGGCATACTTGTGCTCTCACCTGAATGTAGCGCCACCTTGTAGCCATCGGAGGTAACTGCAGCTCACAAAATGTTTCATAAGAGGGCAAGTTGAGAGGAATCCAAGAGGCAGATGTCCATAGAAAGAGCCTCTGACTACAGCAGGAAGGTTGGATGCTTCAAATTTGCATAGTTTCCTGTCCAACGTCCTCTCACGTCCCGAACGCCCACGTCACTCCACTGAATGCTCCTCATCTGCATAAAGAGAACACTTTCACAGAGGAGCAGAGTGGCGCAGCGGAAGCGTGCTGGGCCCATAACCCAGAGGTCGATGGATCGAAACCATCCTCTGCTAAATTTGCTTTATTTTCCTTCCAAGGACCAAGCTGTCATTTCCACGCTGCCAGAAAGGAAAAGCGCAAGCTTGCGCCAGCTATGTGAGAAAAGACTTCTCAACTATCTGTGTCTGCTGAAATACAAGAGAGGGATCGTCAAAGGATCCACCCTTTACTTTGAAAGTAAAGAGACACAATAATAAGCATAAATGACAGAGGGCGTTGGTGGTATAGTGGTGAGCATAGCTGCCTTCCATGCAGTTGACCCGGGTTCGATTCCCGGCCAACGCAGTGCAAATACTTATGTATTCTGCAAGCAGGATATATTTTAGTTCAACATGTCACAAAATGGAAATATCATGAACAGATTAATCAGCCATATATATAGAAATTAAAAAATACGTAGGCAAACATCTCAATCGCCCCTTCTGCTATATTCATTGTCCTAATATATGATAAGTTTCATAAAGCAGAGTCGCCATTCACATGTGCTGGTAATAAATATGTTATTTTGGGCAGGCAATGAAAGGGCTGAGGCCCGACCAGACATTATACCTCCAGCATCTCTATGTTAAAAAGCATTTCTAGGCAATTTCTAGCCTCTGAAAAAAATATGCAAGACCCACCGATAAATCTGGCCAAAGTCCGTAACATTTTTGCATACTTGTGCTCTGACCTGAATGTAGCGCCACCTCGTAGCTGTCGAAGGTAACTGCAGCTCACAAAATGTTTTATCAGAAGGCAAGTTGAGAGGAATCCAAGAGGCAGATGTCCATGGAAAGAGCCTCTCACTGCAGCAGGAAGGTTGGATGCTTGAAATTTGCATAGTTTCCTGTCCAACGTCCCGAACGCTCCCAAACGCTCAAAAGCCTCACACCGGGCAAGCCCTCACCGGGTAGATCTCTGGCTCCCAGGTAAAGCCAAATCCTGAGCATGTTAGCGCTAGTATCACAGAGAGAGATATAGAGGGTTCAAGAGCTGCTGTCTTGATAAATGTTTGAAACGGCTAGTGCCTGAGAGTGTCTGGCTTTCAGTTATGACTGATTGTGAGAGGGGAAGATTAAGTTTTTCTGCACCCAGCATGCCTTGCGATATACTTAGGCAAATGAGGTGAGAGCCCGACCAATCCCACTCTACTCTGCTGAATGCTCCTTATTTGCATAAAGAGAGCACTTTCACAACGGAGCAGAGTGGCGCAGCGGAAGCGTGCTGGGCCCATAACCCAGAGGTCGATGGATCGAAACCATCCTCTGCTAATTTTGCTTGATTTTTCTTCCAAGGACCAAGCTGTCATTCCCAGGCTGCCAGCAAGTAAAAGCGCAAGCTTTTGCCAGCTATGTGAGAAAAGACTTCTCAACTATCTGTGTCTGTTGAAATACAAGAGAGGGATCGTAAAAGGATCCACCCTGTACTTTGAAAGTAAAGACACACAATAATAAGCATAAATGACTGGTGGGACCTTCAAACACTTTTCTGGGCATGCTTTGAATTTCATTCTTCCCTTTTAGTTGTGCTATTATCTATCTCCTGGGCATTTCCTGGAATGTTCTCTCTTTCTCTTCCCTGCTTTGCTTCCCATGCTGCATCTATATGTTCATATCTATTATTTGTACTACTGCTTTCCATTCTTCTCTTCCGCACAGCTTTGACCTTGGTTTCAATCCCAGTTCCTTACCCTCTGCTAAAAACTTTCTACTGCTTTTCATGTTGGTATCTAAACCAAATGCACCGTTGAAGCTGGTGCAAGATAGACATTGCACTCAGGGTCGTAATGTTTAGAACCGAGAGCATACAGATCATAGGGCGTTGGTGGTATAGTGGTGAGCATAGCTGCCTTCCAAGCAGTTGACCCGGGTTCGATTCCCGGCCAACGCAGTACAAATACTTATATATTCTGCAAGCTGGATATATTTTAATGCAATATGTCACAAAATGGAAATATCATGAACAGATTAATCAGCCAGATATAAAAAAATAAACAAATACGTAGTCAAACATCTCGATCGCCCCTTCTGCTATATTCATTGCCCTAATATATGATAAGTTCCATAAAGCAGAGTCACCACTCACATGTGCTGGTAATAAATATGTTACAGTGGGCAGACAATGAAAGGGCTGAGGCCCGACCAGACATTATAACTCCAGCATCTCTATGTTAAAAAGCATTTCTAGGCAATATCTAGCCTCTGAAAAAAATATGCAAGATCCACCGATAAATCTGGCAAAAGTCACTAACATTTTGGGCATACTTGTGCTCTCACCTGAATGTAGCGCCACCTTGTAGCCATCGGAGGTAACTGCAGCTCACAAAATGTTTCATAAGAGGGCAAGTTGAGAGGAATCCAAGAGGCAGATGTCCATAGAAAGAGCCTCTGACTACAGCAGGAAGGTTGGATGCTTCAAATTTGCATAGTTTCCTGTCCAACGTCCTCTCACGTCCCGAACGCCCACGTCACTCCACTGAATGCTCCTCATCTGCATAAAGAGAACACTTTCACAGAGGAGCAGAGTGGCGCAGCGGAAGCGTGCTGGGCCCATAACCCAGAGGTCGATGGATCGAAACCATCCTCTGCTAAATTTGCTTTATTTTCCTTCCAAGGACCAAGCTGTCATTTCCACGCTGCCAGAAAGGAAAAGCGCAAGCTTGCGCCAGCTATGTGAGAAAAGACTTCTCAACTATCTGTGTCTGCTGAAATACAAGAGAGGGATCGTCAAAGGATCCACCCTTTACTTTGAAAGTAAAGAGACACAATAATAAGCATAAATGACAGAGGGCGTTGGTGGTATAGTGGTGAGCATAGCTGCCTTCCATGCAGTTGACCCGGGTTCGATTCCCGGCCAACGCAGTGCAAATACTTATGTATTCTGCAAGCAGGATATATTTTAGTTCAACATGTCACAAAATGGAAATATCATGAACAGATTAATCAGCCATATATATAGAAATTAAAAAATACGTAGGCAAACATCTCAATCGCCCCTTCTGCTATATTCATTGTCCTAATATATGATAAGTTTCATAAAGCAGAGTCGCCATTCACATGTGCTGGTAATAAATATGTTATTTTGGGCAGGCAATGAAAGGGCTGAGGCCCGACCAGACATTATACCTCCAGCATCTCTATGTTAAAAAGCATTTCTAGGCAATTTCTAGCCTCTGAAAAAAATATGCAAGACCCACCGATAAATCTGGCCAAAGTCCGTAACATTTTTGCATACTTGTGCTCTGACCTGAATGTAGCGCCACCTCGTAGCTGTCGAAGGTAACTGCAGCTCACAAAATGTTTTATCAGAAGGCAAGTTGAGAGGAATCCAAGAGGCAGATGTCCATGGAAAGAGCCTCTCACTGCAGCAGGAAGGTTGGATGCTTGAAATTTGCATAGTTTCCTGTCCAACGTCCCGAACGCTCCCAAACGCTCAAAAGCCTCACACCGGGCAAGCCCTCACCGGGTAGATCTCTGGCTCCCAGGTAAAGCCAAATCCTGAGCATGTTAGCGCTAGTATCACAGAGAGAGATATAGAGGGTTCAAGAGCTGCTGTCTTGATAAATGTTTGAAACGGCTAGTGCCTGAGAGTGTCTGGCTTTCAGTTATGACTGATTGTGAGAGGGGAAGATTAAGTTTTTCTGCACCCAGCATGCCTTGCGATATACTTAGGCAAATGAGGTGAGAGCCCGACCAATCCCACTCTACTCTGCTGAATGCTCCTTATTTGCATAAAGAGAGCACTTTCACAACGGAGCAGAGTGGCGCAGCGGAAGCGTGCTGGGCCCATAACCCAGAGGTCGATGGATCGAAACCATCCTCTGCTAATTTTGCTTGATTTTTCTTCCAAGGACCAAGCTGTCATTCCCAGGCTGCCAGCAAGTAAAAGTGCAAGCTTTTGCCAGCTATGTGAGAAAAGACTTCTCAACTATCTGTGTCTGTTGAAATACAAGAGAGGGATCGTAAAAGGATCCACCCTGTACTTTGAAAGTAAAGACACACAATAATAAGCATAAATGACTGGTGGGACCTTCAAACACTTTTCTGGGCATGCTTTGAATTTCATTCTTCCCTTTTAGTTGTGCTATTATCTATCTCCTGGGCATTTCCTGGAATGTTCTCTCTTTCTCTTCCCTGCTTTGCTTCCCATGCTGCATCTATATGTTCATATCTATTATTTGTACTACTGCTTTCCATTCTTCTCTTCCGCACAGCTTTGACCTTGGTTTCAATCCCAGTTCCTTACCCTCTGCTAAAAACTTTCTACTGCTTTTCATGTTGGTATCTAAACCAAATGCACCGTTGAAGCTGGTGCAAGATAGACATTGCACTCAGGGTCGTAATGTTTAGAACCGAGAGCATACAGATCATAGGGCGTTGGTGGTATAGTGGTGAGCATAGCTGCCTTCCAAGCAGTTGACCCGGGTTCGATTCCCGGCCAACGCAGTACAAATACTTATATATTCTGCAAGCTGGATATATTTTAATGCAATATGTCACAAAATGGAAATATCATGAACAGATTAATCAGCCAGATATAAAAAAATAAACAAATACGTAGTCAAACATCTCGATCGCCCCTTCTGCTATATTCATTGCCCTAATATATGATAAGTTCCATAAAGCAGAGTCACCACTCACATGTGCTGGTAATAAATATGTTACAGTGGGCAGACAATGAAAGGGCTGAGGCCCGACCAGACATTATAACTCCAGCATCTCTATGTTAAAAAGCATTTCTAGGCAATATCTAGCCTCTGAAAAAAATATGCAAGATCCACCGATAAATCTGGCAAAAGTCACTAACATTTTGGGCATACTTGTGCTCTCACCTGAATGTAGCGCCACCTTGTAGCCATCGGAGGTAACTGCAGCTCACAAAATGTTTCATAAGAGGGCAAGTTGAGAGGAATCCAAGAGGCAGATGTCCATAGAAAGAGCCTCTGACTACAGCAGGAAGGTTGGATGCTTCAAATTTGCATAGTTTCCTGTCCAACGTCCTCTCACGTCCCGAACGCCCACGTCACTCCACTGAATGCTCCTCATCTGCATAAAGAGAACACTTTCACAGAGGAGCAGAGTGGCGCAGCGGAAGCGTGCTGGGCCCATAACCCAGAGGTCGATGGATCGAAACCATCCTCTGCTAAATTTGCTTTATTTTCCTTCCAAGGACCAAGCTGTCATTTCCACGCTGCCAGAAAGGAAAAGCGCAAGCTTGCGCCAGCTATGTGAGAAAAGACTTCTCAACTATCTGTGTCTGCTGAAATACAAGAGAGGGATCGTCAAAGGATCCACCCTTTACTTTGAAAGTAAAGAGACACAATAATAAGCATAAATGACAGAGGGCGTTGGTGGTATAGTGGTGAGCATAGCTGCCTTCCATGCAGTTGACCCGGGTTCGATTCCCGGCCAACGCAGTGCAAATACTTATGTATTCTGCAAGCAGGATATATTTTAGTTCAACATGTAACAAAATGGAAATATCATGAACAGATTAATCAGCCATATATATAGAAATTAAAAAATACGTAGGCAAACATCTCAATCGCCCCTTCTGCTATATTCATTGTCCTAATATATGATAAGTTTCATAAAGCAGAGTCGCCATTCACATGTGCTGGTAATAAATATGTTATTTTGGGCAGGCAATGAAAGGGCTGAGGCCCGACCAGACATTATACCTCCAGCATCTCTATGTTAAAAAGCATTTCTAGGCAATTTCTAGCCTCTGAAAAAAATATGCAAGACCCACCGATAAATCTGGCCAAAGTCCGTAACATTTTTGCATACTTGTGCTCTGACCTGAATGTAGCGCCACCTCGTAGCTGTCGAAGGTAACTGCAGCTCACAAAATGTTTTATCAGAAGGCAAGTTGAGAGGAATCCAAGAGGCAGATGTCCATGGAAAGAGCCTCTCACTGCAGCAGGAAGGTTGGATGCTTGAAATTTGCATAGTTTCCTGTCCAACGTCCCGAACGCTCCCAAACGCTCAAAAGCCTCACACCGGGCAAGCCCTCACCGGGTAGATCTCTGGCTCCCAGGTAAAGCCAAATCCTGAGCATGTTAGCGCTAGTATCACAGAGAGAGATATAGAGGGTTCAAGAGCTGCTGTCTTGATAAATGTTTGAAACGGCTAGTGCCTGAGAGTGTCTGGCTTTCAGTTATGACTGATTGTGAGAGGGGAAGATTAAGTTTTTCTGCACCCAGCATGCCTTGCGATATACTTAGGCAAATGAGGTGAGAGCCCGACCAATCCCACTCTACTCTGCTGAATGCTCCTTATTTGCATAAAGAGAACACTTTCACAACGGAGCAGAGTGGCGCAGCGGAAGCGTGCTGGGCCCATAACCCAGAGGTCGATGGATCGAAACCATCCTCTGCTAATTTTGCTTGATTTTTCTTCCAAGGACCAAGCTGTCATTCCCAGGCTGCCAGCAAGTAAAAGCGCAAGCTTTTGCCAGCTATGTGAGAAAAGACTTCTCAACTATCTGTGTCTGCTGAAATACAAGAGAGGAATCGTAAAAGGATCCACCCTGTACTTTGAAGGTAAAGACACACAATAATAAGCATAAATGACTGGTGGGACCTTCAAACACTTTTCTGGGCATGCTTTGAATTTCATTCTTCCCTTTTAGTTGTGCTATTGTCTATCTCCTGGGCATTTCCTGGAATGTTCTCTCTTTCTCTTCCCTGCTTTGCTTCCCATGCTGCATCTATATGTTCATATCTATTATTTGTACTACTGCTTTCCATTCTTCTCTTCCGCACAGCTTTGACCTTGGTTTCAATCCCAGTTCCTTACCCTCTGCTAAAAACTTTCTACTGCTTTTCATGTTGGTATCTAAACCAAATGCACCGTTGAAGCTGGTGCAAGATAGACATTGCACTCAGGGTCGTAATGTTTAGAACCGAGAGCATACAGATCATAGGGCGTTGGTGGTATAGTGGTGAGCATAGCTGCCTTCCAAGCAGTTGACCCGGGTTCGATTCCCGGCCAACGCAGTACAAATACTTATATATTCTGCAAGCTGGATATATTTTAATGCAATATGTCACAAAATGGAAATATCATGAACAGATTAATCAGCCAGATATAAAAAAATAAACAAATACGTAGGCAAACATCTCGATCGCCCCTTCTGCTATATTCATTGCCCTAATATATGATAAGTTCCATAAAGCAGAGTCACCACTCACATGTGCTGGTAATAAATATGTTACAGTGGGCAGACAATGAAAGGGCTGAGGCCCGACCAGACATTATAACTCCAGCATCTCTATGTTAAAAAGCATTTCTAGGCAATATCTAGCCTCTGAAAAAAATATGCAAGATCCACCGATAAATCTGGCAAAAGTCACTAACATTTTGGGCATACTTGTGCTCTCACCTGAATGTAGCGCCACCTTGTAGCCATCGGAGGTAACTGCAGCTCACAAAATGTTTCATAAGAGGGCAAGTTGAGAGGAATCCAAGAGGCAGATGTCCATAGAAAGAGCCTCTGACTACAGCAGGAAGGTTGGATGCTTCAAATTTGCATAGTTTCCTGTCCAACGTCCTCTCACGTCCCGAACGCCCACGTCACTCCACTGAATGCTCCTCATCTGCATAAAGAGAACACTTTCACAGAGGAGCAGAGTGGCGCAGCGGAAGCGTGCTGGGCCCATAACCCAGAGGTCGATGGATCGAAACCATCCTCTGCTAAATTTGCTTTATTTTCCTTCCAAGGACCAAGCTGTCATTTCCACGCTGCCAGAAAGGAAAAGCGCAAGCTTGCGCCAGCTATGTGAGAAAAGACTTCTCAACTATCTGTGTCTGCTGAAATACAAGAGAGGGATCGTCAAAGGATCCACCCTTTACTTTGAAAGTAAAGAGACACAATAATAAGCATAAATGACAGAGGGCGTTGGTGGTATAGTGGTGAGCATAGCTGCCTTCCATGCAGTTGACCCGGGTTCGATTCCCGGCCAACGCAGTGCAAATACTTATGTATTCTGCAAGCAGGATATATTTTAGTTCAACATGTCACAAAATGGAAATATCATGAACAGATTAATCAGCCATATATATAGAAATTAAAAAATACGTAGGCAAACATCTCAATCGCCCCTTCTGCTATATTCATTGTCCTAATATATGATAAGTTTCATAAAGCAGAGTCGCCATTCACATGTGCTGGTAATAAATATGTTATTTTGGGCAGGCAATGAAAGGGCTGAGGCCCGACCAGACATTATACCTCCAGCATCTCTATGTTAAAAAGCATTTCTAGGCAATTTCTAGCCTCTGAAAAAAATATGCAAGACCCACCGATAAATCTGGCCAAAGTCCGTAACATTTTTGCATACTTGTGCTCTGACCTGAATGTAGCGCCACCTCGTAGCTGTCGAAGGTAACTGCAGCTCACAAAATGTTTTATCAGAAGGCAAGTTGAGAGGAATCCAAGAGGCAGATGTCCATGGAAAGAGCCTCTCACTGCAGCAGGAAGGTTGGATGCTTGAAATTTGCATAGTTTCCTGTCCAACGTCCCGAACGCTCCCAAACGCTCAAAAGCCTCACACCGGGCAAGCCCTCACCGGGTAGATCTCTGGCTCCCAGGTAAAGCCAAATCCTGAGCATGTTAGCGCTAGTATCACAGAGAGAGATATAGAGGGTTCAAGAGCTGCTGTCTTGATAAATGTTTGAAACGGCTAGTGCCTGAGAGTGTCTGGCTTTCAGTTATGACTGATTGTGAGAGGGGAAGATTAAGTTTTTCTGCACCCAGCATGCCTTGCGATATACTTAGGCAAATGAGGTGAGAGCCCGACCAATCCCACTCTACTCTGCTGAATGCTCCTTATTTGCATAAAGAGAGCACTTTCACAACGGAGCAGAGTGGCGCAGCGGAAGCGTGCTGGGCCCATAACCCAGAGGTCGATGGATCGAAACCATCCTCTGCTAATTTTGCTTGATTTTTCTTCCAAGGACCAAGCTGTCATTCCCAGGCTGCCAGCAAGTAAAAGCGCAAGCTTTTGCCAGCTATGTGAGAAAAGACTTCTCAACTATCTGTGTCTGTTGAAATACAAGAGAGGGATCGTAAAAGGATCCACCCTGTACTTTGAAAGTAAAGACACACAATAATAAGCATAAATGACTGGTGGGACCTTCAAACACTTTTCTGGGCATGCTTTGAATTTCATTCTTCCCTTTTAGTTGTGCTATTATCTATCTCCTGGGCATTTCCTGGAATGTTCTCTCTTTCTCTTCCCTGCTTTGCTTCCCATGCTGCATCTATATGTTCATATCTATTATTTGTACTACTGCTTTCCATTCTTCTCTTCCGCACAGCTTTGACCTTGGTTTCAATCCCAGTTCCTTACCCTCTGCTAAAAACTTTCTACTGCTTTTCATGTTGGTATCTAAACCAAATGCACCGTTGAAGCTGGTGCAAGATAGACATTGCACTCAGGGTCGTAATGTTTAGAACCGAGAGCATACAGATCATAGGGCGTTGGTGGTATAGTGGTGAGCATAGCTGCCTTCCAAGCAGTTGACCCGGGTTCGATTCCCGGCCAACGCAGTACAAATACTTATATATTCTGCAAGCTGGATATATTTTAATGCAATATGTCACAAAATGGAAATATCATGAACAGATTAATCAGCCAGATATAAAAAAATAAACAAATACGTAGTCAAACATCTCGATCGCCCCTTCTGCTATATTCATTGCCCTAATATATGATAAGTTCCATAAAGCAGAGTCACCACTCACATGTGCTGGTAATAAATATGTTACAGTGGGCAGACAATGAAAGGGCTGAGGCCCGACCAGACATTATAACTCCAGCATCTCTATGTTAAAAAGCATTTCTAGGCAATATCTAGCCTCTGAAAAAAATATGCAAGATCCACCGATAAATCTGGCAAAAGTCACTAACATTTTGGGCATACTTGTGCTCTCACCTGAATGTAGCGCCACCTTGTAGCCATCGGAGGTAACTGCAGCTCACAAAATGTTTCATAAGAGGGCAAGTTGAGAGGAATCCAAGAGGCAGATGTCCATAGAAAGAGCCTCTGACTACAGCAGGAAGGTTGGATGCTTCAAATTTGCATAGTTTCCTGTCCAACGTCCTCTCACGTCCCGAACGCCCACGTCACTCCACTGAATGCTCCTCATCTGCATAAAGAGAACACTTTCACAGAGGAGCAGAGTGGCGCAGCGGAAGCGTGCTGGGCCCATAACCCAGAGGTCGATGGATCGAAACCATCCTCTGCTAAATTTGCTTTATTTTCCTTCCAAGGACCAAGCTGTCATTTCCACGCTGCCAGAAAGGAAAAGCGCAAGCTTGCGCCAGCTATGTGAGAAAAGACTTCTCAACTATCTGTGTCTGCTGAAATACAAGAGAGGGATCGTCAAAGGATCCACCCTTTACTTTGAAAGTAAAGAGACACAATAATAAGCATAAATGACAGAGGGCGTTGGTGGTATAGTGGTGAGCATAGCTGCCTTCCATGCAGTTGACCCGGGTTCGATTCCCGGCCAACGCAGTGCAAATACTTATGTATTCTGCAAGCAGGATATATTTTAGTTCAACATGTCACAAAATGGAAATATCATGAACAGATTAATCAGCCATATATATAGAAATTAAAAAATACGTAGGCAAACATCTCAATCGCCCCTTCTGCTATATTCATTGTCCTAATATATGATAAGTTTCATAAAGCAGAGTCGCCATTCACATGTGCTGGTAATAAATATGTTATTTTGGGCAGGCAATGAAAGGGCTGAGGCCCGACCAGACATTATACCTCCAGCATCTCTATGTTAAAAAGCATTTCTAGGCAATTTCTAGCCTCTGAAAAAAATATGCAAGACCCACCGATAAATCTGGCCAAAGTCCGTAACATTTTTGCATACTTGTGCTCTGACCTGAATGTAGCGCCACCTCGTAGCTGTCGAAGGTAACTGCAGCTCACAAAATGTTTTATCAGAAGGCAAGTTGAGAGGAATCCAAGAGGCAGATGTCCATGGAAAGAGCCTCTCACTGCAGCAGGAAGGTTGGATGCTTGAAATTTGCATAGTTTCCTGTCCAACATCCCGAACGCTCCCAAACGCTCAAAAGCCTCACACCGGGCAAGCCCTCACCGGGTAGATCTCTGGCTCCCAGGTAAAGCCAAATCCTGAGCATGTTAGCGCTAGTATCACAGAGAGAGATATAGAGGGTTCAAGAGCTGCTGTCTTGATAAATGTTTGAAACGGCTAGTGCCTGAGAGTGTCTGGCTTTCAGTTATGACTGATTGTGAGAGGGGAAGATTAAGTTTTTCTGCACCCAGCATGCCTTGCGATATACTTAGGCAAATGAGGTGAGAGCCCGACCAATCCCACTCTACTCTGCTGAATGCTCCTTATTTGCATAAAGAGAGCACTTTCACAACGGAGCAGAGTGGCGCAGCGGAAGCGTGCTGGGCCCATAACCCAGAGGTCGATGGATCGAAACCATCCTCTGCTAATTTTGCTTGATTTTTCTTCCAAGGACCAAGCTGTCATTCCCAGGCTGCCAGCAAGTAAAAGCGCAAGCTTTTGCCAGCTATGTGAGAAAAGACTTCTCAACTATCTGTGTCTGTTGAAATACAAGAGAGGGATCGTAAAAGGATCCACCCTGTACTTTGAAAGTAAAGACACACAATAATAAGCATAAATGACTGGTGGGACCTTCAAACACTTTTCTGGGCATGCTTTGAATTTCATTCTTCCCTTTTAGTTGTGCTATTATCTATCTCCTGGGCATTTCCTGGAATGTTCTCTCTTTCTCTTCCCTGCTTTGCTTCCCATGCTGCATCTATATGTTCATATCTATTATTTGTACTACTGCTTTCCATTCTTCTCTTCCGCACAGCTTTGACCTTGGTTTCAATCCCAGTTCCTTACCCTCTGCTAAAAACTTTCTACTGCTTTTCATGTTGGTATCTAAACCAAATGCACCGTTGAAGCTGGTGCAAGATAGACATTGCACTCAGGGTCGTAATGTTTAGAACCGAGAGCATACAGATCATAGGGCGTTGGTGGTATAGTGGTGAGCATAGCTGCCTTCCAAGCAGTTGACCCGGGTTCGATTCCCGGCCAACGCAGTACAAATACTTATATATTCTGCAAGCTGGATATATTTTAATGCAATATGTCACAAAATGGAAATATCATGAACAGATTAATCAGCCAGATATAAAAAAATAAACAAATACGTAGTCAAACATCTCGATCGCCCCTTCTGCTATATTCATTGCCCTAATATATGATAAGTTCCATAAAGCAGAGTCACCACTCACATGTGCTGGTAATAAATATGTTACAGTGGGCAGACAATGAAAGGGCTGAGGCCCGACCAGACATTATAACTCCAGCATCTCTATGTTAAAAAGCATTTCTAGGCAATATCTAGCCTCTGAAAAAAATATGCAAGATCCACCGATAAATCTGGCAAAAGTCACTAACATTTTGGGCATACTTGTGCTCTCACCTGAATGTAGCGCCACCTTGTAGCCATCGGAGGTAACTGCAGCTCACAAAATGTTTCATAAGAGGGCAAGTTGAGAGGAATCCAAGAGGCAGATGTCCATAGAAAGAGCCTCTGACTACAGCAGGAAGGTTGGATGCTTCAAATTTGCATAGTTTCCTGTCCAACGTCCTCTCACGTCCCGAACGCCCACGTCACTCCACTGAATGCTCCTCATCTGCATAAAGAGAACACTTTCACAGAGGAGCAGAGTGGCGCAGCGGAAGCGTGCTGGGCCCATAACCCAGAGGTCGATGGATCGAAACCATCCTCTGCTAAATTTGCTTTATTTTCCTTCCAAGGACCAAGCTGTCATTTCCACGCTGCCAGAAAGGAAAAGCGCAAGCTTGCGCCAGCTATGTGAGAAAAGACTTCTCAACTATCTGTGTCTGCTGAAATACAAGAGAGGGATCGTCAAAGGATCCACCCTTTACTTTGAAAGTAAAGAGACACAATAATAAGCATAAATGACAGAGGGCGTTGGTGGTATAGTGGTGAGCATAGCTGCCTTCCATGCAGTTGACCCGGGTTCGATTCCCGGCCAACGCAGTGCAAATACTTATGTATTCTGCAAGCAGGATATATTTTAGTTCAACATGTCACAAAATGGAAATATCATGAACAGATTAATCAGCCATATATATAGAAATTAAAAAATACGTAGGCAAACATCTCAATCGCCCCTTCTGCTATATTCATTGTCCTAATATATGATAAGTTTCATAAAGCAGAGTCGCCATTCACATGTGCTGGTAATAAATATGTTATTTTGGGCAGGCAATGAAAGGGCTGAGGCCCGACCAGACATTATACCTCCAGCATCTCTATGTTAAAAAGCATTTCTAGGCAATTTCTAGCCTCTGAAAAAAATATGCAAGACCCACCGATAAATCTGGCCAAAGTCCGTAACATTTTTGCATACTTGTGCTCTGACCTGAATGTAGCGCCACCTCGTAGCTGTCGAAGGTAACTGCAGCTCACAAAATGTTTTATCAGAAGGCAAGTTGAGAGGAATCCAAGAGGCAGATGTCCATGGAAAGAGCCTCTCACTGCAGCAGGAAGGTTGGATGCTTGAAATTTGCATAGTTTCCTGTCCAACGTCCCGAACGCTCCCAAACGCTCAAAAGCCTCACACCGGGCAAGCCCTCACCGGGTAGATCTCTGGCTCCCAGGTAAAGCCAAATCCTGAGCATGTTAGCGCTAGTATCACAGAGAGAGATATAGAGGGTTCAAGAGCTGCTGTCTTGATAAATGTTTGAAACGGCTAGTGCCTGAGAGTGTCTGGCTTTCAGTTATGACTGATTGTGAGAGGGGAAGATTAAGTTTTTCTGCACCCAGCATGCCTTGCGATATACTTAGGCAAATGAGGTGAGAGCCCGACCAATCCCACTCTACTCTGCTGAATGCTCCTTATTTGCATAAAGAGAGCACTTTCACAACGGAGCAGAGTGGCGCAGCGGAAGCGTGCTGGGCCCATAACCCAGAGGTCGATGGATCGAAACCATCCTCTGCTAATTTTGCTTGATTTTTCTTCCAAGGACCAAGCTGTCATTCCCAGGCTGCCAACAAGTAAAAGCGCAAGCTTTTGCCAGCTATGTGAGAAAAGACTTCTCAACTATCTGTGTCTGCTGAAATACAAGAGAGGGATCGTAAAAGGATCCACCCTGTACTTTGAAAGTAAAGACACACAATAATAAGCATAAATGACTGGTGGGACCTTCAAACACTTTTCTGGGCATGCTTTGAATTTCATTCTTCCCTTTTAGTTGTGCTATTATCTATCTCCTGGGCATTTCCTGGAATGTTCTCTCTTTCTCTTCCCTGCTTTGCTTCCCATGCTGCATCTATATGTTCATATCTATTATTTGTACTACTGCTTTCCATTCTTCTCTTCCGCACAGCTTTGACCTTGGTTTCAATCCCAGTTCCTTACCCTCTGCTAAAAACTTTCTACTGCTTTTCATGTTGGTATCTAAACCAAATGCACCGTTGAAGCTGGTGCAAGATAGACATTGCACTCAGGGTCGTAATGTTTAGAACCGAGAGCATACAGATCATAGGGCGTTGGTGGTATAGTGGTGAGCATAGCTGCCTTCCAAGCAGTTGACCCGGGTTCGATTCCCGGCCAACGCAGTACAAATACTTATATATTCTGCAAGCTGGATATATTTTAATGCAATATGTCACAAAATGGAAATATCATGAACAGATTAATCAGCCAGATATAAAAAAATAAACAAATACGTAGGCAAACATCTCGATCGCCCCTTCTGCTATATTCATTGCCCTAATATATGATAAGTTCCATAAAGCAGAGTCACCACTCACATGTGCTGGTAATAAATATGTTACAGTGGGCAGACAATGAAAGGGCTGAGGCCCGACCAGACATTATAACTCCAGCATCTCTATGTTAAAAAGCATTTCTAGGCAATATCTAGCCTCTGAAAAAAATATGCAAGATCCACCGATAAATCTGGCAAAAGTCACTAACATTTTGGGCATACTTGTGCTCTCACCTGAATGTAGCGCCACCTTGTAGCCATCGGAGGTAACTGCAGCTCACAAAATGTTTCATAAGAGGGCAAGTTGAGAGGAATCCAAGAGGCAGATGTCCATAGAAAGAGCCTCTGACTACAGCAGGAAGGTTGGATGCTTCAAATTTGCATAGTTTCCTGTCCAACGTCCTCTCACGTCCCGAACGCCCACGTCACTCCACTGAATGCTCCTCATCTGCATAAAGAGAACACTTTCACAGAGGAGCAGAGTGGCGCAGCGGAAGCGTGCTGGGCCCATAACCCAGAGGTCGATGGATCGAAACCATCCTCTGCTAAATTTGCTTTATTTTCCTTCCAAGGACCAAGCTGTCATTTCCACGCTGCCAGAAAGGAAAAGCGCAAGCTTGCGCCAGCTATGTGAGAAAAGACTTCTCAACTATCTGTGTCTGCTGAAATACAAGAGAGGGATCGTCAAAGGATCCACCCTTTACTTTGAAAGTAAAGAGACACAATAATAAGCATAAATGACAGAGGGCGTTGGTGGTATAGTGGTGAGCATAGCTGCCTTCCAAGCAGTTGACCCGGGTTCGATTCCCGGCCAACGCAGTGCAAATACTTATGTATTCTGCAAGCAGGATATATTTTAGTTCAACATGTCACAAAATGGAAATATCATGAACAGATTAATCAGCCATATATATAGAAATTAAAAAATACGTAGGCAAACATCTCAATCGCCCCTTCTGCTATATTCATTGTCCTAATATATGATAAGTTTCATAAAGCAGAGTCGCCATTCACATGTGCTGGTAATAAATATGTTATTTTGGGCAGGCAATGAAAGGGCTGAGGCCCGACCAGACATTATACCTCCAGCATCTCTATGTTAAAAAGCATTTCTAGGCAATTTCTAGCCTCTGAAAAAAATATGCAAGACCCACCGATAAATCTGGCCAAAGTCCGTAACATTTTTGCATACTTGTGCTCTGACCTGAATGTAGCGCCACCTCGTAGCTGTCGAAGGTAACTGCAGCTCACAAAATGTTTTATCAGAAGGCAAGTTGAGAGGAATCCAAGAGGCAGATGTCCATGGAAAGAGCCTCTCACTGCAGCAGGAAGGTTGGATGCTTGAAATTTGCATAGTTTCCTGTCCAACGTCCCGAACGCTCCCAAACGCTCAAAAGCCTCACACCGGGCAAGCCCTCACCGGGTAGATCTCTGGCTCCCAGGTAAAGCCAAATCCTGAGCATGTTAGCGCTAGTATCACAGAGAGAGATATAGAGGGTTCAAGAGCTGCTGTCTTGATAAATGTTTGAAACGGCTAGTGCCTGAGAGTGTCTGGCTTTCAGTTATGACTGATTGTTAGAGGGGAAGATTAAGTTTTTCTGCACCCAGCATGCCTTGCGATATACTTAGGCAAATGAGGTGAGAGCCCGACCAATCCCACTCTACTCTGCTGAATGCTCCTTATTTGCATAAAGAGAACACTTTCACAACGGAGCAGAGTGGCGCAGCGGAAGCGTGCTGGGCCCATAACCCAGAGGTCGATGGATCGAAACCATCCTCTGCTAATTTTGCTTGATTTTTCTTCCAAGGACCAAGCTGTCATTCCCAGGCTGCCAGCAAGTAAAAGCGCAAGCTTTTGCCAGCTATGTGAGAAAAGACTTCTCAACTATCTGTGTCTGCTGAAATACAAGAGAGGGATCGTAAAAGGATCCACCCTGTACTTTGAAAGTAAAGACACACAATAATAAGCATAAATGACTGGTGGGACCTTCAAACACTTTTCTGGGCATGCTTTGAATTTCATTCTTCCCTTTTAGTTGTGCTATTATCTATCTCCTGGGCATTTCCTGGAATGTTCTCTCTTTCTCTTCCCTGCTTTGCTTCCCATGCTGCATCTATATGTTCATATCTATTATTTGTACTACTGCTTTCCATTCTTCTCTTCCGCACAGCTTTGACCTTGGTTTCAATCCCAGTTCCTTACCCTCTGCTAAAAACTTTCTACTGCTTTTCATGTTGGTATCTAAACCAAATGCACCGTTGAAGCTGGTGCAAGATAGACATTGCACTCAGGGTCGTAATGTTTAGAACCGAGAGCATACAGATCATAGGGCGTTGGTGGTATAGTGGTGAGCATAGCTGCCTTCCAAGCAGTTGACCCGGGTTCGATTCCCGGCCAACGCAGTACAAATACTTATATATTCTGCAAGCTGGATATATTTTAATGCAATATGTCACAAAATGGAAATATCATGAACAGATTAATCAGCCAGATATAAAAAAATAAACAAATACGTAGGCAAACATCTCGATCGCCCCTTCTGCTATATTCATTGCCCTAATATATGATAAGTTCCATAAAGCAGAGTCACCACTCACATGTGCTGGTAATAAATATGTTACAGTGGGCAGACAATGAAAGGGCTGAGGCCCGACCAGACATTATAACTCCAGCATCTCTATGTTAAAAAGCATTTCTAGGCAATATCTAGCCTCTGAAAAAAATATGCAAGATCCACCGATAAATCTGGCAAAAGTCACTAACATTTTGGGCATACTTGTGCTCTCACCTGAATGTAGCGCCACCTTGTAGCCATCGGAGGTAACTGCAGCTCACAAAATGTTTCATAAGAGGGCAAGTTGAGAGGAATCCAAGAGGCAGATGTCCATAGAAAGAGCCTCTGACTACAGCAGGAAGGTTGGATGCTTCAAATTTGCATAGTTTCCTGTCCAACGTCCTCTCACGTCCCGAACGCCCACGTCACTCCACTGAATGCTCCTCATCTGCATAAAGAGAACACTTTCACAGAGGAGCAGAGTGGCGCAGCGGAAGCGTGCTGGGCCCATAACCCAGAGGTCGATGGATCGAAACCATCCTCTGCTAAATTTGCTTTATTTTCCTTCCAAGGACCAAGCTGTCATTTCCACGCTGCCAGAAAGGAAAAGCGCAAGCTTGCGCCAGCTATGTGAGAAAAGACTTCTCAACTATCTGTGTCTGCTGAAATACAAGAGAGGGATCGTCAAAGGATCCACCCTTTACTTTGAAAGTAAAGAGACACAATAATAAGCATAAATGACAGAGGGCGTTGGTGGTATAGTGGTGAGCATAGCTGCCTTCCAAGCAGTTGACCCGGGTTCGATTCCCGGCCAACGCAGTGCAAATACTTATGTATTCTGCAAGCAGGATATATTTTAGTTCAACATGTCACAAAATGGAAATATCATGAACAGATTAATCAGCCATATATATAGAAATTAAAAAATACGTAGGCAAACATCTCAATCGCCCCTTCTGCTATATTCATTGTCCTAATATATGATAAGTTTCATAAAGCAGAGTCGCCATTCACATGTGCTGGTAATAAATATGTTATTTTGGGCAGGCAATGAAAGGGCTGAGGCCCGACCAGACATTATACCTCCAGCATCTCTATGTTAAAAAGCATTTCTAGGCAATTTCTAGCCTCTGAAAAAAATATGCAAGACCCACCGATAAATCTGGCCAAAGTCCGTAACATTTTTGCATACTTGTGCTCTGACCTGAATGTAGCGCCACCTCGTAGCTGTCGAAGGTAACTGCAGCTCACAAAATGTTTTATCAGAAGGCAAGTTGAGAGGAATCCAAGAGGCAGATGTCCATGGAAAGAGCCTCTCACTGCAGCAGGAAGGTTGGATGCTTGAAATTTGCATAGTTTCCTGTCCAACGTCCCGAACGCTCCCAAACGCTCAAAAGCCTCACACCGGGCAAGCCCTCACCGGGTAGATCTCTGGCTCCCAGGTAAAGCCAAATCCTGAGCATGTTAGCGCTAGTATCACAGAGAGAGATATAGAGGGTTCAAGAGCTGCTGTCTTGATAAATGTTTGAAACGGCTAGTGCCTGAGAGTGTCTGGCTTTCAGTTATGACTGATTGTGAGAGGGGAAGATTAAGTTTTTCTGCACCCAGCATGCCTTGCGATATACTTAGGCAAATGAGGTGAGAGCCCGACCAATCCCACTCTACTCTGCTGAATGCTCCTTATTTGCATAAAGAGAACACTTTCACAACGGAGCAGAGTGGCGCAGCGGAAGCGTGCTGGGCCCATAACCCAGAGGTCGATGGATCGAAACCATCCTCTGCTAATTTTGCTTGATTTTTCTTCCAAGGACCAAGCTGTCATTCCCAGGCTGCCAGCAAGTAAAAGCGCAAGCTTTTGCCAGCTATGTGAGAAAAGACTTCTCAACTATCTGTGTCTGCTGAAATACAAGAGAGGGATCGTAAAAGGATCCACCCTGTACTTTGAAAGTAAAGACACACAATAATAAGCATAAATGACTGGTGGGACCTTCAAACACTTTTCTGGGCATGCTTTGAATTTCATTCTTCCCTTTTAGTTGTGCTATTGTCTATCTCCTGGGCATTTCCTGGAATGTTCTCTCTTTCTCTTCCCTGCTTTGCTTCCCATGCTGCATCTATATGTTCATATCTATTATTTGTACTACTGCTTTCCATTCTTCTCTTCCGCACAGCTTTGACCTTGGTTTCAATCCCAGTTCCTTACCCTCTGCTAAAAACTTTCTACTGCTTTTCATGTTGGTATCTAAACCAAATGCACCGTTGAAGCTGGTGCAAGATAGACATTGCACTCAGGGTCGTAATGTTTAGAACCGAGAGCATACAGATCATAGGGCGTTGGTGGTATAGTGGTGAGCATAGCTGCCTTCCAAGCAGTTGACCCGGGTTCGATTCCCGGCCAACGCAGTACAAATACTTATATATTCTGCAAGCTGGATATATTTTAATGCAATATGTCACAAAATGGAAATATCATGAACAGATTAATCAGCCAGATATAAAAAAATAAACAAATACGTAGGCAAACATCTCGATCGCCCCTTCTGCTATATTCATTGCCCTAATATATGATAAGTTCCATAAAGCAGAGTCACCACTCACATGTGCTGGTAATAAATATGTTACAGTGGGCAGACAATGAAAGGGCTGAGGCCCGACCAGACATTATAACTCCAGCATCTCTATGTTAAAAAGCATTTCTAGGCAATATCTAGCCTCTGAAAAAAATATGCAAGATCCACCGATAAATCTGGCAAAAGTCACTAACATTTTGGGCATACTTGTGCTCTCACCTGAATGTAGCGCCACCTTGTAGCCATCGGAGGTAACTGCAGCTCACAAAATGTTTCATAAGAGGGCAAGTTGAGAGGAATCCAAGAGGCAGATGTCCATAGAAAGAGCCTCTGACTACAGCAGGAAGGTTGGATGCTTCAAATTTGCATAGTTTCCTGTCCAACGTCCTCTCACGTCCCGAACGCCCACGTCACTCCACTGAATGCTCCTCATCTGCATAAAGAGAACACTTTCACAGAGGAGCAGAGTGGCGCAGCGGAAGCGTGCTGGGCCCATAACCCAGAGGTCGATGGATCGAAACCATCCTCTGCTAAATTTGCTTTATTTTCCTTCCAAGGACCAAGCTGTCATTTCCACGCTGCCAGAAAGGAAAAGCGCAAGCTTGCGCCAGCTATGTGAGAAAAGACTTCTCAACTATCTGTGTCTGCTGAAATACAAGAGAGGGATCGTCAAAGGATCCACCCTTTACTTTGAAAGTAAAGAGACACAATAATAAGCATAAATGACAGAGGGCGTTGGTGGTATAGTGGTGAGCATAGCTGCCTTCCAAGCAGTTGACCCGGGTTCGATTCCCGGCCAACGCAGTGCAAATACTTATGTATTCTGCAAGCAGGATATATTTTAGTTCAACATGTCACAAAATGGAAATATCATGAACAGATTAATCAGCCATATATATAGAAATTAAAAAATACGTAGGCAAACATCTCAATCGCCCCTTCTGCTATATTCATTGTCCTAATATATGATAAGTTTCATAAAGCAGAGTCGCCATTCACATGTGCTGGTAATAAATATGTTATTTTGGGCAGGCAATGAAAGGGCTGAGGCCCGACCAGACATTATACCTCCAGCATCTCTATGTTAAAAAGCATTTCTAGGCAATTTCTAGCCTCTGAAAAAAATATGCAAGACCCACCGATAAATCTGGCCAAAGTCCGTAACATTTTTGCATACTTGTGCTCTGACCTGAATGTAGCGCCACCTCGTAGCTGTCGAAGGTAACTGCAGCTCACAAAATGTTTTATCAGAAGGCAAGTTGAGAGGAATCCAAGAGGCAGATGTCCATGGAAAGAGCCTCTCACTGCAGCAGGAAGGTTGGATGCTTGAAATTTGCATAGTTTCCTGTCCAACGTCCCGAACGCTCCCAAACGCTCAAAAGCCTCACACCGGGCAAGCCCTCACCGGGTAGATCTCTGGCTCCCAGGTAAAGCCAAATCCTGAGCATGTTAGCGCTAGTATCACAGAGAGAGATATAGAGGGTTCAAGAGCTGCTGTCTTGATAAATGTTTGAAACGGCTAGTGCCTGAGAGTGTCTGGCTTTCAGTTATGACTGATTGTGAGAGGGGAAGATTAAGTTTTTCTGCACCCAGCATGCCTTGCGATATACTTAGGCAAATGAGGTGAGAGCCCGACCAATCCCACTCTACTCTGCTGAATGCTCCTTATTTGCATAAAGAGAACACTTTCACAACGGAGCAGAGTGGCGCAGCGGAAGCGTGCTGGGCCCATAACCCAGAGGTCGATGGATCGAAACCATCCTCTGCTAATTTTGCTTGATTTTTCTTCCAAGGACCAAGCTGTCATTCCCAGGCTGCCAGCAAGTAAAAGCGCAAGCTTTTGCCAGCTATGTGAGAAAAGACTTCTCAACTATCTGTGTCTGCTGAAATACAAGAGAGGGATCGTAAAAGGATCCACCCTGTACTTTGAAAGTAAAGACACACAATAATAAGCATAAATGACTGGTGGGACCTTCAAACACTTTTCTGGGCATGCTTTGAATTTCATTCTTCCCTTTTAGTTGTGCTATTGTCTATCTCCTGGGCATTTCCTGGAATGTTCTCTCTTTCTCTTCCCTGCTTTGCTTCCCATGCTGCATCTATATGTTCATATCTATTATTTGTACTACTGCTTTCCATTCTTCTCTTCCGCACAGCTTTGACCTTGGTTTCAATCCCAGTTCCTTACCCTCTGCTAAAAACTTTCTACTGCTTTTCATGTTGGTATCTAAACCAAATGCACCGTTGAAGCTGGTGCAAGATAGACATTGCACTCAGGGTCGTAATGTTTAGAACCGAGAGCATACAGATCATAGGGCGTTGGTGGTATAGTGGTGAGCATAGCTGCCTTCCAAGCAGTTGACCCGGGTTCGATTCCCGGCCAACGCAGTACAAATACTTATATATTCTGCAAGCTGGATATATTTTAATGCAATATGTCACAAAATGGAAATATCATGAACAGATTAATCAGCCAGATATAAAAAAATAAACAAATACGTAGGCAAACATCTCGATCGCCCCTTCTGCTATATTCATTGCCCTAATATATGATAAGTTCCATAAAGCAGAGTCACCACTCACATGTGCTGGTAATAAATATGTTACAGTGGGCAGACAATGAAAGGGCTGAGGCCCGACCAGACATTATAACTCCAGCATCTCTATGTTAAAAAGCATTTCTAGGCAATATCTAGCCTCTGAAAAAAATATGCAAGATCCACCGATAAATCTGGCAAAAGTCACTAACATTTTGGGCATACTTGTGCTCTCACCTGAATGTAGCGCCACCTTGTAGCCATCGGAGGTAACTGCAGCTCACAAAATGTTTCATAAGAGGGCAAGTTGAGAGGAATCCAAGAGGCAGATGTCCATAGAAAGAGCCTCTGACTACAGCAGGAAGGTTGGATGCTTCAAATTTGCATAGTTTCCTGTCCAACGTCCTCTCACGTCCCGAACGCCCACGTCACTCCACTGAATGCTCCTCATCTGCATAAAGAGAACACTTTCACAGAGGAGCAGAGTGGCGCAGCGGAAGCGTGCTGGGCCCATAACCCAGAGGTCGATGGATCGAAACCATCCTCTGCTAAATTTGCTTTATTTTCCTTCCAAGGACCAAGCTGTCATTTCCACGCTGCCAGAAAGGAAAAGCGCAAGCTTGCGCCAGCTATGTGAGAAAAGACTTCTCAACTATCTGTGTCTGCTGAAATACAAGAGAGGGATCGTCAAAGGATCCACCCTTTACTTTGAAAGTAAAGAGACACAATAATAAGCATAAATGACAGAGGGCGTTGGTGGTATAGTGGTGAGCATAGCTGCCTTCCAAGCAGTTGACCCGGGTTCGATTCCCGGCCAACGCAGTGCAAATACTTATGTATTCTGCAAGCAGGATATATTTTAGTTCAACATGTCACAAAATGGAAATATCATGAACAGATTAATCAGCCATATATATAGAAATTAAAAAATACGTAGGCAAACATCTCAATCGCCCCTTCTGCTATATTCATTGTCCTAATATATGATAAGTTTCATAAAGCAGAGTCGCCATTCACATGTGCTGGTAATAAATATGTTATTTTGGGCAGGCAATGAAAGGGCTGAGGCCCGACCAGACATTATACCTCCAGCATCTCTATGTTAAAAAGCATTTCTAGGCAATTTCTAGCCTCTGAAAAAAATATGCAAGACCCACCGATAAATCTGGCCAAAGTCCGTAACATTTTTGCATACTTGTGCTCTGACCTGAATGTAGCGCCACCTCGTAGCTGTCGAAGGTAACTGCAGCTCACAAAATGTTTTATCAGAAGGCAAGTTGAGAGGAATCCAAGAGGCAGATGTCCATGGAAAGAGCCTCTCACTGCAGCAGGAAGGTTGGATGCTTGAAATTTGCATAGTTTCCTGTCCAACGTCCCGAACGCTCCCAAACGCTCAAAAGCCTCACACCGGGCAAGCCCTCACCGGGTAGATCTCTGGCTCCCAGGTAAAGCCAAATCCTGAGCATGTTAGCGCTAGTATCACAGAGAGAGATATAGAGGGTTCAAGAGCTGCTGTCTTGATAAATGTTTGAAACGGCTAGTGCCTGAGAGTGTCTGGCTTTCAGTTATGACTGATTGTGAGAGGGGAAGATTAAGTTTTTCTGCACCCAGCATGCCTTGCGATATACTTAGGCAAATGAGGTGAGAGCCCGACCAATCCCACTCTACTCTGCTGAATGCTCCTTATTTGCATAAAGAGAACACTTTCACAACGGAGCAGAGTGGCGCAGCGGAAGCGTGCTGGGCCCATAACCCAGAGGTCGATGGATCGAAACCATCCTCTGCTAATTTTGCTTGATTTTTCTTCCAAGGACCAAGCTGTCATTCCCAGGCTGCCAGCAAGTAAAAGCGCAAGCTTTTGCCAGCTATGTGAGAAAAGACTTCTCAACTATCTGTGTCTGCTGAAATACAAGAGAGGGATCGTAAAAGGATCCACCCTGTACTTTGAAAGTAAAGACACACAATAATAAGCATAAATGACTGGTGGGACCTTCAAACACTTTTCTGGGCATGCTTTGAATTTCATTCTTCCCTTTTAGTTGTGCTATTGTCTATCTCCTGGGCATTTCCTGGAATGTTCTCTCTTTCTCTTCCCTGCTTTGCTTCCCATGCTGCATCTATATGTTCATATCTATTATTTGTACTACTGCTTTCCATTCTTCTCTTCCGCACAGCTTTGACCTTGGTTTCAATCCCAGTTCCTTACCCTCTGCTAAAAACTTTCTACTGCTTTTCATGTTGGTATCTAAACCAAATGCACCGTTGAAGCTGGTGCAAGATAGACATTGCACTCAGGGTCGTAATGTTTAGAACCGAGAGCATACAGATCATAGGGCGTTGGTGGTATAGTGGTGAGCATAGCTGCCTTCCAAGCAGTTGACCCGGGTTCGATTCCCGGCCAACGCAGTACAAATACTTATATATTCTGCAAGCTGGATATATTTTAATGCAATATGTCACAAAATGGAAATATCATGAACAGATTAATCAGCCAGATATAAAAAAATAAACAAATACGTAGGCAAACATCTCGATCGCCCCTTCTGCTATATTCATTGCCCTAATATATGATAAGTTCCATAAAGCAGAGTCACCACTCACATGTGCTGGTAATAAATATGTTACAGTGGGCAGACAATGAAAGGGCTGAGGCCCGACCAGACATTATAACTCCAGCATCTCTATGTTAAAAAGCATTTCTAGGCAATATCTAGCCTCTGAAAAAAATATGCAAGATCCACCGATAAATCTGGCAAAAGTCACTAACATTTTGGGCATACTTGTGCTCTCACCTGAATGTAGCGCCACCTTGTAGCCATCGGAGGTAACTGCAGCTCACAAAATGTTTCATAAGAGGGCAAGTTGAGAGGAATCCAAGAGGCAGATGTCCATAGAAAGAGCCTCTGACTACAGCAGGAAGGTTGGATGCTTCAAATTTGCATAGTTTCCTGTCCAACGTCCTCTCACGTCCCGAACGCCCACGTCACTCCACTGAATGCTCCTCATCTGCATAAAGAGAACACTTTCACAGAGGAGCAGAGTGGCGCAGCGGAAGCGTGCTGGGCCCATAACCCAGAGGTCGATGGATCGAAACCATCCTCTGCTAAATTTGCTTTATTTTCCTTCCAAGGACCAAGCTGTCATTTCCACGCTGCCAGAAAGGAAAAGCGCAAGCTTGCGCCAGCTATGTGAGAAAAGACTTCTCAACTATCTGTGTCTGCTGAAATACAAGAGAGGGATCGTCAAAGGATCCACCCTTTACTTTGAAAGTAAAGAGACACAATAATAAGCATAAATGACAGAGGGCGTTGGTGGTATAGTGGTGAGCATAGCTGCCTTCCATGCAGTTGACCCGGGTTCGATTCCCGGCCAACGCAGTGCAAATACTTATGTATTCTGCAAGCAGGATATATTTTAGTTCAACATGTCACAAAATGGAAATATCATGAACAGATTAATCAGCCATATATATAGAAATTAAAAAATACGTAGGCAAACATCTCAATCGCCCCTTCTGCTATATTCATTGTCCTAATATATGATAAGTTTCATAAAGCAGAGTCGCCATTCACATGTGCTGGTAATAAATATGTTATTTTGGGCAGGCAATGAAAGGGCTGAGGCCCGACCAGACATTATACCTCCAGCATCTCTATGTTAAAAAGCATTTCTAGGCAATTTCTAGCCTCTGAAAAAAATATGCAAGACCCACCGATAAATCTGGCCAAAGTCCGTAACATTTTTGCATACTTGTGCTCTGACCTGAATGTAGCGCCACCTCGTAGCTGTCGAAGGTAACTGCAGCTCACAAAATGTTTTATCAGAAGGCAAGTTGAGAGGAATCCAAGAGGCAGATGTCCATGGAAAGAGCCTCTCACTGCAGCAGGAAGGTTGGATGCTTGAAATTTGCATAGTTTCCTGTCCAACGTCCCGAACGCTCCCAAACGCTCAAAAGCCTCACACCGGGCAAGCCCTCACCGGGTAGATCTCTGGCTCCCAGGTAAAGCCAAATCCTGAGCATGTTAGCGCTAGTATCACAGAGAGAGATATAGAGGGTTCAAGAGCTGCTGTCTTGATAAATGTTTGAAACGGCTAGTGCCTGAGAGTGTCTGGCTTTCAGTTATGACTGATTGTGAGAGGGGAAGATTAAGTTTTTCTGCACCCAGCATGCCTTGCGATATACTTAGGCAAATGAGGTGAGAGCCCGACCAATCCCACTCTACTCTGCTGAATGCTCCTTATTTGCATAAAGAGAGCACTTTCACAACGGAGCAGAGTGGCGCAGCGGAAGCGTGCTGGGCCCATAACCCAGAGGTCGATGGATCGAAACCATCCTCTGCTAATTTTGCTTGATTTTTCTTCCAAGGACCAAGCTGTCATTCCCAGGCTGCCAGCAAGTAAAAGCGCAAGCTTTTGCCAGCTATGTGAGAAAAGACTTCTCAACTATCTGTGTCTGCTGAAATACAAGAGAGGGATCGTAAAAGGATCCACCCTGTACTTTGAAAGTAAAGACACACAATAATAAGCATAAATGACTGGTGGGACCTTCAAACACTTTTCTGGGCATGCTTTGAATTTCATTCTTCCCTTTTAGTTGTGCTATTATCTATCTCCTGGGCATTTCCTGGAATGTTCTCTCTTTCTCTTCCCTGCTTTGCTTCCCATGCTGCATCTATATGTTCATATCTATTATTTGTACTACTGCTTTCCATTCTTCTCTTCCGCACAGCTTTGACCTTGGTTTCAATCCCAGTTCCTTACCCTCTGCTAAAAACTTTCTACTGCTTTTCATGTTGGTATCTAAACCAAATGCACCGTTGAAGCTGGTGCAAGATAGACATTGCACTCAGGGTCGTAATGTTTAGAACCGAGAGCATACAGATCATAGGGCGTTGGTGGTATAGTGGTGAGCATAGCTTCCTTCCAAGCAGTTGACCCGGGTTCGATTCCCGGCCAACGCAGTACAAATACTTATATATTCTGCAAGCTGGATATATTTTAATGCAATATGTCACAAAATGGAAATATCATGAACAGATTAATCAGCCAGATATAAAAAAATAAACAAATACGTAGGCAAACATCTCGATCGCCCCTTCTGCTATATTCATTGCCCTAATATATGATAAGTTCCATAAAGCAGAGTCACCACTCACATGTGCTGGTAATAAATATGTTACAGTGGGCAGACAATGAAAGGGCTGAGGCCCGACCAGACATTATAACTCCAGCATCTCTATGTTAAAAAGCATTTCTAGGCAATATCTAGCCTCTGAAAAAAATATGCAAGATCCACCGATAAATCTGGCAAAAGTCACTAACATTTTGGGCATACTTGTGCTCTCACCTGAATGTAGCGCCACCTTGTAGCCATCGGAGGTAACTGCAGCTCACAAAATGTTTCATAAGAGGGCAAGTTGAGAGGAATCCAAGAGGCAGATGTCCATAGAAAGAGCCTCTGACTACAGCAGGAAGGTTGGATGCTTCAAATTTGCATAGTTTCCTGTCCAACGTCCTCTCACGTCCCGAACGCCCACGTCACTCCACTGAATGCTCCTCATCTGCATAAAGAGAACACTTTCACAGAGGAGCAGAGTGGCGCAGCGGAAGCGTGCTGGGCCCATAACCCAGAGGTCGATGGATCGAAACCATCCTCTGCTAAATTTGCTTTATTTTCCTTCCAAGGACCAAGCTGTCATTTCCACGCTGCCAGAAAGGAAAAGCGCAAGCTTGCGCCAGCTATGTGAGAAAAGACTTCTCAACTATCTGTGTCTGCTGAAATACAAGAGAGGGATCGTCAAAGGATCCACCCTTTACTTTGAAAGTAAAGAGACACAATAATAAGCATAAATGACAGAGGGCGTTGGTGGTATAGTGGTGAGCATAGCTGCCTTCCATGCAGTTGACCCGGGTTCGATTCCCGGCCAACGCAGTGCAAATACTTATGTATTCTGCAAGCAGGATATATTTTAGTTCAACATGTCACAAAATGGAAATATCATGAACAGATTAATCAGCCATATATATAGAAATTAAAAAATACGTAGGCAAACATCTCAATCGCCCCTTCTGCTATATTCATTGTCCTAATATATGATAAGTTTCATAAAGCAGAGTCGCCATTCACATGTGCTGGTAATAAATATGTTATTTTGGGCAGGCAATGAAAGGGCTGAGGCCCGACCAGACATTATACCTCCAGCATCTCTATGTTAAAAAGCATTTCTAGGCAATTTCTAGCCTCTGAAAAAAATATGCAAGACCCACCGATAAATCTGGCCAAAGTCCGTAACATTTTTGCATACTTGTGCTCTGACCTGAATGTAGCGCCACCTCGTAGCTGTCGAAGGTAACTGCAGCTCACAAAATGTTTTATCAGAAGGCAAGTTGAGAGGAATCCAAGAGGCAGATGTCCATGGAAAGAGCCTCTCACTGCAGCAGGAAGGTTGGATGCTTGAAATTTGCATAGTTTCCTGTCCAACGTCCCGAACGCTCCCAAACGCTCAAAAGCCTCACACCGGGCAAGCCCTCACCGGGTAGATCTCTGGCTCCCAGGTAAAGCCAAATCCTGAGCATGTTAGCGCTAGTATCACAGAGAGAGATATAGAGGGTTCAAGAGCTGCTGTCTTGATAAATGTTTGAAACGGCTAGTGCCTGAGAGTGTCTGGCTTTCAGTTATGACTGATTGTGAGAGGGGAAGATTAAGTTTTTCTGCACCCAGCATGCCTTGCGATATACTTAGGCAAATGAGGTGAGAGCCCGACCAATCCCACTCTACTCTGCTGAATGCTCCTTATTTGCATAAAGAGAACACTTTCACAACGGAGCAGAGTGGCGCAGCGGAAGCGTGCTGGGCCCATAACCCAGAGGTCGATGGATCGAAACCATCCTCTGCTAATTTTGCTTGATTTTTCTTCCAAGGACCAAGCTGTCATTCCCAGGCTGCCAGCAAGTAAAAGCGCAAGCTTTTGCCAGCTATGTGAGAAAAGACTTCTCAACTATCTGTGTCTGCTGAAATACAAGAGAGGGATCGTAAAAGGATCCACCCTGTACTTTGAAAGTAAAGACACACAATAATAAGCATAAATGACTGGTGGGACCTTCAAACACTTTTCTGGGCATGCTTTGAATTTCATTCTTCCCTTTTAGTTGTGCTATTGTCTATCTCCTGGGCATTTCCTGGAATGTTCTCTCTTTCTCTTCCCTGCTTTGCTTCCCATGCTGCATCTATATGTTCATATCTATTATTTGTACTACTGCTTTCCATTCTTCTCTTCCGCACAGCTTTGACCTTGGTTTCAATCCCAGTTCCTTACCCTCTGCTAAAAACTTTCTACTGCTTTTCATGTTGGTATCTAAACCAAATGCACCGTTGAAGCTGGTGCAAGATAGACATTGCACTCAGGGTCGTAATGTTTAGAACCGAGAGCATACAGATCATAGGGCGTTGGTGGTATAGTGGTGAGCATAGCTGCCTTCCAAGCAGTTGACCCGGGTTCGATTCCCGGCCAACGCAGTACAAATACTTATATATTCTGCAAGCTGGATATATTTTAATGCAATATGTCACAAAATGGAAATATCATGAACAGATTAATCAGCCAGATATAAAAAAATAAACAAATACGTAGGCAAACATCTCGATCGCCCCTTCTGCTATATTCATTGCCCTAATATATGATAAGTTCCATAAAGCAGAGTCACCACTCACATGTGCTGGTAATAAATATGTTACAGTGGGCAGACAATGAAAGGGCTGAGGCCCGACCAGACATTATAACTCCAGCATCTCTATGTTAAAAAGCATTTCTAGGCAATATCTAGCCTCTGAAAAAAATATGCAAGATCCACCGATAAATCTGGCAAAAGTCACTAACATTTTGGGCATACTTGTGCTCTCACCTGAATGTAGCGCCACCTTGTAGCCATCGGAGGTAACTGCAGCTCACAAAATGTTTCATAAGAGGGCAAGTTGAGAGGAATCCAAGAGGCAGATGTCCATAGAAAGAGCCTCTGACTACAGCAGGAAGGTTGGATGCTTCAAATTTGCATAGTTTCCTGTCCAACGTCCTCTCACGTCCCGAACGCCCACGTCACTCCACTGAATGCTCCTCATCTGCATAAAGAGAACACTTTCACAGAGGAGCAGAGTGGCGCAGCGGAAGCGTGCTGGGCCCATAACCCAGAGGTCGATGGATCGAAACCATCCTCTGCTAAATTTGCTTTATTTTCCTTCCAAGGACCAAGCTGTCATTTCCACGCTGCCAGAAAGGAAAAGCGCAAGCTTGCGCCAGCTATGTGAGAAAAGACTTCTCAACTATCTGTGTCTGCTGAAATACAAGAGAGGGATCGTCAAAGGATCCACCCTTTACTTTGAAAGTAAAGAGACACAATAATAAGCATAAATGACAGAGGGCGTTGGTGGTATAGTGGTGAGCATAGCTGCCTTCCAAGCAGTTGACCCGGGTTCGATTCCCGGCCAACGCAGTGCAAATACTTATGTATTCTGCAAGCAGGATATATTTTAGTTCAACATGTCACAAAATGGAAATATCATGAACAGATTAATCAGCCATATATATAGAAATTAAAAAATACGTAGGCAAACATCTCAATCGCCCCTTCTGCTATATTCATTGTCCTAATATATGATAAGTTTCATAAAGCAGAGTCGCCATTCACATGTGCTGGTAATAAATATGTTATTTTGGGCAGGCAATGAAAGGGCTGAGGCCCGACCAGACATTATACCTCCAGCATCTCTATGTTAAAAAGCATTTCTAGGCAATTTCTAGCCTCTGAAAAAAATATGCAAGACCCACCGATAAATCTGGCCAAAGTCCGTAACATTTTTGCATACTTGTGCTCTGACCTGAATGTAGCGCCACCTCGTAGCTGTCGAAGGTAACTGCAGCTCACAAAATGTTTTATCAGAAGGCAAGTTGAGAGGAATCCAAGAGGCAGATGTCCATGGAAAGAGCCTCTCACTGCAGCAGGAAGGTTGGATGCTTGAAATTTGCATAGTTTCCTGTCCAACGTCCCGAACGCTCCCAAACGCTCAAAAGCCTCACACCGGGCAAGCCCTCACCGGGTAGATCTCTGGCTCCCAGGTAAAGCCAAATCCTGAGCATGTTAGCGCTAGTATCACAGAGAGAGATATAGAGGGTTCAAGAGCTGCTGTCTTGATAAATGTTTGAAACGGCTAGTGCCTGAGAGTGTCTGGCTTTCAGTTATGACTGATTGTGAGAGGGGAAGATTAAGTTTTTCTGCACCCAGCATGCCTTGCGATATACTTAGGCAAATGAGGTGAGAGCCCGACCAATCCCACTCTACTCTGCTGAATGCTCCTTATTTGCATAAAGAGAACACTTTCACAACGGAGCAGAGTGGCGCAGCGGAAGCGTGCTGGGCCCATAACCCAGAGGTCGATGGATCGAAACCATCCTCTGCTAATTTTGCTTGATTTTTCTTCCAAGGACCAAGCTGTCATTCCCAGGCTGCCAGCAAGTAAAAGCGCAAGCTTTTGCCAGCTATGTGAGAAAAGACTTCTCAACTATCTGTGTCTGCTGAAATACAAGAGAGGGATCGTAAAAGGATCCACCCTGTACTTTGAAAGTAAAGACACACAATAATAAGCATAAATGACTGGTGGGACCTTCAAACACTTTTCTGGGCATGCTTTGAATTTCATTCTTCCCTTTTAGTTGTGCTATTGTCTATCTCCTGGGCATTTCCTGGAATGTTCTCTCTTTCTCTTCCCTGCTTTGCTTCCCATGCTGCATCTATATGTTCATATCTATTATTTGTAGTACTGCTTTCCATTCTTCTCTTCCGCACAGCTTTGACCTTGGTTTCAATCCCAGTTCCTTACCCTCTGCTAAAAACTTTCTACTGCTTTTCATGTTGGTATCTAAACCAAATGCACCGTTGAAGCTGGTGCAAGATAGACATTGCACTCAGGGTCGTAATGTTTAGAACCGAGAGCATACAGATCATAGGGCGTTGGTGGTATAGTGGTGAGCATAGCTGCCTTCCAAGCAGTTGACCCGGGTTCGATTCCCGGCCAACGCAGTACAAATACTTATATATTCTGCAAGCTGGATATATTTTAATGCAATATGTCACAAAATGGAAATATCATGAACAGATTAATCAGCCAGATATAAAAAAATAAACAAATACGTAGGCAAACATCTCGATCGCCCCTTCTGCTATATTCATTGCCCTAATATATGATAAGTTCCATAAAGCAGAGTCACCACTCACATGTGCTGGTAATAAATATGTTACAGTGGGCAGACAATGAAAGGGCTGAGGCCCGACCAGACATTATAACTCCAGCATCTCTATGTTAAAAAGCATTTCTAGGCAATATCTAGCCTCTGAAAAAAATATGCAAGATCCACCGATAAATCTGGCAAAAGTCACTAACATTTTGGGCATACTTGTGCTCTCACCTGAATGTAGCGCCACCTTGTAGCCATCGGAGGTAACTGCAGCTCACAAAATGTTTCATAAGAGGGCAAGTTGAGAGGAATCCAAGAGGCAGATGTCCATAGAAAGAGCCTCTGACTACAGCAGGAAGGTTGGATGCTTCAAATTTGCATAGTTTCCTGTCCAACGTCCTCTCACGTCCCGAACGCCCACGTCACTCCACTGAATGCTCCTCATCTGCATAAAGAGAACACTTTCACAGAGGAGCAGAGTGGCGCAGCGGAAGCGTGCTGGGCCCATAACCCAGAGGTCGATGGATCGAAACCATCCTCTGCTAAATTTGCTTTATTTTCCTTCCAAGGACCAAGCTGTCATTTCCACGCTGCCAGAAAGGAAAAGCGCAAGCTTGCGCCAGCTATGTGAGAAAAGACTTCTCAACTATCTGTGTCTGCTGAAATACAAGAGAGGGATCGTCAAAGGATCCACCCTTTACTTTGAAAGTAAAGAGACACAATAATAAGCATAAATGACAGAGGGCGTTGGTGGTATAGTGGTGAGCATAGCTGCCTTCCATGCAGTTGACCCAGGTTCGATTCCCGGCCAACGCAGTGCAAATACTTATGTATTCTGCAAGCAGGATATATTTTAGTTCAACATGTCACAAAATGGAAATATCATGAACAGATTAATCAGCCATATATATAGAAATTAAAAAATACGTAGGCAAACATCTCAATCGCCCCTTCTGCTATATTCATTGTCCTAATATATGATAAGTTTCATAAAGCAGAGTCGCCATTCACATGTGCTGGTAATAAATATGTTATTTTGGGCAGGCAATGAAAGGGCTGAGGCCCGACCAGACATTATACCTCCAGCATCTCTATGTTAAAAAGCATTTCTAGGCAATTTCTAGCCTCTGAAAAAAATATGCAAGACCCACCGATAAATCTGGCCAAAGTCCGTAACATTTTTGCATACTTGTGCTCTGACCTGAATGTAGCGCCACCTCGTAGCTGTCGAAGGTAACTGCAGCTCACAAAATGTTTTATCAGAAGGCAAGTTGAGAGGAATCCAAGAGGCAGATGTCCATGGAAAGAGCCTCTCACTGCAGCAGGAAGGTTGGATGCTTGAAATTTGCATAGTTTCCTGTCCAACGTCCCGAACGCTCCCAAACGCTCAAAAGCCTCACACCGGGCAAGCCCTCACCGGGTAGATCTCTGGCTCCCAGGTAAAGCCAAATCCTGAGCATGTTAGCGCTAGTATCACAGAGAGAGATATAGAGGGTTCAAGAGCTGCTGTCTTGATAAATGTTTGAAACGGCTAGTGCCTGAGAGTGTCTGGCTTTCAGTTATGACTGATTGTGAGAGGGGAAGATTAAGTTTTTCTGCACCCAGCATGCCTTGCGATATACTTAGGCAAATGAGGTGAGAGCCCGACCAATCCCACTCTACTCTGCTGAATGCTCCTTATTTGCATAAAGAGAGCACTTTCACAACGGAGCAGAGTGGCGCAGCGGAAGCGTGCTGGGCCCATAACCCAGAGGTCGATGGATCGAAACCATCCTCTGCTAATTTTGCTTGATTTTTCTTCCAAGGACCAAGCTGTCATTCCCAGGCTGCCAGCAAGTAAAAGCGCAAGCTTTTGCCAGCTATGTGAGAAAAGACTTCTCAACTATCTGTGTCTGCTGAAATACAAGAGAGGGATCGTAAAAGGATCCACCCTGTACTTTGAAAGTAAAGACACACAATAATAAGCATAAATGACTGGTGGGACCTTCAAACACTTTTCTGGGCATGCTTTGAATTTCATTCTTCCCTTTTAGTTGTGCTATTATCTATCTCCTGGGCATTTCCTGGAATGTTCTCTCTTTCTCTTCCCTGCTTTGCTTCCCATGCTGCATCTATATGTTCATATCTATTATTTGTACTACTGCTTTCCATTCTTCTCTTCCGCACAGCTTTGACCTTGGTTTCAATCCCAGTTCCTTACCCTCTGCTAAAAACTTTCTACTGCTTTTCATGTTGGTATCTAAACCAAATGCACCGTTGAAGCTGGTGCAAGATAGACATTGCACTCAGGGTCGTAATGTTTAGAACCGAGAGCATACAGATCATAGGGCGTTGGTGGTATAGTGGTGAGCATAGCTTCCTTCCAAGCAGTTGACCCGGGTTCGATTCCCGGCCAACGCAGTACAAATACTTATATATTCTGCAAGCTGGATATATTTTAATGCAATATGTCACAAAATGGAAATATCATGAACAGATTAATCAGCCAGATATAAAAAAATAAACAAATACGTAGGCAAACATCTCGATCGCCCCTTCTGCTATATTCATTGCCCTAATATATGATAAGTTCCATAAAGCAGAGTCACCACTCACATGTGCTGGTAATAAATATGTTACAGTGGGCAGACAATGAAAGGGCTGAGGCCCGACCAGACATTATAACTCCAGCATCTCTATGTTAAAAAGCATTTCTAGGCAATATCTAGCCTCTGAAAAAAATATGCAAGATCCACCGATAAATCTGGCAAAAGTCACTAACATTTTGGGCATACTTGTGCTCTCACCTGAATGTAGCGCCACCTTGTAGCCATCGGAGGTAACTGCAGCTCACAAAATGTTTCATAAGAGGGCAAGTTGAGAGGAATCCAAGAGGCAGATGTCCATAGAAAGAGCCTCTGACTACAGCAGGAAGGTTGGATGCTTCAAATTTGCATAGTTTCCTGTCCAACGTCCTCTCACGTCCCGAACGCCCACGTCACTCCACTGAATGCTCCTCATCTGCATAAAGAGAACACTTTCACAGAGGAGCAGAGTGGCGCAGCGGAAGCGTGCTGGGCCCATAACCCAGAGGTCGATGGATCGAAACCATCCTCTGCTAAATTTGCTTTATTTTCCTTCCAAGGACCAAGCTGTCATTTCCACGCTGCCAGAAAGGAAAAGCGCAAGCTTGCGCCAGCTATGTGAGAAAAGACTTCTCAACTATCTGTGTCTGCTGAAATACAAGAGAGGGATCGTCAAAGGATCCACCCTTTACTTTGAAAGTAAAGAGACACAATAATAAGCATAAATGACAGAGGGCGTTGGTGGTATAGTGGTGAGCATAGCTGCCTTCCATGCAGTTGACCCGGGTTCGATTCCCGGCCAACGCAGTGCAAATACTTATGTATTCTGCAAGCAGGATATATTTTAGTTCAACATGTCACAAAATGGAAATATCATGAACAGATTAATCAGCCATATATATAGAAATTAAAAAATACGTAGGCAAACATCTCAATCGCCCCTTCTGCTATATTCATTGTCCTAATATATGATAAGTTTCATAAAGCAGAGTCGCCATTCACATGTGCTGGTAATAAATATGTTATTTTGGGCAGGCAATGAAAGGGCTGAGGCCCGACCAGACATTATACCTCCAGCATCTCTATGTTAAAAAGCATTTCTAGGCAATTTCTAGCCTCTGAAAAAAATATGCAAGACCCACCGATAAATCTGGCCAAAGTCCGTAACATTTTTGCATACTTGTGCTCTGACCTGAATGTAGCGCCACCTCGTAGCTGTCGAAGGTAACTGCAGCTCACAAAATGTTTTATCAGAAGGCAAGTTGAGAGGAATCCAAGAGGCAGATGTCCATGGAAAGAGCCTCTCACTGCAGCAGGAAGGTTGGATGCTTGAAATTTGCATAGTTTCCTGTCCAACGTCCCGAACGCTCCCAAACGCTCAAAAGCCTCACACCGGGCAAGCCCTCACCGGGTAGATCTCTGGCTCCCAGGTAAAGCCAAATCCTGAGCATGTTAGCGCTAGTATCACAGAGAGAGATATAGAGGGTTCAAGAGCTGCTGTCTTGATAAATGTTTGAAACGGCTAGTGCCTGAGAGTGTCTGGCTTTCAGTTATGACTGATTGTGAGAGGGGAAGATTAAGTTTTTCTGCACCCAGCATGCCTTGCGATATACTTAGGCAAATGAGGTAAGAGCCCGACCAATCCCACTCTACTCTGCTGAATGCTCCTTATTTGCATAAAGAGAGCACTTTCACAACGGAGCAGAGTGGCGCAGCGGAAGCGTGCTGGGCCCATAACCCAGAGGTCGATGGATCGAAACCATCCTCTGCTAATTTTGCTTGATTTTTCTTCCAAGGACCAAGCTGTCATTCCCAGGCTGCCAGCAAGTAAAAGCGCAAGCTTTTGCCAGCTATGTGAGAAAAGACTTCTCAACTATCTGTGTCTGCTGAAATACAAGAGAGGGATCGTAAAAGGATCCACCCTGTACTTTGAAAGTAAAGACACACAATAATAAGCATAAATGACTGGTGGGACCTTCAAACACTTTTCTGGGCATGCTTTGAATTTCATTCTTCCCTTTTAGTTGTGCTATTATCTATCTCCTGGGCATTTCCTGGAATGTTCTCTCTTTCTCTTCCCTGCTTTGCTTCCCATGCTGCATCTATATGTTCATATCTATTATTTGTACTACTGCTTTCCATTCTTCTCTTCCGCACAGCTTTGACCTTGGTTTCAATCCCAGTTCCTTACCCTCTGCTAAAAACTTTCTACTGCTTTTCATGTTGGTATCTAAACCAAATGCACCGTTGAAGCTGGTGCAAGATAGACATTGCACTCAGGGTCGTAATGTTTAGAACCGAGAGCATACAGATCATAGGGCGTTGGTGGTATAGTGGTGAGCATAGCTGCCTTCCAAGCAGTTGACCCGGGTTCGATTCCCGGCCAACGCAGTACAAATACTTATATATTCTGCAAGCTGGATATATTTTAATGCAATATGTCACAAAATGGAAATATCATGAACAGATTAATCAGCCAGATATAAAAAAATAAACAAATACGTAGGCAAACATCTCAATCGCCCCTTCTGCTATATTCATTGCCCTAATATATGATAAGTTCCATAAAGCAGAGTCACCACTCACATGTGCTGGTAATAAATATGTTACAGTGGGCAGACAATGAAAGGGCTGAGGCCCGACCAGACATTATAACTCCAGCATCTCTATGTTAAAAAGCATTTCTAGGCAATATCTAGCCTCTGAAAAAAATATGCAAGATCCACCGATAAATCTGGCAAAAGTCACTAACATTTTGGGCATACTTGTGCTCTCACCTGAATGTAGCGCCACCTTGTAGCCATCGGAAGTAACTGCAGCTCACAAAATGTTTCATAAGAGGGCAAGTTGAGAGGAATCCAAGAGGCAGATGTCCATAGAAAGAGCCTCTGACTACAGCAGGAAGGTTGGATGCTTCAAATTTGCATAGTTTCCTGTCCAACGTCCTCTCACGTCCCGAACGCCCACGTCACTCCACCGAATGCTCCTCATCTGCATAAAGAGAACACTTTCACAGAGGAGCAGAGTGGCGCAGCGGAAGCGTGCTGGGCCCATAACCCAGAGGTCGATGGATTGAAACCATCCTCTGCTAAATTTGCTTTATTTTCCTTCCAAGGACCAAGCTGTCATTTCCACGCTGCCAGAAAGGAAAAGCGCAAGCTTGCGCCAGCTATGTGAGAAAAGACTTCTCAACTATCTGTGTCTGCTGAAATACAAGAGAGGGATCGTCAAAGGATCCACCCTTTACTTTGAAAGTAAAGAGACACAATAATAAGCATAAATGACAGAGGGCGTTGGTGGTATAGTGGTGAGCATAGCTGCCTTCCAAGCAGTTGACCCGGGTTCGATTCCCGGCCAACGCAGTGCAAATACTTATGTATTCTGCAAGCAGGATATATTTTAGTTCAACATGTCACAAAATGGAAATATCATGAACAGATTAATCAGCCATATATATAGAAATTAAAAAATACGTAGGCAAACATCTCAATCGCCCCTTCTGCTATATTCATTGTCCTAATATATGATAAGTTTCATAAAGCAGAGTCGCCATTCACATGTGCTGGTAATAAATATGTTATTTTGGGCAGGCAATGAAAGGGCTGAGGCCCGACCAGACATTATACCTCCAGCATCTCTATGTTAAAAAGCATTTCTAGGCAATTTCTAGCCTCTGAAAAAAATATGCAAGACCCACCGATAAATCTGGCCAAAGTCCGTAACATTTTTGCATACTTGTGCTCTGACCTGAATGTAGCGCCACCTCGTAGCTGTCGAAGGTAACTGCAGCTCACAAAATGTTTTATCAGAAGGCAAGTTGAGAGGAATCCAAGAGGCAGATGTCCATGGAAAGAGCCTCTCACTGCAGCAGGAAGGTTGGATGCTTGAAATTTGCATAGTTTCCTGTCCAACGTCCCGAACGCTCCCAAACGCTCAAAAGCCTCACACCGGGCAAGCCCTCACCGGGTAGATCTCTGGCTCCCAGGTAAAGCCAAATCCTGAGCATGTTAGCGCTAGTATCACAGAGAGAGATATAGAGGGTTCAAGAGCTGCTGTCTTGATAAATGTTTGAAACGGCTAGTGCCTGAGAGTGTCTGGCTTTCAGTTATGACTGATTGTGAGAGGGGAAGATTAAGTTTTTCTGCACCCAGCATGCCTTGCGATATACTTAGGCAAATGAGGTGAGAGCCCGACCAATCCCACTCTACTCTGCTGAATGCTCCTTATTTGCATAAAGAGAACACTTTCACAACGGAGCAGAGTGGCGCAGCGGAAGCGTGCTGGGCCCATAACCCAGAGGTCGATGGATCGAAACCATCCTCTGCTAATTTTGCTTGATTTTTCTTCCAAGGACCAAGCTGTCATTCCCAGGCTGCCAGCAAGTAAAAGCGCAAGCTTTTGCCAGCTATGTGAGAAAAGACTTCTCAACTATCTGTGTCTGCTGAAATACAAGAGAGGGATCGTAAAAGGATCCACCCTGTACTTTGAAAGTAAAGACACACAATAATAAGCATAAATGACTGGTGGGACCTTCAAACACTTTTCTGGGCATGCTTTGAATTTCATTCTTCCCTTTTAGTTGTGCTATTGTCTATCTCCTGGGCATTTCCTGGAATGTTCTCTCTTTCTCTTCCCTGCTTTGCTTCCCATGCTGCATCTATATGTTCATATCTATTATTTGTACTACTGCTTTCCATTCTTCTCTTCCGCACAGCTTTGACCTTGGTTTCAATCCCAGTTCCTTACCCTCTGCTAAAAACTTTCTACTGCTTTTCATGTTGGTATCTAAACCAAATGCACCGTTGAAGCTGGTGCAAGATAGACATTGCACTCAGGGTCGTAATGTTTAGAACCGAGAGCATACAGATCATAGGGCGTTGGTGGTATAGTGGTGAGCATAGCTGCCTTCCAAGCAGTTGACCCGGGTTCGATTCCCGGCCAACGCAGTACAAATACTTATATATTCTGCAAGCTGGATATATTTTAATGCAATATGTCACAAAATGGAAATATCATGAACAGATTAATCAGCCAGATATAAAAAAATAAACAAATACGTAGGCAAACATCTCGATCGCCCCTTCTGCTATATTCATTGCCCTAATATATGATAAGTTCCATAAAGCAGAGTCACCACTCACATGTGCTGGTAATAAATATGTTACAGTGGGCAGACAATGAAAGGGCTGAGGCCCGACCAGACATTATAACTCCAGCATCTCTATGTTAAAAAGCATTTCTAGGCAATATCTAGCCTCTGAAAAAAATATGCAAGATCCACCGATAAATCTGGCAAAAGTCACTAACATTTTGGGCATACTTGTGCTCTCACCTGAATGTAGCGCCACCTTGTAGCCATCGGAGGTAACTGCAGCTCACAAAATGTTTCATAAGAGGGCAAGTTGAGAGGAATCCAAGAGGCAGATGTCCATAGAAAGAGCCTCTGACTACAGCAGGAAGGTTGGATGCTTCAAATTTGCATAGTTTCCTGTCCAACGTCCTCTCACGTCCCGAACGCCCACGTCACTCCACTGAATGCTCCTCATCTGCATAAAGAGAACACTTTCACAGAGGAGCAGAGTGGCGCAGCGGAAGCGTGCTTGGCCCATAACCCAGAGGTCGATGGATCGAAACCATCCTCTGCTAAATTTGCTTTATTTTCCTTCCAAGGACCAAGCTGTCATTTCCACGCTGCCAGAAAGGAAAAGCGCAAGCTTGCGCCAGCTATGTGAGAAAAGACTTCTCAACTATCTGTGTCTGCTGAAATACAAGAGAGGGATCGTCAAAGGATCCACCCTTTACTTTGAAAGTAAAGAGACACAATAATAAGCATAAATGACAGAGGGCGTTGGTGGTATAGTGGTGAGCATAGCTGCCTTCCAAGCAGTTGACCCGGGTTCGATTCCCGGCCAACGCAGTGCAAATACTTATGTATTCTGCAAGCAGGATATATTTTAGTTCAACATGTCACAAAATGGAAATATCATGAACAGATTAATCAGCCATATATATAGAAATTAAAAAATACGTAGGCAAACATCTCAATCGCCCCTTCTGCTATATTCATTGTCCTAATATATGATAAGTTTCATAAAGCAGAGTCGCCATTCACATGTGCTGGTAATAAATATGTTATTTTGGGCAGGCAATGAAAGGGCTGAGGCCCGACCAGACATTATACCTCCAGCATCTCTATGTTAAAAAGCATTTCTAGGCAATTTCTAGCCTCTGAAAAAAATATGCAAGACCCACCGATAAATCTGGCCAAAGTCCGTAACATTTTTGCATACTTGTGCTCTGACCTGAATGTAGCGCCACCTCGTAGCTGTCGAAGGTAACTGCAGCTCACAAAATGTTTTATCAGAAGGCAAGTTGAGAGGAATCCAAGAGGCAGATGTCCATGGAAAGAGCCTCTCACTGCAGCAGGAAGGTTGGATGCTTGAAATTTGCATAGTTTCCTGTCCAACGTCCCGAACGCTCCCAAACGCTCAAAAGCCTCACACCGGGCAAGCCCTCACCGGGTAGATCTCTGGCTCCCAGGTAAAGCCAAATCCTGAGCATGTTAGCGCTAGTATCACAGAGAGAGATATAGAGGGTTCAAGAGCTGCTGTCTTGATAAATGTTTGAAACGGCTAGTGCCTGAGAGTGTCTGGCTTTCAGTTATGACTGATTGTGAGAGGGGAAGATTAAGTTTTTCTGCACCCAGCATGCCTTGCGATATACTTAGGCAAATGAGGTGAGAGCCCGACCAATCCCACTCTACTCTGCTGAATGCTCCTTATTTGCATAAAGAGAACACTTTCACAACGGAGCAGAGTGGCGCAGCGGAAGCGTGCTGGGCCCATAACCCAGAGGTCGATGGATCGAAACCATCCTCTGCTAATTTTGCTTGATTTTTCTTCCAAGGACCAAGCTGTCATTCCCAGGCTGCCAGCAAGTAAAAGCGCAAGCTTTTGCCAGCTATGTGAGAAAAGACTTCTCAACTATCTGTGTCTGCTGAAATACAAGAGAGGGATCGTAAAAGGATCCACCCTGTACTTTGAAAGTAAAGACACACAATAATAAGCATAAATGACTGGTGGGACCTTCAAACACTTTTCTGGGCATGCTTTGAATTTCATTCTTCCCTTTTAGTTGTGCTATTGTCTATCTCCTGGGCATTTCCTGGAATGTTCTCTCTTTCTCTTCCCTGCTTTGCTTCCCATGCTGCATCTATATGTTCATATCTATTATTTGTACTACTGCTTTCCATTCTTCTCTTCCGCACAGCTTTGACCTTGGTTTCAATCCCAGTTCCTTACCCTCTGCTAAAAACTTTCTACTGCTTTTCATGTTGGTATCTAAACCAAATGCACCGTTGAAGCTGGTGCAAGATAGACATTGCACTCAGGGTCGTAATGTTTAGAACCGAGAGCATACAGATCATAGGGCGTTGGTGGTATAGTGGTGAGCATAGCTGCCTTCCAAGCAGTTGACCCGGGTTCGATTCCCGGCCAACGCAGTACAAATACTTATATATTCTGCAAGCTGGATATATTTTAATGCAATATGTCACAAAATGGAAATATCATGAACAGATTAATCAGCCAGATATAAAAAAATAAACAAATACGTAGGCAAACATCTCGATCGCCCCTTCTGCTATATTCATTGCCCTAATATATGATAAGTTCCATAAAGCAGAGTCACCACTCACATGTGCTGGTAATAAATATGTTACAGTGGGCAGACAATGAAAGGGCTGAGGCCCGACCAGACATTATAACTCCAGCATCTCTATGTTAAAAAGCATTTCTAGGCAATATCTAGCCTCTGAAAAAAATATGCAAGATCCACCGATAAATCTGGCAAAAGTCACTAACATTTTGGGCATACTTGTGCTCTCACCTGAATGTAGCGCCACCTTGTAGCCATCGGAGGTAACTGCAGCTCACAAAATGTTTCATAAGAGGGCAAGTTGAGAGGAATCCAAGAGGCAGATGTCCATAGAAAGAGCCTCTGACTACAGCAGGAAGGTTGGATGCTTCAAATTTGCATAGTTTCCTGTCCAACGTCCTCTCACGTCCCGAACGCCCACGTCACTCCACTGAATGCTCCTCATCTGCATAAAGAGAACACTTTCACAGAGGAGCAGAGTGGCGCAGCGGAAGCGTGCTGGGCCCATAACCCAGAGGTCGATGGATCGAAACCATCCTCTGCTAAATTTGCTTTATTTTCCTTCCAAGGACCAAGCTGTCATTTCCACGCTGCCAGAAAGGAAAAGCGCAAGCTTGCGCCAGCTATGTGAGAAAAGACTTCTCAACTATCTGTGTCTGCTGAAATACAAGAGAGGGATCGTCAAAGGATCCACCCTTTACTTTGAAAGTAAAGAGACACAATAATAAGCATAAATGACAGAGGGCGTTGGTGGTATAGTGGTGAGCATAGCTGCCTTCCATGCAGTTGACCCGGGTTCGATTCCCGGCCAACGCAGTGCAAATACTTATGTATTCTGCAAGCAGGATATATTTTAGTTCAACATGTCACAAAATGGAAATATCATGAACAGATTAATCAGCCATATATATAGAAATTAAAAAATACGTAGGCAAACATCTCAATCGCCCCTTCTGCTATATTCATTGTCCTAATATATGATAAGTTTCATAAAGCAGAGTCGCCATTCACATGTGCTGGTAATAAATATGTTATTTTGGGCAGGCAATGAAAGGGCTGAGGCCCGACCAGACATTATACCTCCAGCATCTCTATGTTAAAAAGCATTTCTAGGCAATTTCTAGCCTCTGAAAAAAATATGCAAGGCCCACCGATAAATCTGGCCAAAGTCCGTAACATTTTTGCATACTTGTGCTCTGACCTGAATGTAGCGCCACCTCGTAGCTGTCGAAGGTAACTGCAGCTCACAAAATGTTTTATCAGAAGGCAAGTTGAGAGGAATCCAAGAGGCAGATGTCCATGGAAAGAGCCTCTCACTGCAGCAGGAAGGTTGGATGCTTGAAATTTGCATAGTTTCCTGTCCAACGTCCCGAACGCTCCCAAACGCTCAAAAGCCTCACACCGGGCAAGCCCTCACCGGGTAGATCTCTGGCTCCCAGGTAAAGCCAAATCCTGAGCATGTTAGCGCTAGTATCACAGAGAGAGATATAGAGGGTTCAAGAGCTGCTGTCTTGATAAATGTTTGAAACGGCTAGTGCCTGAGAGTGTCTGGCTTTCAGTTATGACTGATTGTGAGAGGGGAAGATTAAGTTTTTCTGCACCCAGCATGCCTTGCGATATACTTAGGCAAATGAGGTGAGAGCCCGACCAATCCCACTCTACTCTGCTGAATGCTCCTTATTTGCATAAAGAGAGCACTTTCACAACGGAGCAGAGTGGCGCAGCGGAAGCGTGCTGGGCCCATAACCCAGAGGTCGATGGATCGAAACCATCCTCTGCTAATTTTGCTTGATTTTTCTTCCAAGGACCAAGCTGTCATTCCCAGGCTGCCAGCAAGTAAAAGCGCAAGCTTTTGCCAGCTATGTGAGAAAAGACTTCTCAACTATCTGTGTCTGCTGAAATACAAGAGAGGGATCGTAAAAGGATCCACCCTGTACTTTGAAAGTAAAGACACACAATAATAAGCATAAATGACTGGTGGGACCTTCAAACACTTTTCTGGGCATGCTTTGAATTTCATTCTTCCCTTTTAGTTGTGCTATTATCTATCTCCTGGGCATTTCCTGGAATGTTCTCTCTTTCTCTTCCCTGCTTTGCTTCCCATGCTGCATCTATATGTTCATATCTATTATTTGTACTACTGCTTTCCATTCTTCTCTTCCGCACAGCTTTGACCTTGGTTTCAATCCCAGTTCCTTACCCTCTGCTAAAAACTTTCTACTGCTTTTCATGTTGGTATCTAAACCAAATGCACCGTTGAAGCTGGTGCAAGATAGACATTGCACTCAGGGTCGTAATGTTTAGAACCGAGAGCATACAGATCATAGGGCGTTGGTGGTATAGTGGTGAGCATAGCTTCCTTCCAAGCAGTTGACCCGGGTTCGATTCCCGGCCAACGCAGTACAAATACTTATATATTCTGCAAGCTGGATATATTTTAATGCAATATGTCACAAAATGGAAATATCATGAACAGATTAATCAGCCAGATATAAAAAAATAAACAAATACGTAGGCAAACATCTCGATCGCCCCTTCTGCTATATTCATTGCCCTAATATATGATAAGTTCCATAAAGCAGAGTCACCACTCACATGTGCTGGTAATAAATATGTTACAGTGGGCAGACAATGAAAGGGCTGAGGCCCGACCAGACATTATAACTCCAGCATCTCTATGTTAAAAAGCATTTCTAGGCAATATCTAGCCTCTGAAAAAAATATGCAAGATCCACCGATAAATCTGGCAAAAGTCACTAACATTTTGGGCATACTTGTGCTCTCACCTGAATGTAGCGCCACCTTGTAGCCATCGGAGGTAACTGCAGCTCACAAAATGTTTCATAAGAGGGCAAGTTGAGAGGAATCCAAGAGGCAGATGTCCATAGAAAGAGCCTCTGACTACAGCAGGAAGGTTGGATGCTTCAAATTTGCATAGTTTCCTGTCCAACGTCCTCTCACGTCCCGAACGCCCACGTCACTCCACTGAATGCTCCTCATCTGCATAAAGAGAACACTTTCACAGAGGAGCAGAGTGGCGCAGCGGAAGCGTGCTGGGCCCATAACCCAGAGGTCGATGGATCGAAACCATCCTCTGCTAAATTTGCTTTATTTTCCTTCCAAGGACCAAGCTGTCATTTCCACGCTGCCAGAAAGGAAAAGCGCAAGCTTGCGCCAGCTATGTGAGAAAAGACTTCTCAACTATCTGTGTCTGCTGAAATACAAGAGAGGGATCGTCAAAGGATCCACCCTTTACTTTGAAAGTAAAGAGACACAATAATAAGCATAAATGACAGAGGGCGTTGGTGGTATAGTGGTGAGCATAGCTGCCTTCCATGCAGTTGACCCGGGTTCGATTCCCGGCCAACGCAGTGCAAATACTTATGTATTCTGCAAGCAGGATATATTTTAGTTCAACATGTCACAAAATGGAAATATCATGAACAGATTAATCAGCCATATATATAGAAATTAAAAAATACGTAGGCAAACATCTCAATCGCCCCTTCTGCTATATTCATTGTCCTAATATATGATAAGTTTCATAAAGCAGAGTCGCCATTCACATGTGCTGGTAATAAATATGTTATTTTGGGCAGGCAATGAAAGGGCTGAGGCCCGACCAGACATTATACCTCCAGCATCTCTATGTTAAAAAGCATTTCTAGGCAATTTCTAGCCTCTGAAAAAAATATGCAAGACCCACCGATAAATCTGGCCAAAGTCCGTAACATTTTTGCATACTTGTGCTCTGACCTGAATGTAGCGCCACCTCGTAGCTGTCGAAGGTAACTGCAGCTCACAAAATGTTTTATCAGAAGGCAAGTTGAGAGGAATCCAAGAGGCAGATGTCCATGGAAAGAGCCTCTCACTGCAGCAGGAAGGTTGGATGCTTGAAATTTGCATAGTTTCCTGTCCAACGTCCCGAACGCTCCCAAACGCTCAAAAGCCTCACACCGGGCAAGCCCTCACCGGGTAGATCTCTGGCTCCCAGGTAAAGCCAAATCCTGAGCATGTTAGCGCTAGTATCACAGAGAGAGATATAGAGGGTTCAAGAGCTGCTGTCTTGATAAATGTTTGAAACGGCTAGTGCCTGAGAGTGTCTGGCTTTCAGTTATGACTGATTGTGAGAGGGGAAGATTAAGTTTTTCTGCACCCAGCATGCCTTGCGATATACTTAGGCAAATGAGGTGAGAGCCCGACCAATCCCACTCTACTCTGCTGAATGCTCCTTATTTGCATAAAGAGAGCACTTTCACAACGGAGCAGAGTGGCGCAGCGGAAGCGTGCTGGGCCCATAACCCAGAGGTCGATGGATCGAAACCATCCTCTGCTAATTTTGCTTGATTTTTCTTCCAAGGACCAAGCTGTCATTCCCAGGCTGCCAGCAAGTAAAAGCGCAAGCTTTTGCCAGCTATGTGAGAAAAGACTTCTCAACTATCTGTGTCTGCTGAAATACAAGAGAGGGATCGTAAAAGGATCCACCCTGTACTTTGAAAGTAAAGACACACAATAATAAGCATAAATGACTGGTGGGACCTTCAAACACTTTTCTGGGCATGCTTTGAATTTCATTCTTCCCTTTTAGTTGTGCTATTATCTATCTCCTGGGCATTTCCTGGAATGTTCTCTCTTTCTCTTCCCTGCTTTGCTTCCCATGCTGCATCTATATGTTCATATCTATTATTTGTACTACTGCTTTCCATTCTTCTCTTCCGCACAGCTTTGACCTTGGTTTCAATCCCAGTTCCTTACCCTCTGCTAAAAACTTTCTACTGCTTTTCATGTTGGTATCTAAACCAAATGCACCGTTGAAGCTGGTGCAAGATAGACATTGCACTCAGGGTCGTAATGTTTAGAACCGAGAGCATACAGATCATAGGGCGTTGGTGGTATAGTGGTGAGCATAGCTGCCTTCCAAGCAGTTGACCCGGGTTCGATTCCCGGCCAACGCAGTACAAATACTTATATATTCTGCAAGCTGGATATATTTTAATGCAATATGTCACAAAATGGAAATATCATGAACAGATTAATCAGCCAGATATAAAAAAATAAACAAATACGTAGGCAAACATCTCAATCACCCCTTCTGCTACATTCATTGCCCTAATATATGATAAGTTCCATAAAGCAGAGTCACCACTCACATGTGCTGGTAATAAATATGTTACAGTGGGCAGACAATGAAAGGGCTGAGGCCCGACCAGACATTATAACTCCAGCATCTCTATGTTAAAAAGCATTTCTAGGCAATATCTAGCCTCTGAAAAAAATATGCAAGATCCACCGATAAATCTGGCAAAAGTCACTAACATTTTGGGCATACTTGTGCTCTCACCTGAATGTAGCGCCACCTTGTAGCCATCGGAAGTAACTGCAGCTCACAAAATGTTTCATAAGAGGGCAAGTTGAGAGGAATCCAAGAGGCAGATGTCCATAGAAAGAGCCTCTGACTACAGCAGGAAGGTTGGATGCTTCAAATTTGCATAGTTTCCTGTCCAACGTCCTCTCACGTCCCGAACGCCCACGTCACTCCACCGAATGCTCCTCATCTGCATAAAGAGAACACTTTCACAGAGGAGCAGAGTGGCGCAGCGGAAGCGTGCTGGGCCCATAACCCAGAGGTCGATGGATTGAAACCATCCTCTGCTAAATTTGCTTTATTTTCCTTCCAAGGACCAAGCTGTCATTTCCACGCTGCCAGAAAGGAAAAGCGCAAGCTTGCGCCAGCTATGTGAGAAAAGACTTCTCAACTATCTGTGTCTGCTGAAATACAAGAGAGGGATCGTCAAAGGATCCACCCTTTACTTTGAAAGTAAAGAGACACAATAATAAGCATAAATGACAGAGGGCGTTGGTGGTATAGTGGTGAGCATAGCTGCCTTCCAAGCAGTTGACCCGGGTTCGATTCCCGGCCAACGCAGTGCAAATACTTATGTATTCTGCAAGCAGGATATATTTTAGTTCAACATGTCACAAAATGGAAATATCATGAACAGATTAATCAGCCATATATATAGAAATTAAAAAATACGTAGGCAAACATCTCAATCGCCCCTTCTGCTATATTCATTGTCCTAATATATGATAAGTTTCATAAAGCAGAGTCGCCATTCACATGTGCTGGTAATAAATATGTTATTTTGGGCAGGCAATGAAAGGGCTGAGGCCCGACCAGACATTATACCTCCAGCATCTCTATGTTAAAAAGCATTTCTAGGCAATTTCTAGCCTCTGAAAAAAATATGCAAGACCCACCGATAAATCTGGCCAAAGTCCGTAACATTTTTGCATACTTGTGCTCTGACCTGAATGTAGCGCCACCTCGTAGCTGTCGAAGGTAACTGCAGCTCACAAAATGTTTTATCAGAAGGCAAGTTGAGAGGAATCCAAGAGGCAGATGTCCATGGAAAGAGCCTCTCACTGCAGCAGGAAGGTTGGATGCTTGAAATTTGCATAGTTTCCTGTCCAACGTCCCGAACGCTCCCAAACGCTCAAAAGCCTCACACCGGGCAAGCCCTCACCGGGTAGATCTCTGGCTCCCAGGTAAAGCCAAATCCTGAGCATGTTAGCGCTAGTATCACAGAGAGAGATATAGAGGGTTCAAGAGCTGCTGTCTTGATAAATGTTTGAAACGGCTAGTGCCTGAGAGTGTCTGGCTTTCAGTTATGACTGATTGTTAGAGGGGAAGATTAAGTTTTTCTGCACCCAGCATGCCTTGCGATATACTTAGGCAAATGAGGTGAGAGCCCGACCAATCCCACTCTACTCTGCTGAATGCTCCTTATTTGCATAAAGAGAACACTTTCACAACGGAGCAGAGTGGCGCAGCGGAAGCGTGCTGGGCCCATAACCCAGAGGTCGATGGATCGAAACCATCCTCTGCTAATTTTGCTTGATTTTTCTTCCAAGGACCAAGCTGTCATTCCCAGGCTGCCAGCAAGTAAAAGCGCAAGCTTTTGCCAGCTATGTGAGAAAAGACTTCTCAACTATCTGTGTCTGCTGAAATACAAGAGAGGGATCGTAAAAGGATCCACCCTGTACTTTGAAAGTAAAGACACACAATAATAAGCATAAATGACTGGTGGGACCTTCAAACACTTTTCTGGGCATGCTTTGAATTTCATTCTTCCCTTTTAGTTGTGCTATTATCTATCTCCTGGGCATTTCCTGGAATGTTCTCTCTTTCTCTTCCCTGCTTTGCTTCCCATGCTGCATCTATATGTTCATATCTATTATTTGTACTACTGCTTTCCATTCTTCTCTTCCGCACAGCTTTGACCTTGGTTTCAATCCCAGTTCCTTACCCTCTGCTAAAAACTTTCTACTGCTTTTCATGTTGGTATCTAAACCAAATGCACCGTTGAAGCTGGTGCAAGATAGACATTGCACTCAGGGTCGTAATGTTTAGAACCGAGAGCATACAGATCATAGGGCGTTGGTGGTATATTGGTGAGCATAGCTGCCTTCCAAGCAGTTGACCCGGGTTCATTTCCCGGCCAACGCAGTACAAATACTTATATATTCTGCAAGCTGGATATATTTTAATGCAATATGTCACAAAATGGAAATATCATGAACAGATTAATCAGCCAGATATAAAAAAATAAACAAATACGTAGGCAAACATCTCGATCGCCCCTTCTGCTATATTCATTGCCCTAATATATGATAAGTTCCATAAAGCAGAGTCACCACTCACATGTGCTGGTAATAAATATGTTACAGTGGGCAGACAATGAAAGGGCTGAGGCCCGACCAGACATTATAACTCCAGCATCTCTATGTTAAAAAGCATTTCTAGGCAATATCTAGCCTCTGAAAAAAATATGCAAGATCCACCGATAAATCTGGCAAAAGTCACTAACATTTTGGGCATACTTGTGCTCTCACCTGAATGTAGCGCCACCTTGTAGCCATCGGAGGTAACTGCAGCTCACAAAATGTTTCATAAGAGGGCAAGTTGAGAGGAATCCAAGAGGCAGATGTCCATAGAAAGAGCCTCTGACTACAGCAGGAAGGTTGGATGCTTCAAATTTGCATAGTTTCCTGTCCAACGTCCTCTCACGTCCCGAACGCCCACGTCACTCCACTGAATGCTCCTCATCTGCATAAAGAGAACACTTTCACAGAGGAGCAGAGTGGCGCAGCGGAAGCGTGCTGGGCCCATAACCCAGAGGTCGATGGATCGAAACCATCCTCTGCTAAATTTGCTTTATTTTCCTTCCAAGGACCAAGCTGTCATTTCCACGCTGCCAGAAAGGAAAAGCGCAAGCTTGCGCCAGCTATGTGAGAAAAGACTTCTCAACTATCTGTGTCTGCTGAAATACAAGAGAGGGATCGTCAAAGGATCCACCCTTTACTTTGAAAGTAAAGAGACACAATAATAAGCATAAATGACAGAGGGCGTTGGTGGTATAGTGGTGAGCATAGCTGCCTTCCATGCAGTTGACCCGGGTTCGATTCCCGGCCAACGCAGTGCAAATACTTATGTATTCTGCAAGCAGGATATATTTTAGTTCAACATGTCACAAAATGGAAATATCATGAACAGATTAATCAGCCATATATATAGAAATTAAAAAATACGTAGGCAAACATCTCAATCGCCCCTTCTGCTATATTCATTGTCCTAATATATGATAAGTTTCATAAAGCAGAGTCGCCATTCACATGTGCTGGTAATAAATATGTTATTTTGGGCAGGCAATGAAAGGGCTGAGGCCCGACCAGACATTATACCTCCAGCATCTCTATGTTAAAAAGCATTTCTAGGCAATTTCTAGCCTCTGAAAAAAATATGCAAGACCCACCGATAAATCTGGCCAAAGTCCGTAACATTTTTGCATACTTGTGCTCTGACCTGAATGTAGCGCCACCTCGTAGCTGTCGAAGGTAACTGCAGCTCACAAAATGTTTTATCAGAAGGCAAGTTGAGAGGAATCCAAGAGGCAGATGTCCATGGAAAGAGCCTCTCACTGCAGCAGGAAGGTTGGATGCTTGAAATTTGCATAGTTTCCTGTCCAACGTCCCGAACGCTCCCAAACGCTCAAAAGCCTCACACCGGGCAAGCCCTCACCGGGTAGATCTCTGGCTCCCAGGTAAAGCCAAATCCTGAGCATGTTAGCGCTAGTATCACAGAGAGAGATATAGAGGGTTCAAGAGCTGCTGTCTTGATAAATGTTTGAAACGGCTAGTGCCTGAGAGTGTCTGGCTTTCAGTTATGACTGATTGTGAGAGGGGAAGATTAAGTTTTTCTGCACCCAGCATGCCTTGCGATATACTTAGGCAAATGAGGTGAGAGCCCGACCAATCCCACTCTACTCTGCTGAATGCTCCTTATTTGCATAAAGAGAGCACTTTCACAACGGAGCAGAGTGGCGCAGCGGAAGCGTGCTGGGCCCATAACCCAGAGGTCGATGGATCGAAACCATCCTCTGCTAATTTTGCTTGATTTTTCTTCCAAGGACCAAGCTGTCATTCCCAGGCTGCCAGCAAGTAAAAGCGCAAGCTTTTGCCAGCTATGTGAGAAAAGACTTCTCAACTATCTGTGTCTGCTGAAATACAAGAGAGGGATCGTAAAAGGATCCACCCTGTACTTTGAAAGTAAAGACACACAATAATAAGCATAAATGACTGGTGGGACCTTCAAACACTTTTCTGGGCATGCTTTGAATTTCATTCTTCCCTTTTAGTTGTGCTATTATCTATCTCCTGGGCATTTCCTGGAATGTTCTCTCTTTCTCTTCCCTGCTTTGCTTCCCATGCTGCATCTATATGTTCATATCTATTATTTGTACTACTGCTTTCCATTCTTCTCTTCCGCACAGCTTTGACCTTGGTTTCAATCCCAGTTCCTTACCCTCTGCTAAAAACTTTCTACTGCTTTTCATGTTGGTATCTAAACCAAATGCACCGTTGAAGCTGGTGCAAGATAGACATTGCACTCAGGGTCGTAATGTTTAGAACCGAGAGCATACAGATCATAGGGCGTTGGTGGTATAGTGGTGAGCATAGCTGCCTTCCAAGCAGTTGACCCGGGTTCGATTCCCGGCCAACGCAGTACAAATACTTATATATTCTGCAAGCTGGATATATTTTAATGCAATATGTCACAAAATGGAAATATCATGAACAGATTAATCAGCCAGATATAAAAAAATAAACAAATACGTAGGCAAACATCTCAATCACCCCTTCTGCTACATTCATTGCCCTAATATATGATAAGTTCCATAAAGCAGAGTCACCACTCACATGTGCTGGTAATAAATATGTTACAGTGGGCAGACAATGAAAGGGCTGAGGCCCGACCAGACATTATAACTCCAGCATCTCTATGTTAAAAAGCATTTCTAGGCAATATCTAGCCTCTGAAAAAAATATGCAAGATCCACCGATAAATCTGGCAAAAGTCACTAACATTTTGGGCATACTTGTGCTCTCACCTGAATGTAGCGCCACCTTGTAGCCATCGGAAGTAACTGCAGCTCACAAAATGTTTCATAAGAGGGCAAGTTGAGAGGAATCCAAGAGGCAGATGTCCATAGAAAGAGCCTCTGACTACAGCAGGAAGGTTGGATGCTTCAAATTTGCATAGTTTCCTGTCCAACGTCCTCTCACGTCCCGAACGCCCACGTCACTCCACCGAATGCTCCTCATCTGCATAAAGAGAACACTTTCACAGAGGAGCAGAGTGGCGCAGCGGAAGCGTGCTGGGCCCATAACCCAGAGGTCGATGGATTGAAACCATCCTCTGCTAAATTTGCTTTATTTTCCTTCCAAGGACCAAGCTGTCATTTCCACGCTGCCAGAAAGGAAAAGCGCAAGCTTGCGCCAGCTATGTGAGAAAAGACTTCTCAACTATCTGTGTCTGCTGAAATACAAGAGAGGGATCGTCAAAGGATCCACCCTTTACTTTGAAAGTAAAGAGACACAATAATAAGCATAAATGACAGAGGGCGTTGGTGGTATAGTGGTGAGCATAGCTGCCTTCCAAGCAGTTGACCCGGGTTCGATTCCCGGCCAACGCAGTGCAAATACTTATGTATTCTGCAAGCAGGATATATTTTAGTTCAACATGTCACAAAATGGAAATATCATGAACAGATTAATCAGCCATATATATAGAAATTAAAAAATACGTAGGCAAACATCTCAATCGCCCCTTCTGCTATATTCATTGTCCTAATATATGATAAGTTTCATAAAGCAGAGTCGCCATTCACATGTGCTGGTAATAAATATGTTATTTTGGGCAGGCAATGAAAGGGCTGAGGCCCGACCAGACATTATACCTCCAGCATCTCTATGTTAAAAAGCATTTCTAGGCAATTTCTAGCCTCTGAAAAAAATATGCAAGACCCACCGATAAATCTGGCCAAAGTCCGTAACATTTTTGCATACTTGTGCTCTGACCTGAATGTAGCGCCACCTCGTAGCTGTCGAAGGTAACTGCAGCTCACAAAATGTTTTATCAGAAGGCAAGTTGAGAGGAATCCAAGAGGCAGATGTCCATGGAAAGAGCCTCTCACTGCAGCAGGAAGGTTGGATGCTTGAAATTTGCATAGTTTCCTGTCCAACGTCCCGAACGCTCCCAAACGCTCAAAAGCCTCACACCGGGCAAGCCCTCACCGGGTAGATCTCTGGCTCCCAGGTAAAGCCAAATCCTGAGCATGTTAGCGCTAGTATCACAGAGAGAGATATAGAGGGTTCAAGAGCTGCTGTCTTGATAAATGTTTGAAACGGCTAGTGCCTGAGAGTGTCTGGCTTTCAGTTATGACTGATTGTTAGAGGGGAAGATTAAGTTTTTCTGCACCCAGCATGCCTTGCGATATACTTAGGCAAATGAGGTGAGAGCCCGACCAATCCCACTCTACTCTGCTGAATGCTCCTTATTTGCATAAAGAGAACACTTTCACAACGGAGCAGAGTGGCGCAGCGGAAGCGTGCTGGGCCCATAACCCAGAGGTCGATGGATCGAAACCATCCTCTGCTAATTTTGCTTGATTTTTCTTCCAAGGACCAAGCTGTCATTCCCAGGCTGCCAGCAAGTAAAAGCGCAAGCTTTTGCCAGCTATGTGAGAAAAGACTTCTCAACTATCTGTGTCTGCTGAAATACAAGAGAGGGATCGTAAAAGGATCCACCCTGTACTTTGAAAGTAAAGACACACAATAATAAGCATAAATGACTGGTGGGACCTTCAAACACTTTTCTGGGCATGCTTTGAATTTCATTCTTCCCTTTTAGTTGTGCTATTATCTATCTCCTGGGCATTTCCTGGAATGTTCTCTCTTTCTCTTCCCTGCTTTGCTTCCCATGCTGCATCTATATGTTCATATCTATTATTTGTACTACTGCTTTCCATTCTTCTCTTCCGCACAGCTTTGACCTTGGTTTCAATCCCAGTTCCTTACCCTCTGCTAAAAACTTTCTACTGCTTTTCATGTTGGTATCTAAACCAAATGCACCGTTGAAGCTGGTGCAAGATAGACATTGCACTCAGGGTCGTAATGTTTAGAACCGAGAGCATACAGATCATAGGGCGTTGGTGGTATAGTGGTGAGCATAGCTGCCTTCCAAGCAGTTGACCCGGGTTCATTTCCCGGCCAACGCAGTACAAATACTTATATATTCTGCAAGCTGGATATATTTTAATGCAATATGTCACAAAATGGAAATATCATGAACAGATTAATCAGCCAGATATAAAAAAATAAACAAATACGTAGGCAAACATCTCGATCGCCCCTTCTGCTATATTCATTGCCCTAATATATGATAAGTTCCATAAAGCAGAGTCACCACTCACATGTGCTGGTAATAAATATGTTACAGTGGGCAGACAATGAAAGGGCTGAGGCCCGACCAGACATTATAACTCCAGCATCTCTATGTTAAAAAGCATTTCTAGGCAATATCTAGCCTCTGAAAAAAATATGCAAGATCCACCGATAAATCTGGCAAAAGTCACTAACATTTTGGGCATACTTGTGCTCTCACCTGAATGTAGCGCCACCTTGTAGCCATCGGAGGTAACTGCAGCTCACAAAATGTTTCATAAGAGGGCAAGTTGAGAGGAATCCAAGAGGCAGATGTCCATAGAAAGAGCCTCTGACTACAGCAGGAAGGTTGGATGCTTCAAATTTGCATAGTTTCCTGTCCAACGTCCTCTCACGTCCCGAACGCCCACGTCACTCCACTGAATGCTCCTCATCTGCATAAAGAGAACACTTTCACAGAGGAGCAGAGTGGCGCAGCGGAAGCGTGCTGGGCCCATAACCCAGAGGTCGATGGATCGAAACCATCCTCTGCTAAATTTGCTTTATTTTCCTTCCAAGGACCAAGCTGTCATTTCCACGCTGCCAGAAAGGAAAAGCGCAAGCTTGCGCCAGCTATGTGAGAAAAGACTTCTCAACTATCTGTGTCTGCTGAAATACAAGAGAGGGATCGTCAAAGGATCCACCCTTTACTTTGAAAGTAAAGAGACACAATAATAAGCATAAATGACAGAGGGCGTTGGTGGTATAGTGGTGAGCATAGCTGCCTTCCAAGCAGTTGACCCGGGTTCGATTCCCGGCCAACGCAGTGCAAATACTTATGTATTCTGCAAGCAGGATATATTTTAGTTCAACATGTCACAAAATGGAAATATCATGAACAGATTAATCAGCCATATATATAGAAATTAAAAAATACGTAGGCAAACATCTCAATCGCCCCTTCTGCTATATTCATTGTCCTAATATATGATAAGTTTCATAAAGCAGAGTCGCCATTCACATGTGCTGGTAATAAATATGTTATTTTGGGCAGGCAATGAAAGGGCTGAGGCCCGACCAGACATTATACCTCCAGCATCTCTATGTTAAAAAGCATTTCTAGGCAATTTCTAGCCTCTGAAAAAAATATGCAAGACCCACCGATAAATCTGGCCAAAGTCCGTAACATTTTTGCATACTTGTGCTCTGACCTGAATGTAGCGCCACCTCGTAGCTGTCGAAGGTAACTGCAGCTCACAAAATGTTTTATCAGAAGGCAAGTTGAGAGGAATCCAAGAGGCAGATGTCCATGGAAAGAGCCTCTCACTGCAGCAGGAAGGTTGGATGCTTGAAATTTGCATAGTTTCCTGTCCAACGTCCCGAACGCTCCCAAACGCTCAAAAGCCTCACACCGGGCAAGCCCTCACCGGGTAGATCTCTGGCTCCCAGGTAAAGCCAAATCCTGAGCATGTTAGCGCTAGTATCACAGAGAGAGATATAGAGGGTTCAAGAGCTGCTGTCTTGATAAATGTTTGAAACGGCTAGTGCCTGAGAGTGTCTGGCTTTCAGTTATGACTGATTGTTAGAGGGGAAGATTAAGTTTTTCTGCACCCAGCATGCCTTGCGATATACTTAGGCAAATGAGGTGAGAGCCCGACCAATCCCACTCTACTCTGCTGAATGCTCCTTATTTGCATAAAGAGAACACTTTCACAACGGAGCAGAGTGGCGCAGCGGAAGCGTGCTGGGCCCATAACCCAGAGGTCGGTGGATCGAAACCATCCTCTGCTAATTTTGCTTGATTTTTCTTCCAAGGACCAAGCTGTCATTCCCAGGCTGCCAGCAAGTAAAAGCGCAAGCTTTTGCCAGCTATGTGAGAAAAGACTTCTCAACTATCTGTGTCTGCTGAAATACAAGAGAGGGATCGTAAAAGGATCCACCCTGTACTTTGAAAGTAAAGACACACAATAATAAGCATAAATGACTGGTGGGACCTTCAAACACTTTTCTGGGCATGCTTTGAATTTCATTCTTCCCTTTTAGTTGTGCTATTATCTATCTCCTGGGCATTTCCTGGAATGTTCTCTCTTTCTCTTCCCTGCTTTGCTTCCCATGCTGCATCTATATGTTCATATCTATTATTTGTACTACTGCTTTCCATTCTTCTCTTCCGCACAGCTTTGACCTTGGTTTCAATCCCAGTTCCTTACCCTCTGCTAAAAACTTTCTACTGCTTTTCATGTTGGTATCTAAACCAAATGCACCGTTGAAGCTGGTGCAAGATAGACATTGCACTCAGGGTCGTAATGTTTAGAACCGAGAGCATACAGATCATAGGGCGTTGGTGGTATAGTGGTGAGCATAGCTGCCTTCCAAGCAGTTGACCCGGGTTCGATTCCCGGCCAACGCAGTACAAATACTTATATATTCTGCAAGCTGGATATATTTTAATGCAATATGTCACAAAATGGAAATATCATGAACAGATTAATCAGCCAGATATAAAAAAATAAACAAATACGTAGGCAAACATCTCGATCGCCCCTTCTGCTATATTCATTGCCCTAATATATGATAAGTTCCATAAAGCAGAGTCACCACTCACATGTGCTGGTAATAAATATGTTACAGTGGGCAGACAATGAAAGGGCTGAGGCCCGACCAGACATTATAACTCCAGCATCTCTATGTTAAAAAGCATTTCTAGGCAATATCTAGCCTCTGAAAAAAATATGCAAGATCCACCGATAAATCTGGCAAAAGTCACTAACATTTTGGGCATACTTGTGCTCTCACCTGAATGTAGCGCCACCTTGTAGCCATCGGAGGTAACTGCAGCTCACAAAATGTTTCATAAGAGGGCAAGTTGAGAGGAATCCAAGAGGCAGATGTCCATAGAAAGAGCCTCTGACTACAGCAGGAAGGTTGGATGCTTCAAATTTGCATAGTTTCCTGTCCAACGTCCTCTCACGTCCCGAACGCCCACGTCACTCCACTGAATGCTCCTCATCTGCATAAAGAGAACACTTTCACAGAGGAGCAGAGTGGCGCAGCGGAAGCGTGCTGGGCCCATAACCCAGAGGTCGATGGATCGAAACCATCCTCTGCTAAATTTGCTTTATTTTCCTTCCAAGGACCAAGCTGTCATTTCCACGCTGCCAGAAAGGAAAAGCGCAAGCTTGCGCCAGCTATGTGAGAAAAGACTTCTCAACTATCTGTGTCTGCTGAAATACAAGAGAGGGATCGTCAAAGGATCCACCCTTTACTTTGAAAGTAAAGAGACACAATAACAAGCATAAATGACAGAGGGCGTTGGTGGTATAGTGGTGAGCATAGCTGCCTTCCATGCAGTTGACCCGGGTTCGATTCCCGGCCAACGCAGTGCAAATACTTATGTATTCTGCAAGCAGGATATATTTTAGTTCAACATGTCACAAAATGGAAATATCATGAACAGATTAATCAGCCATATATATAGAAATTAAAAAATACGTAGGCAAACATCTCAATCGCCCCTTCTGCTATATTCATTGTCCTAATATATGATAAGTTTCATAAAGCAGAGTCGCCATTCACATGTGCTGGTAATAAATATGTTATTTTGGGCAGGCAATGAAAGGGCTGAGGCCCGACCAGACATTATACCTCCAGCATCTCTATGTTAAAAAGCATTTCTAGGCAATTTCTAGCCTCTGAAAAAAATATGCAAGACCCACCGATAAATCTGGCCAAAGTCCGTAACATTTTTGCATACTTGTGCTCTGACCTGAATGTAGCGCCACCTCGTAGCTGTCGAAGGTAACTGCAGCTCACAAAATGTTTTATCAGAAGGCAAGTTGAGAGGAATCCAAGAGGCAGATGTCCATGGAAAGAGCCTCTCACTGCAGCAGGAAGGTTGGATGCTTGAAATTTGCATAGTTTCCTGTCCAACGTCCCGAACGCTCCCAAACGCTCAAAAGCCTCACACCGGGCAAGCCCTCACCGGGTAGATCTCTGGCTCCCAGGTAAAGCCAAATCCTGAGCATGTTAGCGCTAGTATCACAGAGAGAGATATAGAGGGTTCAAGAGCTGCTGTCTTGATAAATGTTTGAAACGGCTAGTGCCTGAGAGTGTCTGGCTTTCAGTTATGACTGATTGTGAGAGGGGAAGATTAAGTTTTTCTGCACCCAGCATGCCTTGCGATATACTTAGGCAAATGAGGTGAGAGCCCGACCAATCCCACTCTACTCTGCTGAATGCTCCTTATTTGCATAAAGAGAACACTTTCACAACGGAGCAGAGTGGCGCAGCGGAAGCGTGCTGGGCCCATAACCCAGAGGTCGATGGATCGAAACCATCCTCTGCTAATTTTGCTTGATTTTTCTTCCAAGGACCAAGCTGTCATTCCCAGGCTGCCAGCAAGTAAAAGCGCAAGCTTTTGCCAGCTATGTGAGAAAAGACTTCTCAACTATCTGTGTCTGCTGAAATACAAGAGAGGGATCGTAAAAGGATCCACCCTGTACTTTGAAAGTAAAGACACACAATAATAAGCATAAATGACTGGTGGGACCTTCAAACACTTTTCTGGGCATGCTTTGAATTTCATTCTTCCCTTTTAGTTGTGCTATTGTCTATCTCCTGGGCATTTCCTGGAATGTTCTCTCTTTCTCTTCCCTGCTTTGCTTCCCATGCTGCATCTATATGTTCATATCTATTATTTGTACTACTGCTTTCCATTCTTCTCTTCCGCACAGCTTTGACCTTGGTTTCAATCCCAGTTCCTTACCCTCTGCTAAAAACTTTCTACTGCTTTTCATGTTGGTATCTAAACCAAATGCACCGTTGAAGCTGGTGCAAGATAGACATTGCACTCAGGGTCGTAATGTTTAGAACCGAGAGCATACAGATCATAGGGCGTTGGTGGTATAGTGGTGAGCATAGCTGCCTTCCAAGCAGTTGACCCGGGTTCGATTCCCGGCCAACGCAGTACAAATACTTATATATTCTGCAAGCTGGATATATTTTAATGCAATATGTCACAAAATGGAAATATCATGAACAGATTAATCAGCCAGATATAAAAAAATAAACAAATACGTAGGCAAACATCTCGATCGCCCCTTCTGCTATATTCATTGCCCTAATATATGATAAGTTCCATAAAGCAGAGTCACCACTCACATGTGCTGGTAATAAATATGTTACAGTGGGCACACAATGAAAGGGCTGAGGCCCGACCAGACATTATAACTCCAGCATCTCTATGTTAAAAAGCATTTCTAGGCAATATCTAGCCTCTGAAAAAAATATGCAAGATCCACCGATAAATCTGGCAAAAGTCACTAACATTTTGGGCATACTTGTGCTCTCACCTGAATGTAGCGCCACCTTGTAGCCATCGGAGGTAACTGCAGCTCACAAAATGTTTCATAAGAGGGCAAGTTGAGAGGAATCCAAGAGGCAGATGTCCATAGAAAGAGCCTCTGACTACAGCAGGAAGGTTGGATGCTTCAAATTTGCATAGTTTCCTGTCCAACGTCCTCTCACGTCCCGAACGCCCACGTCACTCCACTGAATGCTCCTCATCTGCATAAAGAGAACACTTTCACAGAGGAGCAGAGTGGCGCAGCGGAAGCGTGCTGGGCCCATAACCCAGAGGTCGATGGATCGAAACCATCCTCTGCTAAATTTGCTTTATTTTCCTTCCAAGGACCAAGCTGTCATTTCCACGCTGCCAGAAAGGAAAAGCGCAAGCTTGCGCCAGCTATGTGAGAAAAGACTTCTCAACTATCTGTGTCTGCTGAAATACAAGAGAGGGATCGTCAAAGGATCCACCCTTTACTTTGAAAGTAAAGAGACACAATAATAAGCATAAATGACAGAGGGCGTTGGTGGTATAGTGGTGAGCATAGCTGCCTTCCATGCAGTTGACCCGGGTTCGATTCCCGGCCAACGCAGTGCAAATACTTATGTATTCTGCAAGCAGGATATATTTTAGTTCAACATGTCACAAAATGGAAATATCATGAACAGATTAATCAGCCATATATATAGAAATTAAAAAATACGTAGGCAAACATCTCAATCGCCCCTTCTGCTATATTCATTGTCCTAATATATGATAAGTTTCATAAAGCAGAGTCGCCATTCACATGTGCTGGTAATAAATATGTTATTTTGGGCAGGCAATGAAAGGGCTGAGGCCCGACCAGACATTATACCTCCAGCATCTCTATGTTAAAAAGCATTTCTAGGCAATTTCTAGCCTCTGAAAAAAATATGCAAGACCCACCGATAAATCTGGCCAAAGTCCGTAACATTTTTGCATACTTGTGCTCTGACCTGAATGTAGCGCCACCTCGTAGCTGTCGAAGGTAACTGCAGCTCACAAAATGTTTTATCAGAAGGCAAGTTGAGAGGAATCCAAGAGGCAGATGTCCATGGAAAGAGCCTCTCACTGCAGCAGGAAGGTTGGATGCTTGAAATTTGCATAGTTTCCTGTCCAACGTCCCGAACGCTCCCAAACGCTCAAAAGCCTCACACCGGGCAAGCCCTCACCGGGTAGATCTCTGGCTCCCAGGTAAAGCCAAATCCTGAGCATGTTAGCGCTAGTATCACAGAGAGAGATATAGAGGGTTCAAGAGCTGCTGTCTTGATAAATGTTTGAAACGGCTAGTGCCTGAGAGTGTCTGGCTTTCAGTTATGACTGATTGTGAGAGGGGAAGATTAAGTTTTTCTGCACCCAGCATGCCTTGCGATATACTTAGGCAAATGAGGTGAGAGCCCGACCAATCCCACTCTACTCTGCTGAATGCTCCTTATTTGCATAAAGAGAGCACTTTCACAACGGAGCAGAGTGGCGCAGCGGAAGCGTGCTGGGCCCATAACCCAGAGGTCGATGGATCGAAACCATCCTCTGCTAATTTTGCTTGATTTTTCTTCCAAGGACCAAGCTGTCATTCCCAGGCTGCCAGCAAGTAAAAGCGCAAGCTTTTGCCAGCTATGTGAGAAAAGACTTCTCAACTATCTGTGTCTGCTGAAATACAAGAGAGGGATCGTAAAAGGATCCACCCTGTACTTTGAAAGTAAAGACACACAATAATAAGCATAAATGACTGGTGGGACCTTCAAACACTTTTCTGGGCATGCTTTGAATTTCATTCTTCCCTTTTAGTTGTGCTATTATCTATCTCCTGGGCATTTCCTGGAATGTTCTCTCTTTCTCTTCCCTGCTTTGCTTCCCATGCTGCATCTATATGTTCATATCTATTATTTGTACTACTGCTTTCCATTCTTCTCTTCCGCACAGCTTTGACCTTGGTTTCAATCCCAGTTCCTTACCCTCTGCTAAAAACTTTCTACTGCTTTTCATGTTGGTATCTAAACCAAATGCACCGTTGAAGCTGGTGCAAGATAGACATTGCACTCAGGGTTGTAATGTTTAGAACCGAGAGCATACAGATCATAGGGCGTTGGTGGTATAGTGGTGAGCATAGCTTCCTTCCAAGCAGTTGACCCGGGTTCGATTCCCGGCCAACGCAGTACAAATACTTATATATTCTGCAAGCTGGATATATTTTAATGCAATATGTCACAAAATGGAAATATCATGAACAGATTAATCAGCCAGATATAAAAAAATAAACAAATACGTAGGCAAACATCTCGATCGCCCCTTCTGCTATATTCATTGCCCTAATATATGATAAGTTCCATAAAGCAGAGTCACCACTCACATGTGCTGGTAATAAATATGTTACAGTGGGCAGACAATGAAAGGGCTGAGGCCCGACCAGACATTATAACTCCAGCATCTCTATGTTAAAAAGCATTTCTAGGCAATATCTAGCCTCTGAAAAAAATATGCAAGATCCACCGATAAATCTGGCAAAAGTCACTAACATTTTGGGCATACTTGTGCTCTCACCTGAATGTAGCGCCACCTTGTAGCCATCGGAGGTAACTGCAGCTCACAAAATGTTTCATAAGAGGGCAAGTTGAGAGGAATCCAAGAGGCAGATGTCCATAGAAAGAGCCTCTGACTACAGCAGGAAGGTTGGATGCTTCAAATTTGCATAGTTTCCTGTCCAACGTCCTCTCACGTCCCGAACGCCCACGTCACTCCACTGAATGCTCCTCATCTGCATAAAGAGAACACTTTCACAGAGGAGCAGAGTGGCGCAGCGGAAGCGTGCTGGGCCCATAACCCAGAGGTCGATGGATCGAAACCATCCTCTGCTAAATTTGCTTTATTTTCCTTCCAAGGACCAAGCTGTCATTTCCACGCTGCCAGAAAGGAAAAGCGCAAGCTTGCGCCAGCTATGTGAGAAAAGACTTCTCAACTATCTGTGTCTGCTGAAATACAAGAGAGGGATCGTCAAAGGATCCACCCTTTACTTTGAAAGTAAAGAGACACAATAATAAGCATAAATGACAGAGGGCGTTGGTGGTATAGTGGTGAGCATAGCTGCCTTCCATGCAGTTGACCCGGGTTCGATTCCCGGCCAACGCAGTGCAAATACTTATGTATTCTGCAAGCAGGATATATTTTAGTTCAACATGTCACAAAATGGAAATATCATGAACAGATTAATCAGCCATATATATAGAAATTAAAAAATACGTAGGCAAACATCTCAATCGCCCCTTCTGCTATATTCATTGTCCTAATATATGATAAGTTTCATAAAGCAGAGTCGCCATTCACATGTGCTGGTAATAAATATGTTATTTTGGGCAGGCAATGAAAGGGCTGAGGCCCGACCAGACATTATACCTCCAGCATCTCTATGTTAAAAAGCATTTCTAGGCAATTTCTAGCCTCTGAAAAAAATATGCAAGACCCACCGATAAATCTGGCCAAAGTCCGTAACATTTTTGCATACTTGTGCTCTGACCTGAATGTAGCGCCACCTCGTAGCTGTCGAAGGTAACTGCAGCTCACAAAATGTTTTATCAGAAGGCAAGTTGAGAGGAATCCAAGAGGCAGATGTCCATGGAAAGAGCCTCTCACTGCAGCAGGAAGGTTGGATGCTTGAAATTTGCATAGTTTCCTGTCCAACGTCCCGAACGCTCCCAAACGCTCAAAAGCCTCACACCGGGCAAGCCCTCACCGGGTAGATCTCTGGCTCCCAGGTAAAGCCAAATCCTGAGCATGTTAGCGCTAGTATCACAGAGAGAGATATAGAGGGTTCAAGAGCTGCTGTCTTGATAAATGTTTGAAACGGCTAGTGCCTGAGAGTGTCTGGCTTTCAGTTATGACTGATTGTGAGAGGGGAAGATTAAGTTTTTCTGCACCCAGCATGCCTTGCGATATACTTAGGCAAATGAGGTGAGAGCCCGACCAATCCCACTCTACTCTGCTGAATGCTCCTTATTTGCATAAAGAGAGCACTTTCACAACGGAGCAGAGTGGCGCAGCGGAAGCGTGCTGGGCCCATAACCCAGAGGTCGATGGATCGAAACCATCCTCTGCTAATTTTGCTTGATTTTTCTTCCAAGGACCAAGCTGTCATTCCCAGGCTGCCAGCAAGTAAAAGCGCAAGCTTTTGCCAGCTATGTGAGAAAAGACTTCTCAACTATCTGTGTCTGCTGAAATACAAGAGAGGGATCGTAAAAGGATCCACCCTGTACTTTGAAAGTAAAGACACACAATAATAAGCATAAATGACTGGTGGGACCTTCAAACACTTTTCTGGGCATGCTTTGAATTTCATTCTTCCCTTTTAGTTGTGCTATTATCTATCTCCTGGGCATTTCCTGGAATGTTCTCTCTTTCTCTTCCCTGCTTTGCTTCCCATGCTGCATCTATATGTTCATATCTATTATTTGTACTACTGCTTTCCATTCTTCTCTTCCGCACAGCTTTGACCTTGGTTTCAATCCCAGTTCCTTACCCTCTGCTAAAAACTTTCTACTGCTTTTCATGTTGGTATCTAAACCAAATGCACCGTTGAAGCTGGTGCAAGATAGACATTGCACTCAGGGTCGTAATGTTTAGAACCGAGAGCATACAGATCATAGGGCGTTGGTGGTATAGTGGTGAGCATAGCTGCCTTCCAAGCAGTTGACCCGGGTTCGATTCCCGGCCAACGCAGTACAAATACTTATATATTCTGCAAGCTGGATATATTTTAATGCAATATGTCACAAAATGGAAATATCATGAACAGATTAATCAGCCAGATATAAAAAAATAAACAAATACGTAGGCAAACATCTCAATCGCCCCTTCTGCTATATTCATTGCCCTAATATATGATAAGTTCCATAAAGCAGAGTCACCACTCACATGTGCTGGTAATAAATATGTTACAGTGGGCAGACAATGAAAGGGCTGAGGCCCGACCAGACATTATAACTCCAGCATCTCTATGTTAAAAAGCATTTCTAGGCAATATCTAGCCTCTGAAAAAAATATGCAAGATCCACCGATAAATCTGGCAAAAGTCACTAACATTTTGGGCATACTTGTGCTCTCACCTGAATGTAGCGCCACCTTGTAGCCATCGGAAGTAACTGCAGCTCACAAAATGTTTCATAAGAGGGCAAGTTGAGAGGAATCCAAGAGGCAGATGTCCATAGAAAGAGCCTCTGACTACAGCAGGAAGGTTGGATGCTTCAAATTTGCATAGTTTCCTGTCCAACGTCCTCTCACGTCCCGAACGCCCACGTCACTCCACCGAATGCTCCTCATCTGCATAAAGAGAACACTTTCACAGAGGAGCAGAGTGGCGCAGCGGAAGCGTGCTGGGCCCATAACCCAGAGGTCGATGGATTGAAACCATCCTCTGCTAAATTTGCTTTATTTTCCTTCCAAGGACCAAGCTGTCATTTCCACGCTGCCAGAAAGGAAAAGCGCAAGCTTGCGCCAGCTATGTGAGAAAAGACTTCTCAACTATCTGTGTCTGCTGAAATACAAGAGAGGGATCGTCAAAGGATCCACCCTTTACTTTGAAAGTAAAGAGACACAATAATAAGCATAAATGACAGAGGGCGTTGGTGGTATAGTGGTGAGCATAGCTGCCTTCCAAGCAGTTGACCCGGGTTCGATTCCCGGCCAACGCAGTGCAAATACTTATGTATTCTGCAAGCAGGATATATTTTAGTTCAACATGTCACAAAATGGAAATATCATGAACAGATTAATCAGCCATATATATAGAAATTAAAAAATACGTAGGCAAACATCTCAATCGCCCCTTCTGCTATATTCATTGTCCTAATATATGATAAGTTTCATAAAGCAGAGTCGCCATTCACATGTGCTGGTAATAAATATGTTATTTTGGGCAGGCAATGAAAGGGCTGAGGCCCGACCAGACATTATACCTCCAGCATCTCTATGTTAAAAAGCATTTCTAGGCAATTTCTAGCCTCTGAAAAAAATATGCAAGACCCACCGATAAATCTGGCCAAAGTCCGTAACATTTTTGCATACTTGTGCTCTGACCTGAATGTAGCGCCACCTCGTAGCTGTCGAAGGTAACTGCAGCTCACAAAATGTTTTATCAGAAGGCAAGTTGAGAGGAATCCAAGAGGCAGATGTCCATGGAAAGAGCCTCTCACTGCAGCAGGAAGGTTGGATGCTTGAAATTTGCATAGTTTCCTGTCCAACGTCCCGAACGCTCCCAAACGCTCAAAAGCCTCACACCGGGCAAGCCCTCACCGGGTAGATCTCTGGCTCCCAGGTAAAGCCAAATCCTGAGCATGTTAGCGCTAGTATCACAGAGAGAGATATAGAGGGTTCAAGAGCTGCTGTCTTGATAAATGTTTGAAACGGCTAGTGCCTGAGAGTGTCTGGCTTTCAGTTATGACTGATTGTTAGAGGGGAAGATTAAGTTTTTCTGCACCCAGCATGCCTTGCGATATACTTAGGCAAATGAGGTGAGAGCCCGACCAATCCCACTCTACTCTGCTGAATGCTCCTTATTTGCATAAAGAGAACACTTTCACAACGGAGCAGAGTGGCGCAGCGGAAGCGTGCTGGGCCCATAACCCAGAGGTCGATGGATCGAAACCATCCTCTGCTAATTTTGCTTGATTTTTCTTCCAAGGACCAAGCTGTCATTCCCAGGCTGCCAGCAAGTAAAAGCGCAAGCTTTTGCCAGCTATGTGAGAAAAGACTTCTCAACTATCTGTGTCTGCTGAAATACAAGAGAGGGATCGTAAAAGGATCCACCCTGTACTTTGAAAGTAAAGACACACAATAATAAGCATAAATGACTGGTGGGACCTTCAAACACTTTTCTGGGCATGCTTTGAATTTCATTCTTCCCTTTTAGTTGTGCTATTATCTATCTCCTGGGCATTTCCTGGAATGTTCTCTCTTTCTCTTCCCTGCTTTGCTTCCCATGCTGCATCTATATGTTCATATCTATTATTTGTACTACTGCTTTCCATTCTTCTCTTCCGCACAGCTTTGACCTTGGTTTCAATCCCAGTTCCTTACCCTCTGCTAAAAACTTTCTACTGCTTTTCATGTTGGTATCTAAACCAAATGCACCGTTGAAGCTGGTGCAAGATAGACATTGCACTCAGGGTCGTAATGTTTAGAACCGAGAGCATACAGATCATAGGGCGTTGGTGGTATAGTGGTGAGCATAGCTGCCTTCCAAGCAGTTGACCCGGGTTCGATTCCCGGCCAACGCAGTACAAATACTTATATATTCTGCAAGCTGGATATATTTTAATGCAATATGTCACAAAATGGAAATATCATGAACAGATTAATCAGCCAGATATAAAAAAATAAACAAATACGTAGGCAAACATCTCGATCGCCCCTTCTGCTATATTCATTGCCCTAATATATGATAAGTTCCATAAAGCAGAGTCACCACTCACATGTGCTGGTAATAAATATGTTACAGTGGGCAGACAATGAAAGGGCTGAGGCCCGACCAGACATTATAACTCCAGCATCTCTATGTTAAAAAGCATTTCTAGGCAATATCTAGCCTCTGAAAAAAATATGCAAGATCCACCGATAAATCTGGCAAAAGTCACTAACATTTTGGGCATACTTGTGCTCTCACCTGAATGTAGCGCCACCTTGTAGCCATCGGAGGTAACTGCAGCTCACAAAATGTTTCATAAGAGGGCAAGTTGAGAGGAATCCAAGAGGCAGATGTCCATAGAAAGAGCCTCTGACTACAGCAGGAAGGTTGGATGCTTCAAATTTGCATAGTTTCCTGTCCAACGTCCTCTCACGTCCCGAACGCCCACGTCACTCCACTGAATGCTCCTCATCTGCATAAAGAGAACACTTTCACAGAGGAGCAGAGTGGCGCAGCGGAAGCGTGCTGGGCCCATAACCCAGAGGTCGATGGATCGAAACCATCCTCTGCTAAATTTGCTTTATTTTCCTTCCAAGGACCAAGCTGTCATTTCCACGCTGCCAGAAAGGAAAAGCGCAAGCTTGCGCCAGCTATGTGAGAAAAGACTTCTCAACTATCTGTGTCTGCTGAAATACAAGAGAGGGATCGTCAAAGGATCCACCCTTTACTTTGAAAGTAAAGAGACACAATAATAAGCATAAATGACAGAGGGCGTTGGTGGTATAGTGGTGAGCATAGCTGCCTTCCAAGCAGTTGACCCGGGTTCGATTCCCGGCCAACGCAGTGCAAATACTTATGTATTCTGCAAGCAGGATATATTTTAGTTCAACATGTCACAAAATGGAAATATCATGAACAGATTAATCAGCCATATATATAGAAATTAAAAAATACGTAGGCAAACATCTCAATCGCCCCTTCTGCTATATTCATTGTCCTAATATATGATAAGTTTCATAAAGCAGAGTCGCCATTCACATGTGCTGGTAATAAATATGTTATTTTGGGCAGGCAATGAAAGGGCTGAGGCCCGACCAGACATTATACCTCCAGCATCTCTATGTTAAAAAGCATTTCTAGGCAATTTCTAGCCTCTGAAAAAAATATGCAAGACCCACCGATAAATCTGGCCAAAGTCCGTAACATTTTTGCATACTTGTGCTCTGACCTGAATGTAGCGCCACCTCGTAGCTGTCGAAGGTAACTGCAGCTCACAAAATGTTTTATCAGAAGGCAAGTTGAGAGGAATCCAAGAGGCAGATGTCCATGGAAAGAGCCTCTCACTGCAGCAGGAAGGTTGGATGCTTGAAATTTGCATAGTTTCCTGTCCAACGTCCCGAACGCTCCCAAACGCTCAAAAGCCTCACACCGGGCAAGCCCTCACCGGGTAGATCTCTGGCTCCCAGGTAAAGCCAAATCCTGAGCATGTTAGCGCTAGTATCACAGAGAGAGATATAGAGGGTTCAAGAGCTGCTGTCTTGATAAATGTTTGAAACGGCTAGTGCCTGAGAGTGTCTGGCTTTCAGTTATGACTGATTGTTAGAGGGGAAGATTAAGTTTTTCTGCACCCAGCATGCCTTGCGATATACTTAGGCAAATGAGGTGAGAGCCCGACCAATCCCACTCTACTCTGCTGAATGCTCCTTATTTGCATAAAGAGAACACTTTCACAACGGAGCAGAGTGGCGCAGCGGAAGCGTGCTGGGCCCATAACCCAGAGGTCGATGGATCGAAACCATCCTCTGCTAATTTTGCTTGATTTTTCTTCCAAGGACCAAGCTGTCATTCCCAGGCTGCCAGCAAGTAAAAGCGCAAGCTTTTGCCAGCTATGTGAGAAAAGACTTCTCAACTATCTGTGTCTGCTGAAATACAAGAGAGGGATCGTAAAAGGATCCACCCTGTACTTTGAAAGTAAAGACACACAATAATAAGCATAAATGACTGGTGGGACCTTCAAACACTTTTCTGGGCATGCTTTGAATTTCATTCTTCCCTTTTAGTTGTGCTATTATCTATCTCCTGGGCATTTCCTGGAATGTTCTCTCTTTCTCTTCCCTGCTTTGCTTCCCATGCTGCATCTATATGTTCATATCTATTATTTGTACTACTGCTTTCCATTCTTCTCTTCCGCACAGCTTTGACCTTGGTTTCAATCCCAGTTCCTTACCCTCTGCTAAAAACTTTCTACTGCTTTTCATGTTGGTATCTAAACCAAATGCACCGTTGAAGCTGGTGCAAGATAGACATTGCACTCAGGGTCGTAATGTTTAGAACCGAGAGCATACAGATCATAGGGCGTTGGTGGTATAGTGGTGAGCATAGCTGCCTTCCAAGCAGTTGACCCGGGTTCGATTCCCGGCCAACGCAGTACAAATACTTATATATTCTGCAAGCTGGATATATTTTAATGCAATATGTCACAAAATGGAAATATCATGAACAGATTAATCAGCCAGATATAAAAAAATAAACAAATACGTAGGCAAACATCTCGATCGCCCCTTCTGCTATATTCATTGCCCTAATATATGATAAGTTCCATAAAGCAGAGTCACCACTCACATGTGCTGGTAATAAATATGTTACAGTGGGCAGACAATGAAAGGGCTGAGGCCCGACCAGACATTATAACTCCAGCATCTCTATGTTAAAAAGCATTTCTAGGCAATATCTAGCCTCTGAAAAAAATATGCAAGATCCACCGATAAATCTGGCAAAAGTCACTAACATTTTGGGCATACTTGTGCTCTCACCTGAATGTAGCGCCACCTTGTAGCCATCGGAGGTAACTGCAGCTCACAAAATGTTTCATAAGAGGGCAAGTTGAGAGGAATCCAAGAGGCAGATGTCCATAGAAAGAGCCTCTGACTACAGCAGGAAGGTTGGATGCTTCAAATTTGCATAGTTTCCTGTCCAACGTCCTCTCACGTCCCGAACGCCCACGTCACTCCACTGAATGCTCCTCATCTGCATAAAGAGAACACTTTCACAGAGGAGCAGAGTGGCGCAGCGGAAGCGTGCTGGGCCCATAACCCAGAGGTCGATGGATCGAAACCATCCTCTGCTAAATTTGCTTTATTTTCCTTCCAAGGACCAAGCTGTCATTTCCACGCTGCCAGAAAGGAAAAGCGCAAGCTTGCGCCAGCTATGTGAGAAAAGACTTCTCAACTATCTGTGTCTGCTGAAATACAAGAGAGGGATCGTCAAAGGATCCACCCTTTACTTTGAAAGTAAAGAGACACAATAACAAGCATAAATGACAGAGGGCGTTGGTGGTATAGTGGTGAGCATAGCTGCCTTCCATGCAGTTGACCCGGGTTCGATTCCCGGCCAACGCAGTGCAAATACTTATGTATTCTGCAAGCAGGATATATTTTAGTTCAACATGTCACAAAATGGAAATATCATGAACAGATTAATCAGCCATATATATAGAAATTAAAAAATACGTAGGTAAACATCTCAATCGCCCCTTCTGCTATATTCATTGTCCTAATATATGATAAGTTTCATAAAGCAGAGTCGCCATTCACATGTGCTGGTAATAAATATGTTATTTTGGGCAGGCAATGAAAGGGCTGAGGCCCGACCAGACATTATACCTCCAGCATCTCTATGTTAAAAAGCATTTCTAGGCAATTTCTAGCCTCTGAAAAAAATATGCAAGACCCACCGATAAATCTGGCCAAAGTCCGTAACATTTTTGCATACTTGTGCTCTGACCTGAATGTAGCGCCACCTCGTAGCTGTCGAAGGTAACTGCAGCTCACAAAATGTTTTATCAGAAGGCAAGTTGAGAGGAATCCAAGAGGCAGATGTCCATGGAAAGAGCCTCTCACTGCAGCAGGAAGGTTGGATGCTTGAAATTTGCATAGTTTCCTGTCCAACGTCCCGAACGCTCCCAAACGCTCAAAAGCCTCACACCGGGCAAGCCCTCACCGGGTAGATCTCTGGCTCCCAGGTAAAGCCAAATCCTGAGCATGTTAGCGCTAGTATCACAGAGAGAGATATAGAGGGTTCAAGAGCTGCTGTCTTGATAAATGTTTGAAACGGCTAGTGCCTGAGAGTGTCTGGCTTTCAGTTATGACTGATTGTGAGAGGGGAAGATTAAGTTTTTCTGCACCCAGCATGCTTTGCGATATACTTAGGCAAATGAGGTGAGAGCCCGACCAATCCCACTCTACTCTGCTGAATGCTCCTTATTTGCATAAAGAGAGCACTTTCACAACGGAGCAGAGTGGCGCAGCGGAAGCGTGCTGGGCCCATAACCCAGAGGTCGATGGATCGAAACCATCCTCTGCTAATTTTGCTTGATTTTTCTTCCAAGGACCAAGCTGTCATTCCCAGGCTGCCAGCAAGTAAAAGCGCAAGCTTTTGCCAGCTATGTGAGAAAAGACTTCTCAACTATCTGTGTCTGCTGAAATACAAGAGAGGGATCGTAAAAGGATCCACCCTGTACTTTGAAAGTAAAGACACACAATAATAAGCATAAATGACTGGTGGGACCTTCAAACACTTTTCTGGGCATGCTTTGAATTTCATTCTTCCCTTTTAGTTGTGCTATTATCTATCTCCTGGGCATTTCCTGGAATGTTCTCTCTTTCTCTTCCCTGCTTTGCTTCCCATGCTGCATCTATATGTTCATATCTATTATTTGTACTACTGCTTTCCATTCTTCTCTTCCGCACAGCTTTGACCTTGGTTTCAATCCCAGTTCCTTACCCTCTGCTAAAAACTTTCTACTGCTTTTCATGTTGGTATCTAAACCAAATGCACCGTTGAAGCTGGTGCAAGATAGACATTGCACTCAGGGTCGTAATGTTTAGAACCGAGAGCATACAGATCATAGGGCGTTGGTGGTATAGTGGTGAGCATAGCTGCCTTCCAAGCAGTTGACCCGGGTTCGATTCCCGGCCAACGCAGTACAAATACTTATATATTCTGCAAGCTGGATATATTTTAATGCAATATGTCACAAAATGGAAATATCATGAACAGATTAATCAGCCAGATATAAAAAAATAAACAAATACGTAGGCAAACATCTCGATCGCCCCTTCTGCTATATTCATTGCCCTAATATATGATAAGTTCCATAAAGCAGAGTCACCACTCACATGTGCTGGTAATAAATATGTTACAGTGGGCAGACAATGAAAGGGCTGAGGCCCGACCAGACATTATAACTCCAGCATCTCTATGTTAAAAAGCATTTCTAGGCAATATCTAGCCTCTGAAAAAAATATGCAAGATCCACCGATAAATCTGGCAAAAGTCACTAACATTTTGGGCATACTTGTGCTCTCACCTGAATGTAGCGCCACCTTGTAGCCATCGGAGGTAACTGCAGCTCACAAAATGTTTCATAAGAGGGCAAGTTGAGAGGAATCCAAGAGGCAGATGTCCATAGAAAGAGCCTCTGACTACAGCAGGAAGGTTGGATGCTTCAAATTTGCATAGTTTCCTGTCCAACGTCCTCTCACGTCCCGAACGCCCACGTCACTCCACTGAATGCTCCTCATCTGCATAAAGAGAACACTTTCACAGAGGAGCAGAGTGGCGCAGCGGAAGCGTGCTGGGCCCATAACCCAGAGGTCGATGGATTGAAACCATCCTCTGCTAAATTTGCTTTATTTTCCTTCCAAGGACCAAGCTGTCATTTCCACGCTGCCAGAAAGGAAAAGCGCAAGCTTGCGCCAGCTATGTGAGAAAAGACTTCTCAACTATCTGTGTCTGCTGAAATACAAGAGAGGGATCGTCAAAGGATCCACCCTTTACTTTGAAAGTAAAGAGACACAATAATAAGCATAAATGACAGAGGGCGTTGGTGGTATAGTGGTGAGCATAGCTGCCTTCCATGCAGTTGACCCGGGTTCGATTCCCGGCCAACGCAGTGCAAATACTTATGTATTCTGCAAGCAGGATATATTTTAGTTCAACATGTCACAAAATGGAAATATCATGAACAGATTAATCAGCCATATATATAGAAATTAAAAAATACGTAGGCAAACATCTCAATCGCCCCTTCTGCTATATTCATTGTCCTAATATATGATAAGTTTCATAAAGCAGAGTCGCCATTCACATGTGCTGGTAATAAATATGTTATTTTGGGCAGGCAATGAAAGGGCTGAGGCCCGACCAGACATTATACCTCCAGCATCTCTATGTTAAAAAGCATTTCTAGGCAATTTCTAGCCTCTGAAAAAAATATGCAAGACCCACCGATAAATCTGGCCAAAGTCCGTAACATTTTTGCATACTTGTGCTCTGACCTGAATGTAGCGCCACCTCGTAGCTGTCGAAGGTAACTGCAGCTCACAAAATGTTTTATCAGAAGGCAAGTTGAGAGGAATCCAAGAGGCAGATGTCCATGGAAAGAGCCTCTCACTGCAGCAGGAAGGTTGGATGCTTGAAATTTGCATAGTTTCCTGTCCAACGTCCCGAACGCTCCCAAACGCTCAAAAGCCTCACACCGGGCAAGCCCTCACCGGGTAGATCTCTGGCTCCCAGGTAAAGCCAAATCCTGAGCATGTTAGCGCTAGTATCACAGAGAGAGATATAGAGGGTTCAAGAGCTGCTGTCTTGATAAATGTTTGAAACGGCTAGTGCCTGAGAGTGTCTGGCTTTCAGTTATGACTGATTGTGAGAGGGGAAGATTAAGTTTTTCTGCACCCAGCATGCCTTGCGATATACTTAGGCAAATGAGGTGAGAGCCCGACCAATCCCACTCTACTCTGCTGAATGCTCCTTATTTGCATAAAAAGAGCACTTTCACAACGGAGCAGAGTGGCGCAGCGGAAGCGTGCTGGGCCCATAACCCAGAGGTCGATGGATCGAAACCATCCTCTGCTAATTTTGCTTGATTTTTCTTCCAAGGACCAAGCTGTCATTCCCAGGCTGCCAGCAAGTAAAAGCGCAAGCTTTTGCCAGCTATGTGAGAAAAGACTTCTCAACTATCTGTGTCTGCTGAAATACAAGAGAGGGATCGTAAAAGGATCCACCCTGTACTTTGAAAGTAAAGACACACAATAATAAGCATAAATGACTGGTGGGACCTTCAAACACTTTTCTGGGCATGCTTTGAATTTCATTCTTCCCTTTTAGTTGTGCTATTATCTATCTCCTGGGCATTTCATGGAATGTTCTCTCTTTCTCTTCCCTGCTTTGCTTCCCATGCTGCATCTATATGTTCATATCTATTATTTGTACTACTGCTTTCCATTCTTCTCTTCCGCACAGCTTTGACCTTGGTTTCAATCCCAGTTCCTTACCCTCTGCTAAAAACTTTCTACTGCTTTTCATGTTGGTATCTAAACCAAATGCACCGTTGAAGCTGGTGCAAGATAGACATTGCACTCAGGGTCGTAATGTTTAGAACCGAGAGCATACAGATCATAGGGCGTTGGTGGTATAGTGGTGAGCATAGCTGCCTTCCAAGCAGTTGACCCGGGTTCGATTCCCGGCCAACGCAGTACAAATACTTATATATTCTGCAAGCTGGATATATTTTAATGCAATATGTCACAAAATGGAAATATCATGAACAGATTAATCAGCCAGATATAAAAAAATAAACAAATACGTAGGCAAACATCTCGATCGCCCCTTCTGCTATATTCATTGCCCTAATATATGATAAGTTCCATAAAGCAGAGTCACCACTCACATGTGCTGGTAATAAATATGTTACAGTGGGCAGACAATGAAAGGGCTGAGGCCCGACCAGACATTATAACTCCAGCATCTCTATGTTAAAAAGCATTTCTAGGCAATATCTAGCCTCTGAAAAAAATATGCAAGATCCACCGATAAATCTGGCAAAAGTCACTAACATTTTGGGCATACTTGTGCTCTCACCTGAATGTAGCGCCACCTTGTAGCCATCGGAGGTAACTGCAGCTCACAAAATGTTTCATAAGAGGGCAAGTTGAGAGGAATCCAAGAGGCAGATGTCCATAGAAAGAGCCTCTGACTACAGCAGGAAGGTTGGATGCTTCAAATTTGCATAGTTTCCTGTCCAACGTCCTCTCACGTCCCGAACGCCCACGTCACTCCACTGAATGCTCCTCATCTGCATAAAGAGAACACTTTCACAGAGGAGCAGAGTGGCGCAGCGGAAGCGTGCTGGGCCCATAACCCAGAGGTCGATGGATCGAAACCATCCTCTGCTAAATTTGCTTTATTTTCCTTCCAAGGACCAAGCTGTCATTTCCACGCTGCCAGAAAGGAAAAGCGCAAGCTTGCGCCAGCTATGTGAGAAAAGACTTCTCAACTATCTGTGTCTGCTGAAATACAAGAGAGGGATCGTCAAAGGATCCACCCTTTACTTTGAAAGTAAAGAGACACAATAATAAGCATAAATGACAGAGGGCGTTGGTGGTATAGTGGTGAGCATAGCTGCCTTCCATGCAGTTGACCCGGGTTCGATTCCCGGCCAACGCAGTGCAAATACTTATGTATTCTGCAAGCAGGATATATTTTAGTTCAACATGTCACAAAATGGAAATATCATGAACAGATTAATCAGCCATATATATAGAAATTAAAAAATACGTAGGCAAACATCTCAATCGCCCCTTCTGCTATATTCATTGTCCTAATATATGATAAGTTTCATAAAGCAGAGTCGCCATTCACATGTGCTGGTAATAAATATGTTATTTTGGGCAGGCAATGAAAGGGCTGAGGCCCGACCAGACATTATACCTCCAGCATCTCTATGTTAAAAAGCATTTCTAGGCAATTTCTAGCCTCTGAAAAAAATATGCAAGACCCACCGATAAATCTGGCCAAAGTCCGTAACATTTTTGCATACTTGTGCTCTGACCTGAATGTAGCGCCACCTCGTAGCTGTCGAAGGTAACTGCAGCTCACAAAATGTTTTATCAGAAGGCAAGTTGAGAGGAATCCAAGAGGCAGATGTCCATGGAAAGAGCCTCTCACTGCAGCAGGAAGGTTGGATGCTTGAAATTTGCATAGTTTCCTGTCCAACGTCCCGAACGCTCCCAAACGCTCAAAAGCCTCACACCGGGCAAGCCCTCACCGGGTAGATCTCTGGCTCCCAGGTAAAGCCAAATCCTGAGCATGTTAGCGCTAGTATCACAGAGAGAGATATAGAGGGTTCAAGAGCTGCTGTCTTGATAAATGTTTGAAACGGCTAGTGCCTGAGAGTGTCTGGCTTTCAGTTATGACTGATTGTGAGAGGGGAAGATTAAGTTTTTCTGCACCCAGCATGCCTTGCGATATACTTAGGCAAATGAGGTGAGAGCCCGACCAATCCCACTCTACTCTGCTGAATGCTCCTTATTTGCATAAAGAGAACACTTTCACAACGGAGCAGAGTGGCGCAGCGGAAGCGTGCTGGGCCCATAACCCAGAGGTCGATGGATCGAAACCATCCTCTGCTAATTTTGCTTGATTTTTCTTCCAAGGACCAAGCTGTCATTCCCAGGCTGCCAGCAAGTAAAAGCGCAAGCTTTTGCCAGCTATGTGAGAAAAGACTTCTCAACTATCTGTGTCTGCTGAAATACAAGAGAGGGATCGTAAAAGGATCCACCCTGTACTTTGAAAGTAAAGACACACAATAATAAGCATAAATGACTGGTGGGACCTTCAAACACTTTTCTGGGCATGCTTTGAATTTCATTCTTCCCTTTTAGTTGTGCTATTGTCTATCTCCTGGGCATTTCCTGGAATGTTCTCTCTTTCTCTTCCCTGCTTTGCTTCCCATGCTGCATCTATATGTTCATATCTATTATTTGTACTACTGCTTTCCATTCTTCTCTTCCGCACAGCTTTGACCTTGGTTTCAATCCCAGTTCCTTACCCTCTGCTAAAAACTTTCTACTGCTTTTCATGTTGGTATCTAAACCAAATGCACCGTTGAAGCTGGTGCAAGATAGACATTGCACTCAGGGTCGTAATGTTTAGAACCGAGAGCATACAGATCATAGGGCGTTGGTGGTATAGTGGTGAGCATAGCTGCCTTCCAAGCAGTTGACCCGGGTTCGATTCCCGGCCAACGCAGTACAAATACTTATATATTCTGCAAGCTGGATATATTTTAATGCAATATGTCACAAAATGGAAATATCATGAACAGATTAATCAGCCAGATATAAAAAAATAAACAAATACGTAGGCAAACATCTCGATCGCCCCTTCTGCTATATTCATTGCCCTAATATATGATAAGTTCCATAAAGCAGAGTCACCACTCACATGTGCTGGTAATAAATATGTTACAGTGGGCAGACAATGAAAGGGCTGAGGCCCGACCAGACATTATAACTCCAGCATCTCTATGTTAAAAAGCATTTCTAGGCAATATCTAGCCTCTGAAAAAAATATGCAAGATCCACCGATAAATCTGGCAAAAGTCACTAACATTTTGGGCATACTTGTGCTCTCACCTGAATGTAGCGCCACCTTGTAGCCATCGGAGGTAACTGCAGCTCACAAAATGTTTCATAAGAGGGCAAGTTGAGAGGAATCCAAGAGGCAGATGTCCATAGAAAGAGCCTCTGACTACAGCAGGAAGGTTGGATGCTTCAAATTTGCATAGTTTCCTGTCCAACGTCCTCTCACGTCCCGAACGCCCACGTCACTCCACTGAATGCTCCTCATCTGCATAAAGAGAACACTTTCACAGAGGAGCAGAGTGGCGCAGCGGAAGCGTGCTGGGCCCATAACCCAGAGGTTGATGGATCGAAACCATCCTCTGCTAAATTTGCTTTATTTTCCTTCCAAGGACCAAGCTGTCATTTCCACGCTGCCAGAAAGGAAAAGCGCAAGCTTGCGCCAGCTATGTGAGAAAAGACTTCTCAACTATCTGTGTCTGCTGAAATACAAGAGAGGGATCGTCAAAGGATCCACCCTTTACTTTGAAAGTAAAGAGACACAATAATAAGCATAAATGACAGAGGGCGTTGGTGGTATAGTGGTGAGCATAGCTGCCTTCCATGCAGTTGACCCGGGTTCGATTCCCGGCCAACGCAGTGCAAATACTTATGTATTCTGCAAGCAGGATATATTTTAGTTCAACATGTCACAAAATGGAAATATCATGAACAGATTAATCAGCCATATATATAGAAATTAAAAAATACGTAGGCAAACATCTCAATCGCCCCTTCTGCTATATTCATTGTCCTAATATATGATAAGTTTCATAAAGCAGAGTCGCCATTCACATGTGCTGGTAATAAATATGTTATTTTGGGCAGGCAATGAAAGGGCTGAGGCCCGACCAGACATTATACCTCCAGCATCTCTATGTTAAAAAGCATTTCTAGGCAATTTCTAGCCTCTGAAAAAAATATGCAAGACCCACCGATAAATCTGGCCAAAGTCCGTAACATTTTTGCATACTTGTGCTCTGACCTGAATGTAGCGCCACCTCGTAGCTGTCGAAGGTAACTGCAGCTCACAAAATGTTTTATAAGAAGGCAAGTTGAGAGGAATCCAAGAGGCAGATGTCCATGGAAAGAGCCTCTCACTGCAGCAGGAAGGTTGGATGCTTGAAATTTGCATAGTTTCCTGTCCAACGTCCCGAACGCTCCCAAACGCTCAAAAGCCTCACACCGGGCAAGCCCTCACCGGGTAGATCTCTGGCTCCCAGGTAAAGCCAAATCCTGAGCATGTTAGCGCTAGTATCACAGAGAGAGATATAGAGGGTTCAAGAGCTGCTGTCTTGATAAATGTTTGAAACGGCTAGTGCCTGAGAGTGTCTGGCTTTCAGTTATGACTGATTGTGAGAGGGGAAGATTAAGTTTTTCTGCACCCAGCATGCCTTGCGATATACTTAGGCAAATGAGGTGAGAGCCCGACCAATCCCACTCTACTCTGCTGAATGCTCCTTATTTGCATAAAGAGAGCACTTTCACAACGGAGCAGAGTGGCGCAGCGGAAGCGTGCTGGGCCCATAACCCAGAGGTCGATGGATCGAAACCATCCTCTGCTAATTTTGCTTGATTTTTCTTCCAAGGACCAAGCTGTCATTCCCAGGCTGCCAGCAAGTAAAAGCGCAAGCTTTTGCCAGCTATGTGAGAAAAGACTTCTCAACTATCTGTGTCTGCTGAAATACAAGAGAGGGATCGTAAAAGGATCCACCCTGTACTTTGAAAGTAAAGACACACAATAATAAGCATAAATGACTGGTGGGACCTTCAAACACTTTTCTGGGCATGCTTTGAATTTCATTCTTCCCTTTTAGTTGTGCTATTATCTATCTCCTGGGCATTTCCTGGAATGTTCTCTCTTTCTCTTCCCTGCTTTGCTTCCCATGCTGCATCTATATGTTCATATCTATTATTTGTACTACTGCTTTCCATTCTTCTCTTCCGCACAGCTTTGACCTTGGTTTCAATCCCAGTTCCTTACCCTCTGCTAAAAACTTTCTACTGCTTTTCATGTTGGTATCTAAACCAAATGCACCGTTGAAGCTGGTGCAAGATAGACATTGCACTCAGGGTCGTAATGTTTAGAACCGAGAGCATACAGATCATAGGGCGTTGGTGGTATAGTGGTGAGCATAGCTGCCTTCCAAGCAGTTGACCCGGGTTCGATTCCCGGCCAACGCAGTACAAATACTTATATATTCTGCAAGCTGGATATATTTTAATGCAATATGTCACAAAATGGAAATATCATGAACAGATTAATCAGCCAGATATAAAAAAATAAACAAATACGTAGGCAAACATCTCGATCGCCCCTTCTGCTATATTCATTGCCCTAATATATGATAAGTTCCATAAAGCAGAGTCACCACTCACATGTGCTGGTAATAAATATGTTACAGTGGGCAGACAATGAAAGGGCTGAGGCCCGACCAGACATTATAACTCCAGCATCTCTATGTTAAAAAGCATTTCTAGGCAATATCTAGCCTCTGAAAAAAATATGCAAGATCCACCGATAAATCTGGCAAAAGTCACTAACATTTTGGGCATACTTGTGCTCTCACCTGAATGTAGCGCCACCTTGTAGCCATCGGAGGTAACTGCAGCTCACAAAATGTTTCATAAGAGGGCAAGTTGAGAGGAATCCAAGAGGCAGATGTCCATAGAAAGAGCCTCTGACTACAGCAGGAAGGTTGGATGCTTCAAATTTGCATAGTTTCCTGTCCAACGTCCTCTCACGTCCCGAACGCCCACGTCACTCCACTGAATGCTCCTCATCTGCATAAAGAGAACACTTTCACAGAGGAGCAGAGTGGCGCAGCGGAAGCGTGCTGGGCCCATAACCCAGAGGTCGATGGATTGAAACCATCCTCTGCTAAATTTGCTTTATTTTCCTTCCAAGGACCAAGCTGTCATTTCCACGCTGCCAGAAAGGAAAAGCGCAAGCTTGCGCCAGCTATGTGAGAAAAGACTTCTCAACTATCTGTGTCTGCTGAAATACAAGAGAGGGATCGTCAAAGGATCCACCCTTTACTTTGAAAGTAAAGAGACACAATAATAAGCATAAATGACAGAGGGCGTTGGTGGTATAGTGGTGAGCATAGCTGCCTTCCATGCAGTTGACCCGGGTTCGATTCCCGGCCAACGCAGTGCAAATACTTATGTATTCTGCAAGCAGGATATATTTTAGTTCAACATGTCACAAAATGGAAATATCATGAACAGATTAATCAGCCATATATATAGAAATTAAAAAATACGTAGGCAAACATCTCAATCGCCCCTTCTGCTATATTCATTGTCCTAATATATGATAAGTTTCATAAAGCAGAGTCGCCATTCACATGTGCTGGTAATAAATATGTTATTTTGGGCAGGCAATGAAAGGGCTGAGGCCCGACCAGACATTATACCTCCAGCATCTCTATGTTAAAAAGCATTTCTAGGCAATTTCTAGCCTCTGAAAAAAATATGCAAGACCCACCGATAAATCTGGCCAAAGTCCGTAACATTTTTGCATACTTGTGCTCTGACCTGAATGTAGCGCCACCTCGTAGCTGTCGAAGGTAACTGCAGCTCACAAAATGTTTTATCAGAAGGCAAGTTGAGAGGAATCCAAGAGGCAGACGTCCATGGAAAGAGCCTCTCACTGCAGCAGGAAGGTTGGATGCTTGAAATTTGCATAGTTTCCTGTCCAACGTCCCGAACGCTCCCAAACGCTCAAAAGCCTCACACCGGGCAAGCCCTCACCGGGTAGATCTCTGGCTCCCAGGTAAAGCCAAATCCTGAGCATGTTAGCGCTAGTATCACAGAGAGAGATATAGAGGGTTCAAGAGCTGCTGTCTTGATAAATGTTTGAAACGGCTAGTGCCTGAGAGTGTCTGGCTTTCAGTTATGACTGATTGTGAGAGGGGAAGATTAAGTTTTTCTGCACCCAGCATGCCTTGCGATATACTTAGGCAAATGAGGTGAGAGCCCGACCAATCCCACTCTACTCTGCTGAATGCTCCTTATTTGCATAAAAAGAGCACTTTCACAACGGAGCAGAGTGGCGCAGCGGAAGCGTGCTGGGCCCATAACCCAGAGGTCGATGGATCGAAACCATCCTCTGCTAATTTTGCTTGATTTTTCTTCCAAGGACCAAGCTGTCATTCCCAGGCTGCCAGCAAGTAAAAGCGCAAGCTTTTGCCAGCTATGTGAGAAAAGACTTCTCAACTATCTGTGTCTGCTGAAATACAAGAGAGGGATCGTAAAAGGATCCACCCTGTACTTTGAAAGTAAAGACACACAATAATAAGCATAAATGACTGGTGGGACCTTCAAACACTTTTCTGGGCATGCTTTGAATTTCATTCTTCCCTTTTAGTTGTGCTATTATCTATCTCCTGGGCATTTCCTGGAATGTTCTCTCTTTCTCTTCCCTGCTTTGCTTCCCATGCTGCATCTATATGTTCATATCTATTATTTGTACTACTGCTTTCCATTCTTCTCTTCCGCACAGCTTTGACCTTGGTTTCAATCCCAGTTCCTTACCCTCTGCTAAAAACTTTCTACTGCTTTTCATGTTGGTATCTAAACCAAATGCACCGTTGAAGCTGGTGCAAGATAGACATTGCACTCAGGGTCGTAATGTTTAGAACCGAGAGCATACAGATCATAGGGCGTTGGTGGTATAGTGGTGAGCATAGCTGCCTTCCAAGCAGTTGACCCGGGTTCGATTCCCGGCCAACGCAGTACAAATACTTATATATTCTGCAAGCTGGATATATTTTAATGCAATATGTCACAAAATGGAAATATCATGAACAGATTAATCAGCCAGATATAAAAAAATAAACAAATACGTAGGCAAACATCTCGATCGCCCCTTCTGCTATATTCATTGCCCTAATATATGATAAGTTCCATAAAGCAGAGTCACCACTCACATGTGCTGGTAATAAATATGTTACAGTGGGCAGACAATGAAAGGGCTGAGGCCCGACCAGACATTATAACTCCAGCATCTCTATGTTAAAAAGCATTTCTAGGCAATATCTAGCCTCTGAAAAAAATATGCAAGATCCACCGATAAATCTGGCAAAAGTCACTAACATTTTGGGCATACTTGTGCTCTCACCTGAATGTAGCGCCACCTTGTAGCCATCGGAGGTAACTGCAGCTCACAAAATGTTTCATAAGAGGGCAAGTTGAGAGGAATCCAAGAGGCAGATGTCCATAGAAAGAGCCTCTGACTACAGCAGGAAGGTTGGATGCTTCAAATTTGCATAGTTTCCTGTCCAACGTCCTCTCACGTCCCGAACGCCCACGTCACTCCACTGAATGCTCCTCATCTGCATAAAGAGAACACTTTCACAGAGGAGCAGAGTGGCGCAGCGGAAGCGTGCTGGGCCCATAACCCAGAGGTCGATGGATCGAAACCATCCTCTGCTAAATTTGCTTTATTTTCCTTCCAAGGACCAAGCTGTCATTTCCACGCTGCCAGAAAGGAAAAGCGCAAGCTTGCGCCAGCTATGTGAGAAAAGACTTCTCAACTATCTGTGTCTGCTGAAATACAAGAGAGGGATCGTCAAAGGATCCACCCTTTACTTTGAAAGTAAAGAGACACAATAATAAGCATAAATGACAGAGGGCGTTGGTGGTATAGTGGTGAGCATAGCTGCCTTCCAAGCAGTTGACCCGGGTTCGATTCCCGGCCAACGCAGTGCAAATACTTATGTATTCTGCAAGCAGGATATATTTTAGTTCAACATGTCACAAAATGGAAATATCATGAACAGATTAATCAGCCATATATATAGAAATTAAAAAATACGTAGGCAAACATCTCAATCGCCCCTTCTGCTATATTCATTGTCCTAATATATGATAAGTTTCATAAAGCAGAGTCGCCATTCACATGTGCTGGTAATAAATATGTTATTTTGGGCAGGCAATGAAAGGGCTGAGGCCCAACCAGACATTATACCTCCAGCATCTCTATGTTAAAAAGCATTTCTAGGCAATTTCTAGCCTCTGAAAAAAATATGCAAGACCCACCGATAAATCTGGCCAAAGTCCGTAACATTTTTGCATACTTGTGCTCTGACCTGAATGTAGCGCCACCTCGTAGCTGTCGAAGGTAACTGCAGCTCACAAAATGTTTTATCAGAAGGCAAGTTGAGAGGAATCCAAGAGGCAGACGTCCATGGAAAGAGCCTCTCACTGCAGCAGGAAGGTTGGATGCTTGAAATTTGCATAGTTTCCTGTCCAACGTCCCGAACGCTCCCAAACGCTCAAAAGCCTCGCCCTCACCGGGTAGATCTCTGGCTCCCAGGTAAAGCCAAATCCTGAGCATGTTAGCGCTAGTATCACAGAGAGAGATATAGAGGGTTCAAGAGCTGCTGTCTTGATAAATGTTTGAAACGGCTAGTGCCTGAGAGTGTCTGGCTTTCAGTTATGACTGATTGTGAGAGGGGAAGATTAAGTTTTTCTGCACCCAGCATGCCTTGCGATATACTTAGGCAAATGAGGTGAGAGCCCGACCAATCCCACTCTACTCTGCTGAATGCTCCTTATTTGCATAAAAAGAGCACTTTCACAACGGAGCAGAGTGGCGCAGCGGAAGCGTGCTGGGCCCATAACCCAGAGGTCGATGGATCGAAACCATCCTCTGCTAATTTTGCTTGATTTTTCTTCCAAGGACCAAGCTGTCATTCCCAGGCTGCCAGCAAGTAAAAGCGCAAGCTTTTGCCAGCTATGTGAGAAAAGACTTCTCAACTATCTGTGTCTGCTGAAATACAAGAGAGGGATCGTAAAAGGATCCACCCTGTACTTTGAAAGTAAAGACACACAATAATAAGCATAAATGACTGGTGGGACCTTCAAACACTTTTCTGGGCATGCTTTGAATTTCATTCTTCCCTTTTACTTGTGCTATTATCTATCTCCTGGGCATTTCCTGGAATGTTCTCTCTTTCTCTTCCCTGCTTTGCTTCCCATGCTGCATCTATATGTTCATATCTATTATTTGTACTACTGCTTTCCATTCTTCTCTTCCGCACAGCTTTGACCTTGGTTTCAATCCCAGTTCCTTACCCTCTGCTAAAAACTTTCTACTGCTTTTCATGTTGGTATCTAAACCAAATGCACCGTTGAAGCTGGTGCAAGATAGACATTGCACTCAGGGTCGTAATGTTTAGAACCGAGAGCATACAGATCATAGGGCGTTGGTGGTATAGTGGTGAGCATAGCTGCCTTCCAAGCAGTTGACCCGGGTTCGATTCCCGGCCAACGCAGTACAAATACTTATATATTCTGCAAGCTGGATATATTTTAATGCAATATGTCACAAAATGGAAATATCATGAACAGATTAATCAGCCAGATATAAAAAAATAAACAAATACGTAGGCAAACATCTCGATCGCCCCTTCTGCTATATTCATTGCCCTAATATATGATAAGTTCCATAAAGCAGAGTCACCACTCACATGTGCTGGTAATAAATATGTTACAGTGGGCAGACAATGAAAGGGCTGAGGCCCGACCAGACATTATAACTCCAGCATCTCTATGTTAAAAAGCATTTCTAGGCAATATCTAGCCTCTGAAAAAAATATGCAAGATCCACCGATAAATCTGGCAAAAGTCACTAACATTTTGGGCATACTTGTGCTCTCACCTGAATGTAGCGCCACCTTGTAGCCATCGGAGGTAACTGCAGCTCACAAAATGTTTCATAAGAGGGCAAGTTGAGAGGAATCCAAGAGGCAGATGTCCATAGAAAGAGCCTCTGACTACAGCAGGAAGGTTGGATGCTTCAAATTTGCATAGTTTCCTGTCCAACGTCCTCTCACGTCCCGAACGCCCACGTCACTCCACTGAATGCTCCTCATCTGCATAAAGAGAACACTTTCACAGAGGAGCAGAGTGGCGCAGCGGAAGCGTGCTGGGCCCATAACCCAGAGGTCGATGGATCGAAACCATCCTCTGCTAAATTTGCTTTATTTTCCTTCCAAGGACCAAGCTGTCATTTCCACGCTGCCAGAAAGGAAAAGCGCAAGCTTGCGCCAGCTATGTGAGAAAAGACTTCTCAACTATCTGTGTCTGCTGAAATACAAGAGAGGGATCGTCAAAGGATCCACCCTTTACTTTGAAAGTAAAGAGACACAATAATAAGCATAAATGACAGAGGGCGTTGGTGGTATAGTGGTGAGCATAGCTGCCTTCCAAGCAGTTGACCCGGGTTCGATTCCCGGCCAACGCAGTGCAAATACTTATGTATTCTGCAAGCAGGATATATTTTAGTTCAACATGTCACAAAATGGAAATATCATGAACAGATTAATCAGCCATATATATAGAAATTAAAAAATACGTAGGCAAACATCTCAATCGCCCCTTCTGCTATATTCATTGTCCTAATATATGATAAGTTTCATAAAGCAGAGTCGCCATTCACATGTGCTGGTAATAAATATGTTATTTTGGGCAGGCAATGAAAGGGCTGAGGCCCGACCAGACATTATACCTCCAGCATCTCTATGTTAAAAAGCATTTCTAGGCAATTTCTAGCCTCTGAAAAAAATATGCAAGACCCACCGATAAATCTGGCCAAAGTCCGTAACATTTTTGCATACTTGTGCTCTGACCTGAATGTAGCGCCACCTCGTAGCTGTCGAAGGTAACTGCAGCTCACAAAATGTTTTATCAGAAGGCAAGTTGAGAGGAATCCAAGAGGCAGATGTCCATGGAAAGAGCCTCTCACTGCAGCAGGAAGGTTGGATGCTTGAAATTTGCATAGTTTCCTGTCCAACGTCCCGAACGCTCCCAAACGCTCAAAAGCCTCACACCGGGCAAGCCCTCACCGGGTAGATCTCTGGCTCCCAGGTAAAGCCAAATCCTGAGCATGTTAGCGCTAGTATCACAGAGAGAGATATAGAGGGTTCAAGAGCTGCTGTCTTGATAAATGTTTGAAACGGCTAGTGCCTGAGAGTGTCTGGCTTTCAGTTATGACTGATTGTTAGAGGGGAAGATTAAGTTTTTCTGCACCCAGCATGCCTTGCGATATACTTAGGCAAATGAGGTGAGAGCCCGACCAATCCCACTCTACTCTGCTGAATGCTCCTTATTTGCATAAAGAGAACACTTTCACAACGGAGCAGAGTGGCGCAGCGGAAGCGTGCTGGGCCCATAACCCAGAGGTCGATGGATCGAAACCATCCTCTGCTAATTTTGCTTGATTTTTCTTCCAAGGACCAAGCTGTCATTCCCAGGCTGCCAGCAAGTAAAAGCGCAAGCTTTTGCCAGCTATGTGAGAAAAGACTTCTCAACTATCTGTGTCTGCTGAAATACAAGAGAGGGATCGTAAAAGGATCCACCCTGTACTTTGAAAGTAAAGACACACAATAATAAGCATAAATGACTGGTGGGACCTTCAAACACTTTTCTGGGCATGCTTTGAATTTCATTCTTCCCTTTTAGTTGTGCTATTATCTATCTCCTGGGCATTTCCTGGAATGTTCTCTCTTTCTCTTCCCTGCTTTGCTTCCCATGCTGCATCTATATGTTCATATCTATTATTTGTACTACTGCTTTCCATTCTTCTCTTCCGCACAGCTTTGACCTTGGTTTCAATCCCAGTTCCTTACCCTCTGCTAAAAACTTTCTACTGCTTTTCATGTTGGTATCTAAACCAAATGCACCGTTGAAGCTGGTGCAAGATAGACATTGCACTCAGGGTCGTAATGTTTAGAACCGAGAGCATACAGATCATAGGGCGTTGGTGGTATAGTGGTGAGCATAGCTGCCTTCCAAGCAGTTGACCCGGGTTCGATTCCCGGCCAACGCAGTACAAATACTTATATATTCTGCAAGCTGGATATATTTTAATGCAATATGTCACAAAATGGAAATATCATGAACAGATTAATCAGCCAGATATAAAAAAATAAACAAATACGTAGGCAAACATCTCGATCGCCCCTTCTGCTATATTCATTGCCCTAATATATGATAAGTTCCATAAAGCAGAGTCACCACTCACATGTGCTGGTAATAAATATGTTACAGTGGGCAGACAATGAAAGGGCTGAGGCCCGACCAGACATTATAACTCCAGCATCTCTATGTTAAAAAGCATTTCTAGGCAATATCTAGCCTCTGAAAAAAATATGCAAGATCCACCGATAAATCTGGCAAAAGTCACTAACATTTTGGGCATACTTGTGCTCTCACCTGAATGTAGCGCCACCTTGTAGCCATCGGAGGTAACTGCAGCTCACAAAATGTTTCATAAGAGGGCAAGTTGAGAGGAATCCAAGAGGCAGATGTCCATAGAAAGAGCCTCTGACTACAGCAGGAAGGTTGGATGCTTCAAATTTGCATAGTTTCCTGTCCAACGTCCTCTCACGTCCCGAACGCCCACGTCACTCCACTGAATGCTCCTCATCTGCATAAAGAGAACACTTTCACAGAGGAGCAGAGTGGCGCAGCGGAAGCGTGCTGGGCCCATAACCCAGAGGTCGATGGATCGAAACCATCCTCTGCTAAATTTGCTTTATTTTCCTTCCAAGGACCAAGCTGTCATTTCCACGCTGCCAGAAAGGAAAAGCGCAAGCTTGCGCCAGCTATGTGAGAAAAGACTTCTCAACTATCTGTGTCTGCTGAAATACAAGAGAGGGATCGTCAAAGGATCCACCCTTTACTTTGAAAGTAAAGAGACACAATAATAAGCATAAATGACAGAGGGCATTGGTGGTATAGTGGTGAGCATAGCTGCCTTCCATGCAGTTGACCCGGGTTCGATTCCCGGCCAACGCAGTGCAAATACTTATGTATTCTGCAAGCAGGATATATTTTAGTTCAACATGTCACAAAATGGAAATATCATGAACAGATTAATCAGCCATATATATAGAAATTAAAAAATACGTAGGCAAACATCTCAATCGCCCCTTCTGCTATATTCATTGTCCTAATATATGATAAGTTTCATAAAGCAGAGTCGCCATTCACATGTGCTGGTAATAAATATGTTATTTTGGGCAGGCAATGAAAGGGCTGAGGCCCGACCAGACATTATACCTCCAGCATCTCTATGTTAAAAAGCATTTCTAGGCAATTTCTAGCCTCTGAAAAAAATATGCAAGACCCACCGATAAATCTGGCCAAAGTCCGTAACATTTTTGCATACTTGTGCTCTGACCTGAATGTAGCGCCACCTCGTAGCTGTCGAAGGTAACTGCAGCTCACAAAATGTTTTATCAGAAGGCAAGTTGAGAGGAATCCAAGAGGCAGATGTCCATGGAAAGAGCCTCTCACTGCAGCAGGAAGGTTGGATGCTTGAAATTTGCATAGTTTCCTGTCCAACGTCCCGAACGCTCCCAAACGCTCAAAAGCCTCACACCGGGCAAGCCCTCACCGGGTAGATCTCTGGCTCCCAGGTAAAGCCAAATCCTGAGCATGTTAGCGCTAGTATCACAGAGAGAGATATAGAGGGTTCAAGAGCTGCTGTCTTGATAAATGTTTGAAACGGCTAGTGCCTGAGAGTGTCTGGCTTTCAGTTATGACTGATTGTGAGAGGGGAAGATTAAGTTTTTCTGCACCCAGCATGCCTTGCGATATACTTAGGCAAATGAGGTGAGAGCCCGACCAATCCCACTCTACTCTGCTGAATGCTCCTTATTTGCATAAAGAGAGCACTTTCACAACGGAGCAGAGTGGCGCAGCGGAAGCGTGCTGGGCCCATAACCCAGAGGTCGATGGATCGAAACCATCCTCTGCTAATTTTGCTTGATTTTTCTTCCAAGGACCAAGCTGTCATTCCCAGGCTGCCAGCAAGTAAAAGCGCAAGCTTTTGCCAGCTATGTGAGAAAAGACTTCTCAACTATCTGTGTCTGCTGAAATACAAGAGAGGGATCGTAAAAGGATCCACCCTGTACTTTGAAAGTAAAGACACACAATAATAAGCATAAATGACTGGTGGGACCTTCAAACACTTTTCTGGGCATGCTTTGAATTTCATTCTTCCCTTTTAGTTGTGCTATTATCTATCTCCTGGGCATTTCCTGGAATGTTCTCTCTTTCTCTTCCCTGCTTTGCTTCCCATGCTGCATCTATATGTTCATATCTATTATTTGTACTACTGCTTTCCATTCTTCTCTTCCGCACAGCTTTGACCTTGGTTTCAATCCCAGTTCCTTACCCTCTGCTAAAAACTTTCTACTGCTTTTCATGTTGGTATCTAAACCAAATGCACCGTTGAAGCTGGTGCAAGATAGACATTGCACTCAGGGTCGTAATGTTTAGAACCGAGAGCATACAGATCATAGGGCGTTGGTGGTATAGTGGTGAGCATAGCTGCCTTCCAAGCAGTTGACCCGGGTTCGATTCCCGGCCAACGCAGTACAAATACTTATATATTCTGCAAGCTGGATATATTTTAATGCAATATGTCACAAAATGGAAATATCATGAACAGATTAATCAGCCAGATATAAAAAAATAAACAAATACGTAGGCAAACATCTCGATCGCCCCTTCTGCTATATTCATTGCCCTAATATATGATAAGTTCCATAAAGCAGAGTCACCACTCACATGTGCTGGTAATAAATATGTTACAGTGGGCAGACAATGAAAGGGCTGAGGCCCGACCAGACATTATAACTCCAGCATCTCTATGTTAAAAAGCATTTCTAGGCAATATCTAGCCTCTGAAAAAAATATGCAAGATCCACCGATAAATCTGGCAAAAGTCACTAACATTTTGGGCATACTTGTGCTCTCACCTGAATGTAGCGCCACCTTGTAGCCATCGGAGGTAACTGCAGCTCACAAAATGTTTCATAAGAGGGCAAGTTGAGAGGAATCCAAGAGGCAGATGTCCATAGAAAGAGCCTCTGACTACAGCAGGAAGGTTGGATGCTTCAAATTTGCATAGTTTCCTGTCCAACGTCCTCTCACGTCCCGAACGCCCACGTCACTCCACTGAATGCTCCTCATCTGCATAAAGAGAACACTTTCACAGAGGAGCAGAGTGGCGCAGCGGAAGCGTGCTGGGCCCATAACCCAGAGGTCGATGGATCGAAACCATCCTCTGCTAAATTTGCTTTATTTTCCTTCCAAGGACCAAGCTGTCATTTCCACGCTGCCAGAAAGGAAAAGCGCAAGCTTGCGCCAGCTATGTGAGAAAAGACTTCTCAACTATCTGTGTCTGCTGAAATACAAGAGAGGGATCGTCAAAGGATCCACCCTTTACTTTGAAAGTAAAGAGACACAATAATAAGCATAAATGACAGAGGGCGTTGGTGGTATAGTGGTGAGCATAGCTGCCTTCCATGCAGTTGACCCGGGTTCGATTCCCGGCCAACGCAGTGCAAATACTTATGTATTCTGCAAGCAGGATATATTTTAGTTCAACATGTCACAAAATGGAAATATCATGAACAGATTAATCAGCCATATATATAGAAATTAAAAAATACGTAGGCAAACATCTCAATCGCCCCTTCTGCTATATTCATTGTCCTAATATATGATAAGTTTCATAAAGCAGAGTCGCCATTCACATGTGCTGGTAATAAATATGTTATTTTGGGCAGGCAATGAAAGGGCTGAGGCCCGACCAGACATTATACCTCCAGCATCTCTATGTTAAAAAGCATTTCTAGGCAATTTCTAGCCTCTGAAAAAAATATGCAAGACCCACCGATAAATCTGGCCAAAGTCCGTAACATTTTTGCATACTTGTGCTCTGACCTGAATGTAGCGCCACCTCGTAGCTGTCGAAGGTAACTGCAGCTCACAAAATGTTTTATAAGAAGGCAAGTTGAGAGGAATCCAAGAGGCAGATGTCCATGGAAAGAGCCTCTCACTGCAGCAGGAAGGTTGGATGCTTGAAATTTGCATAGTTTCCTGTCCAACGTCCCGAACGCTCCCAAACGCTCAAAAGCCTCACACCGGGCAAGCCCTCACCGGGTAGATCTCTGGCTCCCAGGTAAAGCCAAATCCTGAGCATGTTAGCGCTAGTATCACAGAGAGAGATATAGAGGGTTCAAGAGCTGCTGTCTTGATAAATGTTTGAAACGGCTAGTGCCTGAGAGTGTCTGGCTTTCAGTTATGACTGATTGTGAGAGGGGAAGATTAAGTTTTTCTGCACCCAGCATGCCTTGCGATATACTTAGGCAAATGAGGTGAGAGCCCGACCAATCCCACTCTACTCTGCTGAATGCTCCTTATTTGCATAAAGAGAGCACTTTCACAACGGAGCAGAGTGGCGCAGCGGAAGCGTGCTGGGCCCATAACCCAGAGGTCGATGGATCGAAACCATCCTCTGCTAATTTTGCTTGATTTTTCTTCCAAGGACCAAGCTGTCATTCCCAGGCTGCCAGCAAGTAAAAGCGCAAGCTTTTGCCAGCTATGTGAGAAAAGACTTCTCAACTATCTGTGTCTGCTGAAATACAAGAGAGGGATCGTAAAAGGATCCACCCTGTACTTTGAAAGTAAAGACACACAATAATAAGCATAAATGACTGGTGGGACCTTCAAACACTTTTCTGGGCATGCTTTGAATTTCATTCTTCCCTTTTAGTTGTGCTATTATCTATCTCCTGGGCATTTCCTGGAATGTTCTCTCTTTCTCTTCCCTGCTTTGCTTCCCATGCTGCATCTATATGTTCATATCTATTATTTGTACTACTGCTTTCCATTCTTCTCTTCCGCACAGCTTTGACCTTGGTTTCAATCCCAGTTCCTTACCCTCTGCTAAAAACTTTCTACTGCTTTTCATGTTGGTATCTAAACCAAATGCACCGTTGAAGCTGGTGCAAGATAGACATTGCACTCAGGGTCGTAATGTTTAGAACCGAGAGCATACAGATCATAGGGCGTTGGTGGTATAGTGGTGAGCATAGCTGCCTTCCAAGCAGTTGACCCGGGTTCGATTCCCGGCCAACGCAGTACAAATACTTATATATTCTGCAAGCTGGATATATTTTAATGCAATATGTCACAAAATGGAAATATCATGAACAGATTAATCAGCCAGATATAAAAAAATAAACAAATACGTAGGCAAACATCTCGATCGCCCCTTCTGCTATATTCATTGCCCTAATATATGATAAGTTCCATAAAGCAGAGTCACCACTCACATGTGCTGGTAATAAATATGTTACAGTGGGCAGACAATGAAAGGGCTGAGGCCCGACCAGACATTATAACTCCAGCATCTCTATGTTAAAAAGCATTTCTAGGCAATATCTAGCCTCTGAAAAAAATATGCAAGATCCACCGATAAATCTGGCAAAAGTCACTAACATTTTGGGCATACTTGTGCTCTCACCTGAATGTAGCGCCACCTTGTAGCCATCGGAGGTAACTGCAGCTCACAAAATGTTTCATAAGAGGGCAAGTTGAGAGGAATCCAAGAGGCAGATGTCCATAGAAAGAGCCTCTGACTACAGCAGGAAGGTTGGATGCTTCAAATTTGCATAGTTTCCTGTCCAACGTCCTCTCACGTCCCGAACGCCCACGTCACTCCACTGAATGCTCCTCATCTGCATAAAGAGAACACTTTCACAGAGGAGCAGAGTGGCGCAGCGGAAGCGTGCTGGGCCCATAACCCAGAGGTCGATGGATTGAAACCATCCTCTGCTAAATTTGCTTTATTTTCCTTCCAAGGACCAAGCTGTCATTTCCACGCTGCCAGAAAGGAAAAGCGCAAGCTTGCGCCAGCTATGTGAGAAAAGACTTCTCAACTATCTGTGTCTGCTGAAATACAAGAGAGGGATCGTCAAAGGATCCACCCTTTACTTTGAAAGTAAAGAGACACAATAATAAGCATAAATGACAGAGGGCGTTGGTGGTATAGTGGTGAGCATAGCTGCCTTCCATGCAGTTGACCCGGGTTCGATTCCCGGCCAACGCAGTGCAAATACTTATGTATTCTGCAAGCAGGATATATTTTAGTTCAACATGTCACAAAATGGAAATATCATGAACAGATTAATCAGCCATATATATAGAAATTAAAAAATACGTAGGCAAACATCTCAATCGCCCCTTCTGCTATATTCATTGTCCTAATATATGATAAGTTTCATAAAGCAGAGTCGCCATTCACATGTGCTGGTAATAAATATGTTATTTTGGGCAGGCAATGAAAGGGCTGAGGCCCGACCAGACATTATACCTCCAGCATCTCTATGTTAAAAAGCATTTCTAGGCAATTTCTAGCCTCTGAAAAAAATATGCAAGACCCACCGATAAATCTGGCCAAAGTCCGTAACATTTTTGCATACTTGTGCTCTGACCTGAATGTAGCGCCACCTCGTAGCTGTCGAAGGTAACTGCAGCTCACAAAATGTTTTATCAGAAGGCAAGTTGAGAGGAATCCAAGAGGCAGACGTCCATGGAAAGAGCCTCTCACTGCAGCAGGAAGGTTGGATGCTTGAAATTTGCATAGTTTCCTGTCCAACGTCCCGAACGCTCCCAAACGCTCAAAAGCCTCACACCGGGCAAGCCCTCACCGGGTAGATCTCTGGCTCCCAGGTAAAGCCAAATCCTGAGCATGTTAGCGCTAGTATCACAGAGAGAGATATAGAGGGTTCAAGAGCTGCTGTCTTGATAAATGTTTGAAACGGCTAGTGCCTGAGAGTGTCTGGCTTTCAGTTATGACTGATTGTGAGAGGGGAAGATTAAGTTTTTCTGCACCCAGCATGCCTTGCGATATACTTAGGCAAATGAGGTGAGAGCCCGACCAATCCCACTCTACTCTGCTGAATGCTCCTTATTTGCATAAAAAGAGCACTTTCACAACGGAGCAGAGTGGCGCAGCGGAAGCGTGCTGGGCCCATAACCCAGAGGTCGATGGATCGAAACCATCCTCTGCTAATTTTGCTTGATTTTTCTTCCAAGGACCAAGCTGTCATTCCCAGGCTGCCAGCAAGTAAAAGCGCAAGCTTTTGCCAGCTATGTGAGAAAAGACTTCTCAACTATCTGTGTCTGCTGAAATACAAGAGAGGGATCGTAAAAGGATCCACCCTGTACTTTGAAAGTAAAGACACACAATAATAAGCATAAATGACTGGTGGGACCTTCAAACACTTTTCTGGGCATGCTTTGAATTTCATTCTTCCCTTTTAGTTGTGCTATTATCTATCTCCTGGGCATTTCCTGGAATGTTCTCTCTTTCTCTTCCCTGCTTTGCTTCCCATGCTGCATCTATATGTTCATATCTATTATTTGTACTACTGCTTTCCATTCTTCTCTTCCGCACAGCTTTGACCTTGGTTTCAATCCCAGTTCCTTACCCTCTGCTAAAAACTTTCTACTGCTTTTCATGTTGGTATCTAAACCAAATGCACCGTTGAAGCTGGTGCAAGATAGACATTGCACTCAGGGTCGTAATGTTTAGAACCGAGAGCATACAGATCATAGGGCGTTGGTGGTATAGTGGTGAGCATAGCTGCCTTCCAAGCAGTTGACCCGGGTTCGATTCCCGGCCAACGCAGTACAAATACTTATATATTCTGCAAGCTGGATATATTTTAATGCAATATGTCACAAAATGGAAATATCATGAACAGATTAATCAGCCAGATATAAAAAAATAAACAAATACGTAGGCAAACATCTCGATCGCCCCTTCTGCTATATTCATTGCCCTAATATATGATAAGTTCCATAAAGCAGAGTCACCACTCACATGTGCTGGTAATAAATATGTTACAGTGGGCAGACAATGAAAGGGCTGAGGCCCGACCAGACATTATAACTCCAGCATCTCTATGTTAAAAAGCATTTCTAGGCAATATCTAGCCTCTGAAAAAAATATGCAAGATCCACCGATAAATCTGGCAAAAGTCACTAACATTTTGGGCATACTTGTGCTCTCACCTGAATGTAGCGCCACCTTGTAGCCATCGGAGGTAACTGCAGCTCACAAAATGTTTCATAAGAGGGCAAGTTGAGAGGAATCCAAGAGGCAGATGTCCATAGAAAGAGCCTCTGACTACAGCAGGAAGGTTGGATGCTTCAAATTTGCATAGTTTCCTGTCCAACGTCCTCTCACGTCCCGAACGCCCACGTCACTCCACTGAATGCTCCTCATCTGCATAAAGAGAACACTTTCACAGAGGAGCAGAGTGGCGCAGCGGAAGCGTGCTGGGCCCATAACCCAGAGGTCGATGGATCGAAACCATCCTCTGCTAAATTTGCTTTATTTTCCTTCCAAGGACCAAGCTGTCATTTCCACGCTGCCAGAAAGGAAAAGCGCAAGCTTGCGCCAGCTATGTGAGAAAAGACTTCTCAACTATCTGTGTCTGCTGAAATACAAGAGAGGGATCGTCAAAGGATCCACCCTTTACTTTGAAAGTAAAGAGACACAATAATAAGCATAAATGACAGAGGGCGTTGGTGGTATAGTGGTGAGCATAGCTGCCTTCCAAGCAGTTGACCCGGGTTCGATTCCCGGCCAACGCAGTGCAAATACTTATGTATTCTGCAAGCAGGATATATTTTAGTTCAACATGTCACAAAATGGAAATATCATGAACAGATTAATCAGCCATATATATAGAAATTAAAAAATACGTAGGCAAACATCTCAATCGCCCCTTCTGCTATATTCATTGTCCTAATATATGATAAGTTTCATAAAGCAGAGTCGCCATTCACATGTGCTGGTAATAAATATGTTATTTTGGGCAGGCAATGAAAGGGCTGAGGCCCGACCAGACATTATACCTCCAGCATCTCTATGTTAAAAAGCATTTCTAGGCAATTTCTAGCCTCTGAAAAAAATATGCAAGACCCACCGATAAATCTGGCCAAAGTCCGTAACATTTTTGCATACTTGTGCTCTGACCTGAATGTAGCGCCACCTCGTAGCTGTCGAAGGTAACTGCAGCTCACAAAATGTTTTATCAGAAGGCAAGTTGAGAGGAATCCAAGAGGCAGATGTTCATGGAAAGAGCCTCTCACTGCAGCAGGAAGGTTGGATGCTTGAAATTTGCATAGTTTCCTGTCCAACGTCCCGAACGCTCCCAAACGCTCAAAAGCCTCACACCGGGCAAGCCCTCACCGGGTAGATCTCTGGCTCCCAGGTAAAGCCAAATCCTGAGCATGTTAGCGCTAGTATCACAGAGAGAGATATAGAGGGTTCAAGAGCTGCTGTCTTGATAAATGTTTGAAACGGCTAGTGCCTGAGAGTGTCTGGCTTTCAGTTATGACTGATTGTTAGAGGGGAAGATTAAGTTTTTCTGCACCCAGCATGCCTTGCGATATACTTAGGCAAATGAGGTGAGAGCCCGACCAATCCCACTCTACTCTGCTGAATGCTCCTTATTTGCATAAAGAGAGCACTTTCACAACGGAGCAGAGTGGCGCAGCGGAAGCGTGCTGGGCCCATAACCCAGAGGTCGATGGATCGAAACCATCCTCTGCTAATTTTGCTTGATTTTTCTTCCAAGGACCAAGCTGTCATTCCCAGGCTGCCAGCAAGTAAAAGCGCAAGCTTTTGCCAGCTATGTGAGAAAAGACTTCTCAACTATCTGTGTCTGCTGAAATACAAGAGAGGGATCGTAAAAGGATCCACCCTGTACTTTGAAAGTAAAGACACACAATAATAAGCATAAATGACTGGTGGGACCTTCAAACACTTTTCTGGGCATGCTTTGAATTTCATTCTTCCCTTTTAGTTGTGCTATTATCTATCTCCTGGGCATTTCCTGGAATGTTCTCTCTTTCTCTTCCCTGCTTTGCTTCCCATGCTGCATCTATATGTTCATATCTATTATTTGTACTACTGCTTTCCATTCTTCTCTTCCGCACAGCTTTGACCTTGGTTTCAATCCCAGTTCCTTACCCTCTGCTAAAAACTTTCTACTGCTTTTCATGTTGGTATCTAAACCAAATGCACCGTTGAAGCTGGTGCAAGATAGACATTGCACTCAGGGTCGTAATGTTTAGAACCGAGAGCATACAGATCATAGGGCGTTGGTGGTATAGTGGTGAGCATAGCTGCCTTCCAAGCAGTTGACCCGGGTTCGATTCCCGGCCAACGCAGTACAAATACTTATATATTCTGCAAGCTGGATATATTTTAATGCAATATGTCACAAAATGGAAATATCATGAACAGATTAATCAGCCAGATATAAAAAAATAAACAAATACGTAGGCAAACATCTCGATCGCCCCTTCTGCTATATTCATTGCCCTAATATATGATAAGTTCCATAAAGCAGAGTCACCACTCACATGTGCTGGTAATAAATATGTTACAGTGGGCAGACAATGAAAGGGCTGAGGCCCGACCAGACATTATAACTCCAGCATCTCTATGTTAAAAAGCATTTCTAGGCAATATCTAGCCTCTGAAAAAAATATGCAAGATCCACCGATAAATCTGGCAAAAGTCACTAACATTTTGGGCATACTTGTGCTCTCACCTGAATGTAGCGCCACCTTGTAGCCATCGGAGGTAACTGCAGCTCACAAAATGTTTCATAAGAGGGCAAGTTGAGAGGAATCCAAGAGGCAGATGTCCATAGAAAGAGCCTCTGACTACAGCAGGAAGGTTGGATGCTTCAAATTTGCATAGTTTCCTGTCCAACGTCCTCTCACGTCCCGAACGCCCACGTCACTCCACTGAATGCTCCTCATCTGCATAAAGAGAACACTTTCACAGAGGAGCAGAGTGGCGCAGCGGAAGCGTGCTGGGCCCATAACCCAGAGGTCGATGGATTGAAACCATCCTCTGCTAAATTTGCTTTATTTTCCTTCCAAGGACCAAGCTGTCATTTCCACGCTGCCAGAAAGGAAAAGCGCAAGCTTGCGCCAGCTATGTGAGAAAAGACTTCTCAACTATCTGTGTCTGCTGAAATACAAGAGAGGGATCGTCAAAGGATCCACCCTTTACTTTGAAAGTAAAGAGACACAATAATAAGCATAAATGACAGAGGGCGTTGGTGGTATAGTGGTGAGCATAGCTGCCTTCCATGCAGTTGACCCGGGTTCGATTCCCGGCCAACGCAGTGCAAATACTTATGTATTCTGCAAGCAGGATATATTTTAGTTCAACATGTCACAAAATGGAAATATCATGAACAGATTAATCAGCCATATATATAGAAATTAAAAAATACGTAGGCAAACATCTCAATCGCCCCTTCTGCTATATTCATTGTCCTAATATATGATAAGTTTCATAAAGCAGAGTCGCCATTCACATGTGCTGGTAATAAATATGTTATTTTGGGCAGGCAATGAAAGGGCTGAGGCCCGACCAGACATTATACCTCCAGCATCTCTATGTTAAAAAGCATTTCTAGGCAATTTCTAGCCTCTGAAAAAAATATGCAAGACCCACCGATAAATCTGGCCAAAGTCCGTAACATTTTTGCATACTTGTGCTCTGACCTGAATGTAGCGCCACCTCGTAGCTGTCGAAGGTAACTGCAGCTCACAAAATGTTTTATCAGAAGGCAAGTTGAGAGGAATCCAAGAGGCAGACGTCCATGGAAAGAGCCTCTCACTGCAGCAGGAAGGTTGGATGCTTGAAATTTGCATAGTTTCCTGTCCAACGTCCCGAACGCTCCCAAACGCTCAAAAGCCTCACACCGGGCAAGCCCTCACCGGGTAGATCTCTGGCTCCCAGGTAAAGCCAAATCCTGAGCATGTTAGCGCTAGTATCACAGAGAGAGATATAGAGGGTTCAAGAGCTGCTGTCTTGATAAATGTTTGAAACGGCTAGTGCCTGAGAGTGTCTGGCTTTCAGTTATGACTGATTGTGAGAGGGGAAGATTAAGTTTTTCTGCACCCAGCATGCCTTGCGATATACTTAGGCAAATGAGGTGAGAGCCCGACCAATCCCACTCTACTCTGCTGAATGCTCCTTATTTGCATAAAAAGAGCACTTTCACAACGGAGCAGAGTGGCGCAGCGGAAGCGTGCTGGGCCCATAACCCAGAGGTCGATGGATCGAAACCATCCTCTGCTAATTTTGCTTGATTTTTCTTCCAAGGACCAAGCTGTCATTCCCAGGCTGCCAGCAAGTAAAAGCACAAGCTTTTGCCAGCTATGTGAGAAAAGACTTCTCAACTATCTGTGTCTGCTGAAATACAAGAGAGGGATCGTAAAAGGATCCACCCTGTACTTTGAAAGTAAAGACACACAATAATAAGCATAAATGACTGGTGGGACCTTCAAACACTTTTCTGGGCATGCTTTGAATTTCATTCTTCCCTTTTAGTTGTGCTATTATCTATCTCCTGGGCATTTCCTGGAATGTTCTCTCTTTCTCTTCCCTGCTTTGCTTCCCATGCTGCATCTATATGTTCATATCTATTATTTGTACTACTGCTTTCCATTCTTCTCTTCCGCACAGCTTTGACCTTGGTTTCAATCCCAGTTCCTTACCCTCTGCTAAAAACTTTCTACTGCTTTTCATGTTGGTATCTAAACCAAATGCACCGTTGAAGCTGGTGCAAGATAGACATTGCACTCAGGGTCGTAATGTTTAGAACCGAGAGCATACAGATCATAGGGCGTTGGTGGTATAGTGGTGAGCATAGCTGCCTTCCAAGCAGTTGACCCGGGTTCGATTCCCGGCCAACGCAGTACAAATACTTATATATTCTGCAAGCTGGATATATTTTAATGCAATATGTCACAAAATGGAAATATCATGAACAGATTAATCAGCCAGATATAAAAAAATAAACAAATACGTAGGCAAACATCTCGATCGCCCCTTCTGCTATATTCATTGCCCTAATATATGATAAGTTCCATAAAGCAGAGTCACCACTCACATGTGCTGGTAATAAATATGTTACAGTGGGCAGACAATGAAAGGGCTGAGGCCCGACCAGACATTATAACTCCAGCATCTCTATGTTAAAAAGCATTTCTAGGCAATATCTAGCCTCTGAAAAAAATATGCAAGATCCACCGATAAATCTGGCAAAAGTCACTAACATTTTGGGCATACTTGTGCTCTCACCTGAATGTAGCGCCACCTTGTAGCCATCGGAGGTAACTGCAGCTCACAAAATGTTTCATAAGAGGGCAAGTTGAGAGGAATCCAAGAGGCAGATGTCCATAGAAAGAGCCTCTGACTACAGCAGGAAGGTTGGATGCTTCAAATTTGCATAGTTTCCTGTCCAACGTCCTCTCACGTCCCGAACGCCCACGTCACTCCACTGAATGCTCCTCATCTGCATAAAGAGAACACTTTCACAGAGGAGCAGAGTGGCGCAGCGGAAGCGTGCTGGGCCCATAACCCAGAGGTCGATGGATCGAAACCATCCTCTGCTAAATTTGCTTTATTTTCCTTCCAAGGACCAAGCTGTCATTTCCACGCTGCCAGAAAGGAAAAGCGCAAGCTTGCGCCAGCTATGTGAGAAAAGACTTCTCAACTATCTGTGTCTGCTGAAATACAAGAGAGGGATCGTCAAAGGATCCACCCTTTACTTTGAAAGTAAAGAGACACAATAATAAGCATAAATGACAGAGGGCGTTGGTGGTATAGTGGTGAGCATAGCTGCCTTCCATGCAGTTGACCCGGGTTCGATTCCCGGCCAACGCAGTGCAAATACTTATGTATTCTGCAAGCAGGATATATTTTAGTTCAACATGTCACAAAATGGAAATATCATGAACAGATTAATCAGCCATATATATAGAAATTAAAAAATACGTAGGCAAACATCTCAATCGCCCCTTCTGCTATATTCATTGTCCTAATATATGATAAGTTTCATAAAGCAGAGTCGCCATTCACATGTGCTGGTAATAAATATGTTATTTTGGGCAGGCAATGAAAGGGCTGAGGCCCGACCAGACATTATACCTCCAGCATCTCTATGTTAAAAAGCATTTCTAGGCAATTTCTAGCCTCTGAAAAAAATATGCAAGACCCACCGATAAATCTGGCCAAAGTCCGTAACATTTTTGCATACTTGTGCTCTGACCTGAATGTAGCGCCACCTCGTAGCTGTCGAAGGTAACTGCAGCTCACAAAATGTTTTATAAGAAGGCAAGTTGAGAGGAATCCAAGAGGCAGATGTCCATGGAAAGAGCCTCTCACTGCAGCAGGAAGGTTGGATGCTTGAAATTTGCATAGTTTCCTGTCCAACGTCCCGAACGCTCCCAAACGCTCAAAAGCCTCACACCGGGCAAGCCCTCACCGGGTAGATCTCTGGCTCCCAGGTAAAGCCAAATCCTGAGCATGTTAGCGCTAGTATCACAGAGAGAGATATAGAGGGTTCAAGAGCTGCTGTCTTGATAAATGTTTGAAACGGCTAGTGCCTGAGAGTGTCTGGCTTTCAGTTATGACTGATTGTGAGAGGGGAAGATTAAGTTTTTCTGCACCCAGCATGCCTTGCGATATACTTAGGCAAATGAGGTGAGAGCCCGACCAATCCCACTCTACTCTGCTGAATGCTCCTTATTTGCATAAAGAGAGCACTTTCACAACGGAGCAGAGTGGCGCAGCGGAAGCGTGCTGGGCCCATAACCCAGAGGTCGATGGATCGAAACCATCCTCTGCTAATTTTGCTTGATTTTTCTTCCAAGGACCAAGCTGTCATTCCCAGGCTGCCAGCAAGTAAAAGCGCAAGCTTTTGCCAGCTATGTGAGAAAAGACTTCTCAACTATCTGTGTCTGCTGAAATACAAGAGAGGGATCGTAAAAGGATCCACCCTGTACTTTGAAAGTAAAGACACACAATAATAAGCATAAATGACTGGTGGGACCTTCAAACACTTTTCTGGGCATGCTTTGAATTTCATTCTTCCCTTTTAGTTGTGCTATTATCTATCTCCTGGGCATTTCCTGGAATGTTCTCTCTTTCTCTTCCCTGCTTTGCTTCCCATGCTGCATCTATATGTTCATATCTATTATTTGTACTACTGCTTTCCATTCTTCTCTTCCGCACAGCTTTGACCTTGGTTTCAATCCCAGTTCCTTACCCTCTGCTAAAAACTTTCTACTGCTTTTCATGTTGGTATCTAAACCAAATGCACCGTTGAAGCTGGTGCAAGATAGACATTGCACTCAGGGTCGTAATGTTTAGAACCGAGAGCATACAGATCATAGGGCGTTGGTGGTATAGTGGTGAGCATAGCTGCCTTCCAAGCAGTTGACCCGGGTTCGATTCCCGGCCAACGCAGTACAAATACTTATATATTCTGCAAGCTGGATATATTTTAATGCAATATGTCACAAAATGGAAATATCATGAACAGATTAATCAGCCAGATATAAAAAAATAAACAAATACGTAGGCAAACATCTCGATCGCCCCTTCTGCTATATTCATTGCCCTAATATATGATAAGTTCCATAAAGCAGAGTCACCACTCACATGTGCTGGTAATAAATATGTTACAGTGGGCAGACAATGAAAGGGCTGAGGCCCGACCAGACATTATAACTCCAGCATCTCTATGTTAAAAAGCATTTCTAGGCAATATCTAGCCTCTGAAAAAAATATGCAAGATCCACCGATAAATCTGGCAAAAGTCACTAACATTTTGGGCATACTTGTGCTCTCACCTGAATGTAGCGCCACCTTGTAGCCATCGGAGGTAACTGCAGCTCACAAAATGTTTCATAAGAGGGCAAGTTGAGAGGAATCCAAGAGGCAGATGTCCATAGAAAGAGCCTCTGACTACAGCAGGAAGGTTGGATGCTTCAAATTTGCATAGTTTCCTGTCCAACGTCCTCTCACGTCCCGAACGCCCACGTCACTCCACTGAATGCTCCTCATCTGCATAAAGAGAACACTTTCACAGAGGAGCAGAGTGGCGCAGCGGAAGCGTGCTGGGCCCATAACCCAGAGGTCGATGGATTGAAACCATCCTCTGCTAAATTTGCTTTATTTTCCTTCCAAGGACCAAGCTGTCATTTCCACGCTGCCAGAAAGGAAAAGCGCAAGCTTGCGCCAGCTATGTGAGAAAAGACTTCTCAACTATCTGTGTCTGCTGAAATACAAGAGAGGGATCGTCAAAGGATCCACCCTTTACTTTGAAAGTAAAGAGACACAATAATAAGCATAAATGACAGAGGGCGTTGGTGGTATAGTGGTGAGCATAGCTGCCTTCCATGCAGTTGACCCGGGTTCGATTCCCGGCCAACGCAGTGCAAATACTTATGTATTCTGCAAGCAGGATATATTTTAGTTCAACATGTCACAAAATGGAAATATCATGAACAGATTAATCAGCCATATATATAGAAATTAAAAAATACGTAGGCAAACATCTCAATCGCCCCTTCTGCTATATTCATTGTCCTAATATATGATAAGTTTCATAAAGCAGAGTCGCCATTCACATGTGCTGGTAATAAATATGTTATTTTGGGCAGGCAATGAAAGGGCTGAGGCCCGACCAGACATTATACCTCCAGCATCTCTATGTTAAAAAGCATTTCTAGGCAATTTCTAGCCTCTGAAAAAAATATGCAAGACCCACCGATAAATCTGGCCAAAGTCCGTAACATTTTTGCATACTTGTGCTCTGACCTGAATGTAGCGCCACCTCGTAGCTGTCGAAGGTAACTGCAGCTCACAAAATGTTTTATCAGAAGGCAAGTTGAGAGGAATCCAAGAGGCAGACGTCCATGGAAAGAGCCTCTCACTGCAGCAGGAAGGTTGGATGCTTGAAATTTGCATAGTTTCCTGTCCAACGTCCCGAACGCTCCCAAACGCTCAAAAGCCTCACACCGGGCAAGCCCTCACCGGGTAGATCTCTGGCTCCCAGGTAAAGCCAAATCCTGAGCATGTTAGCGCTAGTATCACAGAGAGAGATATAGAGGGTTCAAGAGCTGCTGTCTTGATAAATGTTTGAAACGGCTAGTGCCTGAGAGTGTCTGGCTTTCAGTTATGACTGATTGTGAGAGGGGAAGATTAAGTTTTTCTGCACCCAGCATGCCTTGCGATATACTTAGGCAAATGAGGTGAGAGCCCGACCAATCCCACTCTACTCTGCTGAATGCTCCTTATTTGCATAAAAAGAGCACTTTCACAACGGAGCAGAGTGGCGCAGCGGAAGCGTGCTGGGCCCATAACCCAGAGGTCGATGGATCGAAACCATCCTCTGCTAATTTTGCTTGATTTTTCTTCCAAGGACCAAGCTGTCATTCCCAGGCTGCCAGCAAGTAAAAGCGCAAGCTTTTGCCAGCTATGTGAGAAAAGACTTCTCAACTATCTGTGTCTGCTGAAATACAAGAGAGGGATCGTAAAAGGATCCACCCTGTACTTTGAAAGTAAAGACACACAATAATAAGCATAAATGACTGGTGGGACCTTCAAACACTTTTCTGGGCATGCTTTGAATTTCATTCTTCCCTTTTAGTTGTGCTATTATCTATCTCCTGGGCATTTCCTGGAATGTTCTCTCTTTCTCTTCCCTGCTTTGCTTCCCATGCTGCATCTATATGTTCATATCTATTATTTGTACTACTGCTTTCCATTCTTCTCTTCCGCACAGCTTTGACCTTGGTTTCAATCCCAGTTCCTTACCCTCTGCTAAAAACTTTCTACTGCTTTTCATGTTGGTATCTAAACCAAATGCACCGTTGAAGCTGGTGCAAGATAGACATTGCACTCAGGGTCGTAATGTTTAGAACCGAGAGCATACAGATCATAGGGCGTTGGTGGTATAGTGGTGAGCATAGCTGCCTTCCAAGCAGTTGACCCGGGTTCGATTCCCGGCCAACGCAGTACAAATACTTATATATTCTGCAAGCTGGATATATTTTAATGCAATATGTCACAAAATGGAAATATCATGAACAGATTAATCAGCCAGATATAAAAAAATAAACAAATACGTAGGCAAACATCTCGATCGCCCCTTCTGCTATATTCATTGCCCTAATATATGATAAGTTCCATAAAGCAGAGTCACCACTCACATGTGCTGGTAATAAATATGTTACAGTGGGCAGACAATGAAAGGGCTGAGGCCCGACCAGACATTATAACTCCAGCATCTCTATGTTAAAAAGCATTTCTAGGCAATATCTAGCCTCTGAAAAAAATATGCAAGATCCACCGATAAATCTGGCAAAAGTCACTAACATTTTGGGCATACTTGTGCTCTCACCTGAATGTAGCGCCACCTTGTAGCCATCGGAGGTAACTGCAGCTCACAAAATGTTTCATAAGAGGGCAAGTTGAGAGGAATCCAAGAGGCAGATGTCCATAGAAAGAGCCTCTGACTACAGCAGGAAGGTTGGATGCTTCAAATTTGCATAGTTTCCTGTCCAACGTCCTCTCACGTCCCGAACGCCCACGTCACTCCACTGAATGCTCCTCATCTGCATAAAGAGAACACTTTCACAGAGGAGCAGAGTGGCGCAGCGGAAGCGTGCTGGGCCCATAACCCAGAGGTCGATGGATCGAAACCATCCTCTGCTAAATTTGCTTTATTTTCCTTCCAAGGACCAAGCTGTCATTTCCACGCTGCCAGAAAGGAAAAGCGCAAGCTTGCGCCAGCTATGTGAGAAAAGACTTCTCAACTATCTGTGTCTGCTGAAATACAAGAGAGGGATCGTCAAAGGATCCACCCTTTACTTTGAAAGTAAAGAGACACAATAATAAGCATAAATGACAGAGGGCGTTGGTGGTATAGTGGTGAGCATAGCTGCCTTCCAAGCAGTTGACCCGGGTTCGATTCCCGGCCAACGCAGTGCAAATACTTATGTATTCTGCAAGCAGGATATATTTTAGTTCAACATGTCACAAAATGGAAATATCATGAACAGATTAATCAGCCATATATATAGAAATTAAAAAATACGTAGGCAAACATCTCAATCGCCCCTTCTGCTATATTCATTGTCCTAATATATGATAAGTTTCATAAAGCAGAGTCGCCATTCACATGTGCTGGTAATAAATATGTTATTTTGGGCAGGCAATGAAAGGGCTGAGGCCCGACCAGACATTATACCTCCAGCATCTCTATGTTAAAAAGCATTTCTAGGCAATTTCTAGCCTCTGAAAAAAATATGCAAGACCCACCGATAAATCTGGCCAAAGTCCGTAACATTTTTGCATACTTGTGCTCTGACCTGAATGTAGCGCCACCTCGTAGCTGTCGAAGGTAACTGCAGCTCACAAAATGTTTTATCAGAAGGCAAGTTGAGATGAATCCAAGAGGCAGATGTCCATGGAAAGAGCCTCTCACTGCAGCAGGAAGGTTGGATGCTTGAAATTTGCATAGTTTCCTGTCCAACGTCCCGAACGCTCCCAAACGCTCAAAAGCCTCACACCGGGCAAGCCCTCACCGGGTAGATCTCTGGCTCCCAGGTAAAGCCAAATCCTGAGCATGTTAGCGCTAGTATCACAGAGAGAGATATAGAGGGTTCAAGAGCTGCTGTCTTGATAAATGTTTGAAACGGCTAGTGCCTGAGAGTGTCTGGCTTTCAGTTATGACTGATTGTTAGAGGGGAAGATTAAGTTTTTCTGCACCCAGCATGCCTTGCGATATACTTAGGCAAATGAGGTGAGAGCCCGACCAATCCCACTCTACTCTGCTGAATGCTCCTTATTTGCATAAAGAGAACACTTTCACAACGGAGCAGAGTGGCACAGCGGAAGCGTGCTGGGCCCATAACCCAGAGGTCGATGGATCGAAACCATCCTCTGCTAATTTTGCTTGATTTTTCTTCCAAGGACCAAGCTGTCATTCCCAGGCTGCCAGCAAGTAAAAGCGCAAGCTTTTGCCAGCTATGTGAGAAAAGACTTCTCAACTATCTGTGTCTGCTGAAATACAAGAGAGGGATCGTAAAAGGATCCACCCTGTACTTTGAAAGTAAAGACACACAATAATAAGCATAAATGACTGGTGGGACCTTCAAACACTTTTCTGGGCATGCTTTGAATTTCATTCTTCCCTTTTAGTTGTGCTATTATCTATCTCCTGGGCATTTCCTGGAATGTTCTCTCTTTCTCTTCCCTGCTTTGCTTCCCATGCTGCATCTATATGTTCATATCTATTATTTGTACTACTGCTTTCCATTCTTCTCTTCCGCACAGCTTTGACCTTGGTTTCAATCCCGGTTCCTTACCCTCTGCTAAAAACTTTCTACTGCTTTTCATGTTGGTATCTAAACCAAATGCACCGTTGAAGCTGGTGCAAGATAGACATTGCACTCAGGGTCGTAATGTTTAGAACCGAGAGCATACAGATCATAGGGCGTTGGTGGTATAGTGGTGAGCATAGCTGCCTTCCAAGCAGTTGACCCGGGTTCGATTCCCGGCCAACGCAGTACAAATACTTATATATTCTGCAAGCTGGATATATTTTAATGCAATATGTCACAAAATGGAAATATCATGAACAGATTAATCAGCCAGATATAAAAAAATAAACAAATACGTAGGCAAACATCTCGATCGCCCCTTCTGCTATATTCATTGCCCTAATATATGATAAGTTCCATAAAGCAGAGTCACCACTCACATGTGCTGGTAATAAATATGTTACAGTGGGCAGACAATGAAAGGGCTGAGGCCCGACCAGACATTATAACTCCAGCATCTCTATGTTAAAAAGCATTTCTAGGCAATATCTAGCCTCTGAAAAAAATATGCAAGATCCACCGATAAATCTGGCAAAAGTCACTAACATTTTGGGCATACTTGTGCTCTCACCTGAATGTAGCGCCACCTTGTAGCCATCGGAGGTAACTGCAGCTCACAAAATGTTTCATAAGAGGGCAAGTTGAGAGGAATCCAAGAGGCAGATGTCCATAGAAAGAGCCTCTGACTACAGCAGGAAGGTTGGATGCTTCAAATTTGCATAGTTTCCTGTCCAACGTCCTCTCACGTCCCGAACGCCCACGTCACTCCACTGAATGCTCCTCATCTGCATAAAGAGAACACTTTCACAGAGGAGCAGAGTGGCGCAGCGGAAGCGTGCTGGGCCCATAACCCAGAGGTCGATGGATCGAAACCATCCTCTGCTAAATTTGCTTTATTTTCCTTCCAAGGACCAAGCTGTCATTTCCACGCTGCCAGAAAGGAAAAGCGCAAGCTTGCGCCAGCTATGTGAGAAAAGACTTCTCAACTATCTGTGTCTGCTGAAATACAAGAGAGGGATCGTCAAAGGATCCACCCTTTACTTTGAAAGTAAAGAGACACAATAATAAGCATAAATGACAGAGGGCGTTGGTGGTATAGTGGTGAGCATAGCTGCCTTCCATGCAGTTGACCCGGGTTCGATTCCCGGCCAACGCAGTGCAAATACTTATGTATTCTGCAAGCAGGATATATTTTAGTTCAACATGTCACAAAATGGAAATATCATGAACAGATTAATCAGCCATATATATAGAAATTAAAAAATACGTAGGCAAACATCTCAATCGCCCCTTCTGCTATATTCATTGTCCTAATATATGATAAGTTTCATAAAGCAGAGTCGCCATTCACATGTGCTGGTAATAAATATGTTATTTTGGGCAGGCAATGAAAGGGCTGAGGCCCGACCAGACATTATACCTCCAGCATCTCTATGTTAAAAAGCATTTCTAGGCAATTTCTAGCCTCTGAAAAAAATATGCAAGACCCACCGATAAATCTGGCCAAAGTCCGTAACATTTTTGCATACTTGTGCTCTGACCTGAATGTAGCGCCACCTCGTAGCTGTCGAAGGTAACTGCAGCTCACAAAATGTTTTATCAGAAGGCAAGTTGAGAGGAATCCAAGAGGCAGATGTCCATGGAAAGAGCCTCTCACTGCAGCAGGAAGGTTGGATGCTTGAAATTTGCATAGTTTCCTGTCCAACGTCCCGAACGCTCCCAAACGCTCAAAAGCCTCACACCGGGCAAGCCCTCACCGGGTAGATCTCTGGCTCCCAGGTAAAGCCAAATCCTGAGCATGTTAGCGCTAGTATCACAGAGAGAGATATAGAGGGTTCAAGAGCTGCTGTCTTGATAAATGTTTGAAACGGCTAGTGCCTGAGAGTGTCTGGCTTTCAGTTATGACTGATTGTGAGAGGGGAAGATTAAGTTTTTCTGCACCCAGCATGCCTTGCGATATACTTAGGCAAATGAGGTGAGAGCCCGACCAATCCCACTCTACTCTGCTGAATGCTCCTTATTTGCATAAAGAGAGCACTTTCACAACGGAGCAGAGTGGCGCAGCGGAAGCGTGCTGGGCCCATAACCCAGAGGTCGATGGATCGAAACCATCCTCTGCTAATTTTGCTTGATTTTTCTTCCAAGGACCAAGCTGTCATTCCCAGGCTGCCAGCAAGTAAAAGCGCAAGCTTTTGCCAGCTATGTGAGAAAAGACTTCTCAACTATCTGTGTCTGCTGAAATACAAGAGAGGGATCGTAAAAGGATCCACCCTGTACTTTGAAAGTAAAGACACACAATAATAAGCATAAATGACTGGTGGGACCTTCAAACACTTTTCTGGGCATGCTTTGAATTTCATTCTTCCCTTTTAGTTGTGCTATTATCTATCTCCTGGGCATTTCCTGGAATGTTCTCTCTTTCTCTTCCCTGCTTTGCTTCCCATGCTGCATCTATATGTTCATATCTATTATTTGTACTACTGCTTTCCATTCTTCTCTTCCGCACAGCTTTGACCTTGGTTTCAATCCCAGTTCCTTACCCTCTGCTAAAAACTTTCTACTGCTTTTCATGTTGGTATCTAAACCAAATGCACCGTTGAAGCTGGTGCAAGATAGACATTGCACTCAGGGTCGTAATGTTTAGAACCGAGAGCATACAGATCATAGGGCGTTGGTGGTATAGTGGTGAGCATAGCTGCCTTCCAAGCAGTTGACCCGGGTTCGATTCCCGGCCAACGCAGTACAAATACTTATATATTCTGCAAGCTGGATATATTTTAATGCAATATGTCACAAAATGGAAATATCATGAACAGATTAATCAGCCAGATATAAAAAAATAAACAAATACGTAGGCAAACATCTCGATCGCCCCTTCTGCTATATTCATTGCCCTAATATATGATAAGTTCCATAAAGCAGAGTCACCACTCACATGTGCTGGTAATAAATATGTTACAGTGGGCAGACAATGAAAGGGCTGAGGCCCGACCAGACATTATAACTCCAGCATCTCTATGTTAAAAAGCATTTCTAGGCAATATCTAGCCTCTGAAAAAAATATGCAAGATCCACCGATAAATCTGGCAAAAGTCACTAACATTTTGGGCATACTTGTGCTCTCACCTGAATGTAGCGCCACCTTGTAGCCATCGGAGGTAACTGCAGCTCACAAAATGTTTCATAAGAGGGCAAGTTGAGAGGAATCCAAGAGGCAGATGTCCATAGAAAGAGCCTCTGACTACAGCAGGAAGGTTGGATGCTTCAAATTTGCATAGTTTCCTGTCCAACGTCCTCTCACGTCCCGAACGCCCACGTCACTCCACTGAATGCTCCTCATCTGCATAAAGAGAACACTTTCACAGAGGAGCAGAGTGGCGCAGCGGAAGCGTGCTGGGCCTATAACCCAGAGGTCGATGGATCGAAACCATCCTCTGCTAAATTTGCTTTATTTTCCTTCCAAGGACCAAGCTGTCATTTCCACGCTGCCAGAAAGGAAAAGCGCAAGCTTGCGCCAGCTATGTGAGAAAAGACTTCTCAACTATCTGTGTCTGCTGAAATACAAGAGAGGGATCGTCAAAGGATCCACCCTTTACTTTGAAAGTAAAGAGACACAATAATAAGCATAAATGACAGAGGGCGTTGGTGGTATAGTGGTGAGCATAGCTGCCTTCCATGCAGTTGACCCGGGTTCGATTCCCGGCCAACGCAGTGCAAATACTTATGTATTCTGCAAGCAGGATATATTTTAGTTCAACATGTCACAAAATGGAAATATCATGAACAGATTAATCAGCCATATATATAGAAATTAAAAAATACGTAGGCAAACATCTCAATCGCCCCTTCTGCTATATTCATTGTCCTAATATATGATAAGTTTCATAAAGCAGAGTCGCCATTCACATGTGCTGGTAATAAATATGTTATTTTGGGCAGGCAATGAAAGGGCTGAGGCCCGACCAGACATTATACCTCCAGCATCTCTATGTTAAAAAGCATTTCTAGGCAATTTCTAGCCTCTGAAAAAAATATGCAAGACCCACCGATAAATCTGGCCAAAGTCCGTAACATTTTTGCATACTTGTGCTCTGACCTGAATGTAGCGCCACCTCGTAGCTGTCGAAGGTAACTGCAGCTCACAAAATGTTTTATCAGAAGGCAAGTTGAGAGGAATCCAAGAGGCAGATGTCCATGGAAAGAGCCTCTCACTGCAGCAGGAAGGTTGGATGCTTGAAATTTGCATAGTTTCCTGTCCAACGTCCCGAACGCTCCCAAACGCTCAAAAGCCTCACACCGGGCAAGCCCTCACCGGGTAGATCTCTGGCTCCCAGGTAAAGCCAAATCCTGAGCATGTTAGCGCTAGTATCACAGAGAGAGATATAGAGGGTTCAAGAGCTGCTGTCTTGATAAATGTTTGAAACGGCTAGTGCCTGAGAGTGTCTGGCTTTCAGTTATGACTGATTGTTAGAGGGGAAGATTAAGTTTTTCTGCACCCAGCATGCCTTGCGATATACTTAGGCAAATGAGGTGAGAGCCCGACCAATCCCACTCTACTCTGCTGAATGCTCCTTATTTGCATAAAGAGAACACTTTCACAACGGAGCAGAGTGGCGCAGCGGAAGCGTGCTGGGCCCATAACCCAGAGGTCGATGGATCGAAACCATCCTCTGCTAATTTTGCTTGATTTTTCTTCCAAGGACCAAGCTGTCATTCCCAGGCTGCCAGCAAGTAAAAGCGCAAGCTTTTGCCAGCTATGTGAGAAAAGACTTCTCAACTATCTGTGTCTGCTGAAATACAAGAGAGGGATCGTAAAAGGATCCACCCTGTACTTTGAAAGTAAAGACACACAATAATAAGCATAAATGACTGGTGGGACCTTCAAACACTTTTCTGGGCATGCTTTGAATTTCATTCTTCCCTTTTAGTTGTGCTATTATCTATCTCCTGGGCATTTCCTGGAATGTTCTCTCTTTCTCTTCCCTGCTTTGCTTCCCATGCTGCATCTATATGTTCATATCTATTATTTGTACTACTGCTTTCCATTCTTCTCTTCCGCACAGCTTTGACCTTGGTTTCAATCCCAGTTCCTTACCCTCTGCTAAAAACTTTCTACTGCTTTTCATGTTGGTATCTAAACCAAATGCACCGTTGAAGCTGGTGCAAGATAGACATTGCACTCAGGGTCGTAATGTTTAGAACCGAGAGCATACAGATCATAGGGCGTTGGTGGTATAGTGGTGAGCATAGCTGCCTTCCAAGCAGTTGACCCGGGTTCGATTCCCGGCCAACGCAGTACAAATACTTATATATTCTGCAAGCTGGATATATTTTAATGCAATATGTCACAAAATGGAAATATCATGAACAGATTAATCAGCCAGATATAAAAAAATAAACAAATACGTAGGCAAACATCTCGATCGCCCCTTCTGCTATATTCATTGCCCTAATATATGATAAGTTCCATAAAGCAGAGTCACCACTCACATGTGCTGGTAATAAATATGTTACAGTGGGCAGACAATGAAAGGGCTGAGGCCCGACCAGACATTATAACTCCAGCATCTCTATGTTAAAAAGCATTTCTAGGCAATATCTAGCCTCTGAAAAAAATATGCAAGATCCACCGATAAATCTGGCAAAAGTCACTAACATTTTGGGCATACTTGTGCTCTCACCTGAATGTAGCGCCACCTTGTAGCCATCGGAGGTAACTGCAGCTCACAAAATGTTTCATAAGAGGGCAAGTTGAGAGGAATCCAAGAGGCAGATGTCCATAGAAAGAGCCTCTGACTACAGCAGGAAGGTTGGATGCTTCAAATTTGCATAGTTTCCTGTCCAACGTCCTCTCACGTCCCGAACGCCCACGTCACTCCACTGAATGCTCCTCATCTGCATAAAGAGAACACTTTCACAGAGGAGCAGAGTGGCGCAGCGGAAGCGTGCTGGGCCCATAACCCAGAGGTCGATGGATCGAAACCATCCTCTGCTAAATTTGCTTTATTTTCCTTCCAAGGACCAAGCTGTCATTTCCACGCTGCCAGAAAGGAAAAGCACAAGCTTGCGCCAGCTATGTGAGAAAAGACTTCTCAACTATCTGTGTCTGCTGAAATACAAGAGAGGGATCGTCAAAGGATCCACCCTTTACTTTGAAAGTAAAGAGACACAATAATAAGCATAAATGACAGAGGGCGTTGGTGGTATAGTGGTGAGCATAGCTGCCTTCCAAGCAGTTGACCCGGGTTCGATTCCCGGCCAACGCAGTGCAAATACTTATGTATTCTGCAAGCAGGATATATTTTAGTTCAACATGTCACAAAATGGAAATATCATGAACAGATTAATCAGCCATATATATAGAAATTAAAAAATACGTAGGCAAACATCTCAATCGCCCCTTCTGCTATATTCATTGTCCTAATATATGATAAGTTTCATAAAGCAGAGTCGCCATTCACATGTGCTGGTAATAAATATGTTATTTTGGGCAGGCAATGAAAGGGCTGAGGCCCGACCAGACATTATACCTCCAGCATCTCTATGTTAAAAAGCATTTCTAGGCAATTTCTAGCCTCTGAAAAAAATATGCAAGACCCACCGATAAATCTGGCCAAAGTCCGTAACATTTTTGCATACTTGTGCTCTGACCTGAATGTAGCGCCACCTCGTAGCTGTCGAAGGTAACTGCAGCTCACAAAATGTTTTATCAGAAGGCAAGTTGAGAGGAATCCAAGAGGCAGATGTCCATGGAAAGAGCCTCTCACTGCAGCAGGAAGGTTGGATGCTTGAAATTTGCATAGTTTCCTGTCCAACGTCCCGAACGCTCCCAAACGCTCAAAAGCCTCACACCGGGCAAGCCCTCACCGGGTAGATCTCTGGCTCCCAGGTAAAGCCAAATCCTGAGCATGTTAGCGCTAGTATCACAGAGAGAGATATAGAGGGTTCAAGAGCTGCTGTCTTGATAAATGTTTGAAACGGCTAGTGCCTGAGAGTGTCTGGCTTTCAGTTATGACTGATTGTGAGAGGGGAAGATTAAGTTTTTCTGCACCCAGCATGCCTTGCGATATACTTAGGCAAATGAGGTGAGAGCCCGACCAATCCCACTCTACTCTGCTGAATGCTCCTTATTTGCATAAAGAGAACACTTTCACAACGGAGCAGAGTGGCGCAGCGGAAGCGTGCTGGGCCCATAACCCAGAGGTCGATGGATCGAAACCATCCTCTGCTAATTTTGCTTGATTTTTCTTCCAAGGACCAAGCTGTCATTCCCAGGCTGCCAGCAAGTAAAAGCGCAAGCTTTTGCCAGCTATGTGAGAAAAGACTTCTCAACTATCTGTGTCGGCTGAAATACAAGAGAGGGATCGTAAAAGGATCCACCCTGTACTTTGAAAGTAAAGACACACAATAATAAGCATAAATGACTGGTGGGACCTTCAAACACTTTTCTGGGCATGCTTTGAATTTCATTCTTCCCTTTTAGTTGTGCTATTATCTATCTCCTGGGCATTTCCTGGAATGTTCTCTCTTTCTCTTCCCTGCTTTGCTTCCCATGCTGCATCTATATGTTCATATCTATTATTTGTACTACTGCTTTCCATTCTTCTCTTCCGCACAGCTTTGACCTTGGTTTCAATCCCAGTTCCTTACCCTCTGCTAAAAACTTTCTACTGCTTTTCATGTTGGTATCTAAACCAAATGCACCGTTGAAGCTGGTGCAAGATAGACATTGCACTCAGGGTCGTAATGTTTAGAACCGAGAGCATACAGATCATAGGGCGTTGGTGGTATAGTGGTGAGCATAGCTGCCTTCCAAGCAGTTGACCCGGGTTCGATTCCCGGCCAACGCAGTACAAATACTTATATATTCTGCAAGCTGGATATATTTTAATGCAATATGTCACAAAATGGAAATATCATGAACAGATTAATCAGCCAGATATAAAAAAATAAACAAATACGTAGGCAAACATCTCGATCGCCCCTTCTGCTATATTCATTGCCCTAATATATGATAAGTTCCATAAAGCAGAGTCACCACTCACATGTGCTGGTAATAAATATGTTACAGTGGGCAGACAATGAAAGGGCTGAGGCCCGACCAGACATTATAACTCCAGCATCTCTATGTTAAAAAGCATTTCTAGGCAATATCTAGCCTCTGAAAAAAATATGCAAGATCCACCGATAAATCTGGCAAAAGTCACTAACATTTTGGGCATACTTGTGCTCTCACCTGAATGTAGGGCCACCTTGTAGCCATCGGAGGTAACTGCAGCTCACAAAATGTTTCATAAGAGGGCAAGTTGAGAGGAATCCAAGAGGCAGATGTCCATAGAAAGAGCCTCTGACTACAGCAGGAAGGTTGGATGCTTCAAATTTGCATAGTTTCCTGTCCAACGTCCTCTCACGTCCCGAACGCCCACGTCACTCCACTGAATGCTCCTCATCTGCATAAAGAGAACACTTTCACAGAGGAGCAGAGTGGCGCAGCGGAAGCGTGCTGGGCCCATAACCCAGAGGTCGATGGATCGAAACCATCCTCTGCTAAATTTGCTTTATTTTCCTTCCAAGGACCAAGCTGTCATTTCCACGCTGCCAGAAAGGAAAAGCGCAAGCTTGCGCCAGCTATGTGAGAAAAGACTTCTCAACTATCTGTGTCTGCTGAAATACAAGAGAGGGATCGTCAAAGGATCCACCCTTTACTTTGAAAGTAAAGAGACACAATAATAAGCATAAATGACAGAGGGCGTTGGTGGTATAGTGGTGAGCATAGCTGCCTTCCATGCAGTTGACCCAGGTTCGATTCCCGGCCAACGCAGTGCAAATACTTATGTATTCTGCAAGCAGGATATATTTTAGTTCAACATGTCACAAAATGGAAATATCATGAACAGATTAATCAGCCATATATATAGAAATTAAAAAATACGTAGGCAAACATCTCAATCGCCCCTTCTGCTATATTCATTGTCCTAATATATGATACGTTTCATAAAGCAGAGTCGCCATTCACATGTGCTGGTAATAAATATGTTATTTTGGGCAGGCAATGAAAGGGCTGAGGCCCGACCAGACATTATACCTCCAGCATCTCTATGTTAAAAAGCATTTCTAGGCAATTTCTAGCCTCTGAAAAAAATATGCAAGACCCACCGATAAATCTGGCCAAAGTCCGTAACATTTTTGCATACTTGTGCTCTGACCTGAATGTAGCGCCACCTCGTAGCTGTCGAAGGTAACTGCAGCTCACAAAATGTTTTATCAGAAGGCAAGTTGAGAGGAATCCAAGAGGCAGATGTCCATGGAAAGAGCCTCTCACTGCAGCAGGAAGGTTGGATGCTTGAAATTTGCATAGTTTCCTGTCCAACGTCCACAACGCTCCCAAACGCTCAAAAGCCTCACACCGGGCAAGCCCTCACCGGGTAGATCTCTGGCTCCCAGGTAAAGCCAAATCCTGAGCATGTTAGCGCTAGTATCACAGAGAGAGATATAGAGGGTTCAAGAGCTGCTGTCTTGATAAATGTTTGAAACGGCTAGTGCCTGAGAGTGTCTGGCTTTCAGTTATGACTGATTGTGAGAGGGGAAGATTAAGTTTTTCTGCACCCAGCATGCCTTGCGATATACTTAGGCAAATGAGGTGAGAGCCCGACCAATCCCACTCTACTCTGCTGAATGCTCCTTATTTGCATAAAGAGAACACTTTCACAACGGAGCAGAGTGGCGCAGCGGAAGCGTGCTGGGCCCATAACCCAGAGGTCGATGGATCGAAACCATCCTCTGCTAATTTTGCTTGATTTTTCTTCCAAGGACCAAGCTGTCATTCCCAGGCTGCCAGCAAGTAAAAGCGCAAGCTTTTGCCAGCTATGTGAGAAAAGACTTCTCAACTATCTGTGTCTGCTGAAATACAAGAGAGGGATCGTAAAAGGATCCACCCTGTACTTTGAAAGTAAAGACACACAATAATAAGCATAAATGACTGGTGGGACCTTCAAACACTTTTCTGGGCATGCTTTGAATTTCATTCTTCCCTTTTAGTTGTGCTATTATCTATCTCCTGGGCATTTCCTGGAATGTTCTCTCTTTCTCTTCCCTGCTTTGCTTCCCATGCTGCATCTATATGTTCATATCTATTATTTGTACTACTGCTTTCCATTCTTCTCTTCCGCACAGCTTTGACCTTGGTTTCAATCCCAGTTCCTTACCCTCTGCTAAAAACTTTCTACTGCTTTTCATGTTGGTATCTAAACCAAATGCACCGTTGAAGCTGGTGCAAGATAGACATTGCACTCAGGGTCGTAATGTTTAGAACCGAGAGCATACAGATCATAGGGCGTTGGTGGTATAGTGGTGAGCATAGCTGCCTTCCAAGCAGTTGACCCGGGTTCGATTCCCGGCCAACGCAGTACAAATACTTATATATTCTGCAAGCTGGATATATTTTAATGCAATATGTCACAAAATGGAAATATCATGAACAGATTAATCAGCCAGATATAAAAAAATAAACAAATACGTAGGCAAACATCTCGATCGCCCCTTCTGCTATATTCATTGCCCTAATATATGATAAGTTCCATAAAGCAGAGTCACCACTCACATGTGCTGGTAATAAATATGTTACAGTGGGCAGACAATGAAAGGGCTGAGGCCCGACCAGACATTATAACTCCAGCATCTCTATGTTAAAAAGCATTTCTAGGCAATATCTAGCCTCTGAAAAAAATATGCAAGATCCACCGATAAATCTGGCAAAAGTCACTAACATTTTGGGCATACTTGTGCTCTCACCTGAATGTAGCGCCACCTTGTAGCCATCGGAGGTAACTGCAGCTCACAAAATGTTTCATAAGAGGGCAAGTTGAGAGGAATCCAAGAGGCAGATGTCCATAGAAAGAGCCTCTGACTACAGCAGGAAGGTTGGATGCTTCAAATTTGCATAGTTTCCTGTCCAACGTCCTCTCACGTCCCGAACGCCCACGTCACTCCACTGAATGCTCCTCATCTGCATAAAGAGAACACTTTCACAGAGGAGCAGAGTGGCGCAGCGGAAGCGTGCTGGGCCCATAACCCAGAGGTCGATGGATCGAAACCATCCTCTGCTAAATTTGCTTTATTTTCCTTCCAAGGACCAAGCTGTCATTTCCACGCTGCCAGAAAGGAAAAGCGCAAGCTTGCGCCAGCTATGTGAGAAAAGACTTCTCAACTATCTGTGTCTGCTGAAATACAAGAGAGGGATCGTCAAAGGATCCACCCTTTACTTTGAAAGTAAAGAGACACAATAATAAGCATAAATGACAGAGGGCGTTGGTGGTATAGTGGTGAGCATAGCTGCCTTCCATGCAGTTGACCCGGGTTCGATTCCCGGCCAACGCAGTGCAAATACTTATGTATTCTGCAAGCAGGATATATTTTAGTTCAACATGTCACAAAATGGAAATATCATGAACAGATTAATCAGCCATATATATAGAAATTAAAAAATACGTAGGCAAACATCTCAATCGCCCCTTCTGCTATATTCATTGTCCTAATATATGATAAGTTTCATAAAGCAGAGTCGCCATTCACATGTGCTGGTAATAAATATGTTATTTTGGGCAGGCAATGAAAGGGCTGAGGCCCGACCAGACATTATACCTCCAGCATCTCTATGTTAAAAAGCATTTCTAGGCAATTTCTAGCCTCTGAAAAAAATATGCAAGACCCACCGATAAATCTGGCCAAAGTCCGTAACATTTTTGCATACTTGTGCTCTGACCTGAATGTAGCGCCACCTCGTAGCTGTCGAAGGTAACTGCAGCTCACAAAATGTTTTATCAGAAGGCAAGTTGAGAGGAATCCAAGAGGCAGATGTCCATGGAAAGAGCCTCTCACTGCAGCAGGAAGGTTGGATGCTTGAAATTTGCATAGTTTCCTGTCCAACGTCCCGAACGCTCCCAAACGCTCAAAAGCCTCACACCGGGCAAGCCCTCACCGGGTAGATCTCTGGCTCCCAGGTAAAGCCAAATCCTGAGCATGTTAGCGCTAGTATCACAGAGAGAGATATAGAGGGTTCAAGAGCTGCTGTCTTGATAAATGTTTGAAACGGCTAGTGCCTGAGAGTGTCTGGCTTTCAGTTATGACTGATTGTGAGAGGGGAAGATTAAGTTTTTCTGCACCCAGCATGCCTTGCGATATACTTAGGCAAATGAGGTGAGAGCCCGACCAATCCCACTCTACTCTGCTGAATGCTCCTTATTTGCATAAAGAGAACACTTTCACAACGGAGCAGAGTGGCGCAGCGGAAGCGTGCTGGGCCCATAACCCAGAGGTCGATGGATCGAAACCATCCTCTGCTAATTTTGCTTGATTTTTCTTCCAAGGACCAAGCTGTCATTCCCAGGCTGCCAGCAAGTAAAAGCGCAAGCTTTTGCCAGCTATGTGAGAAAAGACTTCTCAACTATCTGTGTCGGCTGAAATACAAGAGAGGGATCGTAAAAGGATCCACCCTGTACTTTGAAAGTAAAGACACACAATAATAAGCATAAATGATTGGTGGGACCTTCTAACACTTTTCTGGGCATGCTTTGAATTTCATTCTTCCCTTTTAGTTGTGCTATTATCTATCTCCTGGGCATTTCCTGGAATGTTCTCTCTTTCTCTTCCCTGCTTTGCTTCCCATGCTGCATCTATATGTTCATATCTATTATTTGTACTACTGCTTTCCATTCTTCTCTTCCGCACAGCTTTGACCTTGGTTTCAATCCCAGTTCCTTACCCTCTGCTAAAAACTTTCTACTGCTTTTCATGTTGGTATCTAAACCAAATGCACCGTTGAAGCTGGTGCAAGATAGACATTGCACTCAGGGTCGTAATGTTTAGAACCGAGAGCATACAGATCATAGGGCGTTGGTGGTATAGTGGTGAGCATAGCTGCCTTCCAAGCAGTTGACCCGGGTTCGATTCCCGGCCAACGCAGTACAAATACTTATATATTCTGCAAGCTGGATATATTTTAATGCAATATGTCACAAAATGGAAATATCATGAACAGATTAATCAGCCAGATATAAAAAAATAAACAAATACGTAGGCAAACATCTCGATCGCCCCTTCTGCTATATTCATTGCCCTAATATATGATAAGTTCCATAAAGCAGAGTCACCACTCACATGTGCTGGTAATAAATATGTTACAGTGGGCAGACAATGAAAGGGCTGAGGCCCGACCAGACATTATAACTCCAGCATCTCTATGTTAAAAAGCATTTCTAGGCAATATCTAGCCTCTGAAAAAAATATGCAAGATCCACCGATAAATCTGGCAAAAGTCACTAATATTTTGGGCATACTTGTGCTCTCACCTGAATGTAGCGCCACCTTGTAGCCATCGGAGGTAACTGCAGCTCACAAAATGTTTCATAAGAGGGCAAGTTGAGAGGAATCCAAGAGGCAGATGTCCATAGAAAGAGCCTCTGACTACAGCAGGAAGGTTGGATGCTTCAAATTTGCATAGTTTCCTGTCCAACGTCCTCTCACGTCCCGAACGCCCACGTCACTCCACTGAATGCTCCTCATCTGCATAAAGAGAACACTTTCACAGAGGAGCAGAGTGGCGCAGCGGAAGCGTGCTGGGCCCATAACCCAGAGGTCGATGGATCGAAACCATCCTCTGCTAAATTTGCTTTATTTTCCTTCCAAGGACCAAGCTGTCATTTCCACGCTGCCAGAAAGGAAAAGCGCAAGCTTGCGCCAGCTATGTGAGAAAAGACTTCTCAACTATCTGTGTCTGCTGAAATACAAGAGAGGGATCGTCAAAGGATCCACCCTTTACTTTGAAAGTAAAGAGACACAATAATAAGCATAAATGACAGAGGGCGTTGGTGGTATAGTGGTGAGCATAGCTGCCTTCCATGCAGTTGACCCGGGTTCGATTCCCGGCCAACGCAGTGCAAATACTTATGTATTCTGCAAGCAGGATATATTTTAGTTCAACATGTCACAAAATGGAAATATCATGAACAGATTAATCAGCCATATATATAGAAATTAAAAAATACGTAGGCAAACATCTCAATCGCCCCTTCTGCTATATTCATTGTCCTAATATATGATAAGTTTCATAAAGCAGAGTCGCCATTCACATGTGCTGGTAATAAATATGTTATTTTGGGCAGGCAATGAAAGGGCTGAGGCCCGACCAGACATTATACCTCCAGCATCTCTATGTTAAAAAGCATTTCTAGGCAATTTCTAGCCTCTGAAAAAAATATGCAAGACCCACCGATAAATCTGGCCAAAGTCCGTAACATTTTTGCATACTTGTGCTCTGACCTGAATGTAGCGCCACCTCGTAGCTGTCGAAGGTAACTGCAGCTCACAAAATGTTTTATCAGAAGGCAAGTTGAGAGGAATCCAAGAGGCAGATGTCCATGGAAAGAGCCTCTCACTGCAGCAGGAAGGTTGGATGCTTGAAATTTGCATAGTTTCCTGTCCAACGTCCCGAACGCTCCCAAACGCTCAAAAGCCTCACACCGGGCAAGCCCTCACCGGGTAGATCTCTGGCTCCCAGGTAAAGCCAAATCCTGAGCATGTTAGCGCTAGTATCACAGAGAGAGATATAGAGGGTTCAAGAGCTGCTGTCTTGATAAATGTTTGAAACGGCTAGTGCCTGAGAGTGTCTGGCTTTCAGTTATGACTGATTGTGAGAGGGGAAGATTAAGTTTTTCTGCACCCAGCATGCCTTGCGATATACTTAGGCAAATGAGGTGAGAGCCCGACCAATCCCACTCTACTCTGCTGAATGCTCCTTATTTGCATAAAGAGAACACTTTCACAACGGAGCAGAGTGGCGCAGCGGAAGCGTGCTGGGCCCATAACCCAGAGGTCGATGGATCGAAACCATCCTCTGCTAATTTTGCTTGATTTTTCTTCCAAGGACCAAGCTGTCATTCCCAGGCTGCCAGCAAGTAAAAGCGCAAGCTTTTGCCAGCTATGTGAGAAAAGACTTCTCAACTATCTGTGTCGGCTGAAATACAAGAGAGGGATCGTAAAAGGATCCACCCTGTACTTTGAAAGTAAAGACACACAATAATAAGCATAAATGACTGGTGGGACCTTCAAACACTTTTCTGGGCATGCTTTGAATTTCATTCTTCCCTTTTAGTTGTGCTATTATCTATCTCCTGGGCATTTCCTGGAATGTTCTCTCTTTCTCTTCCCTGCTTTGCTTCCCATGCTGCATCTATATGTTCATATCTATTATTTGTACTACTGCTTTCCATTCTTCTCTTCCGCACAGCTTTGACCTTGGTTTCAATCCCAGTTCCTTACCCTCTGCTAAAAACTTTCTACTGCTTTTCATGTTGGTATCTAAACCAAATGCACCGTTGAAGCTGGTGCAAGATAGACATTGCACTCAGGGTCGTAATGTTTAGAACCGAGAGCATACAGATCATAGGGCGTTGGTGGTATAGTGGTGAGCATAGCTGCCTTCCAAGCAGTTGACCCGGGTTCGATTCCCGGCCAACGCAGTACAAATACTTATATATTCTGCAAGCTGGATATATTTTAATGCAATATGTCACAAAATGGAAATATCATGAACAGATTAATCAGCCAGATATAAAAAAATAAACAAATACGTAGGCAAACATCTCGATCGCCCCTTCTGCTATATTCATTGCCCTAATATATGATAAGTTCCATAAAGCAGAGTCACCACTCACATGTGCTGGTAATAAATATGTTACAGTGGGCAGACAATGAAAGGGCTGAGGCCCGACCAGACATTATAACTCCAGCATCTCTATGTTAAAAAGAATTTCTAGGCAATATCTAGCCTCTGAAAAAAATATGCAAGATCCACCGATAAATCTGGCAAAAGTCACTAACATTTTGGGCATACTTGTGCTCTCACCTGAATGTAGGGCCACCTTGTAGCCATCGGAGGTAACTGCAGCTCACAAAATGTTTCATAAGAGGGCAAGTTGAGAGGAATCCAAGAGGCAGATGTCCATAGAAAGAGCCTCTGACTACAGCAGGAAGGTTGGATGCTTCAAATTTGCATAGTTTCCTGTCCAACGTCCTCTCACGTCCCGAACGCCCACGTCACTCCACTGAATGCTCCTCATCTGCATAAAGAGAACACTTTCACAGAGGAGCAGAGTGGCGCAGCGGAAGCGTGCTGGGCCCATAACCCAGAGGTCGATGGATCGAAACCATCCTCTGCTAAATTTGCTTTATTTTCCTTCCAAGGACCAAGCTGTCATTTCCACGCTGCCAGAAAGGAAAAGCGCAAGCTTGCGCCAGCTATGTGAGAAAAGACTTCTCAACTATCTGTGTCTGCTGAAATACAAGAGAGGGATCGTCAAAGGATCCACCCTTTACTTTGAAAGTAAAGAGACACAATAATAAGCATAAATGACAGAGGGCGTTGGTGGTATAGTGGTGAGCATAGCTGCCTTCCATGCAGTTGACCCGGGTTCGATTCCCGGCCAACGCAGTGCAAATACTTATGTATTCTGCAAGCAGGATATATTTTAGTTCAACATGTCACAAAATGGAAATATCATGAACAGATTAATCAGCCATATATATAGAAATTAAAAAATACGTAGGCAAACATCTCAATCGCCCCTTCTGCTATATTCATTGTCCTAATATATGATAAGTTTCATAAAGCAGAGTCGCCATTCACATGTGCTGGTAATAAATATGTTATTTTGGGCAGGCAATGAAAGGGCTGAGGCCCGACCAGACATTATACCTCCAGCATCTCTATGTTAAAAAGCATTTCTAGGCAATTTCTAGCCTCTGAAAAAAATATGCAAGACCCACCGATAAATCTGGCCAAAGTCCGTAACATTTTTGCATACTTGTGCTCTGACCTGAATGTAGCGCCACCTCGTAGCTGTCGAAGGTAACTGCAGCTCACAAAATGTTTTATCAGAAGGCAAGTTGAGAGGAATCCAAGAGGCAGATGTCCATGGAAAGAGCCTCTCACTGCAGCAGGAAGGTTGGATGCTTGAAATTTGCATAGTTTCCTGTCCAACGTCCACAACGCTCCCAAACGCTCAAAAGCCTCACACCGGGCAAGCCCTCACCGGGTAGATCTCTGGCTCCCAGGTAAAGCCAAATCCTGAGCATGTTAGCGCTAGTATCACAGAGAGAGATATAGAGGGTTCAAGAGCTGCTGTCTTGATAAATGTTTGAAACGGCTAGTGCCTGAGAGTGTCTGGCTTTCAGTTATGACTGATTGTGAGAGGGGAAGATTAAGTTTTTCTGCACCCAGCATGCCTTGCGATATACTTAGGCAAATGAGGTGAGAGCCCGACCAATCCCACTCTACTCTGCTGAATGCTCCTTATTTGCATAAAGAGAACACTTTCACAACGGAGCAGAGTGGCGCAGCGGAAGCGTGCTGGGCCCATAACCCAGAGGTCGATGGATCGAAACCATCCTCTGCTAATTTTGCTTGATTTTTCTTCCAAGGACCAAGCTGTCATTCCCAGGCTGCCAGCAAGTAAAAGCGCAAGCTTTTGCCAGCTATGTGAGAAAAGACTTCTCAACTATCTGTGTCTGCTGAAATACAAGAGAGGGATCGTAAAAGGATCCACCCTGTACTTTGAAAGTAAAGACACACAATAATAAGCATAAATGACTGGTGGGACCTTCAAACACTTTTCTGGGCATGCTTTGAATTTCATTCTTCCCTTTTAGTTGTGCTATTATCTATCTCCTGGGCATTTCCTGGAATGTTCTCTCTTTCTCTTCCCTGCTTTGCTTCCCATGCTGCATCTATATGTTCATATCTATTATTTGTACTACTGCTTTCCATTCTTCTCTTCCGCACAGCTTTGACCTTGGTTTCAATCCCAGTTCCTTACCCTCTGCTAAAAACTTTCTACTGCTTTTCATGTTGGTATCTAAACCAAATGCACCGTTGAAGCTGGTGCAAGATAGACATTGCACTCAGGGTCGTAATGTTTAGAACCGAGAGCATACAGATCATAGGGCGTTGGTGGTATAGTGGTGAGCATAGCTGCCTTCCAAGCAGTTGACCCGGGTTCGATTCCCGGCCAACGCAGTACAAATACTTATATATTCTGCAAGCTGGATATATTTTAATGCAATATGTCACAAAATGGAAATATCATGAACAGATTAATCAGCCAGATATAAAAAAATAAACAAATACGTAGGCAAACATCTCGATCGCCCCTTCTGCTATATTCATTGCCCTAATATATGATAAGTTCCATAAAGCAGAGTCACCACTCACATGTGCTGGTAATAAATATGTTACAGTGGGCAGACAATGAAAGGGCTGAGGCCCGACCAGACATTATAACTCCAGCATCTCTATGTTAAAAAGCATTTCTAGGCAATATCTAGCCTCTGAAAAAAATATGCAAGATCCACCGATAAATCTGGCAAAAGTCACTAACATTTTGGGCATACTTGTGCTCTCACCTGAATGTAGCGCCACCTTGTAGCCATCGGAGGTAACTGCAGCTCACAAAATGTTTCATAAGAGGGCAAGTTGAGAGGAATCCAAGAGGCAGATGTCCATAGAAAGAGCCTCTGACTACAGCAGGAAGGTTGGATGCTTCAAATTTGCATAGTTTCCTGTCCAACGTCCTCTCACGTCCCGAACGCCCACGTCACTCCACTGAATGCTCCTCATCTGCATAAAGAGAACACTTTCACAGAGGAGCAGAGTGGCGCAGCGGAAGCGTGCTGGGCCCATAACCCAGAGGTCGATGGATCGAAACCATCCTCTGCTAAATTTGCTTTATTTTCCTTCCAAGGACCAAGCTGTCATTTCCACGCTGCCAGAAAGGAAAAGCGCAAGCTTGCGCCAGCTATGTGAGAAAAGACTTCTCAACTATCTGTGTCTGCTGAAATACAAGAGAGGGATCGTCAAAGGATCCACCCTTTACTTTGAAAGTAAAGAGACACAATAATAAGCATAAATGACAGAGGGCGTTGGTGGTATAGTGGTGAGCATAGCTGCCTTCCATGCAGTTGACCCGGGTTCGATTCCCGGCCAACGCAGTGCAAATACTTATGTATTCTGCAAGCAGGATATATTTTAGTTCAACATGTCACAAAATGGAAATATCATGAACAGATTAATCAGCCATATATATAGAAATTAAAAAATACGTAGGCAAACATCTCAATCGCCCCTTCTGCTATATTCATTGTCCTAATATATGATAAGTTTCATAAAGCAGAGTCGCCATTCACATGTGCTGGTAATAAATATGTTATTTTGGGCAGGCAATGAAAGGGCTGAGGCCCGACCAGACATTATACCTCCAGCATCTCTATGTTAAAAAGCATTTCTAGGCAATTTCTAGCCTCTGAAAAAAATATGCAAGACCCACCGATAAATCTGGCCAAAGTCCGTAACATTTTTGCATACTTGTGCTCTGACCTGAATGTAGCGCCACCTCGTAGCTGTCGAAGGTAACTGCAGCTCACAAAATGTTTTATCAGAAGGCAAGTTGAGAGGAATCCAAGAGGCAGATGTCCATGGAAAGAGCCTCTCACTGCAGCAGGAAGGTTGGATGCTTGAAATTTGCATAGTTTCCTGTCCAACGTCCACAACGCTCCCAAACGCTCAAAAGCCTCACACCGGGCAAGCCCTCACCGGGTAGATCTCTGGCTCCCAGGTAAAGCCAAATCCTGAGCATGTTAGCGCTAGTATCACAGAGAGAGATATAGAGGGTTCAAGAGCTGCTGTCTTGATAAATGTTTGAAACGGCTAGTGCCTGAGAGTGTCTGGCTTTCAGTTATGACTGATTGTGAGAGGGGAAGATTAAGTTTTTCTGCACCCAGCATGCCTTGCGATATACTTAGGCAAATGAGGTGAGAGCCCGACCAATCCCACTCTACTCTGCTGAATGCTCCTTATTTGCATAAAGAGAACACTTTCACAACGGAGCAGAGTGGCGCAGCGGAAGCGTGCTGGGCCCATAACCCAGAGGTCGATGGATCGAAACCATCCTCTGCTAATTTTGCTTGATTTTTCTTCCAAGGACCAAGCTGTCATTCCCAGGCTGCCAGCAAGTAAAAGCGCAAGCTTTTGCCAGCTATGTGAGAAAAGACTTCTCAACTATCTGTGTCTGCTGAAATACAAGAGAGGGATCGTAAAAGGATCCACCCTGTACTTTGAAAGTAAAGACACACAATAATAAGCATAAATGACTGGTGGGACCTTCAAACACTTTTCTGGGCATGCTTTGAATTTCATTCTTCCCTTTTAGTTGTGCTATTATCTATCTCCTGGGCATTTCCTGGAATGTTCTCTCTTTCTCTTCCCTGCTTTGCTTCCCATGCTGCATCTATATGTTCATATCTATTATTTGTACTACTGCTTTCCATTCTTCTCTTCCGCACAGCTTTGACCTTGGTTTCAATCCCAGTTCCTTACCCTCTGCTAAAAACTTTCTACTGCTTTTCATGTTGGTATCTAAACCAAATGCACCGTTGAAGCTGGTGCAAGATAGACATTGCACTCAGGGTCGTAATGTTTAGAACCGAGAGCATACAGATCATAGGGCGTTGGTGGTATAGTGGTGAGCATAGCTGCCTTCCAAGCAGTTGACCCGGGTTCGATTCCCGGCCAACGCAGTACAAATACTTATATATTCTGCAAGCTGGATATATTTTAATGCAATATGTCACAAAATGGAAATATCATGAACAGATTAATCAGCCAGATATAAAAAAATAAACAAATACGTAGGCAAACATCTCGATCGCCCCTTCTGCTATATTCATTGCCCTAATATATGATAAGTTCCATAAAGCAGAGTCACCACTCACATGTGCTGGTAATAAATATGTTACAGTGGGCAGACAATGAAAGGGCTGAGGCCCGACCAGACATTATAACTCCAGCATCTCTATGTTAAAAAGCATTTCTAGGCAATATCTAGCCTCTGAAAAAAATATGCAAGATCCACCGATAAATCTGGCAAAAGTCACTAACATTTTGGGCATACTTGTGCTCTCACCTGAATGTAGCGCCACCTTGTAGCCATCGGAGGTAACTGCAGCTCACAAAATGTTTCATAAGAGGGCAAGTTGAGAGGAATCCAAGAGGCAGATGTCCATAGAAAGAGCCTCTGACTACAGCAGGAAGGTTGGATGCTTCAAATTTGCATAGTTTCCTGTCCAACGTCCTCTCACGTCCCGAACGCCCACGTCACTCCACTGAATGCTCCTCATCTGCATAAAGAGAACACTTTCACAGAGGAGCAGAGTGGCGCAGCGGAAGCGTGCTGGGCCCATAACCCAGAGGTCGATGGATCGAAACCATCCTCTGCTAAATTTGCTTTATTTTCCTTCCAAGGACCAAGCTGTCATTTCCACGCTGCCAGAAAGGAAAAGCGCAAGCTTGCGCCAGCTATGTGAGAAAAGACTTCTCAACTATCTGTGTCTGCTGAAATACAAGAGAGGGATCGTCAAAGGATCCACCCTTTACTTTGAAAGTAAAGAGACACAATAATAAGCATAAATGACAGAGGGCGTTGGTGGTATAGTGGTGAGCATAGCTGCCTTCCATGCAGTTGACCCGGGTTCGATTCCCGGCCAACGCAGTGCAAATACTTATGTATTCTGCAAGCAGGATATATTTTAGTTCAACATGTCACAAAATGGAAATATCATGAACAGATTAATCAGCCATATATATAGAAATTAAAAAATACGTAGGCAAACATCTCAATCGCCCCTTCTGCTATATTCATTGTCCTAATATATGATAAGTTTCATAAAGCAGAGTCGCCATTCACATGTGCTGGTAATAAATATGTTATTTTGGGCAGGCAATGAAAGGGCTGAGGCCCGACCAGACATTATACCTCCAGCATCTCTATGTTAAAAAGCATTTCTAGGCAATTTCTAGCCTCTGAAAAAAATATGCAAGACCCACCGATAAATCTGGCCAAAGTCCGTAACATTTTTGCATACTTGTGCTCTGACCTGAATGTAGCGCCACCTCGTAGCTGTCGAAGGTAACTGCAGCTCACAAAATGTTTTATCAGAAGGCAAGTTGAGAGGAATCCAAGAGGCAGATGTCCATGGAAAGAGCCTCTCACTGCAGCAGGAAGGTTGGATGCTTGAAATTTGCATAGTTTCCTGTCCAACGTCCCGAACGCTCCCAAACGCTCAAAAGCCTCACACCGGGCAAGCCCTCACCGGGTAGATCTCTGGCTCCCAGGTAAAGCCAAATCCTGAGCATGTTAGCGCTAGTATCACAGAGAGAGATATAGAGGGTTCAAGAGCTGCTGTCTTGATAAATGTTTGAAACGGCTAGTGCCTGAGAGTGTCTGGCTTTCAGTTATGACTGATTGTGAGAGGGGAAGATTAAGTTTTTCTGCACCCAGCATGCCTTGCGATATACTTAGGCAAATGAGGTGAGAGCCCGACCAATCCCACTCTACTCTGCTGAATGCTCCTTATTTGCATAAAGAGAGCACTTTCACAACGGAGCAGAGTGGCGCAGCGGAAGCGTGCTGGGCCCATAACCCAGAGGTCGATGGATCGAAACCATCCTCTGCTAATTTTGCTTGATTTTTCTTCCAAGGACCAAGCTGTCATTCCCAGGCTGCCAGCAAGTAAAAGCGCAAGCTTTTGCCAGCTATGTGAGAAAAGACTTCTCAACTATCTGTGTCTGCTGAAATACAAGAGAGGGATCGTAAAAGGATCCACCCTGTACTTTGAAAGTAAAGACACACAATAATAAGCATAAATGACTGGTGGGACCTTCAAACACTTTTCTGGGCATGCTTTGAATTTCATTCTTCCCTTTTAGTTGTGCTATTATCTATCTCCTGGGCATTTCCTGGAATGTTCTCTCTTTCTCTTCCCTGCTTTGCTTCCCATGCTGCATCTATATGTTCATATCTATTATTTGTACTACTGCTTTCCATTCTTCTCTTCCGCACAGCTTTGACCTTGGTTTCAATCCCAGTTCCTTACCCTCTGCTAAAAACTTTCTACTGCTTTTCATGTTGGTATCTAAACCAAATGCACCGTTGAAGCTGGTGCAAGATAGACATTGCACTCAGGGTCGTAATGTTTAGAACCGAGAGCATACAGATCATAGGGCGTTGGTGGTATAGTGGTGAGCATAGCTGCCTTCCAAGCAGTTGACCCGGGTTCGATTCCCGGCCAACGCAGTACAAATCCTTATATATTCTGCAAGCTGGATATATTTTAATGCAATATGTCACAAAATGGAAATATCATGAACAGATTAATCAGCCAGATATAAAAAAATAAACAAATACGTAGGCAAACATCTCGATCGCCCCTTCTGCTATATTCATTGCCCTAATATATGATAAGTTCCATAAAGCAGAGTCACCACTCACATGTGCTGGTAATAAATATGTTACAGTGGGCAGACAATGAAAGGGCTGAGGCCCGACCAGACATTATAACTCCAGCATCTCTATGTTAAAAAGCATTTCTAGGCAATATCTAGCCTCTGAAAAAAATATGCAAGATCCACCGATAAATCTGGCAAAAGTCACTAACATTTTGGGCATACTTGTGCTCTCACCTGAATGTAGCGCCACCTTGTAGCCATCGGAGGTAACTGCAGCTCACAAAATGTTTCATAAGAGGGCAAGTTGAGAGGAATCCAAGAGGCAGATGTCCATAGAAAGAGCCTCTGACTACAGCAGGAAGGTTGGATGCTTCAAATTTGCATAGTTTCCTGTCCAACGTCCTCTCACGTCCCGAACGCCCACGTCACTCCACTGAATGCTCCTCATCTGCATAAAGAGAACACTTTCACAGAGGAGCAGAGTGGCGCAGCGGAAGCGTGCTGGGCCCATAACCCAGAGGTCGATGGATCGAAACCATCCTCTGCTAAATTTGCTTTATTTTCCTTCCAAGGACCAAGCTGTCATTTCCACGCTGCCAGAAAGGAAAAGCGCAAGCTTGCGCCAGCTATGTGAGAAAAGACTTCTCAACTATCTGTGTCTGCTGAAATACAAGAGAGGGATCGTCAAAGGATCCACCCTTTACTTTGAAAGTAAAGAGACACAATAATAAGCATAAATGACAGAGGGCGTTGGTGGTATAGTGGTGAGCATAGCTGCCTTCCATGCAGTTGACCCGGGTTCGATTCCCGGCCAACGCAGTGCAAATACTTATGTATTCTGCAAGCAGGATATATTTTAGTTCAACATGTCACAAAATGGAAATATCATGAACAGATTAATCAGCCATATATATAGAAATTAAAAAATACGTAGGCAAACATCTCAATCGCCCCTTCTGCTATATTCATTGTCCTAATATATGATAAGTTTCATAAAGCAGAGTCGCCATTCACATGTGCTGGTAATAAATATGTTATTTTGGGCAGGCAATGAAAGGGCTGAGGCCCGACCAGACATTATACCTCCAGCATCTCTATGTTAAAAAGCATTTCTAGGCAATTTCTAGCCTCTGAAAAAAATATGCAAGACCCACCGATAAATCTGGCCAAAGTCCGTAACATTTTTGCATACTTGTGCTCTGACCTGAATGTAGCGCCACCTCGTAGCTGTCGAAGGTAACTGCAGCTCACAAAATGTTTTATCAGAAGGCAAGTTGAGAGGAATCCAAGAGGCAGATGTCCATGGAAAGAGCCTCTCACTGCAGCAGGAAGGTTGGATGCTTGAAATTTGCATAGTTTCCTGTCCAACGTCCCGAACGCTCCCAAACGCTCAAAAGCCTCACACCGGGCAAGCCCTCACCGGGTAGATCTCTGGCTCCCAGGTAAAGCCAAATCCTGAGCATGTTAGCGCTAGTATCACAGAGAGAGATATAGAGGGTTCAAGAGCTGCTGTCTTGATAAATGTTTGAAACGGCTAGTGCCTGAGAGTGTCTGGCTTTCAGTTATGACTGATTGTGAGAGGGGAAGATTAAGTTTTTCTGCACCCAGCATGCCTTGCGATATACTTAGGCAAATGAGGTGAGAGCCCGACCAATCCCACTCTACTCTGCTGAATGCTCCTTATTTGCATAAAGAGAGCACTTTCACAACGGAGCAGAGTGGCGCAGCGGAAGCGTGCTGGGCCCATAACCCAGAGGTCGATGGATCGAAACCATCCTCTGCTAATTTTGCTTGATTTTTCTTCCAAGGACCAAGCTGTCATTCCCAGGCTGCCAGCAAGTAAAAGCGCAAGCTTTTGCCAGCTATGTGAGAAAAGACTTCTCAACTATCTGTGTCTGCTGAAATACAAGAGAGGGATCGTAAAAGGATCCACCCTGTACTTTGAAAGTAAAGACACACAATAATAAGCATAAATGACTGGTGGGACCTTCAAACACTTTTCTGGGCATGCTTTGAATTTCATTCTTCCCTTTTAGTTGTGCTATTATCTATCTCCTGGGCATTTCCTGGAATGTTCTCTCTTTCTCTTCCCTGCTTTGCTTCCCATGCTGCATCTATATGTTCATATCTATTATTTGTACTACTGCTTTCCATTCTTCTCTTCCGCACAGCTTTGACCTTGGTTTCAATCCCAGTTCCTTACCCTCTGCTAAAAACTTTCTACTGCTTTTCATGTTGGTATCTAAACCAAATGCACCGTTGAAGCTGGTGCAAGATAGACATTGCACTCAGGGTCGTAATGTTTAGAACCGAGAGCATACAGATCATAGGGCGTTGGTGGTATAGTGGTGAGCATAGCTGCCTTCCAAGCAGTTGACCCGGGTTCGATTCCCGGCCAACGCAGTACAAATCCTTATATATTCTGCAAGCTGGATATATTTTAATGCAATATGTCACAAAATGGAAATATCATGAACAGATTAATCAGCCAGATATAAAAAAATAAACAAATACGTAGGCAAACATCTCGATCGCCCCTTCTGCTATATTCATTGCCCTAATATATGATAAGTTCCATAAAGCAGAGTCACCACTCACATGTGCTGGTAATAAATATGTTACAGTGGGCAGACAATGAAAGGGCTGAGGCCCGACCAGACATTATAACTCCAGCATCTCTATGTTAAAAAGCATTTCTAGGCAATATCTAGCCTCTGAAAAAAATATGCAAGATCCACCGATAAATCTGGCAAAAGTCACTAACATTTTGGGCATACTTGTGCTCTCACCTGAATGTAGCGCCACCTTGTAGCCATCGGAGGTAACTGCAGCTCACAAAATGTTTCATAAGAGGGCAAGTTGAGAGGAATCCAAGAGGCAGATGTCCATAGAAAGAGCCTCTGACTACAGCAGGAAGGTTGGATGCTTCAAATTTGCATAGTTTCCTGTCCAACGTCCTCTCACGTCCCGAACGCCCACGTCACTCCACTGAATGCTCCTCATCTGCATAAAGAGAACACTTTCACAGAGGAGCAGAGTGGCGCAGCGGAAGCGTGCTGGGCCCATAACCCAGAGGTCGATGGATCGAAACCATCCTCTGCTAAATTTGCTTTATTTTCCTTCCAAGGACCAAGCTGTCATTTCCACGCTGCCAGAAAGGAAAAGCGCAAGCTTGCGCCAGCTATGTGAGAAAAGACTTCTCAACTATCTGTGTCTGCTGAAATACAAGAGAGGGATCGTCAAAGGATCCACCCTTTACTTTGAAAGTAAAGAGACACAATAATAAGCATAAATGACAGAGGGCGTTGGTGGTATAGTGGTGAGCATAGCTGCCTTCCATGCAGTTGACCCGGGTTCGATTCCCGGCCAACGCAGTGCAAATACTTATGTATTCTGCAAGCAGGATATATTTTAGTTCAACATGTCACAAAATGGAAATATCATGAACAGATTAATCAGCCATATATATAGAAATTAAAAAATACGTAGGCAAACATCTCAATCGCCCCTTCTGCTATATTCATTGTCCTAATATATGATAAGTTTCATAAAGCAGAGTCGCCATTCACATGTGCTGGTAATAAATATGTTATTTTGGGCAGGCAATGAAAGGGCTGAGGCCCGACCAGACATTATACCTCCAGCATCTCTATGTTAAAAAGCATTTCTAGGCAATTTCTAGCCTCTGAAAAAAATATGCAAGACCCACCGATAAATCTGGCCAAAGTCCGTAACATTTTTGCATACTTGTGCTCTGACCTGAATGTAGCGCCACCTCGTAGCTGTCGAAGGTAACTGCAGCTCACAAAATGTTTTATCAGAAGGCAAGTTGAGAGGAATCCAAGAGGCAGATGTCCATGGAAAGAGCCTCTCACTGCAGCAGGAAGGTTGGATGCTTGAAATTTGCATAGTTTCCTGTCCAACGTCCCGAACGCTCCCAAACGCTCAAAAGCCTCACACCGGGCAAGCCCTCACCGGGTAGATCTCTGGCTCCCAGGTAAAGCCAAATCCTGAGCATGTTAGCGCTAGTATCACAGAGAGAGATATAGAGGGTTCAAGAGCTGCTGTCTTGATAAATGTTTGAAACGGCTAGTGCCTGAGAGTGTCTGGCTTTCAGTTATGACTGATTGTGAGAGGGGAAGATTAAGTTTTTCTGCACCCAGCATGCCTTGCGATATACTTAGGCAAATGAGGTGAGAGCCCGACCAATCCCACTCTACTCTGCTGAATGCTCCTTATTTGCATAAAGAGAGCACTTTCACAACGGAGCAGAGTGGCGCAGCGGAAGCGTGCTGGGCCCATAACCCAGAGGTCGATGGATCGAAACCATCCTCTGCTAATTTTGCTTGATTTTTCTTCCAAGGACCAAGCTGTCATTCCCAGGCTGCCAGCAAGTAAAAGCGCAAGCTTTTGCCAGCTATGTGAGAAAAGACTTCTCAACTATCTGTGTCTGCTGAAATACAAGAGAGGGATCGTAAAAGGATCCACCCTGTACTTTGAAAGTAAAGACACACAATAATAAGCATAAATGACTGGTGGGACCTTCAAACACTTTTCTGGGCATGCTTTGAATTTCATTCTTCCCTTTTAGTTGTGCTATTATCTATCTCCTGGGCATTTCCTGGAATGTTCTCTCTTTCTCTTCCCTGCTTTGCTTCCCATGCTGCATCTATATGTTCATATCTATTATTTGTACTACTGCTTTCCATTCTTCTCTTCCGCACAGCTTTGACCTTGGTTTCAATCCCAGTTCCTTACCCTCTGCTAAAAACTTTCTACTGCTTTTCATGTTGGTATCTAAACCAAATGCACCGTTGAAGCTGGTGCAAGATAGACATTGCACTCAGGGTCGTAATGTTTAGAACCGAGAGCATACAGATCATAGGGCGTTGGTGGTATAGTGGTGAGCATAGCTGCCTTCCAAGCAGTTGACCTGGGTTCGATTCCCGGCCAACACAGTACAAATACTTATATATTCTGCAAGCTGGATATATTTTAATGCAATATGTCACAAAATGGAAATATCATGAACAGATTAATCAGCCAGATATAAAAAAATAAACAAATACGTAGGCAAACATCTCGATCGCCCCTTCTGCTATATTCATTGCCCTAATATATGATAAGTTCCATAAAGCAGAGTCACCACTCACATGTGCTGGTAATAAATATGTTACAGTGGGCAGACAATGAAAGGGCTGAGGCCCGACCAGACATTATAACTCCAGCATCTCTATGTTAAAAAGCATTTCTAGGCAATATCTAGCCTCTGAAAAAAATATGCAAGATCCACCGATAAATCTGGCAAAAGTCACTAACATTTTGGGCATACTTGTGCTCTCACCTGAATGTAGCGCCACCTTGTAGCCATCGGAGGTAACTGCAGCTCACAAAATGTTTCATAAGAGGGCAAGTTGAGAGGAATCCAAGAGGCAGATGTCCATAGAAAGAGCCTCTGACTACAGCAGGAAGGTTGGATGCTTCAAATTTGCATAGTTTCCTGTCCAACGTCCTCTCACGTCCCGAACGCCCACGTCACTCCACTGAATGCTCCTCATCTGCATAAAGAGAACACTTTCACAGAGGAGCAGAGTGGCGCAGCGGAAGCGTGCTGGGCCTATAACCCAAAGGTCGATGGATCGAAACCATCCTCTGCTAAATTTGCTTTATTTTCCTTCCAAGGACCAAGCTGTCATTTCCACGCTGCCAGAAAGGAAAAGCGCAAGCTTGCGCCAGCTATGTGAGAAAAGACTTCTCAACTATCTGTGTCTGCTGAAATACAAGAGAGGGATCGTCAAAGGATCCACCCTTTACTTTGAAAGTAAAGAGACACAATAATAAGCATAAATGACAGAGGGCGTTGGTGGTATAGTGGTGAGCATAGCTGCCTTCCATGCAGTTGACCCGGGTTCGATTCCCGGCCAACGCAGTGCAAATACTTATGTATTCTGCAAGCAGGATATATTTTAGTTCAACATGTCACAAAATGGAAATATCATGAACAGATTAATCAGCCATATATATAGAAATTAAAAAATACGTAGGCAAACATCTCAATCGCCCCTTCTGCTATATTCATTGTCCTAATATATGATAAGTTTCATAAAGCAGAGTCGCCATTCACATGTGCTGGTAATAAATATGTTATTTTGGGCAGGCAATGAAAGGGCTGAGGCCCGACCAGACATTATACCTCCAGCATCTCTATGTTAAAAAGCATTTCTAGGCAATTTCTAGCCTCTGAAAAAAATATGCAAGACCCACCGATAAATCTGGCCAAAGTCCGTAACATTTTTGCATACTTGTGCTCTGACCTGAATGTAGCGCCACCTCGTAGCTGTCGAAGGTAACTGCAGCTCACAAAATGTTTTATCAGAAGGCAAGTTGAGAGGAATCCAAGAGGCAGATGTCCATGGAAAGAGCCTCTCACTGCAGCAGGAAGGTTGGATGCTTGAAATTTGCATAGTTTCCTGTCCAACGTCCGAACGCTCCCAAACGCTCAAAAGCCTCACACCGGGCAAGCCCTCACCGGGTAGATCTCTGGCTCCCAGGTAAAGCCAAATCCTGAGCATGTTAGCGCTAGTATCACAGAGAGAGATATAGAGGGTTCAAGAGCTGCTGTCTTGATAAATGTTTGAAACGGCTAGTGCCTGAGAGTGTCTGGCTTTCAGTTATGACTGATTGTGAGAGGGGAAGATTAAGTTTTTCTGCACCCAGCATGCCTTGCGGTATACTTAGGCAAATGAGGTGAGAGCCCGACCAATCCCACTCTACTCTGCTGAATGCTCCTTATTTGCATAAAGAGAGCACTTTCACAACGGAGCAGAGTGGCGCAGCGGAAGCGTGCTGGGCCCATAACCCAGAGGTCGATGGATCGAAACCATCCTCTGCTAATTTTGCTTGATTTTTCTTCCAAGGACCAAGCTGTCATTCCCAGGCTGCCAGCAAGTAAAAGCGCAAGCTTTTGCCAGCTATGTGAGAAAAGACTTCTCAACTATCTGTGTCTGCTGAAATACAAGAGAGGGATCGTAAAAGGATCCACCCTGTACTTTGAAAGTAAAGACACACAATAATAAGCATAAATGACTGGTGGGACCTTCAAACACTTTTCTGGGCATGCTTTGAATTTCATTCTTCCCTTTTAGTTGTGCTATTATCTATCTCCTGGGCATTTCCTGGAATGTTCTCTCTTTCTCTTCCCTGCTTTGCTTCCCATGCTGCATCTATATGTTCATATCTATTATTTGTACTACTGCTTTCCATTCTTCTCTTCCGCACAGCTTTGACCTTGGTTTCAATCCCAGTTCCTTACCCTCTGCTAAAAACTTTCTACTGCTTTTCATGTTGGTATCTAAACCAAATGCACCGTTGAAGCTGGTGCAAGATAGACATTGCACTCAGGGTCGTAATGTTTAGAACCGAGAGCATACAGATCATAGGGCGTTGGTGGTATAGTGGTGAGCATAGCTGCCTTCCAAGCAGTTGACCCGGGTTTGATTCCCGGCCAACGCAGTACAAATACTTATATATTCTGCAAGCTGGATATATTTTAATGCAATATGTCACAAAATGGAAATATCATGAACAGATTAATCAGCCAGATATAAAAAAATAAACAAATACGTAGGCAAACATCTCGATCGCCCCTTCTGCTATATTCATTGCCCTAATATATGATAAGTTCCATAAAGCAGAGTCACCACTCACATGTGCTGGTAATAAATATGTTACAGTGGGCAGACAATGAAAGGGCTGAGGCCCGACCAGACATTATAACTCCAGCATCTCTATGTTAAAAAGCATTTCTAGGCAATATCTAGCCTCTGAAAAAAATATGCAAGATCCACCGATAAATCTGGCAAAAGTCACTAACATTTTGGGCATACTTGTGCTCTCACCTGAATGTAGCGCCACCTTGTAGCCATCGGAGGTAACTGTAGCTCACAAAATGTTTCATAAGAGGGCAAGTTGAGAGGAATCCAAGAGGCAGATGTCCATAGAAAGAGCCTCTGACTACAGCAGGAAGGTTGGATGCTTCAAATTTGCATAGTTTCCTGTCCAACGTCCTCTCACGTCCCGAACGCCCACGTCACTCCACTGAATGCTCCTCATCTGCATAAAGAGAACACTTTCACAGAGGAGCAGAGTGGCGCAGCGGAAGCGTGCTGGGCCCATAACCCAGAGGTCGATGGATCGAAACCATCCTCTGCTAAATTTGCTTTATTTTCCTTCCAAGGACCAAGCTGTCATTTCCACGCTGCCAGAAAGGAAAAGCGCAAGCTTGCGCCAGCTATGTGAGAAAAGACTTCTCAACTATCTGTGTCTGCTGAAATACAAGAGAGGGATCGTCAAAGGATCCACCCTTTACTTTGAAAGTAAAGAGACACAATAATAAGCATAAATGACAGAGGGCGTTGGTGATATAGTGGTGAGCATAGCTGCCTTCCATGCAGTTGACCCGGGTTCGATTCCCGGCCAACGCAGTGCAAATACTTATGTATTCTGCAAGCAGGATATATTTTAGTTCAACATGTCACAAAATGGAAATATCATGAACAGATTAATCAGCCATATATATAGAAATTAAAAAATACGTAGGCAAACATCTCAATCGCCCCTTCTGCTATATTCATTGTCCTAATATATGATAAGTTTCATAAAGCAGAGTCGCCATTCACATGTGCTGGTAATAAATATGTTATTTTGGGCAGGCAATGAAAGGGCTGAGGCCCGACCAGACATTATACCTCCAGCATCTCTATGTTAAAAAGCATTTCTAGGCAATTTCTAGCCTCTGAAAAAAATATGCAAGACCCACCGATAAATCTGGCCAAAGTCCGTAACATTTTTGCATACTTGTGCTCTGACCTGAATGTAGCGCCACCTCGTAGCTGTCGAAGGTAACTGCAGCTCACAAAATGTTTTATCAGAAGGCAAGTTGAGAGGAATCCAAGAGGCAGATGTCCATGGAAAGAGCCTCTCACTGCAGCAGGAAGGTTGGATGCTTGAAATTTGCATAGTTTCCTGTCCAACGTCCCGAACGCTCCCAAACGCTCAAAAGCCTCCCCTCACCGGGTAGATCTCTGGCTCCCAGGTAAAGCCAAATCCTGAGCATGTTAGCGCTAGTATCACAGAGAGAGATATAGAGGGTTCAAGAGCTGCTGTCTTGATAAATGTTTGAAACGGCTAGTGCCTGAGAGTGTCTGGCTTTCAGTTATGACTGATTGTGAGAGGGGAAGATTACGTTTTTCTGCACCCAGCATGCCTTGCGATATACTTAGGCAAATGAGGTGAGAGCCCAACCAATCCCACTCTACTCTGCTGAATGCTCCTTATTTGCATAAAGAGAGCACTTTCACAACGGAGCAGAGTGGCGCAGCGGAAGCGTGCTGGGCCCATAACCCAGAGGTCGATGGATCGAAACCATCCTCTGCTAATTTTGCTTGATTTTTCTTCCAAGGACCAAGCTGTCATTCCCAGGCTGCCAGCAAGTAAAAGCGCAAGCTTTTGCCAGCTATGTGAGAAAAGACTTCTCAACTATCTGTGTCTGCTGAAATACAAGAGAGGGATCGTAAAAGGATCCACCCTGTACTTTGAAAGTAAAGACACACAATAATAAGCATAAATGACTGGTGGGACCTTCAAACACTTTTCTGGGCATGCTTTGAATTTCATTCTTCCCTTTTAGTTGTGCTATTATCTATCTCCTGGGCATTTCCTGGAATGTTCTCTCTTTCTCTTCCCTGCTTTGCTTCCCATGCTGCATCTATATGTTCATATCTATTATTTGTACTACTGCTTTCCATTCTTCTCTTCCGCACAGCTTTGACCTTGGTTTCAATCCCAGTTCCTTACCCTCTGCTAAAAACTTTCTACTGCTTTTCATGTTGGTATCTAAACCAAATGCACCGTTGAAGCTGGTGCAAGATAGACATTGCACTCAGGGTCGTAATGTTTAGAACCGAGAGCATACAGATCATAGGGCGTTGGTGGTATAGTGGTGAGCATAGCTGCCTTCCAAGCAGTTGACCTGGGTTCGATTCCCGGCCAACGCAGTACAAATACTTATATATTCTGCAAGCTGGATATATTTTAATGCAATATGTCACAAAATGGAAATATCATGAACAGATTAATCAGCCAGATATAAAAAAATAAACAAATACGTAGGCAAACATCTCGATCGCCCCTTCTGCTATATTCATTGCCCTAATATATGATAAGTTCCATAAAGCAGAGTCACCACTCACATGTGCTGGTAATAAATATGTTACAGTGGGCAGACAATGAAAGGGCTGAGGCCCGACCAGACATTATAACTCCAGCATCTCTATGTTAAAAAGCATTTCTAGGCAATATCTAGCCTCTGAAAAAAATATGCAAGATCCACCGATAAATCTGGCAAAAGTCACTAACATTTTGGGCATACTTGTGCTCTCACCTGAATGTAGCGCCACCTTGTAGCCATCGGAGGTAACTGCAGCTCACAAAATGTTTCATAAGAGGGCAAGTTGAGAGGAATCCAAGAGGCAGATGTCCATAGAAAGAGCCTCTGACTACAGCAGGAAGGTTGGATGCTTCAAATTTGCATAGTTTCCTGTCCAACGTCCTCTCACGTCCCGAACGCCCACGTCACTCCACTGAATGCTCCTCATCTGCATAAAGAGAACACTTTCACAGAGGAGCAGAGTGGCGCAGCGGAAGCGTGCTGGGCCTATAACCCAGAGGTCGATGGATCGAAACCATCCTCTGCTAAATTTGCTTTATTTTCCTTCCAAGGACCAAGCTGTCATTTCCACGCTGCCAGAAAGGAAAAGCGCAAGCTTGCGCCAGCTATGTGAGAAAAGACTTCTCAACTATCTGTGTCTGCTGAAATACAAGAGAGGGATCGTCAAAGGATCCACCCTTTACTTTGAAAGTAAAGAGACACAATAATAAGCATAAATGACAGAGGGCGTTGGTGGTATAGTGGTGAGCATAGCTGCCTTCCATGCAGTTGACCCGGGTTCGATTCCCGGCCAACGCAGTGCAAATACTTATGTATTCTGCAAGCAGGATATATTTTAGTTCAACATGTCACAAAATGGAAATATCATGAACAGATTAATCAGCCATATATATAGAAATTAAAAAATACGTAGGCAAACATCTCAATCGCCCCTTCTGCTATATTCATTGTCCTAATATATGATAAGTTTCATAAAGCAGAGTCGCCATTCACATGTGCTGGTAATAAATATGTTATTTTGGGCAGGCAATGAAAGGGCTGAGGCCCGACCAGACATTATACCTCCAGCATCTCTATGTTAAAAAGCATTTCTAGGCAATTTCTAGCCTCTGAAAAAAATATGCAAGACCCACCGATAAATCTGGCCAAAGTCCGTAACATTTTTGCATACTTGTGCTCTGACCTGAATGTAGCGCCACCTCGTAGCTGTCGAAGGTAACTGCAGCTCACAAAATGTTTTATCAGAAGGCAAGTTGAGAGGAATCCAAGAGGCAGATGTCCATGGAAAGAGCCTCTCACTGCAGCAGGAAGGTTGGATGCTTGAAATTTGCATAGTTTCCTGTCCAACGTCCCGAACGCTCCCAAACGCTCAAAAGCCTCACACCGGGCAAGCCCTCACCGGGTAGATCTCTGGCTCCCAGGTAAAGCCAAATCCTGAGCATGTTAGCGCTAGTATCACAGAGAGAGATATAGAGGGTTCAAGAGCTGCTGTCTTGATAAATGTTTGAAACGGCTAGTGCCTGAGAGTGTCTGGCTTTCAGTTATGACTGATTGTGAGAGGGGAAGATTAAGTTTTTCTGCACCCAGCATGCCTTGCGATATACTTAGGCAAATGAGGTGAGAGCCCGACCAATCCCACTCTACTCTGCTGAATGCTCCTTATTTGCATAAAGAGAGCACTTTCACAACAGAGCAGAGTGGCGCAGCGGAAGCGTGCTGGGCCCATAACCCAGAGGTCGATGGATCGAAACCATCCTCTGCTAATTTTGCTTGATTTTTCTTCCAAGGACCAAGCTGTCATTCCCAGGCTGCCAGCAAGTAAAAGCGCAAGCTTTTGCCAGCTATGTGAGAAAAGACTTCTCAACTATCTGTGTCTGCTGAAATACCAGAGAGGGATCGTAAAAGGATCCACCCTGTACTTTGAAAGTAAAGACACACAATAATAAGCATAAATGACTGGTGGGACCTTCAAACACTTTTCTGGGCATGCTTTGAATTTCATTCTTCCCTTTTAGTTGTGCTATTATCTATCTCCTGGGCATTTCCTGGAATGTTCTCTCTTTCTCTTCCCTGCTTTGCTTCCCATGCTGCATCTATATGTTCATATCTATTATTTGTACTACTGCTTTCCATTCTTCTCTTCCGCACAGCTTTGACCTTGGTTTCAATCCCAGTTCCTTACCCTCTGCTAAAAACTTTCTACTGCTTTTCATGTTGGTATCTAAACCAAATGCACCGTTGAAGCTGGTGCAAGATAGACATTGCACTCAGGGTCGTAATGTTTAGAACCGAGAGCATACAGATCATAGGGCGTTGGTGGTATAGTGGTGAGCATAGCTGCCTTCCAAGCAGTTGACCCGGGTTCGATTCCCGGCCAACGCAGTACAAATACTTATATATTCTGCAAGCTGGATATATTTTAATGCAATATGTCACAAAATGGAAATATCATGAACAGATTAATCAGCCAGATATAAAAAAATAAACAAATACGTAGGCAAACATCTCGATCGCCCCTTCTGCTATATTCATTGCCCTAATATATGATAAGTTCCATAAAGCAGAGTCACCACTCACATGTGCTGGTAATAAATATGTTACAGTGGGCAGACAATGAAAGGGCTGAGGCCCGACCAGACATTATAACTCCAGCATCTCTATGTTAAAAAGCATTTCTAGGCAATATCTAGCCTCTGAAAAAAATATGCAAGATCCACCGATAAATCTGGCAAAAGTCACTAACATTTTGGGCATACTTGTGCTCTCACCTGAATGTAGCGCCACCTTGTAGCCATCGGAGGTAACTGCAGCTCACAAAATGTTTCATAAGAGGGCAAGTTGAGAGGAATCCAAGAGGCAGATGTCCATAGAAAGAGCCTCTGACTACAGCAGGAAGGTTGGATGCTTCAAATTTGCATAGTTTCCTGTCCAACGTCCTCTCACGTCCCGAACGCCCACGTCACTCCACTGAATGCTCCTCATCTGCATAAAGAGAACACTTTCACAGAGGAGCAGAGTGGCGCAGCGGAAGCGTGCTGGGCCCATAACCCAGAGGTCGATGGATCGAAACCATCCTCTGCTAAATTTGCTTTATTTTCCTTCCAAGGACCAAGCTGTCATTTCCACGCTGCCAGAAAGGAAAAGCGCAAGCTTGCGCCAGCTATGTGAGAAAAGACTTCTCAACTATCTGTGTCTGCTGAAATACAAGAGAGGGATCGTCAAAGGATCCACCCTTTACTTTGAAAGTAAAGAGACACAATAATAAGCATAAATGACAGAGGGCGTTGGTGGTATAGTGGTGAGCATAGCTGCCTTCCATGCAGTTGACCCGGGTTCGATTCCCGGCCAACGCAGTGCAAATACTTATGTATTCTGCAAGCAGGATATATTTTAGTTCAACATGTCACAAAATGGAAATATCATGAACAGATTAATCAGCCATATATATAGAAATTAAAAAATACGTAGGCAAACATCTCAATCGCCCCTTCTGCTATATTCATTGTCCTAATATATGATAAGTTTCATAAAGCAGAGTCGCCATTCACATGTGCTGGTAATAAATATGTTATTTTGGGCAGCCAATGAAAGGGCTGAGGCCCGACCAGACATTATACCTCCAGCATCTCTATGTTAAAAAGCATTTCTAGGCAATTTCTAGCCTCTGAAAAAAATATGCAAGACCCACCGATAAATCTGGCCAAAGTCCGTAACATTTTTGCATACTTGTGCTCTGACCTGAATGTAGCGCCACCTCGTAGCTGTCGAAGGTAACTGCAGCTCACAAAATGTTTTATCAGAAGGCAAGTTGAGAGGAATCCAAGAGGCAGATGTCCATGGAAAGAGCCTCTCACTGCAGCAGGAAGGTTGGATGCTTGAAATTTGCATAGTTTCCTGTCCAACGTCCCGAACGCTCCCAAACGCTCAAAAGCCTCACACCGGGCAAGCCCTCACCGGGTAGATCTCTGGCTCCCAGGTAAAGCCAAATCCTGAGCATGTTAGCGCTAGTATCACAGAGAGAGATATAGAGGGTTCAAGAGCTGCTGTCTTGATAAATGTTTGAAACGGCTAGTGCCTGAGAGTGTCTGGCTTTCAGTTATGACTGATTGTGAGAGGGGAAGATTACGTTTTTCTGCACCCAGCATGCCTTGCGATATACTTAGGCAAATGAGGTGAGAGCCCGACCAATCCCACTCTACTCTGCTGAATGCTCCTTATTTGCATAAAGAGAGCACTTTCACAACGGAGCAGAGTGGCGCAGCGGAAGCGTGCTGGGCCCATAACCCAGAGGTCGATGGATCGTAACCATCCTCTGCTAATTTTGCTTGATTTTTCTTCCAAGGACCAAGCTGTCATTCCCAGGCTGCCAGCAAGTAAAAGCGCAAGCTTTTGCCAGCTATGTGAGAAAAGACTTCTCAACTATCTGTGTCTGCTGAAATACAAGAGAGGGATCGTAAAAGGATCCACCCTGTACTTTGAAAGTAAAGACACACAATAATAAGCATAAATGACTGGTGGGACCTTCAAACACTTTTCTGGGCATGCTTTGAATTTCATTCTTCCCTTTTAGTTGTGCTATTATCTATCTCCTGGGCATTTCCTGGAATGTTCTCTCTTTCTCTTCCCTGCTTTGCTTCCCATGCTGCATCTATATGTTCATATCTATTATTTGTACTACTGCTTTCCATTCTTCTCTTCCGCACAGCTTTGACCTTGGTTTCAATCCCAGTTCCTTACCCTCTGCTAAAAACTTTCTACTGCTTTTCATGTTGGTATCTAAACCAAATGCACCGTTGAAGCTGGTGCAAGATAGACATTGCACTCAGGGTCGTAATGTTTAGAACCGAGAGCATACAGATCATAGGGCGTTGGTGGTATAGTGGTGAGCATAGCTGCCTTCCAAGCAGTTGACCCGGGTTCGATTCCCGGCCAACGCAGTACAAATACTTATATATTCTGCAAGCTGGATATATTTTAATGCAATATGTCACAAAATGGAAATATCATGAACAGATTAATCAGCCAGATATAAAAAAATAAACAAATACGTAGGCAAACATCTCGATCGCCCCTTCTGCTATATTCATTGCCCTAATATATGATAAGTTCCATAAAGCAGAGTCACCACTCACATGTGCTGGTAATAAATATGTTACAGTGGGCAGACAATGAAAGGGCTGAGGCCCGACCAGACATTATAACTCCAGCATCTCTATGTTAAAAAGCATTTCTAGGCAATATCTAGCCTCTGAAAAAAATATGCAAGATCCACCGATAAATCTGGCAAAAGTCACTAACATTTTGGGCATACTTGTGCTCTCACCTGAATGTAGCGCCACCTTGTAGCCATCGGAGGTAACTGCAGCTCACAAAATGTTTCATAAGAGGGCAAGTTGAGAGGAATCCAAGAGGCAGATGTCCATAGAAAGAGCCTCTGACTACAGCAGGAAGGTTGGATGCTTCAA